>NC_062219.1:5423438-6034347 GCF_902686445.1 Sciurus carolinensis | reverse complement strand
GCCACTCTGGAAAGCAGTGTGGAGATTCCTTAGAAAACTTGGAATGGACCTACCATTTGACCCAGCTATCCCACTCCTTGGCCTATACCCAAAGGACTTAAAATCAGCATCCTACAGAGATACAGCCACATCAATGTTCATAGCTGCTCAATTCACAATAGCCAGACTGTGGAACCAACCTAGATGCCCTTCAGTTGATGAATGGATAAAGAAACTGTAGTATATATATACAATGGAATATTACTCAGCTATAAAGAATAATAAAATTATGATATTTGTAGGCAAATGGATGAAATTGGAGAATATCATGTTAAGTGAGATAAGTCAATCTCAAAAATCCAAAAGACGAATGATCTCACTGATAAGCGGATGATGACACGTAATGGGGGGTGGGAGGGGGGCAAGAATGGAGGAAGGAGGGACTGTATAGAGGGAAAAGAGAGGTGGGAGGGGTGGGGGGGAGAAAAAAAAAACGGAATGAATCAAACATCATTACTCTATGTAAATGTATGAATATGCAAATAATATGCTGTTACTCCATATACAAACAGAAACAACATGTATCCATTTGTTTACAATAAAAATAAATTAAAAAAAAGAAATATGTTAATGGCCCTTGCAAAGTAGTTCATATACATCCGTTTATTCATAGATACATCAATATATGTGCACACAAAACTTTTAAATCTCTAGAACCCTGAATATATTTAAAACATGCCTTTAAATTTGTATTACACATCAAATATATATTGTGAAATATGTGCATAAACTTTGAAAACCTAGAAATATTTTTAAGGATGACTTCTGTATTAATAGCAGAAAGGGAATTTTGACTCAATCCAAAGAATGCTCAGGAGAGGTCAGGCAGCAGTCCCCAGTGGGCAGTGACGAGTTCGATTATCCAGTTCAGAATCTGCAATAATGACTGGTCTATTTTTCAGATCTGTGAACTGTGACTGATGGAATCTCAACCCTGTATTCAAAAAAACTGAAAGACAACCAGCATAAAAAGAGCCAGAGATGTTTTGATGCTGCCGCCTTGTTTGTGTCCAAAGGAGAGCGAACAGCTGGGCAAGGATGACACGCGAAGCTCCACAGGTGTGATTGAGGCTCACTCTGTGTCTCTCCCTTTCTCTGCAATGAGGACACACTCAAGGCGCATCCATGGTGGCTTTTTGCTGTATTCTCGCCCATTAATGGACTATTGGATACGACAGCAATTAGGCGCCTCAGCTGGAGGAAGATCATTATGTCTTAATGAGATGATTAAAAGCAAAAAGTGCACTTTTTGAAAATATTAGCATGTGCTTCAAGTAACAAAATACATTTGCTATTGTTTCTAAGTGCATTAGCTTTGTCGGAAATGTGTCTTGGAAAATTATGCTACCTAAGTGTAGAGTAACAACTTTCAATGAATCTGCTGTGGGCTTGGCTATATTTACTTGAGAATGTTTACTAGTGCTTCTCTAACATGACAAGTTAGGTCGCCACTGAATATAATAAATCTAACACTGGCACACGGCACACTCACCAGTAATTTCAGCTTCAATACTTTCATGTAGTTTAGGCCACCGCCCAAAATTAAGCCTATTCAATTTCCATTATGTGGATTTATTTTTTAGTCCTGAGAACAGATTTAACTAGGAACACCCGGTAGACAGGCAAAAGTGCAGTGACTGGAACAAACACAACGGGTGTCTGGTGCGAAACACACCCATCCCAGCCTAGCCAGATGTCTCCTAGCAACTCTCCTCTGGGGAGAGTCCGCTTACCCATGATCAATATCTAATTGCACCTGTCTTCTGGGAAGGACAGTGACTAACACCTCCCCTGGTGCCACCATGAAGCAGGTATTAATATGCTAGCATAGGTCTGGTTCACAAAACAGGATAAGAAAGAAAAGAGATGCAAACAATGAACTAGTGAGCCCTGCTAGCCAATGGGCATCTGAGTGAAAAGTGCTGTTTGTTTGTTGACCTACTCTCACCGATTCATTCAATTAAAAGGTACTTCTTGATCATTTATTATCCAAATAAGTAGGGTATATAAGTTGAAACTTAATCAAGGCAATCATTATTCAGATCTAAAGCAAGAAGTTTTTCTATTATTTAAATATCATTGATTATTGTTAGCATGAAAATAAAACTTTACCCCCTGCAATTCTGTGTATTCAAAACCAGTGGCCATCTCCCAGGAACCCACCACTTATGGGGGCCACACCTATCAATACGATTGCTTCCAAACATGTGCACCACCCTTCCTTCCTGAGACAGTAAGACAGTCTATCCTTTTTTCTAAGGCCCTTGTGCCCACATCGTCCAGATACCATGACTAGCCCAGGACCTTCTGAGGACCTTGCCCTGGTCATCATCCCGCAGCAGGCCCGGTGGAGTGACGCTCTATTTATTCAACTGATGGTAAGCCCACTGATGACAAGGAAGCTGTCTTATTTTATTCATGTTTATATCCTCAGCACCTAATGCACCTTGACCCCCAATGCTCAGCCCAACAACACTGGCTGCATACACACACTCAGCAATGTCGCGACCCCTGCCCCACGCCTGCTGCCATCACAGCAATCACCCAATCACGTGCCAGCTACGATATTTATTAAAAGAACAAAACTGACACTACATTCCAGAGACAAGCATAGAACTGTCCCATGACATTCCATATATTTATAATACCTTCCCCCAATAATACAGTCACTACAGTTTTTCAACTGTAACCATACCCTTCTCATGTTATAAAGGTGAAATGGTGTATAGCCAAGTGCATCTGAGCAATGGTATGGCTTTTTCTTGCTATCTTCTATCAATCAATTTATTTGTATAGCACAAAATTGCTATTCCTCTGAATTGAAGCAGGAGAAAGCCTTACATAATATAACACTATTTTGATATACCTTGACATATACATTATGTAACAGCATTTTTCCTTTGCTATACTTTGCAATATAATAGAGGACTGCTTTTCCAAAGTCAGCAACATCAGCAGGAAAAAGACTTTTAAATGAAGCTCCCAGGAAGACAGAATTCTCACTCTTAGAAATAGGGAATTTATTCCAAAATAGTTCTTTTTTTCTCTGAGGTTATTAAGTTACATTAATCAGGTTATAATTGAATTAATAAATAATAAAAGTATACAGGAGAGACCTACCTTAGAAACTTTGAATGAATTTTTAAAATTAGCTTTAAAAAATGCAATGGCATTGTACGTTAGATTTTTCATTTTTAATTGACAAATAATTACTGTATATAATTATAGGGTGCTATGTGATGTTTTGAGATATGCATATATTGTAGAAAGGGTAAATTAGGCTAATAAACCTATCTATCACCTCACCTACTTATTGTGAGAAAGCTTACAACCCAGGCTTTTAGCAATTTTGATGTACACAATACATTATTACTAGGTCTGTCAACACACACTGCAGCAGACCTCTCACATCCCTCCACCCAGCTGGGAATCTGCACCCGTTGACCCACATCTCCCCATCTCCCTGCTCTCCCGCCTCTGGATGCCACCATTCTTGGCTAAGTTTCTCTGGGTTAGGCTTTCTTAGATGCCATATATAAGTGAGATATATGCAGTATTAGTCTTTTTGTACCTGGTTTATTTCACTTAGTATGATTTTTTTACTTAAAAATGATTTTTTATGGTCCTATGAATATAAAACCATAACAACAGATAAGTAATAGTACTACCAGAAGTAATACTACCACCTAAAATTATATCCAGGCTTTGTTCCAAGAGCCTTCCGTGTATTAATGCATTTAAACAGGAGGTCGTTTTCAGTACTATTCTTCACTAGGAATCTGAGACACAGAGACTTGAAGGCATTTTCCCAGGACAGGGCTGATATGTGACAGATCCAGGTAAACCCATGTTCTTAATGTTAAACTATTCTTTTTTAATGTCTTCATGAATCTGAAGTCATTTTTGAAACTGGAGACTGTTTCAGGATAGGAATGACAGGAAATCACCAGGCAGTCCAATTTCACTACCTTAAGGAGAAGATCTTATGAAATGAGTATCCAGTCTCACCAAAGCCAGAGTGATGGTGAGTTATCTGACAACTGCCAAAAGCCCTACTGCTGTAAGGCTCCGTCAGAAAAAGCAAGTGTTTTAAGCTCTCCTCAGCAACAATGCTGCCAACCAGTTCCTAAATTGCTTTTATAGCAAATAATATGCTTCAACAATCAATAAGTCAGTTTCCAATAATTAAATATTTTCTACGTTTGTGGGAAACCCAGGCACATTCTCCCTTAGAGAGTTAAGCAGAAACAAATATACTTTCCTGTGTTCAGAAAAGCAAAGGTTCTTCGTGAGTAAGCTCGGAATCTAAATAAGCCTCAGTACAAAAAGAGTTTTACTGCCGACTGATAATCCCCTAGGTTTATAATAAAAATGCTGACATAGCCTTAGCTATAGCGTAACGAATGCAAGGCTATAATGTTTGCCTGTCAGAAATTTCTATTTATTTCCAATGTCCTAACAGATGTGCTTTACTGCCTTTAAATTCCCCCCAAAAGTTAATTGCTTGTCTATCAAAAAGATAAACATCTTGTTTTAGGCTTTGGGGATATTACATGTGGGGAGAAAAGCCAATACTCCAGCAATACATTGTGTCCAAAAATCATTTGAAGTAAGAAAGGCATACTCCTTTCTAGGCACTAGAAAGCTACTAGAAAAACAGCCAGATAACCCCACGGTCTTAAAAAGCACAGGATTCTCCATATAGGGACACTAAAACACATAAGACATTTAGATTGCATTTCACCAATAAGGTTTGATTTACTGCTACGTAAATGTCCATAACATTTTTATAAAACAAACTTCAAAATGGAGGTGACATTCTTTTAGATTCCTAGAACAACACTGCAGGCAAAATAAGGTAAACACACACAGGCATATAGGACTGTGGTGGGAAGGTGTTTCCTACTGTGAGGAACCATTAAGAAAGCTTCAAACGCTGACCCTAAGCAGCTCTCTTTCTGCAGGTCAGAGGGCAGACTCCATTTCTACCAGGTCAGAACTCATTCAGAACATAGCTAAAATAGAAGCTGACTCCTTTTCAATTCCTTGCCCATATCTATGTTATTTACAACAGCAAGTTTGCCGAACTTTTTTATTTTTTATTTTTTCTAACTTGTTGTACATAACAGCAGAATGTGTTTATACATTTTGATAGATCATACATAAATGGAGTGCACGTCTCATTTTTCTGATTATACATATTAAAGGATCACATTAACGTACGCATTACCTGAACCATAATTCTGTGCCCTAATTCCACACTTTGCCTCTACTATTTCCCCTTGGTTTATTGCTGAACTGTGCGATCCTTACAGGGACAGATTTAAAATTTGCTGTGAAGAAGATAATGATGACTAGCACAGAAGTCTTTTTTTTAAAATATTTTTTAGTTGTTGATAGACCTTTATTTTATTTATTTATTTATTTATTTATTTATTTATTTATATGTGGTGCTGGGAATCGAACCCATATTCTAGGCAAGCACTCTACACAGAGCTACAACTCCAGCCCCACAGAATTCTTTAATGTAGCTTAAGGGAACACCATGAGCCAAGGGCCAGGTGCAATAAAGGTGATAGCAGACTTCTTTTAGAACACAGATGTCATAAAGAGAGAAAAGGCATAGGCTACTTTACGTCCTAAACATGAGGATCTCTGGTATGCATGGAAATCATGTGAACAGGGCCAGCAAAGTAAACTTTAGAATTACTCATTTAAAGTAATGAAGATCCTTGAAGATGGATCCCTTAGCTTAACTAAATTAAACTTAGTTTAAATTAAAATAGAATTCGTTTGATATTAAAAATGAAGACTATGACTGACACACGTGTCTCAGTGCCACTGGCAGCGGATACATGAACGGATGGACGGATGACAAATCTGACCAAGTCAGACATGTGCATTCTCAGGCTCTCCGACTTACTCACATAGCAGATGTATCAGGAGTAACACCGCAGAGTGTTGGTATCCATCCTTTGACATTTTTTACCCAATAAGCATATACACACTGCAGATAGGCAACTAGGCAGGACAAGATGTACTTGAATAAGTGGTCCTGCCATCCCGTCTCCACGGCTTCCGTTCTCGCTAAGCAATGCGTTGGGGCATCCTTCATGTGGTCCTCGTTCTTTCTGACAGATGTATAGTTCCCATTCTGTACGTGCACAATTTACTTAATCATTGACTAACAAGGGTGCTTTGTTTTTCAAACTTCACATTGTAATAATACAAATGCGATATTGATAAAGGGCTCTCTGCACAAGATCCCCCGCTCACTTCGCCTGCTGGGTGGATGCACCCTATTTCTTGCTGGATCTGCTTTGCTCAGTGCCCCCTGCTTGTCTCCACAGACAAGGACACTAGAGCACACTCACGCCATGCCTCCCTCTTGCCTACTCCACCTCCTGACTTTGACAGTTTGAACTTTATTTTAGCTCTTCCACTGGCTATTATTCATAATTTCAAGAGGCAAATACCTAAACTCTTTGTTCACAAAGCAACCTTGAATTAACCCCTACTTCACCCCAAATGAGAAACTGATGCTTTCCTTTTCCTCGTGTCCTGTCATTTCCTGTTATCATTAATTATACTACTTTTTCCAACATCAAGACAATAATTTAGTCTCCAATGCCTTGTGCACAATCTGATTCTAAAAATTAAAACCCATTGTAAGCAACACTTCTAGTATTATGACTATTGAATATTGTTCATTACAGAATCATGCAGTATAATTAGACCCTTAGGGAAAATTTTTATCCAATACTATAGTTTTGCTGCATTAAGGAGAATTCTTAAAGTTTGAGAATTCTGTGGATTGCCTTTTAATTTCTATTAAGTTTTCAAGTATTTCTTTTAAGTTTTAAGTACTTCTAGATTGCAGTTAGCCATCACTTATCCAGTATTTTACATCATTCTTTTGGATTTTTTGAATTATCACTCAATAAATTTTCATACAGATAGTCTTTATCAATCTTTGAATTCCTCTTCAGTGTGATTAAAAGTTGAGTATAGAATTCTGTACTTAAATTAACTTTCTCAAAGATCTCTGAAGATACTGCTTTGATATCCTCTAGAATCCATCTTCCAGGATTCAGCTGGAAAATCAGGTATTTGCCTGATTTTCATTCCTTCATTAAAAAATATATTTTGTTCTCCTTGGAAGATTGTATCTGGCTTTTTTCTTTTTGTTTTTAGGAGACAGATGCATTTAACTTGATTAAAACATAAAGTACACACAGATTGGAGCATTACATGGTACCCTATTAATATGTATAACTTTAAGAAATAAGAAATGTCTTATTTGTTCCTTTTAGTTATACATGCCAGTAGGATGTGCTTTGACATATCATACATATATGGAGTTTAAATTCCCATTTTTGTGGTTGTACATGATGGGGAGTTACACTGAAGTTATGTCCGATTCATTCTACTCCCCTGTTCCCATCCCCCCTCTCTTCCCTTCACTCCCCTTTGTCTAATCCAGTGAACTTCTATTCTTCCCTCCCCTACTCCTTTTTGTGTGTTAGTGTCTGCATATCAGAGAAAGCATTCGACCTTTGGTTTTTTGGGATTGACTTATTTCACTTAGCATGATAATCTCCAGTTCCATCCATTTACCAGAAAATACCATAGTTTCATTCTTCTTTATGGCTGAGTAATATTCCATTATATGCCATATATATTACATATATGTGGCATATATGTACCACATTTTCTTTATCCATGCTTCTGTTGAAGGGCACCTAGGGTGGTTCCATAGCTTGGCTGTTGGGAACTGAGCTGTAGCAACTATTTTTATCATTAGAATTTTGAAATTTCATCATGATATGCCTATATATAGTTCATCATTTATCCTGCTGGGAAGACTTTTTAATCTGACAATTGAAATCAGGTAGACTGAGGGCAATAATGGATCCAGTCTGTGCACATCTTTGGTAGAGTTCATCTGGAGTTCTTCGGGTTTGGTCAATTTATTTGCTTTGGCCCCTGGGATAATAACAAAGATAAGTAAGCAGAGACTTTAAAAAAACAATCCATGTACCAGAAACTGCACTCTTGCTCCTTTTACAGATCTGCTGCCAAGAGAGCAAGCCGACTTAGTGGAACCATGAGAGATGCGTGCTCAGTTACTCCTACCGGCCCAGCCAGCACGTACCCAGTCCTCTATCAGTTAGTCCCTCGTCATCTTCCACTGACCAGTCACATGAGTTGGTTCAGATAAAAACAGCCAGAAACACCAACCAGTGAAAACACAAAGAAGCTAAAAAATGGTGGTTGTTTTAAGCCAGTAAGTTGAGCAGTCCTGCATTACACAACAAAGGTTAATTGATAAGAGAGTGTTTCTTTAGCTTATAAAAGCATTCTGTCATTAAACTGCATTTCTTCTTCTTCTTGTCTTATTCTTCTGTGTTAATGAGATGTTGAATCCACTGCCTCCATTCACCAGTGCCCTTAACTGTTTTATTTTCCACTTTTTGTCTTTCTAAGTGTTGGGAGTTAATCTTCAATTTAATTTGAAGATAAAAACCAGCTGAGCTTCAACAATGCCCCTTCTTTCTGTCAGAAGGTTTAATAAATTTTTACTTTGGCAATCATACTTTTAATTTCCTGGAAATTTCTTATTCTGATTGTTCCTTTTCAAGATAGTCTTTTATAGCTATTATATCTTTACAAATTCTGCTAAGGGTACCAATTAGACATCTTTTAAATTCTCTAGTGTTCCCTGAATTATACTTAAATCATCTGGTATCAGTTGTTCTCTTTGTGCATCTAAGTATAGTTTTCCTTTAAATACCTGACAATTCTTGGTTCTCATGCTCCTAGATACTTTTCTAAATGAAAAATGATGTCAATTCACATTGATGGCTCATATTGTTTCATCTACGCTTTGTAAAACCTTGTCCCAAAAGGCTTCTTCCTGCAATGAAAGAGCTGTCGACTGTCAGAAGCTTCTGTGGGCTTCACAAGCAGAAAAGCAGGCAGGCAAGCTGGTGCCCCCCCTTGATTGCAAAATAAGACAAGTGAATTATTTCATGTGTGAAATGCTTTATGAATTCCACTCCTGCACACCTTTTCCACTTTTCCCCCAAATATTCAATTAAGATTTCACCATGAAAAACAACAAAGACAACAGCAATGAAACAAAACTTCTCCGTCGTCTCAACATTACCATAGGAGAAAAGAAAGCCAGGCTAGCATGTTGAGTCTGCTGACCTAAGCAGGAGAGTCACCTTCACCCTTGACCTTTTGTTCTTGGTTCTTGTTAAACTTTTTCAGGCCATAAATGTCTGAAGCTGAAAACACGGATTCAATGTATTCATTTTTGAGAGAAAACATTTTGAGAATGATTGGTGCATTTTCTATTTTTAAATATAATTAAGGTTTTTAATACAAAGATTTTACCAAAAAAACTGACTTTTCTCTTAATTTCAAAAGAATATGTGTGTGTATTCATATACACATGACATTTTCCAAAGGATTTCTAAAATCAGCAATCACAGAGATGAATGTTGTTATTATCTGCAAACATTGCTACACTAAACACTCTAGAATTTAAAGTTCATTTAAGCTTTCTGACATTAACAATATTTCTTTTTTATGTTTCCAAACTTATAAAAGCAGCATAGGCTCGAGAGAAAAGCAGTGTGTTAAGATAAAATAAGGTTGTTTTCCAGTGGCAACGTGGAGAAATCTTTTCCCAGGAGGAGCTCCTGAGGCCAGAAAGCAGGCTGATCCCCACGCACGTCCGCAGCGGCCTTCCCGTATCAATACGCTCACTTTTCTTAAATCTCAAGCTTGTCTCCAACAGGTTATGGCAATCAAAAGAACTCTGTCCTAAATAAGCAGCACTCTAGAAAGGCTCTATTTTCATTTTTTTAAAGTGATTTTTAAAACTTGGGCAGATGGCTGGGGTTGTCGCTCAGTGGTAGCGTGCTTGCCTAACGTGTGAGGCACTGGGCTTGATTCTCAGCACTGCATATAGATAAATTAAATAAAGGTCCATTGACAACTAAAAAAAAATCTTTAAAAATTTCAACAGAATTACTTAATTTTCAAACAAAACCTTATAGGAACTGACATATTTGGCATATACATATATCAGAGAACTAAAGAGGACATGTTTTGCCCAGGAGGTTGGAGCTGGGGGTAGAAAAGCTTTGGGACTGCACTTCATGATCCCCAAACAGGAAAGCCGTCCGTTTCCTCAGAAGAGACAAAGTCCACTCTTCTACTACAGGAAAGGGAAACAAACACTGTGACTCATATTTTTAAATCATTGATGTAGACATGGTTTTCATAAGTATTTATTGCAAAATTAAATAGAGCATTCCATTAACTCTTTGCTTAACATTGCTGTATAATTTGGACTGCACAAGGCCCTCTTAATGCTGGAAGGGAAGAATAATGCTCAGCTCCTAACCCCACGAGCTCATACAAGATCACAGAGGAGTCAAGCTGAGGCCACACCATGTGGCCTTACTTCCACAGCAGACCAGTGCAGGCTGGAGGGAGTTTTTAAGCAGATTAACTGTAGAGGAAAAGGAGAAGTGTTCTGTAGCTGTAGCTTATAAGATTAGTGGGGTTCAAATGATCCAGAGGAGGAAGACAGCGCGCAAGTGGTGGCCAAATGTGGACAGACTTTAGAGAAGAGAATGCAGCACAGATACAGCGACAACAGGACATTTGTGTTAAACGAAGAGAAAATTGTGTATATTGGACTTTGAAGGGAAATAAAACTAAATAGCAAGTGTGGAAAATACAATCAGTGCTCAGACCATTTGCTAGGTCTTCCTGGCAGGCCCTTCCCTCTTCACTCAGGCAAAGCTTATACAATTTGTTTTGCCAACAAAATGGAAGTAGAAGAGATCACCATTACCCAGGTCCCCTCTGCCAGGAGGCGGACATGATCGGACAGGACCAGCTCAACCAGCCTGTCCTGGAGCATGGACACATGAGCATGCCACTACCAGCCCTCAAGAAGCAGGGAAGGAGTGAGGAATGAATCAGTATGGGTGAAGCCAGGGGATCCACTCTCACCAAGGGCTTAGACTATCCCACTGACACAGCAGGTTAGAACCAGATCAAGGATGATAGAGGGAAGACCTCACTTCAGGCAGAAGAAGCATTTCGTGTAGGTGTACGACCCAGGTTTAATTCCAAGTGTACCTTTCATTCAGCGATGTTTACTGAACTTGGGAATGGGTGACATGAGCTGGAATTTGGCTAGCCTTAACTTGACATGGCAGCACCACCACCGGTATTCAATATCTCTTTCTCCAGAAATCTGAGAAGAAAAGTATCCTTTCTGCTATCTTTACGTAGTGTCACTTTCTTAGTAAGGCTTGATCATCTCTTGATCCATATTTTGTACCTCCTTTATCTCCATGGTTCTTCACCACCATTTGCACATGTGTATATAATATGTATATATTACATATATATATATGAATGTATACATACATACATATATATGAAAATGTTTGCAATAACTTATATAAAACTTACCCACTGCAAAAATTTGATAATTACTATACATCTCATGGTAACTTCCTAAAAAATAATTTCTATTTCCCCACAAAGAATGTAAATGACAATTTCCTCTTACAGATGGAATAGAGAGAAAGGGCAATACACTAGGAATTTTTTTCCAGCCACTTTATTAGTAACAACTTACATGAAAGACTTGAGTCTGTTTTCTGTAACAAAGTATCTCATCATTCAGGCTGAACTTGACCCACCAGATTGGCATATCTTGACTAATTAATGACTTATTTACAACTGGGTAGGTGCTGGGAAAAACCCCACTCTTATGCTGCCAAAGAAGATATGTGTTATTTGCAGTCAATGTAAGAATGCATTTTTACCTGCCCCCCAAATGGTAATTGGGTTTAGTGTAATCATTGATTGAGATCTTTCTGATATGTTATGGGTTAAACTGGTTTTTTACATGCTAAGGAATTTATAAAATTCACATTTTTTAAAATGTCAAAATGAATGTAAAGCTTTAAACAAAATAATTCTGAATGCACTTCTGTACTGCTACCACTTGAAAGATGGATACAGACCATGCTGTATTTGCAAATGGCAAGAACTCTCGGGGCAGCATGGAAGTACTGCTTCTGAAAGCCTCTCCTCTCAAAAGAAGATGCTATGCACTGGAGAATAATTCTCAAACTTATCAAAAACGACTTTGTTTTTAAATAACTACTCTTATTTCACAGATGAATGAAAGAGAACGCTCCATAGATTTTCCCAGAATTAACTAGGCCTAGGGTGCTTAAATACAGTCCCTCGCATGTCTTTATGTGCACTGTGTTTCACATTCATCTTAAAAAGAAAAACTGAAAGTAACTGACCAAATTGTGAACAAGTCTGAAAATCTTCAAACACCTGATAATGACTAGTATTTTACATGTGCTGTATCCTCATGGGGTCTGACTCTGGGACAAATAAGGTGAAGGCCTGTGCCCCAGGGAGCTCCCAGTGCAGCTGCGGAGACTGGCACACAAATGCAAGCTCATGTCATCTCAAACTGAACTTTGAAGAGGGAGACTAATTATCCCTGAAGATGGTACACGGTTTCCAGGTGGAGCTGGTGTGTGAGCTGTGGTGTGAAGGATGCGAAGATATTCATCAGATGAAGACAGACCTTCCTTATGACTCTCGCACACACAATAGCACAAGGTGAGAACAGAAGCATAGCAGCAGTTTGTGACTTTTGTATCCAGAATACAGGGTACTCAACAACTTGGTGTTAAGTTTTAAGAGACTGTTTATTTAACAAATATTGACTATCAACTAAAAGTTTATCATAGAAAATGATTTGGGATCGAAATGAAGTCCCCAGATTGTGAAGAGCTTTATATTACTTGCTAAGTGTTTTGGAATGTATTTTCTAGGTAATAAGGGATCGGTGGCTCTAAAAAAAGGGCAGTAATAGGATCAATTTCCTTCTCTGTGCTTTAGAAAAATAAATGGAATTGGCGATGAAAGAGACTGGTGACCAAAAGGTTAATTAACATGCAATAGTAGTGTCTGAGATGGGAAAAGGCGAAGGAAAAAGACAGGGTCGTTAGGCAGAGTAAATGGAGATGAACAGACAGATCAACAAGAATTATCTCTGCCCCTATGGCATGATGTACTAAATAGGCAAAAAGACAAGAATCTGCAACATCGTCAAGAATTAAAGACTATGGAACTGTTTGGGTATGTTAAAT
Source organism: Sciurus carolinensis (assembly GCF_902686445.1). Taxonomy (NCBI): domain Eukaryota; kingdom Metazoa; phylum Chordata; class Mammalia; order Rodentia; family Sciuridae; genus Sciurus; species Sciurus carolinensis. Next base: position 6,021,091 of record NC_062219.1, on the reverse strand, counting down.
TACAAAACTGAGGGGCAAGTGCAATGACCAGTGAGCACTTCAAAGGTGGGAAGGGGTTAGGAGAGACATCAGAGTCATCAGAGGATAGGTGGCATTTGAATCAGTTCAAAAGTCCAAGACACCACCTTATAAGTGATCCATTAAACATTTTTTTTTTTTTAACAGAGGAAATCAAGAGAATTGAGAAGACAAAATCAGAGATGAGACTGTTTAGCGAAGAATGATACTCTAAAAGTCAAGGAGATAGCCTCCAGAAAGAAGGAAAGATGACAGAGGCCAACACAGGCGATACATGAGGACTATAAAAAATCCATAGATGTGGCAGCAGGGAGTCATAGAGGGGACTTTCAGAACTTGATGGGATCGGGAGCCAGGCTGCCATGATTTCAGGAATGAGTAGGAGTTCAGGCAGAAGGCAAAGGTCATGGCTTTCTGAATGTTTTAATGATGACGACATATAGGAAATAAAGACCAAGGTAGAACAGAAACTTAAGATAGGGGGATCTTCAATATGATTGCACAGACTGAAGATGGGCAATTTAAGAAATCAGAGAGAGAAGCTCTAACTGTGAGGCAAAGACCTTGGAGATGAAGGAAGGTGGCCGCCCTTTTTGGAGCATGTGGTGTGTACCAGGTGTTGTGGTGCACTCTTTCACAGGTGTTTCCTTAACCAGTCAGGTGTCATTCATGGGGGGCGGTTATCCCAAATTACAATCAGGAGATGAGGGAGTAGAGGTTTACTGAAGCTGGGATATCTCGGAAGTGATGATCTTTCTGTTGAATAGTAGGCAAGTTCATCTGTGCCAACAGCATTAGTATCCAGGCTGTGGAAGTGGGGCAGGGAAGCTCTTTCATTGAATGAGAAGTGATTCTTGGTAGATAAGACAAGAAATAAATATTCAGAGTTTGTAGTAATTGTTTTATAATAACAAAAAGTTAATCTGGAATTATTGCATTTTTTAAGCACAAATCAACAATTTTTTTCAAACACAGGTTTAATTAGCTTATATATAATATCTAATGGATGCTTTAATAAACCATGGCCTTTGATCTTCCAAAAGAAATGGTGTATAGTTCAAACTGATGTTACTTACATATCTCTCTTCTGATGCTTAATTTTAACTCACTTAAGTGATTTCCAAAAGGCATTTGTACCAAAATAATGTCTAATATTATCTTGCTATGTAAAATCTCCATGCTGGGAAACACTTTCAAATGAATACTTGAAAACTAATTGTTTCAGCATTAATCTGGATAATGATCCACAATTAAAAGAAAACGAATAATCTGACATTTCAGGAGTTTTCTACTGTCCTAATTCAGATACAAGAAAACACGTTTTTAAAAAAATTTTTTAAATAGAAAAAGAAAAAAAGAAAACACATTTGCTTTGTCTTTCATTTCTAGATTAAAACGTGACCTAAAGCAACCTCATAATGTTGACATATTTACAAATTATGCTTTAGTCGAGTCTAAAGTACACTGAATAAATCAAAATTTTAGCACTGAGTTAATTAAGGAAAGTCCAATTTTATAACATTTTTGTGTATGTGGAAAAATAACTAATACATAATGCTTGACCATATGGTCTGTTTGCCCTTTTGCTAATTACCTACAAATCACAACACAGGTTTTACAGCTGCGACTTATTATTAACTGTAGCATGTTTGCCCCAGAGATTTTGTTCCTCTTTTCATACATTTTTGTTTTCATTATTAACAAAGAACATTCATGTTCTTAATAGAAATCTATTTCAGAAGATTCAATTCATTCCTTTAAATAAAGATATTTAAAGGAGTGACGCTTTATATTTAATGTTAATTACTTGATAAAAATTCAGTAGACCAAAATATTGCAATAGTTTTTATTTTAGTCAACATTTCAAAATCCTTCATTAAAGTCTGGTAGCCTGAAGCATGAAATGCAGCAGGCAGGCATTAAAATGTTGTAATAACAGTTTCTGATACAGAAAGTAATTAACTCTCTTAAAAATGATCTATTTTTATATAAGCCATATCTAATTTGGGACATGTGCTTTAAACAATGCTAGAATTAAATCTGAATTTTGTCATATAAGAAATCTATAACAATTATTACTTTTTAAAAGTATGGTTGAATAGCATGACAAAGAAAATGATACGAAATTAAAATTAAATTAAATTTGAAGCATATAAATCATAATAAGACACTTGCTTCCATTCTCCCCAGGAAATTTATCCAGCTGAATAAACTACCTTGTGCAGTGTAAATTCCTACCCAGCCAGGGTTATGACAGACTCGTCACAAGCATCAACCACAGTGGTCTGCACAAGCACACACTGAAAGTGTTTGTTGAAATAAAAGATCCATGCATTTCAAGTCAAACTCATGTCTTACTCCTAGAGTACACACATTGATTTATCACTGTGGTCATATAGTAATAGTGTGAAAAAGCCAAAATATTACTGACTAGGTAAAATGATTAATTGGTATGTGAAAAGCCTGTTTACCCAACAACTATAAATTCTTTCCTAAGCTTTATACGGTCCTGCCAAACTAATAGACTTTCTTCCTACTAATACTGCACAGATCTTCAGAAAGGCTAATACCAATTACATTGATTTCCCAGGCTGCCCAAACTGCTAATAGAACTCAGTAATTAAAGTTCTTTTACAACAATCCCAAATCTGAACATCTCCTCACTCAGTCTGATTACAAGCAGCCTCGTTCATTGCCGATGTAAAATGTACTGGATATAGGAGAGGCGATCGTTATCTAAAATCCTGTTCCCAAGCGTGATTTCTATCCAGGGCAGACAGGTAACTGGAACTTAAGATATTTCTATGTCTGTAACCAGTTCTATCTCGACTCTTTTAAACAGGATTCACATTCAGAGACAAAGGTCTGAATGAGCTCTACTTGTAATATTCCTGGTTTCCTTCACAGTAAATGCCTTGAATTCTGCTACCACTTTAGAAGGTCACTTTGTCCATTTGCTCCCTTTTGAAAACCAAGAACATAATATTGATTCATTGGGCTTATGATAAAATGTTATACTTGTATTTGGAAGCAGATTCCCAAATTAATGATTAGCATCCAGAAAAATATGCTTTCCTACTAGAATTTCTGTCTTGTAAAGCAAAAAATCAATAGGAATTAAAATGAATCTGAACAAAACGTAAATCATTTTATAGAACCATTTAGTCACAACTTAAAGGAATGTTGGTCAAACCAACTAGAATTAGGAAAATGTGGTTATTAGTCCTTAAGCCTTTCTGGTAGAATTCTCAAATGTCCTAAAGCTTCACTCAAATACAACAGGCCTCACAACACTAATGAACTTGCTGTGGTCTTTGAAGGGCACAATGGTCTGCAGTGTATGATATTTCCAGAGAAAAATAAAACCAGTAAGGCAGAGTCGTCCGTGCTGTGATCAGCGTGCTGTCAGGAACAACTGCTGAGGAACAATTGCTCCATCACAGTCCATATAAAGTTGCAAGTCAGAGGAATTAAGTAGCCATAAATTTAATGCTGAAATTAAACTGCCAACTGTCAACACTTACAGATAAAGAACCTATTTTCTTTATTTGCTTATGTTATAGTAGCCCAGGTTTTCCAGCAGGAAACGGCAAAACATTCTTTATAGTTCTAAAATTCTAAATGGCAGGAAGAGATTAAAGCTTGGAATGAGGAATCTCTGATCACAGCAGAAGGGTCTTCAGCCAGTCCAGTACCAGGGCTCACCTCTGACCCTCACTTTGAGTCCCATGGAAATTCATTTGACCTGCACAGAATTTCTAACCTTGACCTCATATTTGACTTTAGTATTCTCTTTTTCCCTAGTATTTATCATAAATGAAAGATTATCTTAATTAAAACAAAAAGTTAAGCAGCATATTAAAGGTAAACTTGTTTTTCACCATTTAGTTTCAGAACACACACACACACACACACACACACACACACACACAAAAGCATATTCCATTATTCTTTTTTTAGTACTGGGGACAAACCCTAGGGCTTCACCGTGCTAAGCAAACCCTCCACCACTGTCGCCCTCACCCTGAACACTTGTTCTTAAATTTACTTCATCAACGAGGGTTTTCATGCATTCATTTCCAATTAGAGTTGAATAACTGAATACAAACCACAAAACTATGGCCCAGCAGGGTCCAGTCTCATGCCCAGACTGAAGCCAGAAGGTGGAGGGTGGGCAGCCCTGGACTGTGATAAGGAGAAGGCAGGAGTATTCCCACAGACACCTTTCGGGTTTCTTTCCTGGTTTCATTCTTTAAAAAGTAAAAAAAAAAAAAAAAAAATGCTGAGCATGAGCTTCCATCTACAGTTGACGCTGGGTTCTGAGAGGACTCACACATTGTTTCTTTTCCTTCATGTCTAACTGTGATACAACAATATGTTCCCAAAATATTTGCTACTACTCTCAACTCCTTCAGGCACAAACACCTTCTTTCCTGTTTCCTTAATATAAAGAACTCTGTTCTAGTGAGCCAGAGAATTTCTCTTTCTTCCCTGGATATGCCTGGTCTGTAATCAACTCACCATAAAGGAGCTGGTTTGAAAGCTCATCATCATTCATTCGACCACGTTCTCATTTCGTCTCCCTGGTGACAGAAGCCTACAATTATAAGACAAGAACACAATGGATCTGCCAAACCACTTAATTCTAATATGCTGAGATGTCACACCCATCAAGCCTGTTATTTTTCCAAGGTCTGGAGCAGTGGCCTCCACAACACACAAGTACTTCTGTTTCTACCCTAGGACCTTCTGCAGCTGCCACCAACCGCACCTTTCACACGTCTCTCCCTCTATGCTGCTGGCCCTGGCCACTGTACTTGGTCAAGTCTGCCAGTCTCCCATGTGTCTTGTCCTTCACACTGGTATAAACATCGTTGAGTAAACTGAGGTCTGTCTTGAATTAACATTCCCCAAAGTAGTTAATTTACTTTCTCGACCTCATGCTTGTCCCCAGAAAGTATGTGTATTCCTTAAGATTCTTCACCTCAGTAAAGGCCCAGTGGCTTGGGCCTGTCACAGTACAATTATCAAAAAGGTAAAATCTTGACTCCCATGTATAAGATGAGCAAGTATTGAAGACTTTATATATTCAGTAATTAATGAGAAAGCCACAAAGATATTAAAGTGAGTTTAAAGTATTTTTGAAGCACTCGTATTTAAAAGTAATTAAAATTTGAGGATAAGATTGCTGGGTTAGATATAAAATGGGTTAATATCTGACATGGCAGTAAACCATAAATTTTAATTGTCTTTTCTTGCCAGGCAGAAATTATATGCTACTCTACTAGGCAAAAATCTGCAAGTCAGCCTCTCCTAAGAAAGTTGTACAATAGACCAATAAAGAGAAAAGCAAAGGTAAAAATCTGCACAGAACTGAGGAGCACTTAATACTCTGCTCATTTGTATGAGTCAGAAAATTCTGGATATTCTCACCCTTTATTATTATGAACAATTCCCAAAGATTATTCTTTATAAACAAAAAAGGTTAACTTAATGAGTTTTATCTGCATAGATGCAAGGTAGCAAAAGTTCTAATTCAATATAGAGACCTAGAAGTTGATTTGTGAATCCAGTCTTTTAGTATTGAATGACTACAAAATACTAAAAATTAACTTCTATGTGTATTTTTTATCAGAGATCCCAGATTAGAATTTTAAATGCTCATTTAGAAGGCCAAGTTCAAAACACTTTCTCTGCACATTTCATATTCAGTACATAAAAATTTGGGTGAACTCCCCTCTCTGGCCCCTCAATTTTCTATGGTTTTTAAGCTGGTAGTAGGTCATGACATCCATAAGGCCAGGGCTCTGTAAACCCAATACAAGCCAGGACTCTTCAGAGAACTTTGTAGGTATTCAATCTACATGTAAATAGTCATGAGCACAGACTTCCAGTCAGTATTTGGTCTTTAATAGTGAGCTCTTCATAGCTGATTAAATGCAAATCACTCCCAACTGTGATATGTGGCACAAATGACTCCTCCAATTATGTTGTGGTAAAAAGAGAGCCAGATGCTTATTGAATTGCATCCAAATAATTATATTGCCAAGTAAAGTCACAAATCCTAATACAACAGCTATTTCTGAATTCTAAGAGATGACTGAGAATCAGATACCATTAAAATGGTTTTATTTCAGTTAACAAAGTACATTCTCCTACACATCAACTTATATATAGCTCAGGAAAAAGGCCTTCCTTATGTAATCATAAAGAACAGCACTTTCACATAATAAACTATATCCAAACAAACAAACACAATTAAATTACCCTCATCGGTTCATTCAGTCTTACCCCCTGGATGCTCCCTTTGTGAAGGATTTCCACTGCTGAACTGAAAAATAAAAAACTAAAAATCCCTGGGAATCCTGACTTAGTCGCTGATATAGTCTGAAAGTTGTCTCAGCAAGACAGTTCATAGTGCTGCTATGGTCCCCTGCAAAGGTTCCGGAAGTCTCCTTTTTGGAGGTATAAATTCTAGTCTGTAGCTTACAGCAGAACCCTCAGGCAAGCATCAGAGGGAAGAACAGCCTTGATGGACAATGAGACAAGGCAGCCTTTACCACAGTAATAACAATATCACAAATGACAGGAATAAATTTCTTTTAGGGGATAAAGCATGCTATAGTTTGGATCTGGAAAGTTCCCTGTGTGTTAGTGGTTTAGTCCTCAGCTTGGCAGTACTGGGAGATGGTGGAACATTTGGCAGGTGGGCCCTAGTGGAAGGAAGTTAGGTCACTGGGAACGTGCCCTTCTAGGGAAGATGGGACACTGGCCCCTTCCTATTTGCTTCCTAGTTGCCATGAAGGGGATTGGGGTTCTTCTACCATGTCCTCCCACCATGATGTCAAAACCAACAGCGCCAAGTGACCATGGACCGAAACCTCCAAAAATCATGAGTCAAAATAAACTTTCATCCCCTTAAGTTGATTATCTCAGGTTCATAATCACAGTGCCAGAAAGTTGATTAACGCAGAATCTGACAATTTCATAAAGGTTTCCCCTGAGAGAAAAAACAATTTTGGACAGCAATGGTGTTGACAACTTCCAGGGTCTTCTCAAAATGTGTACAATATATTAAATATTTATAAAAATAAATAACATTTTACTTATACAAGCTTAACCCAGCAAAAACTAAGTATCTTTTCTGATTTGATAACTATTCCTCTGCAGGTCTCCCCATACTCTGAGCTATTTGAGAAGTATAGAACCCATCAAGCAAACCTAGTTGTTTCTAGAATCCTTCTAACCTCTAAGTGAAAAAACAGTCTCTGCAATTTTCCAAGGCTTTCTTGGAAAACAAAGATAGTACTAGATGTAAAAGATACCCTAAACGTTTTTTTCTAAATTTAGGATCACATCTAGGAAAGCTAAAATCAAGAGTTTTCAGAGAAAGTGTTTTCACTTATTAAGATAGGTTCCTGGGAGCATGAGAAACAATACATCCTTACCTAATTAATCAGAGTGGCAAGCTGAAGATACGTGCTATTTGGAAATAGGGAAACAGGTTCTTTACCAGTGAGGCACTTTGGTTTTCTTGTTTGTTTGCATTTGTTTATTTTGCTTTGTTTTTATAAACTAGCAAAGATATGATAAAATCAATATAAAACAGAGAAAATAATCCTGTTGCAATATGGAATCCTTACCACTTGGAATTACACAGATTACTAAGCAGGTGGAGAGTCACCTTTTCTTTTTATCCCTCTTTATACACTCTATAAACTCTGAGACCAATTTGTCGTTTTAACAGAGAGAATTCATTTTCTAGTTTTGTATTAATGTAATGATTTATAGTAAAGTTTTCAAGAGTTCCTTTTATTTCCTTGAATCATCCTGTGAATAATCCTATCAAAAATGAACAAAGTTTACCAAAAATCTAACACATTTAATCATTTTTGTTCAGATCCAGATATTACAGAATAAGACAAGTAAGTCACTTCCTGCAAACATTCTACAACTTCCTATGCACACTCAGTGTCTTCAGACCCCATTCTCATGGCTCTGGTTTTTAATGTCAATGAGAACTGAAAGTACAGAAATTTTAAACTTTGCTTAATATTGTTTCAACATCCTATTAAAATTTAAAGTTAACTTTTTTTTTTTTCCCAGTGCTGGGGATTGAACCCAGGGCTCACACGTGCCAAACAAAGTCTCTACTGCTAAGCTGTATTGCCAGCCCTTAATATTCTATCTTACTTTGAAATTATTCATGTATCCAAAATATTATTTGGCTCAATTTAATATTAATTCAAATTTTGAAGTTACCTTAGACCTTGAAAATATGTTTAAGATGACATTCTATAAAATATAATTACTGTTAAAAAATCATTGGTCAAAATTGTGATCATTGAAAACATTTACTAATCTCAAATATTATATGGAAGTAATTTGATTTGATTTGATTAATAAACCAGTATAAGTAGTTTAGAAAATTAAGCTGCTTCAAAATAAACTGTAAGGCTTATGAAATACATAATTAAATTATTAAATTTTAATGTCCTTTAGAAAATATAAAACACTACAAAAACTCTGGATAAAATGTTTGCTCTAAAAACGCTCAAAGAAAATTCACTATATTCACAGACTAAAGTAAACATAACATCGATATTAATTTCTATATACTCACATGATGATTAATTTTGTTCAATCAGAATCTGGAGATGATCTTACTGACACTGAACAGAGGTGCAAGAACATCTCCGCCTTTCCACGGAAATGCCCACTGATGAAGTCTGTATGATTTCTTTTGTTCTGCCTTTCTGCTCAAATATGACTGCAAGTGGCCTAAATTCTAGACATACTTATAAATAATTTGGGTTTCAGAAAATAGAAACATATAGAACTTTTTAAACCATATTCTTAAATATTACAATCCACTATGTATTATGTTCTTCAATCAACTCTATGTCCTGCATCCAATCAAAATATACCCATAGTTAAATTATACTTGATATTAGAAGTTTAGAAAATGCAGATTAACTTTTACCTCGGTGCTAGACTTAAACGTTCTTATAGAAACAACTTAAAAAGAAACATTTTAAGACTCCAAGTTCACATAACCAAGATGAATCATTGAATATATATTCTGTTTAATCATTTTTCTTTAAGAAAAAAAGTTATATAACTTTTCTCTGACTTTTCCAAGCATTTGTTATATTCTTTTAAAATTTAGGTTTTCTCATGAAAAGACAAAGTGATAGGTTGAAAAGTTTTGTTCATGAATATAATTCATTGTATACTCTAATTTTTAACCCATTAACGTATTTCATTGGTTTTAAAATTTTTAAAGAAAAAAAAACAAAGAGAGAGAGAGAGACTTGAACATTCTGCCCTGGGACGAGGCAACGAGTGCAGCAGAACCGGAAAGGCACGCAGTCCTTCGCAGAGACTCGGATCTGCCTGCACGGCCTTCAGCGTGGCTAGCACACTCGGCGTGGTCTAATTCCCCCGGGGAAGTTCCTCAAGCGAAGCAGGGCCAGCGCCCCCAACCCAGCCAGACACCCGCAGAGAAGGAGGGTCCTCTCCTGCAGGGCCGCGCTCACCTGGTGCGGTCGGGTGGCCGGGCCCTCCAGCCGCCGCAAGGTGTGCTCAGGTGAGGGAAGCGCTCCTCCCCCGGACGCCCTCTGCACTGGCTGGTGCCCAGCAGCCGCTCGCCAACCCCTGAGCCCTCCAGCAAAGGCACAGCATCCGGGAACAGGCCCGACCAAGGCGTGCTACCCGCGTGGCAGGAAGGATGAGCCCACGGGGCCCTCACCACCTGCCTAGCGGAGCGCGGTGCCCTCCTGGGCAGCTCCAGGCAGCGAAGGCCAGGCGGCCTCCCCAGCGGAATGGAGATCAATCACTTCCTACTCTTGCAAGGCTTGGTGGAGAGCAACACAGACATTGCTTCTGGCTTTTTTTTTTTTTTTAATTGGAAAAAGATACACTCCACCACCACGAATAATTTATGTTTCAGAAAAGCATTCTATTCTTGTCTTCATTTTCTCTTATTACCAGATACTCTCTCAGTTACCACATTTTAAATAAGAAGGTACAGCTTGAGGAAGACACAATAACCTGAGACCCTCAGTGCAGATTTGGAAGCGAGGGCATGGCCACAAGCATTAACTTCTCCAACAGCTCCGTAAGGGCGGCTTCAGGAAAACCCCTCCATTCACAAAAGCCTCAAAAAAATAAAGTAAGACAAAATAAAATACTTGGGAATCAATCTAACAAAAGAGTTGAAATCCCTCTACAATGAAAAATACAGAACTCTAAAGAAATTGAAGAAAACCTTAGAAGATGGAAAGATCTCCCATGTTCTTGGATACGCAGAATTAATATTGTCAAAATGGTCGTTCTACCAAAGGCACTATACAGATTCAATGCAATTCCAATTAAAATCCCATGACATTTCTCATAGAAATAGAGAACGCAATCATGAAGTTCGTCTGGAAGAATAAGAGATCTCGAATAGCCAAAACAATCCTAAGCAAAAAAAGTGAAGCAGGATGTATCACAATACCAGACCTTAAAGTACACTACAGAGAAACAGTAACAAAAACAGCATGGTATTGGCACCAAAATAGACAGGCAGACCAATGGTACAGAATAGAAGACACAGAGACAAACCCACATAAATACAGTCACCTCACACTAGACAAAGGAGCCAAAAACATACAATGGAGAAAAGATAACCTCCTCAACAAATGGTGCTGGCAAAACTGGAAATCCATATGCAACAGAATGAAACTAAACCCCTATCTCTCACCCTGCACAAAACTCAACTCAAAATGGATCAAGGATCTTGGAATCAGACCAGAAACCCTGCATCTTATAGAAGAAAAAGTAGGTTCAAATCTTCAACACGTCAGCTTAGGATCAAACTTCCTTAACAGGACTCCCATAGCACAAGAAATAAAAGCAAGAATCAATAACTGGGATAGATTCAAACTAAATGGCTTTCTCTCAACAAAGGAAACTATCAGCAATGTGAAGAGAGAGACTACAGAGTGGGAGAAAATCTTTGCCACACACACTTCAGATAGAGCACTAATTTCCAAAATTTATAAAGAACTTACAAAACTTTACACCAAAAATACAAAGAACCAAATCAATAAATGGGCCAAGGAACTGGACAGACACTTTACAAAAGAAGATATACAGAGATTAATAAATATATGAAAAAGTGTTCAACATCTCTAGTAATTAGAGAAATGCAAATTAAAACAACTCTAAGATTTCATCTTACTCCAATTAGAATGGCTATTATCAAGAACACATGCAATAAGAGATGTTGGTGTGGATATAGGGAAACAGGCACCCTTTTACATCGCTGGTGGAGTTGCAAATTGGTGCAGTCACTTTGGAAAGCAGTGTGGAGATTCCTCAGAAAACTTGAAATGGACCCACATTTTGACCCAGTTTTCCCACTTCTTGGTTTATACCCAAAGGACTTAAAATTAGCATACTACAGTAACACAGTCACATCAATGTTTATAGCAGCTCAATTCATAATAACTAGATTGTGGAACCAACCTAGGTGCCGTGCAATTGATGAATGGATAAAGAAACTGTGGTATATATACACAATGGAATATTATTCAGCCATAAAGAAGAATATTACAGCATTTGCAGATAAAACAATGGATGGAACTGGAGAAATCATGCTTAGTGAAATAAGCCAATCCCAAAAAACCAAAGGTTGAATGTTTTCCCTGGTAAGTGGATCACAAGCCCAGTGTTACCTCACAGCGAGACTCCTCCACCTTAGCACTGGCTGCTGCTTTGCTGTGGGGCTGCTCTATGCTCTACAGCCTTCCTGACTCCTGCCCACAGATGCCAACGTGCCTTCTAGCATGATCAATATTTGGGCACATGTTAGGTGTATCTTTCATTTTTACCAAACTGGATCCCAAGGACACCTTTCCTTCAACTGGCCCTCATACTGTGCACGTCTCTCAAGTCAACGTGCACACATTCTTACTGCATGACACGTGTTACAAAGCTGCACTGTAAGTGCTCCACCAGGAACAACTGCTTTCAGTTTGTTAGTATGAAAACCAATGCCTTCAGGACTTTGTACACAGATGTCTTTAAATTTGTTCAATTAGCTCCTTATATTTTAAGTATAATAGTGTCAGGAGAATTCATTTAAAATTTCAATAAGTTAAATACAGCTGAAGTCAAAGGACAAAAATCAAGAAATAAAATAGAATAGAAAGTAAAAAGTATACATATTTTAGATTACCCATTTTTGGTTTCAACCCATACCACATTTCTATTAGAATAAGTGAGAAATAACCTTTTGATAAGGGTTATTGACAACAATTTATAAATAACTTTCAAAACTTAGTAGAAGTAATCTTTTGATAAGTTTTTGATGATTTCTAAATAGCTTTAAAATCTTTGCTTTTTCATCATTATTCTTAGAATCTTTTTCAAATATTAAAGACAGTAAAACAGACAGTTCAGAGACCTGTCATGTATCAGAACTGGATTGCTTCTAGCATCTTTTCCATCAGTCTGTATGCAGTAATTCAAACACAAAAACAAACTATTGTCAGTCAATGATTTAAAGATACTTTATTACCAGTTGTGATAAACTATTTTAAGAGGAATCGTTGGGATCTTTGCTCTAGAGAATTCCAATTAAGCGTTTTAAAGATTTTAAAAAGCCGGGGCTGGGGTTGTGGCTCAGTGGTGGAGGGCTTGCCTAGGACATGTGAGGCACTGGGTTCCATCCTCAGCACCACATAAAAAATAAACAAATAAATAAAATAAAGGTATTGTGTCCATCTACAATGAAAAATATACTTAAAGATTTTAAAAAGTCATTATTGCATTCATATGTTGACTTGGATCCAGGAACCATGCACACACAGTCCACACCTGTAGCGCTTCCTGTGGAGGCTCAAAGAAACTTTGATTACTGGGTACAGTTTTTCTTCAAAGCATCTTCTAGCAGGAATATGTCAAAACACTAACGTGTATTAATTATTTAGTAGTTATTAATTCAGAATGCTTGAATACATAGGACTATGTGGGTCTTTTTTGAAATATTTTATAATTTTCTAAAAAAATCAACTTGTGGTTTAATAGGAGGCTGTAAAGTCAAATGATAAAACAAAAATTTTCTCTGGAGTCAGTTTCACTTCTTCAAGAAATAAAATGAGTAAATGAACACTATTTTGGCACATGTCCATGTTTGGAACCTAGGAGACGGAGCTTGTGTCCGGAAGACCTGGGTTTGAGCCTCTACTCCCTTCATTCACTTTCCAGTGCTTAAATGATCATTCAACTTTTCTGTGCCTGAGTTCTCTCCACAACAGAGAAATCATGACAATATATATCTCTTAGTCCTACTCAGAATAAAGGAGAAAATGTTTATGGAAGTGCCTTCTGAAATATAAAGCCACGGCATACTCACTATTGCAGAGTGGTCTTCATTCTTCCCTGGGATTCGGGGCACCAAGAATGACAGCCGTCTGTTCCTCAGCCCTCTTTATCTTAACACTCATAAAGCAGTCTTAAAGAGTGACTGCTTGTGCATGCAGAGAGAGAAAAGGAGCTGCTTTCTCTCTGTTCTCCAGGCAGCTCCTCTTCTTTCTTCTGAAGGCAGAGAGGACTTTGGCTGCTTAGCATGAAGTGGGTGATTTTTTGTTTTGAATGAAAATCTAGATAAAAACCCAAACTTCCCATAATATTCATATCACTTGATCCTAAGAATAACTTCAGGGTAGATAGAAGAAAGAAAGGATTTTATTATGCCCATTTTAGAGATAAAGAAACAGAAATGCAGAAAGTAAACTGACCTCCTCAAGACATGGTGTGACCCAGCCTCCCACTCAGACTGACCATTCTCAGGGAACCAGCTTTTAGAAAACTGTGGAAAGCCACATTTGTGGTCAAGTCTTGAGTTTCAGAGTAAGAAATATCAGATCATTCCAAGAGGTACACGTGACTAGTATGCCTACTTCACACAGAGGAAAACTGAGGGATAGAGGGGTTTTGTGTAAAAGTTCATGCATTCGACAATGAATGAGAAGGGCAGTGGTTCTGAACCCAAGTCATCATGCTCAGGGCCCAAGCTGGGGCCCACCCGAGATTCGTACCACACATTCCACTGGTTTTAGATAATAATAGTTTATTTTGCCATCTAAGAATAGGATTAATTTACTTTCTTCTGAAAAATAAGAGTATTCAGTAACATTTTCTAAATTGATATTTAACCTTCAAAATTTATTTTCAAAGTTCATGATTCATTCAGAAGAAAACCAACTTTTAATGTTTAAAAAACAAGTGCACAATCTCTCCATACAAAAAGAATACTCTCTTACATTAAACCCTGATATGATTTTCTAACCAACTCTTTATGTATGGTCACACTGATCTGAATTTAAGTAATTTCATGGAATAAGTCTGGAAGTTGTTCTGTAATTCTATGGGCAATGTTCCACAAAGAATAAAAAGATAATTTATTACTGCAATAGATGAATGATTTTGGTATTGCGGTTGGACTAACCCACAAGTACTTAAGAATCCCCTGGCCATCTTGCTTAATGGTGCATTCCAGCATTTTCAAAAATGAACAGCAGAGATTTTTGCCTCCAGAAACTTCACCTAGCAGCATAGTATAACTGTGTGGTCTTACATAAAGAGCCATATCTTCTTGATCTAAGAATTCATAGAAAGAGAGTAAATACAAATTAATACTCATTAGAGCTAGTAAATAAAAAATATTTTCTCCTTAGCTTTTACAAGTGTTCAGATGTAATTTGCTTCAAAAGAAACTGCAGTGAGTTGTAGCACTGTAAGAATTATTTTAATTTTATGGTTATAATAGAAAAAATGAAATTACAAAAAAAGGCCCCTTGGAATTCAATCATAGAAAGGAAATATTCAATTACTTGGAAGTCTTTGGTGCTATGAGATAGATACACAGAAAATGAGAGGCAGACTTGGGTCATCATTAACTGTAATCCCATATGGCATTTCCTCCTCCAAGCCTCTGCTACAATCCATTTACACAGAACATGAGCTGCAAACCAATAATTACAAATGCACATACACCCACAAATGAGAGATAACTATGCTGAGTGAAATGTAAACTGACTTTTAATTATTCATTAATAGTAATTGAGAATATTAGTGGCATGACACAATGTTCTCCTCAGGGTTCTTATGCACCAGGAATTCACCTTATGGATGAAAATCCCTCTGTAAAAAGGCTGGTGAGGCCCACACTGTACGCGTTCCTCTTAGACAGGACAGGGTTCAATGGCAAGCTATTTTCCTAAATTCTGAGGTGCATTTGGGGTTAAACGGCACAGAGTGGAGATGTACACAGAGTAGTGCCTAGCACACAGTGTTCATTAACAACTGCTGTTTAATAAATGGTCACTTTGGTGGCAACTTTTCAGCTGTATATGTACGAGTTCATTTAAGAGCAAAAATTAATTCACTAAATATAGAAACAGGAAAGCACTCAGTACTTTTAAATTAAATAGGTGATCACAAAATATTCCACTGTGAACATCAAACTCCTTCTCAATCTGCTGCCCTAGCAGTCACTCCCAGTTGAATGTAATTGGTGGACAAGGCAGAAATTATCTGCCATTCTGTGACCAGGGCTTCCCCCAGAAATCCTGACTTTGGTAAATGGCCTCATCACACATATGATTACTTAAGCTACAATGTGGGTGTTGCTGGGCATGGTGCAGCTACAATCCCAGCTACTCGAGAGGCTGAGGCAGGAAGATCGAAAGTTCAAGACCAATGTGGGTAACTTTGCAAGACCCTTTCTCAAAACAAAATGTAAAAAGGGCTGAGGATGTAGCTCAGTGATAGAGTGCTTAGCTTGCAGGAGACCCTGAGTTGAATCTGAACCTTCATACCATTAAAAAAAAAAAAGTATTATCCTTGAACCTCTCTGTCACCTGATTGATGAGAACTGCCCTGCCAGACGATTGAATTGCCCTTCTGAACAAACCTACCCATTAGCTCTATCTTTACCACTAGAACAAGAATTCAAATCTGCAAGAGCCTCCCATCATTCTTTCCTGCCGGCTCTAACCCTTCTCGCTGTATCCAGAGTACTGGTTTTGAAGAACACATCTGATCCAAAGGCCACCACCTTCCCAGCCCAACCAGGGACAACCCTGCATTCCTCTTCATCTCTAACCCAGGACCTCACCCTTACACAACTTTCCCTACCTCAGGTGTCCTCTCTCCAGTCCCAGCACACAGCCCCAGCAAGCTGTTCCCTCCACTCTCTGCTTTGCAAAACACCTACTTCTGAGCCCAGCTCCCGGCTCCTCCCTTGAAACTCCTTCCCGCCACCCCTTTCTTTACTGCTGCCTGTGGTATCAGTACACTTGCCATGGGTTCAGTGTCACTGCTGCTGGAGAACAGGGGCTGCCTGTGACGTGCTTGTTCACCTCATATCCACAGTACAAGAGCGGCGCCTAGCAAGGGCAGATGAAAACCGGCATGAAAAAATGAATGAAGAAATGAGCAAGCCAATATGATGATGCACAGTAGGTCATCACATCCTTTGCAGGACGAGGATTAGGAACATCTGGTTCCTAATTTAAGAGATGTTTGGGGTACATGGTATTCTGACCATCTGATACTATGAATTTGCCTTGTGCTGTAAACAAATTTAGCTATAGTAATAATGTGTATGATCAAAATCCCCACATCTATATTAACCAAGTTTCTTAAAGTTATGTGAATTTACACCAATTTCAAATCAACAAATGTTTCATTATATTCACTTAATAATTCCAATAATTATTAAATTTTTAAAAATACAGGAAGCTAAGCAACATAAAATTCTCTTGGAAGTTTTCAAGGCAAGGTGTACATAATGTTTCATCTAGTGAACCAGTACCATGACATTCAAAAATTTTGGAATTGTATCTATCAAAATTCCATATAACACAAGTTTCTTTTGCAAGGATAATTCAGTTCTCCCCTTTAGGATAACAAAACACTCGAATCCATGATTGCAAGCCATATCTGTATAAATCACTGGTGCTATGTAAATAAGGGTATAGATAAGTTTTTTAGATAGTTACAAGAATTACTAAGACAATGAAAGAACCCAGTTCCTTAAAATGCATCTATTATTCAGTTGCTAGCAATCGCTACTTCATTAGTACTGATTCCTGAAGGTTTTTACTGATTCACAACTCTCTCTCTCTGAATGATATTATACTTAAACTTTGCAACTTTATGGAATTTCACACACATTTTCCATCTGAGATATCTGATCCATAAGCCTTTTGCATATGTTCACCCTCATCAACAAGACATAGGGTCTTCTGCAAATCAGAAAACATGTACATTGCAAAAGGCACTCTGATTAACGAATTTGGAAAGTGTTTCCTCTGTGCCCCATTCAAGTGCCTACTCCTTATACAGATCACGCATAAGAGCACTGTGTTCTGAGACTATCAAGTTCAAAACCACTAATTTACAAGTCAAGTGAAGTACAATCATTACCAGTAACCTTGTTGACAGACTTGAACTAGGAAAATACAAGACTGTGAAATGATCATGCACCTCTAAACACAATGTGTCCATTCTAAACTTACACAAGTACCATAAATCTCTTGTTATAAAAGAAAACAGAGGCCTGAGATGCCAGGTCGTGGTAACTACTCAACATTCTGGTGTGCATCCTTCAGAGGCTTTCTGTCAAACATATTTCTTATAAAGGTAATAATACACATACTGTTTTTACCCTGGTATTTTAACTTGGCAGGATAGTCGACACCTTTCTACGTCAGCAAATCTGGATCAGCACCAGCATCTGTAAGCCTGCACTGAACGGGAACCCCCAGCCCCACTGGGGTCCTCACCCCGAGGGCGCCTCTGGTGGCACTGGGGACATGGTGTGGAACTTGCAGCAGTCCTGCTTTGTTGTAGGTGGTATTCTCTGGACTAAGGAAGAAACTCGCCAGTGTGCAAGGAGTACAGAGCACATTGTTTCATTGCTACTTCTGTCCTGTACAATATTTAGCTTACACAGTAAACCCCATCTGGACAACAAGGCACACTTTCAGCCTATGAGGCAAGGGAGTGGCCGGCAATGCCAGTTTTGGCCATCAGCCCCTCTTGTTTACATGCTTAAGTAGTAATAAATGTGTTTTATAACAAATAACTGATTTGATCATTTGATATTTTATTACACTGCTGCTTTCTTCTTATTAAAAAATGGAATTTGCAAGCTTAAAAGGACTTAACTCTGGAACACAATTATGCTCTTTCTTACTCTGACATGACAGTTCTCTAGAAGAGTTGGGGCAGGCAGCAGGGAGAGCCACCCAAGGTGTCAGTCTCCTGGAAAAGACTGCAAGAGAGGCCTGGAGGCCACTGGGCCAGGAACCAAGGAAACCAAACATGGAGGCAGCGAGGGAAGACCGTGCCCCAACTCTGGGTCTGGAATGTTTCCTCTTCTCTCTCATTTTAAATGGCAACCCACCTCCTGCTTACATCGTTTGCATTTAAGGTTTACAGAATAAAAATTAAAACTTTTATAGGCTGCTTTTTCATCACAGAAACGAAATGTTGAAGTCATCAATGGTACCTAAGGATTTGACAATACGGTTTTCTCCTAACTATAGTCTTCTAGATTTGTGCAAAACAAAAAATAATGCATTAAATGACATTTCTACACACTCCACAATATTAGAAAATGTAAAGCATTTTACTTAATTTTTTTAATCAGTATTAAAAATTAAGTTCAATGAGGAATTTAAATAGTTATGTGAGCATTCTAGGCCTTCTTAACTATTTTAATACAAAAGACATGTATGTGGGGAGCCATCCTTATCTAGCAGAATCAGACGAGGTTGAGCCATGGACAGAGGCCTGACTCCTAGGAACTGGCTACCACAGAGGACTGTCCCACGTTGCTGGGGAGTATGTGGCACTGTGAGGGAATGGTTCCCTGTCTAGTTCTATGATAGTTTCCCTGAGAAAATGGCGGGGCCCCTTTACCTGTGTGACTATAAATAAAAGAGTTTGGGCTACTCCTTGTTGTTAGAGGCCACATCTGGTATGGCCCGACCTGTCATGCCCCCTCTCATTTAAACAGTATTGACTCTTGTGTGTTTATTGATAAGTTTATGGGTAACTGATTGATTTACAGCCAACATCATCCTCTAGCAGTTAACCCTTTCCTCATCCATGTGGGACGTGGCAGAAACCCTCACAGACATAAATATGTATTTGTAGCACATGCACTTAATTTTTGACTTGAAGTGATCATTGTTAAAATACACAGCTATTTTGTGGAACTGCTATCATCAAAGCAGCACAGGACCAGCTGCTTGTGGAGTAAGGGCTGAGCAGACAGGGACAGCATGGAGAGTTCCATCTGACGAGCAGTAGGCAGTGGGCTTGGCTTAGTGTCCAGATGTGACGTAAGGGGTCTAGACTACGTGACAATGGAGAGTCAGGGCCATGTTCCTGGATCTGAAGATGTTACCAGGAGGTGTCCCCAGGCCAGCCGGTGAGACCTGGGAGGAGCAGGAAGGAGAGGGCAGTGAGCTTTGTCAAGGCTTCCTGCGCAGGCCTGCCTTAAGACGCCTACTCGCTCATGCTGTTCTAGGGGGGCTATTCCAAGGGAATTTTATTTCTATCTATTTTTCTTTAAAAATTGGTCTAGTTAACTATGAACTATTAGGATCAAATAATAAATCCAGGGTCAATGTTACCACAATGTGAAGGTTGAGCATTTACGTACTAATGGAGAAGGTCAAAGTCGTGATTCCCACAGAAAGTCTAACCCAGGCTGCTTGAGGCACATATAGTGCTTACCAGTGGAAGTGCAATAACATGCACACCTAGATATATATGTGTGTGCACTCAGCATGGGTTACACTCGCTGTAGGGTCTGGAATTTTGAATTGTCTTTCAAAAAATTCTAATTCATCATAATTTATATTAACATAAGACTATAGTAGTATTTTGGTCAGAGTTATTCACATCTCAAATTTCTCTGAAGCAGACAACAATAACGATAAAGAATATAACAGTGAGAAATCAAATATATTTATGCCAATGTATATGGAAACATATGTATATGATCATGCTTGAATTTCTTCCTCCAGTACACAAAATCATGTATTTCGCTGGGACGGGGAGATAAACAGTGGTTGTTTTGCTTAATATCAATAAACACAGCATGAAGGTAAAACTTTAAAATGTGATTTTTTTCACTAAAATCCAAGAGCTTAATAGTTTTCTTTCATCTATTACACACAAAGACTATTTCAATCAGATAATAGAAATCAGTCCTTGATATACATGTATCAGACAGGCCTTATTCCAACAGGACCAGTCATATTTATGATCACCTCATTTCCCAAAACTGTGCCTGAAATCAGAAGTTCCCCTGCCAACCCCCATATGAACAGGAACTGTTTTACTTCTTTTTAAGGTGCTGGGATTGAAACCTAGGCCTTTGTATATGCTAGGCAAGTGCTCTACCACTGAACTATGCTCCCAGTTCAGGGAAAAAAAATTAAGTAAAATTTTTCAGTAAGGATTTGGAAAAACTTGCTAAAGTCAGGCCCAATAAATGGCAAGTTAGTCATTAGAGGACTCTGCTTCAGACTCCCAAGTATGGAGCAAAGCAGCAGGGCCATTAGAAATACTATGTGTGTGTTTGGAGTGTGGGGTAGGGTCTTTTGGCCCAGTAAATGTGCCCAATTTAGCTTAGAATGAGTAACATCATCCTTCTTAATGAACACCATGATGGTGATGGCCTAATTATGTACAAGAACTACTTCATGAGTTAGTTTACACAACTAAGTTGGAAAAAGTACTCAGGTTATTTGGGTCACCTTCTTTCTAAGCCCTGTTTATGCCACATTCTCCATGATAATTAAACAAGTTACACTCAGTAAATTAAAATGGCTAAAAGAAAACACCTGTAATAAATCTATCACAAAGAAACCCACACCAAAAACAAGTGGGAGATCCTTCTGCAATTCAAAGCTTAAAATATTTATGTTTCAGACCTCCCAGGATCATAGGAAGAAGAGGATACAGGCATTTTAGAATTCATAAAGATATAATACTATAACATATGATGGGAACCAGTCTGAGATTTTGAGGCCATTTACAACAAGGGGTGCAGCATATTGCCAACTCATGACAAATCAAACCCTGTAATTGTAATCTGACGTGCCTGACGCTCACTAATTTAACCAGATGCACGTGAAATCACTCTGTGTTGCTTTGGTTCCCTGGTTATTTATTCTCACGCATTTCTTACAACATATTCTATTCTTGTTTCATGATCCGAAACAAGTTTTTAGTTGGCAAGGATTCTATCTACTCAACTTCTTTCCAGCTCTTTGTGAGAAGACATACTTAACAAACTGCTTGTGAAAAACCAGATGACAAGGAGATACTAGTTACTTAGAAGAAAGCAAAATGAACATCGTCTATGGTGTGCATAGCAGGGCAGTCTATGGCAGGAGAAATGACCTGAGTATGAATGGAAACCTTTCAATCTGAACATAAGCCATCCATACAACTCATTCCTTACAACAATACCACAGAAGTCGCTTGAATTGCAAGTATAACTCAAGACAAGCTGTCCTGCAAGGATTTCTAGGAAGGATTTTTAAAAGGGTACATGTATTTTAACATTTTTATGACATATAAAACACACGTCTTACCACTTCTTTGATGGGAAAGAAGAAATGGTATATTCTATGAACTCGCACAGAGATTGGAAAGAATCAAGCTATACAACTTTGAAAATTCTTTAATTTTCATAGGCGATAGTGACTTGAGGGTTTTAAAAATGTAATTTTTTGTGGGTTAATCATTACAATCCTTCTCACCTTGATAACATCACAATACCTTGCTTAATTTTGTGAGTTCAAGGGGCTGCTTTTCTAGAACTGTACATAGTATTCCTTTGTGGCCATGCTTGATAATTATGCAGTTTATATCTTTCTTCCTTTAACTCAAGTGCATCATTCAGTCAAGTTCCAGCTTCACATTTTTAAGTTTCTCTTAGAACAAGTTTCATTCCAGTTTGATTTGTGGCATACATAACAGTGTGAGCTACTTTTCTCCACTGCTTCTTAAAAGTCATTTCCATTCCTACACAGTATACAGATTAAGAAAGTTACACATAATATGTGCCAGTATAATTTGAAAATGTTCATCTTGTTCATGTTCTCCAGCTCCCACTAAAAGATTTATAACACCCCTGAAACAGAAATTGATGAATTCATCACTGTCTTAGGCATTTTGATCATAATCAATAACAATTTTACCATTAAATAGGATTTCAATTAAAGCATATTTTTCAAAGTAATTTTACTTTATCATAAAAATGGGCTTTTATGCCATGAATCATTAACCCATTAGGTACCAACAGAAAATTATTCTGATTCTGAAGTCCTACATCAGAAAAATAAGATATGAAACCAAACTCCCTCTGCTGTACTACACACTTCCCAGAAGTATATTTCACAAAACATTACATTATTATATGTTCATCGTGGAAAATGAAAAGTAATATGCTTTCACAAAATTGTAGAACCATAAAAAGTTTATCAGATAAAATGAGAATACCAAAATACATTACATCTGCTTGGACAGTGTGATTTTATCTACAAAGAAAAGCAACATGTCTATATAAAATTAATTTATCATTATGAAACATCAGAACTGGTATTAAAAATCCTGTGAAACTTATTCAGGGTGCACAAAATGCAATGTACTTTATGGTAATCCTTCTATTTTAACCATCTCATACATTTTTCCTGTTCATACCATTAGAAAGTTCAAAGAACTCAAATTTCTCCCACAACACAGTACAACATTGTTTCCTTCCAAAATAAAGTCCAAAATTTTAAAAAACTGACAGCATAATAATATTGTAATAAAGAAATCACCTTCGTGTCTTTAAGTTTGCCCGTCTCAGGAATAAAACTAAGCATGGTACCTCTTGCTTGAACCGGTCAGCGGGCTTCACTCCGTGACTGAGCCAGGCTCTTCCTAAGGCATGCAGGAGGCCACAACTCTCCTTTTGTCCGTGCTGTTCTCTGGTTCTGTATTCCCTCAGTACCCTGAAGGCAATTTCCTCTAGTGTTCTCCCCTCTCCATCTCAGCAACAAGAGCAGATCCTTCAAAATCGAATGCACACACTGCTTTCTTCTGGAGTCTTCCATGACCCCCTTGCCTAACTGTTTACTGTTTACTTCTCTGTGACTCCACAGCTGTTTATATGAGCCAAATGAGACAGTGCTCATTTTGTACTACATTCTACTTGTCTGTCCTTTCCATATGAGTGGGAGGATTTGGGGGAAAATTCTCTCTTTCATCTATGTACTACTAGTACCTCTCTAGATTCAGTGCCCAGTAAACACTCAGCAAAGTTTGTTTAGTGGATGGGATGAATGATGGTCATCACCATGCTCTGCTCACTGACCTTCAAAATGGTCAAGCCAACCTATGGGCTTGCCAACTATTTATAAGGGACTATTTAATTCATTCCCTTTATTAGGTCTGTGTGTGAGGGTTCCTGGACTGAGTTCTCAAGGTTTTTGACTTCCAGAATTGAAGAGATGAAATTTGTGACTCAGAATTCTGGATGTCAGGACACAATATTCAACTAAGAAATAGCAGCATTAAGGAGCAATTGCCCCCACCCTATTCCCATTTCTCAACTTGAGTCAGGAGCTCAAAGAATGAGTTTCTAACATCATTTCTATGAAAGTTCCAATGTGTAAACAGAGCTAAAGCTGAAGAAAATAAATCAGGTTGAAGCACAATGGTAAAGTAATAAAATATTAAACAGGTGACACAGAGTTGCCACAGGCATCAAAGTTGGTGTGGACTGTTTTGGGAGACCCAGCAGGGGTGTGATCCTGGCAGGATGGAGAACCCTGAACAGAGCAGTTTCTTTGCTAGCAATAATAAACATGATTCTGAGCTCTTCCCTCTGACACATCAAGTGTCCTGTGTCCTGGAAATCTATATTCAGCAGACATAATATGCTGGTAAGCAGGAAGAGCTCTGACTGAAGTAATAATCTAAGCATTTCTACAAATTTGATATACTCTCTAGTACCTCATACATTTTTTAAAGCAGAAACAAAGGCATAGAGAACAATTAGTTGAATGTGAGGCAGGAAAGATTTCAATGCACAGTTACAGAGATTTCCTGTTCTGAAGGCTGGGGCTGGGTGAGGGAGGCAGACAGGTAACTTAGGCTGACAAGGAAGGAGGAGGGGTACCAGGGGCCTTGGGATAAAAGAGGGGAGAAGCACCTTGCATTAGGAGGAGCAGGGAACATACTGGAACCAGCATCCAGCTGTTTCCAAGGTGCCTCCATCCTACAGCTCAGTTGTGCACCACCTGCAGCCTGTGGTCCTGCATTCCTATTGGCTAAAACTTAGTAAAAAGCTTTTCATTCAAAATCACTCAAAACACGCTATGGATTAGTTCTTCCAGCAGTGACGGTACCTGTGAGGTGGGCACTGTTCCGTCCCAATTCACAGGAGACAAAAGTGTGGCAGGGAAAGACTAACAGCAGTGCCACAGGGACCTTCCCTCCTCTCCAGGTGAGGAGGTAGGAGCCTGAGCAGCTCCTGAAAGAATGAACGCGAACAGAAGAGACTCCACGCAGCCAGGAAGGACCGGAGCGGAAAACGCTGGAAATCTCCCTCCGCAGCAGGCTTGCCACCGCGGTTTCTCTGTTCAGTCAGTGCCAACCTGGAACTGCCGCATTCCCAGGAATCAACTACAAAGGCAAGAAGGTCTTCAATCTGCTCTAAAGTGCTCTTTCACACAGCCTTTAAAAGACTGTGACTGGATTGGAGCCTCTACTGGCTCCTGGTAGACAGAAGTGTGCACACCCGGGAAAAAGAGAAGACAAGGGGAGGAAAGGAGCACACAGGGTGGGGATGACGCAGGCCCGGTTCCTCACCCGAAAAGAAGACAGAATTAAAACCTAGGATCTGTCCCTGGCTCCAAGGCTGGAAGGATGTAGCTGAGTTCAGCCCCCTGCGACGACGGTGATCACCCCAAGAGAGTCCTTTCTAGTCCACTCCCAGTTCCGCGCTAAGACATCTCTGTGCAAAGTGGGGAAGCGGCTTTTGTCTCTGTCATGATGAGATGCGTGTTTTCTCATATTGTGTCTAGAACGAGGTGAATTTTGAAAGTCTGAGAATCATTATATTAGCACATAAAGAGTGACACTATGAATAAATAACCTCAATTTTCCCACTGAAATGGAGAAAATAATTAAATCTGCAAAGGGGCTATAACAGATGTGAAGTATAACATCATTTTTAAAAAATGACATTGTTGCATACACAAATGCTGTTGCCATTACTTCTAAAAAACAACAAGTCACAGCACACAAATTTCTCATTTCCACATAGCACTTAAGAGTGAAATGTTCTGGAAGCTGAGAAAAGCACAGGAAATAAGAATATAAATTCAGTAGGAGAATTGTGTTGCTCACATGGAGCAACATTCTATAATGTTTTCACATTGAAAACAAATTTGGGTTTAATTATTTTCTCACAAATACCTTGTACACACTCCAATTTAAAAATCAGGTCAGGACTTAAAAATAGAAAACTCATTTTTAGGCTAAGTTGGTAATTATGTTAGAGTACCATAGTACATCAGTAAAATAATATAATGAGGTTTCCTGGTGCCATGAGCTACCTGGTATCTATCACCTGCACATTAAAACTTAATATACACTCTTGTAACATGACAGAGTTTCCGGACAATCAAATTCACTAATCCTGTTTTCCCTACACACAAACATTGATTTCAAAGGTGGAATGAAGATGACATTTTAAAATGAGCTCACAAAGTAATTAGGATTATAAATTTAAACCTATATTAATAAGTGAACACATCAGGTTACTGCTAAACTCCATCTAATTACTTACAAATTAATCAAAGACAATAAAGGAAATTATCTTCTGAAAGACACTCTTGATAATATTACTAAGAATTGTCAAGCCTCAATTATCCAGCTAAGTCTCAACAGTGATAATTTAACAATTCTTTTTATTGGCACAAACTGTATTCCTGTATGTGACAGATTTACCTTAGCATTTTGTTTTTCTCAGTTCAGTATTAAAAATAAGATTTCCTTTCTTGCTAGATCAGAATGCACAGCCAGCAGGATTTTTTTAGTTTGAAATGGGTAAATCTCAGAGAATATAGTTCACATATAGCCTGTATAAGATCTGAATGATGTTTAAAATCTTTTAGTTAGGCTTTCAAAATGCACTTGATACCAATAAGTGTATGCTAAGGTAAGAGAGTTATGATAAAAATGGTAAAAAGATTGCCAAAAAGTTCACTGAAAGTCGTCCAAATTTAAGTTACACGGTGTCTTGTTATTACTATTTCATTTTACAGACAAAAAGGAGGCTAATTCTTCCATTCCTTTGCCTCAGTTTCTTCATCTGTGTGATATGGATATTAGCCCCTGCCTCTGGGGTTGGTGTGAAGATTAGATAATACACAAAAAGCATCTGGGACAGAATCTGGCAATGATAAATACTCAACAAATGTTAGCTCTTATCACTGAAAAAATACTTATTTTTCAAATGGATAAACCCTAGGCAATCTGATGGTAAAAAGTGCCTACCCTGCAATTATGGCTTTATCTTCCTTTTAAGACAGACACCGTTACCTCCTTTTCAGAATCTGATATCCCAAGGCCTATTGAGGTTAAACATTTGCCTAACTGCTCAGATGAGGAAGTAGGAGAACTGGGTTTTGAAATTCAGGCCCTAAATGTCTTAAATTCATGCCTTTTTCCTACAAGATCACCCTTGTCACAGGGAAGGGGGATGATACCAGTCCTGTCCTTGACTTAGAAGCTTGAGATTTCTACCTGTGAAACCAAAAATGGGTAGGCTTCTTCCCACCCCAAATAAACATATTTTAAGTGTGCTCACATCTGACTACATTACCAGTAATACTCTGAAATGTAAAATGATTATAGAGACACTTAAAAACACTTAAAGTTGCATTTTCTTAGGTCCAAAATGCCCCTACTTTAAAATATAAGGTTTTTATGAAGACTAATCATTGGAGTTCTGGATGATTATCTAAACTTTAGTTTAAGAAATTCAGATTTAGGGGCTGGAGTTGTGGCTCAGTGGTTGAGTGCTTGCCTAGCATGTGTGAGGCACTGGGTTCAATCCTCAGCCACATGAATAAATAAATAAATAAATATAAATGTCCACTGACAACTAAAAAAAATAATAAGAAAAAAAAAGAAATTCAAATTTAACTCTTATCATTACATAAGTTTCTATATTCTTTTAAAAACACTTCCCAATTCAGGGCCATCTCCGCATCTGCAACCTCTTGCCCACTCCATGCTAAGACAAGCCTTACATGAGTTCCTACTTTTATGCATAGCAGTGAATTTTTGGATTGTAACAATTTTCACTTACTAAAACAAATACTTGAAACCATGAGTCATCCTAGACTATAAAATTAGGGGTGCATTATTGATTTAAGAAAAATAACTGATGAGTAATGCATGAGCCAATCTGCAGTCATTCCTCTGGTATGGCCCTCAGGTGGCACACAAAGTAGATCCTCAAAACTCCAGAAGTGAAAATCTGGCAGGGGCTATAGGGGTGGGGAGGAGTGTGAATTAAGAAATCACCAAGGAAAGCAAATACATCATTTTAGAAACACACTTGCAAGTTAAAACAAGATGAGACAAAACTCAGACATCCTTCCTCTGTGAAGTCAAAGATTTGAAAAGCCCAGAAGTGTCCTGGGAGAGCAGATAGTATACTAACAGAATTAAACACCCCTTTCAGTCCAGGTGATCACAGGTATGCAAGTGCACGCACAGAACTCTACTCGTCAAGTTCAAAATGCTGAGAAAGGTGCTGAATTCCATTCTTTCGGAGGGACAGAAAACATTTATAATAGCAACACCCCCCAGCCACATCTTGTAACTGGCTCTAAGAATGAAAAAAATCTTTATGACAATAACAAGAAAATGAATTTTCATTTCAACAGGCAGACTCCGTGCCAGTGCTTGCTATCCTGTCGCCCAGCTCTTCTGAAGGCATTCAGACCCTTCACTGGAATATCTCAAAAATCAATAGCAATTTATTCTCTCTTTGGACCCCAAGCAACAAAAGTAAATAATGCTGTCACCTCCAGTCTGCCTGCAGAACATGGCCACAAAACAGCCTTGGCACTAAAATACAACCTTACGTAGCTCCTTATCTATGCCGGTGCTGCTGACTATATTGGCTTTCACAGGGGACAAATACTTCAGCAGAGCCACACAGAGAGGTCAAGCTCCTGTACCTTAGCCAGACAGAATGCCAGGCCCTGAATTAGAAACAAGTTCTGACCTCCACCAGAGCGTCCTGCTTCAACAATGTGGATGTTATAGGAGAAATGAGAAGAGTTATTTTTCAAGATTATGAAAGCTAAGGGGGAAAATTTTCGATCACATGATCATAGTTAACATTTTTTCCTACAGAACTTAAGAAAATTGCCAGATCTCTGAAGCAACTTGGTGGGGCCATAATATTTTGCAGCTACAATCTATATGTAGACAATTTTTACACTATGTGACTCATAAAAATATTAATCTATAAGCAAACTAAGACTTGAAAATTAAAGTTCTATTTAAATTATGCCCAACACAGTAGATGGTGTCTACATTGCCTAACTATTATAAGACACTAGACATACTCGAATTAGTTTTTAATGGCCTTTTGGAGCAACAGAATCTTAGGAATACTCTAGTGTAATCCTATCTGTTTACACATGAAGGGAATAAGCCATATAGCTAACACCAGAAAACAAGTTAATGGGATTAACGGCACAAAAATCCACTTCTGACATTCTTTCTACTATACTTCTTATTGAAGAAAAATTACTTATAGGCATACTAAAGAAGAGTTGAAGTCATTTTGCTGAGAATATACAGTAAACTAAAATCCCTCAGGGTTATGTTATTTCTTAAAGAGAAAAATCAAGTACTTTTGAAACCTTTTTGGGATAATTAAAATTTTCAAATCACAGAATGTATCAGTCTATCATAAAAGGGGTATTTACTGACTATCTATGGTATACTTATCCCTGGTGGAAAATAATGCTTATTTTATATATCTATATAGATAAATATAGACATATAGGTATACATTATAATACTTTACATGGAATTTTGAAAACAAACCATTATCAACCTGTATGGAAATCAGTCAGAAAATCATGAGGGTCATTGTCCACAGTGCAGGCAAGTCTGCGGTGGAGACAGGAAGCCAGGCTGTGGAGCAGACACAGGCCACAGGAGAGCAGTACCATGATGCTTGGGAGGTACCTTGTGGGTTGACAGGCCTAGCAGGGCACTGGGTGTCTGTAAGTCAAGTACAGAAGTAGAGTGAGGCCAGGTGTTGGAAGCCCCAGAAAATCAGGCAGAAGGATTTGAATCTGATGCAGTAGCGAGTGCAGATAATGTGAAGTTAAGCATTTTATCTTGGGAACATCACTAAGATTATTTGGCTCACTCCTAGTTCTTTAAAAAAAAAAAAAAGAAAGACAGAAAGAAAAGAAAAGAAAACCTGAGAAAAGAAAAAGCAGACATCCAAACCATATGGAGAAAGGATGAGACAACAGAATCAGGAACCTGTGCTTATACCAAGTTTCAATCATATGTTTGAGATTTTGGACAAGCAAGGTTGTGGCGGAACTGCTAGATGGGGTTCACAGAGACTAAAGGCTGAAATGCCAGGCATCCAGATAACAAATAATACTGGCTGGAACCAAGACAAGACAGTGAGGCTGGAAAGAAGGAAAGAGATACAACAAATACTGTGGTGGCTCAATCACGAGAAGGACTAGGCACACAGCTGAGGTGATGTCCCGGGTTCTGACCTCCTATGGCTAGGACAGTGGTTAAGATGAAGAAGGCGAGGTTTCACAGAAGGAGGGCAGTCTGGAGTGCAGAGAAAGAGGGTTTACTTTTAGGTACAATGAATTTGGGACAGCTCTAGAAAACAAGGGGTGACGTTCAACAGAAAGATAAAGATAAGGCATAGACAGCAACTGGGCCTGCAGGTCAGGAAGTAATCTGCACACGGGTGGCACAGATTTCACAGGGCGAGGTGCAATCACAATCACAACCAGGTGCGTTTAAAGTCAAAGGAAAACCAGCAATGCCACTTGAGGTGATCTCTCAGCAGGACCTATCTGCAGACAACTAAATGTGAAAGGATAGACAAAAACATCCTAATAAATTTAGAGATACTTTGTGTCTGGTAAGAAGAAAAATTTGTTTAAAATCATCAATTCTAATTGATTTGTAGATTTAATGCAATTCCAATAAAACTCTGCAATATAATTTTGGGAAGTCTAATGACATTTTTCTAAAGTCATCTGAAATAGATCAGAGAATAACCATCTTTTAAAAATAACAGTGAAGGGAGACCCTGACCTAGCAGATGTTTAAATATATCATAAAAGCACAATAATGTATTACTGACTCATACACAGAAAAATTACTGGATTAGAAAGTTCAGAAATAGACACAAGCATATGTAATTATGTCAAATCTGAAATTTTCCGATTTCAAATCCATGAAGAAAGAGATAACTTCAGAAACAACCTAAGGACAAAGGTATTTGTCTGGAGGTGGGTTGGGGACAGTGGAAGTCATCTGGGCTTGTCATACATACAGAGGAAGACTTCAGTGACATAAACAAAAAAGCATGTCTGGTCATAACAAAGCTGAGGATTCTGTTAATGTTCAATGATGGAAGGATCAAAGATGAAACCACTGGTCACATCTGACTTTAGCGATGTAATTGTCAGGAAGGATCATTTAACTGCAATGGTGATAGGCACGGTGCTTAAGAATTGATGTCTTGGTGTTTTCATATCTGACTTCCTAGGAAAAAAGAAACAGTGGAGGTGAAAAAAATAAAACTTTATTGTCAGACAGTGAGCTTGCCAAGTTTAAGATTCCTGAGTTGTCAGTTCAGAGAAATGGCATAATAAATCAGACTGCAGCAGCAGAAATGTCTGGCCAGGATCGTGGCAGGTCAAAAATGTAGGCTCTGAAGTTCCCCAAAGAAGTGCTAAGAATCCAGGCTGAGGGGATGGGCAAATGAGTGACAGCAATCTTGTAATATGGGGGAGTAGTCTCAAAGGAGTGGTCCACAGAGGAACAGAAAGGAAAGAAAAGTGACTTAGCTCACATTATGAGCCTCAAGGAAGGCCAAAGTTACCGATAACCAGATTGTGAGTCAAAGATGTTATATATCTGCATACATATCGTGCAAGATTAGCTATCAATCACTGAATGCAGTAGAAAATGCTAGAAAAAATAATGGATAAGCCTGACTTCCCCAGTAGTTAGCAGGACTCTGGGGACATTGGTGCCTCACTCCAGATCTCATTTTCCTCACCGGAAGAGTGAAGTACTTGGGCAGCATCACCACAGGATTCTGAGATTAACCCCAGCAGTCCACACATCACACTAACTGCACCATGCTCAGAACCAACTAAGAGTGCAATATTTGGCGAACACCATTGCAGTTATCATCATGGTTTTAACTATATGCAAAAGACAACACCCAGTTCTTCCAGGTTGTACATATTTCATCGAGTCAATACTTATTGAGACTTCCATTAACAACTTGGTTAACTAAAGCCCCAGTCCTGTCTTCAAAAGCCTCACAACCTCACGATCTGATCACAAGGCCCAGGAGATCAAGCAGAATGAGCAGTGGCCACGTGAAGGAACATCAGGAACGGTGCACACAGAGGAGAGGTGGAAACATCTAACAGGAAGGGCAGTCCAAGGTCACAAGCAGCCAGCTAGAGGTGGAGATTTGGCTTTACACCTTTGGAATGAAGCTACATCATGACTGCCACCAAGCTTCACTTGCAGGAACGGTTTACAGGGCCCTCCAGCCTCTGTGCCCACCAGTGCTCATTCTGTGAAAAGTACCCTGAAGAATAAAAAGCAGCAAAGAAAAACACACTTTGCACCTAAATCTGCCATCAAAGTGAGCATTTTTGAAGTGGTGGATTTGGAAGGCTCTTGATATCTTTGTATAACTGGGAGAAAAGAGAAAATATTTGCCAACTGTTGTTTTTTCCTGAATTTCAGGTTTTGTTCTCTCAGTCATAGTGTCTGGAACTCTTCAGAGGTGACTGACTCTTCCTCAGGTGACTGACTGAGACCAGAGCCAGTCTGCCAATTGCCAGTGTAAAATGGAATGTCAGGGAGACTCACATGTACACCATCATCAGCTCCAGAGTTTTTGTTGGCTAGCCAGCAAATTTAGTTTGGAAAAGGTCTTACCTAGGTAAATAGATTAAAAGGACTATTTAAATAAAAAAAAAAAAACTTTATTGAGGCATAACTGACATGTAATGAGCTGCCCATATAGTTAACATGTACAATTTGTCCCATTGGGATGTATGTAGATACCCATAAAACCATTACTAGCATCGAGTTAATGAGTCCCTAGATACCATCACAGAGCTTCCCTCCTGCCCAGGAATTCTTTCCTCTGGCCTCTCCCAGAGGTCTTCCCACTTTCCAACTGCTCATGAAAACTACAGATTAGTTTGCATTTTCTGGAATTCATATAAGCACAGTAATCCAGTTCAGATGATTTTTTGTCTGGTTTCTTTTCTTCCATTCATGATTCTGGAAATCATTCGTGCATTGCATGCATTAACAGTTTACTTCTTTTTATTGTTGAATGACATTCCATTGTATGGATGCACATCTAGTTTTTAGTCATTCACTGGCTGATGGGTATTCCCTTTTCTTTCAGCTTCTGTGTATGACAAATAAAGCTACTGTGGACATTCGTGCATGAGTCTTCGTGTGGGCAGTGCTTTCAGCACTCTTGGGTAAGTCTAGTGGGAAGAGCTAGGCATGTGCAGCTGTATGCTTGACTACTTAAGAACTGCCAGACTATTTTTTTCTAAAGTGCTCCTATCATTTTCCATTCCCACCTGTGACGTCTGAGATTCCCAGCTCCTCCCCATTCTCCCCAAGACTTGACCTGAACGGTGTTTTTCATTTTAGACATTCTCACAGGGCACAGAGGCATTCTGTTGTGGTTCTCATCTGCCTTTCCCTAAGGACTCGTGATGAGTCACCTGTAGGGTACCTTTGGTGAAGCAGTTGTTTGCATTATTGTCTATGCTTTCTTGTTCTTTTTATTATTCATTGAGTTTTGAGAGATTTTTATTCTAAATATAACTCCTTTTATCAGATATGATTTGCCAGTATGCTCCTTGCAGTCTTGCCTGTCTCCTAACAACATGACTGGAAGACCAGAAACTCTTAATGATGGAGAAATCTAGTTCATTATTTTTTTCTTGCATGGATCAGGTTTTTGGTGGTGTATCTAAGAAATGTTTGCCTTCTTCAAGGTAACTAAGATCATGTATGTTCTCATCTAGAAGATTCATAGTTTTACATTTTATGTTAAATCTATGACTTTTAAACAGAACATTTTTTTAAAAGGTTGTCTTGCCTGACGGTGGTAAATAACTATGCTTCTTAATGAAGTTACAGGCATTGATGCCTCAACTATTCTGTAAGACAATTTAAGAGAAATGTTGCCTAATATTTATTTGGTCCTATCACCTTTTTTTCAAAATAGTAAATGCTTTGTTCTAGTGTCAACATCAAGCAAGTAAAAACTAAGGTGTGAGTTATGCTCCCTGGTTAAACTCCCTATTTTGCCCCTGATCCATGAAGCTTTAAAAATGACGATTCTGAGGAAGAACATGCCAATAAAGTCAGAGTAAGGGATTAAGTTCCACATTCTGAGAATCCACATTTAAAATCTTCCCCTTACTATAAATTTCTTTGTTCGTTTCTTGAGTATATTTCCTTTTCAATGTTAGCATGAAATATCACTGCCATCTAGGTTTTATCATTTTTGTTTCTGAGCCAATTTCCTTTAACATTAAAATGTTATTATTTGTCTTTCCAAAATTACTAAATACTTAAACTAGCTTTTTAATTTTATCCCTCTAACAGTAATAAGTGTACATACATACACATATATGAATATATGTTGTAGTAACAAGATACTAACATACAAATCCAAGCTAGCTGGTAAAGGCAAAAATTTAATTCTCATGGCATTTAACTCTACAGAGTGGCCTTGATAAATTGATGAGAGAACAGTAAGTAGCTTATCTTTTAGAGGTACCATATCTGGTTTAGTCCTAAGGCATTTTGGTAAAGTGCTTATTCCAATAAACTCACTTAGTGCAAAAGATAAGATCATAAAGGCTTGTAAATCAATTTTTTAAAAACTAAAACATAAATTCACTAGTGCAGCTCACTATTAAGGTAATAGCCCCACTACAAACACTTTTATAGAGTGAATAATCACTCCTTATTGGTCTCATAAATTCAAGTTTTCATCTACAGACTTTGTTTATTTACAGCAATCT
Source organism: Sciurus carolinensis (assembly GCF_902686445.1). NCBI lineage: Eukaryota > Metazoa > Chordata > Mammalia > Rodentia > Sciuridae > Sciurus > Sciurus carolinensis. Next base: position 5,986,601 of record NC_062219.1, on the reverse strand, counting down.
TCAGTAGATCATTTTCTGACCATGGTGTCTAATATAATTTTTTCAACAGTGCACAACAGGAGATATCTAATATAAGCTATTTTCTGAATTCTTTATTATTATTTTCACAGCAGCCACAAGGTGATAAATATTGAAAAAGGCACTTTTAGATTCAACCTTCACTTTCAAGTAGATAATTATAAGAAACAGAAGAGACAAAAGCAAACAGAACAAAAAGTTATTGCAAAAAGTAGGCAAAGTAGAGGAAATCTCTCATTCAGCCTCTCAACTTCACCTGTTTTTTAATAACTCTAAAAATAGAATGGAAGTTTTCTCTTTGCTTAACCACACAAACAACACATAGACTTTCTTGTTTCCTTTTCTTTTTTTTTTTATTTAAAAAAAAATAAGAATGTGAAAGAAAAAGTAATATATCACGGGAAAAATTTTTAACCAAGTCTTGTAAAACTTTTAACTCTTTAATTTATCAAAAATAGTTATAACTGGTGGGGTTATAGCTCAGTGGTAGCACACTTGTTTAGCATACGTGAGGCACTGGATTTGATCCTCACACCACATAAAAATAAATAAAATAAAGGTATTGAGTCCCTCTACAACTAAAATAATTTTTTTTAAATCGTTATAACTTGGGCCAATTTTATCATGAAGTAAAATTGCTAAGAGAGAAATTAAAGAAAACTTATGAGTGTGTTGGATGCCCAGTGTCAGTACTGGGTGTGACAAAATGTTTACACCTTTGGCCCAGTAAATTCTATTTCTCTGACCCTACATTTGGAAGAAGTTTCAGTCACAGAGATGCAGATGGCAGTGCCCTGCAGAATAGCAACAATGAAAACATCCACCTGTCCAACCACAGGGAACCTACAGCTCTACCTGTGCGCCTGTAATCCCAGCTACCGGGAGGCTAAGACAGGAGCACAAGTTTGAGGCCATCACTGGCAATTTATCAAGACTGTGTTAGTCAGCTTTTCATGACTGTGACCGAAGTATCTGACAAGAACAAGATAGAGGAGGAAAAGTTCATTTTGGCCTCAAGGTTGCAGAGTTTCACTCAATGGTCAGCTGACTCCACTGCTCTTGGCCCAAGGTAAGGCAGATCTTCATGGTGGAAGTGTGTGGTGGAGAGCTACTCAGTTCATGGTAACTGGGAAGGGGGAGAAAGAGAGAGCAGGCAAGAGAGATCAAGGGGGAAGGAGCCAGGGACAGTAGTTTCCAAAGGCACATCCCCAGTGACCTACTTCCTCTTGCCACTCCCTACCTGCCTACAGTCACCACCCAATAATTCATTCAGATTTTTAGTCCACCAAATGAATTAATCAACTGATGAGGTTATAGCTTTCATGATCAGTCTATTTGCCTCTGAACATTTCTATATTGCCTTATACATGAGCTTTTCAGGGGATGGGAAAGAGCCCAACTGTAACACAGACCTTGTCTCAAAATAAAAAATTTTTAAAATGAGCTGGGATGGGTACATCAGTGGTAGAGGGCTTGCCTAGCAAGTGTGCCACCCTGGGTTCAATCTCTGGGTGCCAAAGTGGGGGAGAACCTATGGTGGATTCTATTTACTTAGCCACAAGGTGATAAATATACAGATAAATATACAGATAAAAATACCTGTAACCATATACAGGTATTAAGTTACATTTGCAAACAAAATGTAATAACTCCATAATATTAAAAAAAATTTTCACATACAGAGCTGTACAAAGGCAATTAGCTATTAAAGGTGAGTCATAGAATAAAAGTGATATAAGGAAATTCAGCATACTTAAACACTTGAATGATTGTTTTATTGGGGCATTAAGATTACAAGAATTTATATTTATATTTTGCTTTCCTATATTTTATAAGGGTTATTTAATGAGCATGCATTATTATAAAATGCAAAATAACTGATATTTTGCTCTTGATCATCTGCCCTGCTTCTCTAATTATGGAGAAGAGAAGCCTATCTTATCCCAGACCTACACTGTCCAAAACAGTAAGCCTCTGGTCATAAGTGGCTATTAAATTTAAATTAATTAAAATGGAATTAAATTTAAAACTCAGTTTCTCAGTCACACTAAGTACAGTTTAAGTGCTCCACAGTCCGATGTGATTAGCATTTGTATCATGGCAGAAAATGCTACTGGAGAGAGTTCTCTGAAAACTGATGCCAGTCCTTTGAACAGGAGCAACCCACAGAGAGAAGGATCATTGACAATGTACAGGTCTGCAGTTAGTCTATGCTGAACCAGGAACCTCGGTTCATTGAGGAAGCCTGTGCGAAGGATGGTATGCTGTAAAAATAACTAGAGCATGGGTTATTAGCAAATTACCTATACCTCCTTGGGTACTTTGGCTAGTTTTCTGGGGATGGTACTTCCGGTATCTAATAATAAAAAGCACGTCTTGCCTTTTTCCAACAGGTGCTGGGAAAACTGGTTATCTCTATGTAGAAGAATGAAAGTAGAACCTATTCCTCAACGACTCAAAATGAATCAAAGACCTAGGCATTAGCCCACAAACGAGGCAACTCCTGGAAGGAAACAGGATCAATGCTCCGGCATACAGGCACAGGCAAAGACTCTCAATAGGATGCCCTAGGCTCAGAGAGTAATGCCAAGAATTAAATGGGATGGCATCAAATTAAAAAGCTTCTTCACAGTAAAGGAAACAATTATAAAAGTGAAGACAGAACCTACAGAATGGGAGAAAATCTTTGCTAGCTACTCTTCTGACAGAATTAATATCTAGAATATATAAAGAACTCAAAAAACTTTACACCAAAACAATCAAATAACCCAATTAATAAATAGGCAAGTGAATTAAACAGACACTTCTCAAAAGAAGAAATACAAATGACCAACAAATATTTGAAAAAAATGTTCAACATTATTAGCAATTAGGGAAATGCAAATCAAAACTACACTGAGATTTCATCTCCCACCAGTCAGAATGGCAGTCATCAAGACTACAAATAATAATAAATGCTGGAGAGGATGTGGAAAGAAAGGAACACTTTTACACTGTTCCTTTTGGTGGGATTGGAACTTAGTACAACCACTATGGAAATCAGAATGGAGGTTCGTCAAAAACTAGGCATAGAACCACCATACGACCCAGCTACACCACTCCCAGTATTTCTCCTGAAGAATTAGTCATCATGCTACAGTGGTAAATTGAAATGCATGTTTATAGCAGCATAATTCAGAACAACCAAACTATGGGTCCAGCCTAGGTGTCTATTAATGGATGAATGGATAAAGAAAATGTGGTATATATACCCAATGGTGTTTTATTCAGACATAAAGAAAAAATGAAATTATGTCATTTGTAGGAAAATGGATGGAACTATAGCCTATCATGTTAAGTGAAATAATTCAAACTCAGAAGGTCAAGGATCATACGTTTACTCTCATATGCAGAAGCTAGAGAGGAACAAGGAGAAGACAGGTGGGGATGGAGGCATCTCATAAAAATCAAAGGGGGGTCAGCAGAAGAAAGGTGAAGCAGCAACTCATTCCTAAGATGCTTCTTTTTATCTCTGTTAATAGCTGCAACCTGCTCAATTCTGCTCTTGTGATCCAGCTTGCTCAGCAGCTACAGCAGGAACCAGAGCTGCCTGGAGAAACCGGGCAACATTGAGGCTATTGCATGAGAGTCTTGAAACCGGAAGTCTGTGCTGTATGAAAGATACTGAGAACAGTGGACAGCTCTCAGCCTTGGAGAGGACCACAGAATACGCGCCAGCACTGAATAGACCTGCTGTTCTGCATCTCCAATGCCGCTGTCACTTTCCAGGGCCATCATTTTTGATATTTTTCCTTAACAAAGGGACCAAGGGGTAGGAGGTGGGGAAGAAGGAGGGAAGTGCTGGGGAGTGATGCTGGTCGAATGACATTGTTGTATGGTGTGCGTACACAAACATGTAAGGGCAAATCCCACCATTATGTACCACTACAATGCACCAACAGAACATGCGGAAGGGGTGGGGAAGTCCTGGGACAGCAAAAGGAAAAGCACGTCTTGACAGGAACTTGAAAAAAACTAGAATTCACCCTCAAATGCAACAGTTTAACCAACACACAGCCTTTCCACAAAGTAAAAAAAATTGGCTTTTTCTTGTTTGAGGGAGGCAGAAACAGAAAACAGAACAAGAATTTCGGATATGGCATTTTTTTAAAATGTGTTTTTTTCCTTTATAATTTTCTGGAATAAAAAGATCAAAAAGGAAGAAATTCATTTGAAAAACTAGCACCTCAAGTAGTATTGAATTTCACTTCAGTGGATAAATATTTAAGGGCAAAAAGGCACTTGTTTTTTATTTGGGAAACTGCAACAGTATGAAGCAATAAGAACACAATTCACTGAGTAGTCATTAATGCAAGTTTTATCTGTAACAATATTTGTGCAGCTGTATTCCATTACACATTACACATTTCCCATTAGAATGTTTATTTAATTTTCTTGATTTATCCTCATCATTACATGAAGATGTTCCAATCAACTTTAAATTAATAGGTTGTCCTCATTTTGAATATGCATTTGGTTTTTACCAGCACAGCCTGCATGCTACAAAAGGCCAGTTATCTTTGTTGGAGTGTGTTAAAGACCTTCTGATTTTCTTAGTGTTTCCACTCTGAGTTTTAAAACTGAACTCTCTGTCAAGAAAACTGAGGCAGAGTAAATTGTAACTAATAACACTTAAGTTATTTTCTAGCCCCAAAGATCAAATTTTCAGCTTCTGCAAATGCCATTTCTCACCCTGTCCCAATCTCCCCACCACACTGAGTTCTCCCAAATCTGTCATTCCACCATCCATCTCTGTAGTCAGTGAGTTCCTTGTTCCTCCTCTCCTCAAGAACTGCATTATTTTATTAAGTATTCGTTGCTTCAAACGCACTGGATCATTCTCAGAATACCAAAGCTTCGAGGCAAGTTGCCTGAAAGAATTCAACTTTTCAACTCTGGCAAAATCATGATAATGCTTATGATAAAGACGTGCTAAAACCAAAACTTTTCATTGTATTGATCACTTCCTCTGTTTTAGAGAAAAACTGCATCACCATTTGGTACCACATCCAGTGTTTTTCAACTTTAGCTTTTGTCTACGTTTGAAGAGCTACCACCTCCCTAAGCTGGACAGTGCTTGAGAGACCTGAAGAGTGGCCTGTCTAGTCCATAATTTGTGCACCTTCCTTTAAGAATGGGCGTCGGACTGACGTGCTCACTTTCCACGCTGCATGCCCAGAGGAGTCCCTGTGTTTCTAATATTTACTACACATGGACTGATGACAGGAGGGAGAGAGACAGCAAAGATGGTCTGCAGCTGACATTCCCTGAGGTGGTCAACAAGGCAGGGGAGGCAAGTTAAGGAAGGGAGGGTCTGCTGACCAAATATGGTGAGCCCACTGGGGGAGACCTGAGTTTGGTACTGGAAATTGCCCATAATTCTGGGTCTCAGGAAAAACAGAAAGAGGAAAGAGGAAAATTTAAGAACATAGCTAGACATAAAATGGAAAGAGGAAATTTTAAGAACATAACTAGATAAAGATTTTGGTAGTGGCGAGCACAGGTATGATTTTAGTCATTCATATTTTAGTTGGTAGATTTCCTCTGCTCTTCCTTCTGGCTAAACTACTTATCACTTGTTACCTGCTTGTATCAGAGTAAAGGGGAGCTGGTTTTTCACTTTTTAATGAAAATGGTAAAAGTGTAAAGGAATACCTCTAGCTTGCATGCTTAAATTTTTCTCTATCAGTACACCTTCCAGGAACTGGCATGCTTTTCATATTTTTAATGTAAAATTAATAATATATATTTGGTTTTACATTAAAAACATATTCATATACTTTTTTAGAGTACTGTAGAGATAGCTCAATTCTTCTCAATGGTTATGTTTATTAAAACAAAGTTTTAAAACATAGTGTATATCTCCAGTAGAACATGTACTCACAGGAGTCTCTGTGACCAACCACGCTGGGAAGTCAAGAGCAAACGGGCCCTGATCCTTCACAGCACATATCTGTGTGGCGTGCTTCATGGCGGGCTCGCTCATCGCTACCAAGGAGGTCCCTTGAGCACTGATACTCAGAGGAGTCGTGCTCTGTTCAGGCCCACAGCTCGCCAGAGGTGGGGCTGACTTGAACACAGGCAGAAGGATGTCCGGATGTACTACTTAATCAATATGACAGATATGATTTATATCAATTGCACACGTTCTTTATTTTATATCACAAACGTTTATGAAATACTATATCTAAATTACATCTTTAAGTTACATCAAAGAGGAATCCACATCATCAGAATCAGTCAATATTGGCAAGTTTTATATTAAGAATATAACCTAAACTGCGTCATTCTGAATTTGAATGGAAACTTCATTCTGAATTTATTACTCATCTCTAACAAAGTGCAGGTTGAGCAACCCTAATTTAAAACTCCAAATCTAAAATGCTCTAAAACCTAAACCTATGAAGCTCAAAAGTTTTAGATTTTGGAGCATTTTGGATTCCAGATATTTGGATTATTGATGCTTAACCAAGTGTATGCCAAATTCTAAAATTAAAAAAATCTAAAATATGAAATACTCATGGTCCCAAGCATTTTGGATAAGGGATCATCAGCCTGTAACACAGAATGGGTAGCTTGAACTTTCACAGTTCTGAAATCTGGTAGTCCAAAGTCAGAGTACCAGCATGCTCTGGGACTGGTGAGGGTTCTCCTTTGACTTGCAGACTGTCATCTTCTCTGTGTCCTCAGAGGGCAAGAAGTGAGAGCAAGCCCGCCAGGAAGAGAGCAAGCAGGCCTTCTGGTGTCTCTTCTTACAGGACCTCCAATTCCAGCAAAGAGCTTGATCCTCATGACTTCATCTTACTCTGGTTCTCTCCCAAAGGCCCATCTCCAAACAGGATCATATTAGGAGTTACACTTTCAACATATAAACCTGTGGCCAAAATGCCATCAGAGCAGCAACTGACCATGGGTAAGTACTGAAAAAGGACCCTAAGGGCTGAGGGTACGAGGGCAGAGTGCCTTCCCAGTATGTGAGAGGCCCTGGGTTCTATCCCCAGCACCCAGCACCACAAAAAAAAAAAAAAAAAAAAAAAAACAGGGAAAAAAAGACCCCCAAACATTTGGCAGTATGTCAGTATGTGGAAACTGTGTTATATACACTCTTAACCAAGTTAATTTATGTTCCTAAAATATGATCCAATGAAAGGAAGATTCCAAAGGTGTGCAGAGAAGGACCTATAGTGTATTCCTGAGGACATCTCAAAAGGAATAGACAGTTTAAAGAGTCTTTTCCAAAGAAATAGTTTCCTTCTCATTTTTTCATATGGGAAAGAAATGAGATAAAGTCAGAAAAACTTGTTCATAAATTGCTGTGCCTCTTCTTGACATGGCCATATTATTGCAAAAGTTATAGATATCTATAAATGATAGAAAAGTAATCACACTGTTGATTATGAGCAATCTACCTGAAATACAAAAATTAACCTTCTGAAACTGTAACAGTTTGTTAAGGAAGACATGTATGTAAATTTTCCCACCTGTGCTATTTTTTTATACAGGCCAAACCTAGCAGGCTCTCTAATTATCCTACCAGTGGGATGGCACAACAAGGGTGCTGCCGGCCCACAAATGCAATTTGATTCTCAGCATGACTGCAAGAATGGCAATTTACAACCTCCAACAAGTAACTATGAATATTAAGATTTTGTTAATTTACACAACGAAGAGCTCATTCTCTTAGATTAGTCAGAACAACTGACAAGGAACATTTTGAAGACCCTATATTAACACTAATTCTTTGGTGCTGGATTTAGAGTACAAAATTTATGGTAGTGATTCTAACCGTTATTATAGCTTTTACACATACCTGAGTATCAAGATATCTATCGTAATTATTCTTCTCATACCAGGAAAATATTTCACTTAAATACGTATCCAGAATTAAAAATCAAGTGATAAAGCAAATGCCTAAATTACAAATGGAACTGAATTACACATCTCAAAGACATACGACTGAAAAGAAAACAAGCATAAAAGAAAACATAAGGCATGATTCCATCTATCTCAAGTCCAAGAACAGGCAAAATCAATGTACAGTGATACATTTCAAGAGGTGGTGATTTTGGGTAAGGGTACAGGTTGAACAATGGTGATCTGATGATCTGAAATCTGAAAATTTGAGTTTGGCTCAAAAATTTCTGAATTTGGGAGCATTTTGGAGTTCAGATTTTCCAATTAGGGATACTAAGTCATAAATTCTATGTGAATATTCCTAAATCCAAAAAACTCCAAAATCTGAAACTCTTACTGGCCAGGCATTTCAGATAAGGTGCACTCAATCTGCACTGACTCCACGGAGGGAGGCTGCGTGACCTGGACAACCCTGGATCTCGACGTGGACAGTGAGAAGGACGAGTGTGCCAGGGAAAGACTCTGAGATCCATGTGAAACACTGAAACGTTTCTCCATCTGTATGATACCCCTCAACAAAAATGAACAATTAGGCCCACAGTATAACTAATTAAAAGAATAATAGATCAATAGTACCAGATAAGTATCTAACAAATTTATAATTGTCTTTGATTTTCTTAAAACAAAATTTCCAGTGTAAGTGAAATTTAGTTAAGTACCAGAAGTGTACACACTAAGAAGGTTTTAAAACCCATCTCCATGTGCAGCACAGCATTACATATTTTATATTTCAATGTGGCTACAACTCCTAATCCTCCTGTCAAGATTCCGACATAAGCCAGGCTATTGATAAAACAATTGCTACTCCTGTAAAGAGTTTTATTTGCTCTCGTTGCCTATCAGCCTAATACATAGGAGAATATATACTTGAAAAGGATCAAGTTCTATAAACAGGACTAAATGATTATGGAGTAGGCATCTTTATAATTGTGTTTTTACTATTTTTTTCCAGTTGTTTCTCAAGGAGTACTGTGGAAATTGAACCATAAAGCTTAGCTTGACAGAAAGGCATTAGCCTACCACACTAAACCACAAAGATAGGAGAGACAGTTATTTATGAAGAAACACTGTTCCCTATTATCCTTCTGAGACTCTACAAAAGGGCTAAATATTGATGCATCTCCAAGTCACCTTTCCCCCACTTCTTGTATTAACAAGCAGGAGTATGTTTTAGATGCTCCTAATTTGTCAAGATCAGGTGAACAGAGCTGTCGCACAGAGCACACTGCTCTCCTTCCTACAAGGGCTCCGCAGCCCTGCGGGCTATTAATAATTCACGGGTCTTCCTTAGTTCACACCAGGGCATTACTCAGAGGGCATCTTTCTTATTGAGAGAAGTTAACTGCGATGGGCAGATAAACAACACACAAGTCAAACAAGAAGAAGTCTCCTCTGAATTTTGAGGACATTAAAGGTCTGTTAAAGAGCTCCAACTACAATAGCCATAAAAAAGTGGCTGGCATTCTTCAGGTGCTTACACAGCTGTTAGGCCAGAGCCAACCCTGCTTAGAATCATGTCAGTTGTAATAACACAGAAATATTTCTAAAATAATTCTACTCTGCCGTGTTCACATAGCCAGTGCTATTGGGTATAATTATGCTCTCAGTTCCTGATGAGTTCCTCAAACTAAGCTTCCTGACAGGAACATGACATGGCTCCAGCATTATCTATTTATCAAAAATACACAAGAACCCCAGCATTTTTATGTCTAAACACACATGTCTTTGGGAAAGGAATACAGGAATACCATCTTTTATGGTACTCCTTATGACACATGGACCACCTGAGTGAAGGCCACTCCAGATAAATTCCATCTTACACAACTGGGGTCACGGACTCGGAAATCTAATGATGGGGGCAGGTGTCACACAACAGTTGAAGGCAGCAGACTGTGGCAAAGCCTGCGTCCTATGGGTGCGTGCCATGTTAAAAGGAATTTCAAAAAACCATTAAGACTAAACCTAAGCAAAATATTGCTAGGTCAAATGTGCATATGTTGGGCGATTCATCTCAGATCCATGGCAGAAGTCAGAAGCCCTTATTCTGAGCACATGAGGACTTAAGAATAGGACAGGATGTATTCCTTCATCTAGATGGAAAGTAGTTATGTGGGTTAAGTCAGAGCATTTATTTTCCTGAAGATATATTTGAAGAAATACATTTTATATCATTTTAGAATGGTCAATCTAAATTGTTTCAAAGTCTGAACTTTCTAATTGTCAGTAAATAGAAAGCTTGCTCTAGTTATATATAATAACACCTAAAACTTACTGAAGAGTCATATGCCCAGTACCAATTTAAGCAATTTGTATGTATTAACACACACAATGCGCACATCAACTCCATGGAGTAGGTACCATTATTACCTCCCTTTCACTGATGGGAAACCAAGCAGGTACAGAATGGTCAAGTAATTTGTCCACTGATACACAGACTAAATAAAGAAGTTGTCATTCAAACTAAAGCAATCTTTTTTTGTGGGGAATAATCAGGGATTGAACTCAGGGGCACTCAACCACTAAACCACATCCCCAGGCCTATTTTGTATTTTATTTAGAGACAGGCCTCACTGAGTTGCTCAGCACCTCACCATTGCTGAGGCTGGCTTTGAACTCGCGATCCTCCTGTCTCAGCCTCCAGAGCCACTGGGATTATAGATGTGCAGCACCGTGCCCAGCAGTTATCTGTCTTTGAAGTCCATAATGCTAGACGCTCATTGTCTCTTATTCCTTTACTCCACATAAATGCATCATCAAGGAAAAGGAGTAGCTTTCACTCATTAGCAGAACAGAAACCAATTTTGAAAAGGCTAGTCTACATTCATCCTGAACAAAACAAACAAAACCTACCAGTTCAATCCGCACATGAATTATAAGTCTACCTCAGTTACCAGGTGAAAGAGTCTCTGGCACTAAGAAAAAGAAAACTTGGAGACAACTATGAAGTAAGCAAAGTTTTGATAACTGTATGTACTAGCCATCACCTGCACCACGAGGGGATAGCAGGTCAAACAAGAACAGAGGATGACCTAATTCAGATTCTAACTGCGTCCAGTCAGATGGTCACCTTTATTTTGCCTTTTACTAATGGAATATCCTATGATAAAATAAGTAAGAAGAGCTGGGGATGCAGCTCAGTGGAGGAACACTTACCTAGAAGGCATGAAACCCTGGGTTCAATCCCCAGAATTGAAAAAAAAGCATAGAAGTTAAAATAAATCATTAAAAAAGTCCTCAAGTTCTTTTTTTATAATTTCAAATTTTATGCTATTGAGTCTATGATTACAGAGAATAACTATTAAGTGACTGTACTCATGGCACTAATGTGACACTTTTAAGTAGTAGTTAAAAGCTTTGGTCACGAAGGTTATGGAGTTTTCAAAAGCAATATTACATTCATTTAGCTGTCTCCCACTGAGCTCTTTAAAAATAAACAAAAATTCACCAAAATGAAAAATGGATTTTTTAAAATTTTCCATGTGATAAGCATCAGATTATAAATAAGAAATATTTTCACAAATACATAAAAAAGTTTTTTCAACAAATACCCTAACTATGCCTAAATATATAACTGGAAATGTAAAGCTAGATCATTCCCATTTGATAATTATAAAAATATCTTTCTTAGCTTATATTCACTTTAAACACAATAAGATGTTTTAGCATCAAATATTTTATTTTTTTCAATGAATTAAAAATATATGGCACTATCTCATAAGAGAGATAGTTACATGTACTACCTAATGGATTAATGCAGAAAAATGTCAACTTTTTGCAAAATTTCAAGAGTGTGTTTCAAAGAAACAAAACTTGGCTTTGAGATTTCAAACAAAGAACAATAACCATGGTTAAATGCACCTATCATTCTATATTCCACCAACAACCTCTGGATGCCCCAAGATAAAAGGTCCTACCGCTAAAGAAGTTTGGCTAACACCTGAAGGATTAAGGCACATTTTTTTTCTTTTGAAAGGCTCTGAAAAGTCTTGTTAAAAAAAAAAAAAAAAGGTTAACTTTGTTAACAGTATTTCTCAAGCTTGGTTAACCCATATTCTTTTATCCAACCACTAATAGTTTTGGAAACCAGTGTTTCATGGGACACATTTGGTGAAAGGAATTTAGTACCTCCAGTTAATGAATGATTTTCACATGTACTGTTATTGAATTCTCATACTTTCAAAACACGTATTTTTAAAAAAGCCTCAACAAATAACCAATAATAAATAAGTTCATCCTGAATCAATACCCACGATGAGAAATGGAAGGAAGGCATCTTATCCACTGAAGTAGTGGCAGCAGCCTTGGGTACTGCGAGAGGGAAAGGACAAACATCCCACGCAAATACTGTGCACCAGCCTATTTTACTATTGCTAGAGCTCCCCCTTCCTAGGTTCTGAAGACAACAGGTCATCATAAAAGGTCATGTGTCTACATGCATGGATTTTTAAAAATGACTGGTGCTTTGTTTTCAATACCCTCAGCCAAACAATCCAACTGAGATACCATTTCCCTGTGCATCACACAGACATGCAGTAAAGGGTTAACAGCATTACTGATGTGTTCAAACCATGCACATTCTCAAGAAAAGTCTGACCCTGTGGCTTCTGTAATGTTATCTCTACCTTGGAATACCCTACCCAATAGCAGTGTCCCTATGTACCCAGGGTCTTGAGCCATACCAGTTTATATAACAATGTAGTTATGGAAAAACACATGTTTTTGTTCACCTGGGACTCTGAGCCACACTGTATCAGTTTGACCTCTGGAGGGGCTGGAGACTAAATAATCCATATGGTTATCCATACAGGTGCCCCATGTACAGGAGACCAACTTCCAACAAAATCCCTGGACACCAAGGCTCAGTGAACTTCTGTGGTTGACAATGCTCCATGTTTTCCCACAAATCAATGTGGAAGACTCAAGCACTGTCCAGGCAAACCCACTGGGAAAAGACGCCTGGAAGCTCACAACTCCTGACTCTGCCCTACACTCCTTTTACCTTCGTTGATTTCAATCTGCATCACTTTGCTGCAATAAGCCATTATTGTGAATATGATAGATTTCGGATTTCTGTGAGTCCATTTAGCAAATCATGAAACCTGAGGGTGGTCTTGGGATCCCAAAACTGACCAGATTCTTCCCCAGAGATAACATTTTCAATCAGAGATCTAACAACCAATGAACCCCTAAGTTAATCAGTCTTCAGGTATCAGCAAAAATAAGTGAACAGAAAGAATCATCCCATATAATTTGCACCAGAATATAAAAAGCAACTTCTGAAATTTAAGCCAATTATGGGAATCAACTTAAAATGAGTAAGATGAACCAAATGCAAAGTAGATCATTTTCAGCTCATTGCCAATGACTATTCTCCAGGCAGGAGAGATTAAGGTGCCTCACAAATACACTCCTGCAAGATTTATGTGCCCCACAAGGTCCTGCCTGAAGTAGTCACCTGCCTCCCTTCCTAATCCTCCTTTCCTGTCTGTCACCTTATAACATCTGCCACTAATGCAGCATCCTCAGTAGAGATGAGGTGGTGATTTACCCAACAGTCATTATAAAGGTGTAAGAATCAAAGAAGTATGTTGTTTGTTCTACTTTTGAAAACAGTTTTCTCAAGTTCTTCTCTTAAACTGATCTTGGGCTGACAGTCAGTAGTGAGCCAGCTGCACCAACATCTGTCTGTAATGGAGGTGACATATATAAGGGTGACATATACATCATTGGATACAGTCACCATCTATGAGAGCCCCTTCCCTAAATGCATTAAAGGAACACAACTTGGAAATGGAGAACTATTTATCCGTTAAAGTTCATTCTTCTAACACCAAAATATGAAATGCCAAAACTACCTTTGTGCTTTCCAGAAACAAAACAAATTCACTATCTTTCTTATTTTGAGGGGTGACAGGTATTAAACTCAGGGGCATTCAACCACTGAACCACATCACCAGCTCAGTGTTTTGTGTTTTATTTAGAGACAAGGTCTCACTTGCTGAGGCTGGCTTTGAACTAGCTATCCTCCTGCCTCAGCCTCCGGAGCTGCTGGGATTAATGGCATGTGCCACCACGCCCAGCAAATTCACTGTCTTGAATCTTAGATGCAACTCTTTCACATAATGAGTTTAACTGCATCCTCTTTTAAAGGGTCATTTGAAGAGGTGCACAGTGACACCGTGATTCAAAGAGGAGGCAAGTTAGGAATAAGTGAGCTAACTCAACTTGCCCATGAGTTTTTTAACATGATCTACATATGTTACGGAGTGTACTGTAAATAAATTTGTGCCTATTGACCTTGTGCAACTCCAGAGATAAATACTGGAGGAATCTGGTGTCTGAGACCAAGAAAAGGAAATAGAGCACTGGTAGGCACTTCTGTCAATAGCTTCCATTAGCAGCCAATCCTGATCACATCTCTCATTCTATATGCCAGACGTTAGGGTGCTAGCAAGGAAACCCAGCAGAACAAGAGCTTTCAGAAACAGAAGTCCACATGAAGACAAAGCATACACAATGGGTATGTTTCTATGGAAGGCCTTAGGAAATCTGCTTGCTTGCACAGGTGCTCCTGAAGAGAAACGGCAAATGAGCAGACAGGCACCTCCAAGCTTAGAGACTCTTAACTCCATTCAGAATTAAATTAAGTTGCTCCTAAAGACACATTATAAGCCTGAAAGAATTTAGTCACCTGTGACTAATCAAAGAGTTAACACACACACTTGAAAATTGAACAAAAATTAAACAAAGTTGAATTTTAACCTTTATACTTAAAAAAAATCAGTGTCTTATATGAAATCATATAACTTGAATATAATCACACTTAATATTTTTTGACATTATTAATTTGGGATATATGTTCAACTCCTTAAATCCTCTAAAGATAGTTCAGTAGGATCTATGTTGCTTCCTAATAGATGTGAACTTTCAGTCCAGTGGGCATTGTCCTTGACTGGTTTCTTGTGTCAGATCTGCATGTGTGTTTGTAACCAGCACTTAACAGCACAGTGATCCTATGAACAAAGCTCTAGTTGAATTTGTCATAAGCTTTTCATCTCTAAGGCTCTGAAGTCAACTTCTAGTAAACATCAATATGTTCCTATCATGTCCACACCTGTCAAATGCACCACAAGTCAGTGTAATCTGCAGATAAAAATGAGAAGAAATTGAACATATTTTATGGCTGTTCTGCTTGAGGGAATAAGAATAAAGTAAATCAATACTTCTTGTCATTTCCTGAAAGTACTGTATTCTCCCAGACATTTAGCCAGCATTTGCCCATTTAAACAAGGACAAAACCATAAAAAGAAAGTTTTTAACTCAGAAAATTAGTGCATCAATATTTATGGATCAAAGATATTGAAGCATTACTTCAAAATCTAAAATACATTTTAAAGGTTGGTTGATCTCAGTAATGGTAACTATCATTAAGAAAACCTAAAATTTCAAAAATAAAGAGTCACATCTAACCTCTTATTACTGCCACTGAAATATTACAGAATTTATAGCACCATTTAGAAATCCCAAGACATAATTTTATTTGTAAAATGAGAACTGCAAAAATATTCAAAACCTTTACTTACACAGTGTATTTTTCTCATTCACAGTTCTACCAACTGAGTAAGACATTTTTTTAGAACTCTTCAGACTTCACTGACCCATATGGTGTATGATTTTTTGGAAATGGATGCTTCTTGATTACATTGATACGCTGTATGTATATTTAAATAGTATAGAGTAAAACACTCAGAGGGCTTCCTCAATGGTGTTTTGTATTTCAAGAAATTATTTCTGAATCTGAGCAACATATTGTTCTGGCTTGAAAACTTAATTTACAAGAATACTAGTTAAAGAAGCTTCAAGTTATACTTAGGAAAAGAGAAAGTATTAATAATATGATATGATAGAATCAGAAGTATGTGGGATTTGGAGTCAGAGAAACAATGAGTTCAAATCTTAGAGCCCTATTAACTGCTGATCTTGGCAGCAGTTCTGTCCTCTCTGAGCCTAAGAGTCGCTGCAGGAGAGGACTGTACAAAATGATGGCTAATGGGAGAATCAAATGACCATCTAACTATACAAGGGGCCTTACACAAGTTATCAGCAAATATTAGTTTCTCTGCTCTTTATAAACAAATTAATTATAGGAAAAATGATAAAAATTTTAAAAATCATGGACAGAGGGCAAAAATAAAATTTTGAAAAGAAAATATGTGCTGGTTGGTGCCCATGATTGCTAAATGTTTTGAAAGAAAACAATTAGAAAAATATAATCAGAGTGCAAGATCATTGAAATCTCTGTTTGGGGTCAAGGATCAATTCTACAGCCTAGGAAAGATGTGTTTCTGCTGCATGAGGAAAGGCCAAGCCTATGAGAAGAGGGATCCCAGCCCTTCTCTCCTTACGGATTTTCTCTTGAAACCTCTGGTTTCGAGATGGTGGGTGTGTTCCTGTTCCCTAGTTAGGCTTCAAAGATTGGGGAGGAAAGATTGTTGGAGGAGCAGTCATAAATTCATGAAGAAATTAGATACCAGTTTCACTGTATTGTTTATTCAAATGATTTGTGAAAAGAAGAAACTTTTAAAAAGCAAATTTTCACCAAATTCCTGATATTACATTATTTCATCCATAAATTCTTCAGGTACATATCACTAAAAGGAAACAGCTCTTTTGAAGTATTCCATAATATCAATAACATCTATAAATACTAATATTTCCTTAATATCGAATTAGTACTCAAATATATTCCACTGTCCCATAATTTTCTTTGTAGTTCATTTGCTAAATTTAGAATACAATTGTTTCCTTCCAAATAATTTAGTTGCCAAGGAGAACTGGTGATTGGAAACATAGATGACAGAAGATCACACAGAAGATAATCCTTAAGCTTGGATGACTGATCAGGAGAGGTCATTATACCATTCTCCCCACTTCCCGATAACTTTCAGGTTTTCAATAAACTGAAAAGGCCTTCAGTTTGCTATAACACAACATTAAACAGACATACAAAAACAACAAAAAAGATAGCAATTAAAATAAATTATAGATTTGAACATTTAAAAAAAAAAAGTCTCAGGTCAAGAAAAACGTGGAAATTCAGATTCTCCTACCACAAAGAAACTGACAAGGTAAAGTTAATTTATTGAAAAGCAAAGGAAAAATAATGTAATTGCAACAAAATACTAGTAGGATAATTTTTGAAATCCTCTGTTAACATGTATTTGCCAGGCCCTGTGCCAGGCACCAGCATGGCTTAGTGCTCAGAGATCAAAGGAAAAACAGACATGGAGCCCCCATGGTCCTCTTCTCTCCTTATCATCACCAAATTGAATAAGCAAAGTTCTTAAGTCATCACCTGAGTAAGAAGTGCAGGGCTGAAGAGAGGAAGTCAAATCAACATATTAAGAGTCATGAAGAACTAAGAAATGGTGCGACACATGCCACATCAAGCTACCTCACTTGTGTCCTTTTCAAATGGAAATCACAGGAGATGCTTCAGGAACTTAATTCATTTAGTCCCTGCACCTCCCTCCCTGGAGGTCTTTGCAGATGTGCAGTGGGTCAAGAGAAGGAGTGACATGTGCAAGGCATCCCCATTTACTGCTGGATCCTGCTGGTCACACAGTCAATCCATACCTTCTTCCCCTTTCTTCTTGCTAGCAGAACTGCCACTACTGGGGGTGGCAATGTGCCCAGATTTAAAAAGATACATTTCCCAATTTCATGTACAACCAAGGGCAGCCTCGTGACACAATCCTTGTTAGTGAAATTTAAGTGGAAGTCACTGGGTGGGCTATGGGGAAAATCCTTCACCAAGGACCAACTGATTGGGTCCTTTTTCTTCTTAGCTTCCTATCTCTTCTTTGTCTTGCTGCCTGTAGCTCTAAGTGGCTCAGTGGAGTTCAGGACGACCAGGTCAATTACTAAAGATGGTGGCTTCCAAAGTGAAAGGGGTTCACTTTTCTGTGTTCCCTGGCCAGAAAGACTAAGATTTTCCCACATGTCTGGGCCACAGGAACTGCACTTGGCCACAGTCTACAGGATGCAGAAAGGAATTTATTTCTAGAGCTCCCTTCCTCTCCTCCTCCAAGACAGCCCCCTGGTCTTCCTGCTCCTTTCACGCTCCAGCACCCACAGGTAGTTGCTTTACATATGTCTAGGTCATATAGCAAGGTCTAATACCAATTCAGATATACCAAAGTTGAACTTATAAAATATGATTTTTTTGCTTTATTGCCAACTGATGAGAAATGCAAACTTCAATATGATTATAACTGTAATGAGCAAGAAAAATATCTACTGGAGTGGACTGCAAAGCAATGCTTCAATGAGACATTATAATGAGGGACTGTGAAAGACTTTTCACAACATAATACTTAACTATCATACAAGACAAGAATTAAGAATGGAAATGGACTTTTATCAGAATTGTGGTTGAATCACAAGTAAGAGGTTTAAGTAATCCAAAAGAAGTTTTTAAATGTGTGAGGCATTCTTAGAAAAAACTGACTCAATGGGTCAACACTAGAATTAACCTTAAGACAACAGCCACTTTCATACAGTAGTAACTTCTGAAGTGACCAAAAACAATCAACAAACAAAAGTCCAGCAGAGTTGTGTGCCACTGAAAGTGCAGAGGGCTTGCAGCAATGTGATAAGAGACTGTGAAGTCCAGATGATAAAGAAGCAGGACTCTTTCTAGGTCAGGCACAACTAGACTCCATGCTCAACTCACCCATTCTGTCCTCACCACTGAACTTTTGGGTTATCAAAAGCATAACTTCAAAACCCTCAATTCCAGACAGAAGCACATACCTATATACCCACAAAATAAGACCAATGGAAGCTCATGATTGCACGGGGGGAATGGTTTTGCTTATAAATAATTCCCATGTATCTTCTATTAAAATGCTTAAAAAACAGAATCAATTCAAACTGCTGAAAAACTATAGTATAATGTCTTTGTACAACTACGTATCTCCCATAAATTGATGTGTCTTTAAAAAATGAATTGAAAATTATCTTCATCATTGTACTACAAGGTCAAGAAACTAGGAAAAACAGCTTAAAGAACAAAAATTTTATACATCAGCACCTACACGAAATCTGCATTATTAATAAACTTCAAACACTAAAAACAGCAAGATGTCAAAATCAACTTTTCCAAATATCTACCATGATAAATTGAGTCTCTGTTTATTTAAAATTGTTCCTTTGGAAGCAATTAAATAATTAATCAAAAAATTCCTCTGTTTTGAAAAAAATCATATTCTATTTTCTTTATAAATGTTCACTGTAAAGAGGTTTAAATAACTCTGATTCTCAGCTAATAATATGCAGGAAGCAGATACATACAAAAGCTTCATTTAGATAAAACAGACAAAGAAAACTACCATTTCCAAATTTTCTCCCTCAGCCCTCCCCACCCACCACCTTGATTCTGCAAATGGCAGAATAAATTAAAGCTCCTTTCTTCTACATCAACTCCTTTGTCCTCTCAAGGTTGCCTAATCATATTCATCTCTTAAAACGAAGTAAGAAACATTTCAAAAGCTGTATTCACATTAAATCAACTTTCTGATTCGTGCATTGCAGGACTAAAGCAATGTAATCACATCTTAAATTGGTTTACAGCAGGCTGTCTACCTTATCCCAGTTCTCAGGACTGATGAAATGAACAGTTTTAAAATAGCACTTTTTGAACTGACATGAGAATTAATAGTGCATAATTACCTCAGTGTTGACGAGTGAGAGATGTTTAACTCCTTAAATGAGTTTTCCTAATGAATCAGTGTCACAGAAAGGCTCCACTGTATGTGTCCTTTTCATTGATATCTAAGGGGACTGATTTAACCATAAAGGCATGTTTACAATCAGATTTTTTAATGATTTAGGTACAAATTAAATGAATCAACTTTCACCTAATATCTGAATGTTTACTTAAGACTTTACTGTGGGATTTTGATAGTATTCTGGGTGTTGATTACTAGGAAAATCTTATTTTACATTTTGTTTGTGTATTAAGAGACATTCGACCTTTACCTATATTACAGCAAAGCAAACATTAATATTAGACTCTATAACTTGAAAGTAAAAATTAAGACATTGGGTTTAAAAAGCAGTCCAGGGAATGTTTCTGACCTTTGAAGACTTCAATGAAGTCAACAACAATACAATGAAATAAATCTCTACTTTTTAAATAGGAAACTTTTAATACACGTGAACATTTTATATCATAAAGATTTTATCTTTACCATGTTGGACTTTAACATTTTATATTCATTCCTTATCTCTAATCCATGTTAATTAACTTGTAACTGTGTTGTTCAATTCTATTTTAAATCCTGTGGTTAATACCAAAACAGATTTATGTCTAAACACCTGGGAGACAGAACACTGAACACCTTAAACTGCCAGTAGAGCGGGCAGATGGAATGTGATACAGGCCAGCTCTGGTTTACTTTGTTTTGTGTATGTCCTTCACATCTGCCAACTGTCCAGTTTACGTGTGGGTCAGGCACAGGCCTAAGAACTTTGGACTTAATCTGATGGCCTTCGATGACACTGCCCACATTTTGCAGACAAGGAGGCTGTGCTTAGGAAGATTCCTGGCCCACAGTTGCATAAATGGCAATAGGTGGAGCCTAATTATGAATTATGAAACTGGGATAGAGTCCACACATACCATGGCTGGCAAATATTTTTCCATTTAGCTTATTTTTATAGTATCACCATTGTTTCAGATGCCAGTAAAATGTGGAGAAGTTGGATTATAATGTTATTCTTTTATCAATTAACATGTTTAAGAGTGAACTAAATGCCAGCACTCTCCCAGGTGTGAGACTACAGAGGCACCACAGAGATCAGGCCCTTTGGCCAGTGATTGGAGGAGGGGTACTTACTTTGTAAGTAAGGGCCTCATCCAAGAGACAGGCAGGGCAGGAAACAGTTGAACCTGGGACTCAGAGGCATATTCTTGCTCTGGTACCTTCAGAGCCTCAGAATGACAGTGAGAGCACAGTGTGAGAGGAGTGGCAGCCCCAGGTCTCAGAACTAACAGGAGAGCCAGAGTGGACCATGCGCTTCACCTGGACAAGTGGGGCCACTATCAGGCACCAGAGACTGCAGGAAGCAGTGACCAGAAAGCCCACCATGGGAGTGTGGCATTCTGGGAGAATGAACTTCCTACAGGAAGTCAAGGCCTCCTGCCTGCACTCCCTCCCATGGATAGACTCTATCACCTCTCCCCACTAACTCTTAGAAGACTGAGCATCAGAAATGAAACTAGATCATCACTGTCAGTCAAATTCTGGGCTTCAGTCTTTCTTGGGTTTCCTGTAAAACAATTAGATATGTAAATGTCTCTGCCCATTCTAGATTTAAATTTGGGAATATTTAAATCAGGTGTCTGGGTTCATTGGCATATTTTGCTGAACTGATACCTTAAGATGTTTTTAGCAGAGTTCCGAACGAAAATGCAGAATAAACATGAATTCTTAAAGCATAATCAGTAAGAAATTTTACTCAGTGTTATAATACTTTGTGAATATCTAGAATAAAAATGTGTTCCAGATAAGAAAAAAAAAAAAAGGCCTAATTTACTCATGTGTAAATCAGAGATGATGAGAACTATCTCTTGAAGAAAGCTAGTCACTATATATAAGTTGGCCTGGTAAGATACAGCACAGAGCGTGTACTCGAAGGTGGGCACATCTGAATCATAAAATAAAATGACTTCAGGACTTCATCTCTTATTTATATGGTTAAAATCTACCAAAAAAAATGGCTCTTTAGTTCATCAGTTTTAAACTGAATCAAGTCATCTTACTCCATTTGTCAACTGTATAGAGATACACATTGAAAGAAAATGTATTAAGATACAATGTAGCATCTCAAAGGTAAACATGTCTTAGGCACAGTTACACCACAATATCATTTGTACTTGTATTTTCACTGATGTAGACTAAGGACAGCAGGGCCAGTCCAAACATTCTGGGCCTGAAATCCCACTCTTTAAACCGGAAGTGTCCTTAATTAAGTGGAACCTGCTACTACTCTTTAAGGAAGACATGTTCTCAAGTACAAAAAACCTAGAGATGCCTCTCTCTGAACTGACATTTAGCAAGCATGGCACTGGGTTTTTCCAAATCTTCCCTCAAAATAATGGGATTGGGAGAACAGTTGTCAGTCATGGAAAAATAGCATTAAACACTACATGGTGACCTCTGGAAACCTGGTTCCACAACAAAATTAAAAATTAAAAGAATGCATTTAACAGTTTATAAAGTTTACAGTATTATCTGCTCTGAGACACTGAGAGAATCAAATGACTTCCTTGGCCAGGGAGAATTCAGGTTCAATTTTAAAGTCCCCATTCTGTTACCCTCAGTCAGCCCTGTAGGAAGGTAATTATCAGGGCTTGAGGGCTAGTCCCCGCTGTTTCCTAGAAGTAAACTCAGGAGCTAAATTAAGGCACTTAGAGGTACACTCCCAGGTTGTGCACAGCCTGGCTGGCCGACCCCCGTGGACTCCAGCACACAGGGCTAAACACTCCTGTTTATTCAGAGTGGGAAGAGAACAGAGCAGCAGAAACACCGCTTTCTATCATCGCCTTCAGCTCCTGCTAATCAATGGGAGTCACACAGCTAACGACCTCTTGTATGGTTTTAAAGTGCAAGTTTAAGTGTTATTTCATTGTAGTGTCCTTGTATTGGAAAGCATTTATTATGGAGTTTCAAATTTACCTGAATGTTGGGGGGAAAAGCCACCGCAGGAAAGCGGCCATTGTGAGAAAGGACATAAAATTCAAGCCATGAATTAAAGAGGCAAATGAAGGCACTTTCTTCCTTTATTAGAAACAGAAGAAACAGATTGTGCTCGTCTTGCTTAGGGCCACAGGCGCACTGCATGGAGTGCAGCCAGCATCAGTCACACTCAGGAGCTCTGCTCTGAGGAAAGAGGAAGCCAGATGGGCTATTTACTTTCAACAAGATAATTCTGGAGGAAATTGTTATAAGTCAAAGAAACTTTTTAGCTTCATCTGCTATTTTATCCTCTAAACTGAGTCAAGAGGCAAGAAGGAGGGTTCTGTTAGGAAAGAAATAAGAGACCAGGCAAGAGATTTGTGGAAATAAAGAAAGAAGCAGCACAGGTTCCGGCAGCAGGGGGTCCAGCTGCATGTGCTTGAAGGCCACTCACTCAACCTTGGACGAGCTATGCAACCTCTCTGAGTTCAGAGTAATGGGAGGGGGGACAACAGCAGTGTCACAAGAGGTAGTGAAGATAAAGTGGTACACATCAGACACAGCACTTAAAATACACCGCGCAACATGAGCACTCGATAAAATCAGTCATTATTTTTATTTATTTTCTCTATTTGCAAAATGTAAAGGAAACCCACCAGAGATCTAGATAAAGATACAGATCAATGACTGAACAATTCTTAAGAACATACCAAGAGCTAAATGCTACAGCAATCTACGGATGAAAGTGATATGTTTGGGAAAAAAAAAATTCTCTTTTATTTGCTACCACAGTGAAAGAGTAAAGTAATCCAGATAATTTATCCTTAGATAAAAAATTTCAGAGATTTTTCTACCTAAAATTTACTTCTCAAGGAACATAGCCATATATTCATAGAATAGTTCATTAAATTCTGAGTTGAACTTCTGGTATATATAAAGGATGTTTTCTAATGAAAAAAAGGTGAGTTTTCCCCTTCAAGCTGCAAATAATGACTACTGTGACAAAATCAAGAGAAGGTCACATGTATTCACTATGGAAAGGCATCCAGTCACCCCTCTGTTAGGATGTACAACATATAAATGTTACTTATTAAGCCAAATTAAGAGTTGTCGAAAGAAGTTGTGGGGTGATTAGGCATTCATGTTAACCTACTTTTATTTTTATAATTATAATATTATTTAATAATCATTGATGAGTTTAAGAGCATAAAAGATACTCTCAGAACAAAGTACTAAGCAATTATACTTGGTCTACTGTATTTACCATGGTCAGAGAAAGGATTATTCTCCTTCTGAAGGGAAAAAATCCTGAGAAATCATTGATTTAGTTTTCAAAATGCATGGCTCTGATAAGACAGATACAAAAGTAAACAGCACATTTTAAAGCTATTTGGGAGATTTATAAAAAATTGTTACTATATTTAAATTTTTGCATTTCTAGTGACTCAGTCTAGCTGTGCCCCCCAAAAACCAAATAAATATTGACCATAAGAATGTTTGAAAATAGTGTGAGAAACTACATCTATATCTATGCTAGAAACTTACAGATTTTATGCCCCAATTAAGGCCAGCAAATAAACTGGGAAGAGTCTGTAAGAAAGTTAATAGGAATGAAAATCATATCTTCGTTCTAATTATCATCTAAAAAGTTAATATAAAATAAAATTTCCCTAAGTACCACTGAGAAGCAAGCAACAGAGCAAGACAATTTTATATTTTCAATAATCTAGAAATGAGCAGGAGAGCTGATTCCCTTGAAAACAACCTACCAAGATTTCTCTGACACTGATTCTAAACAGTGATGATACATTAAGTGAAATGTGAAATGGATCATCCTCTTTCTCCTCTACACCTTGAATTTCCTCCCACTTTTAAACTATTATTGCACTAATTCAAAGGTCAAAATCTAATAGCCTTTGCTGTTCAGTTTCAATCACTTTTCTAACCCTATTCAGGGCAGCTTCACAATAAAATCCTGCCTGCTGTGATACCGCCAAGGAAAAGCTAAAGAGAGGTGGGGGGCCAGTCTTCCTTGGTGCCTTGCATCCTACTGCTTGGGTACGCCAGGACTTCAGGGGACTGGCCAGCCTATGACCAGAGCTCTTCCTCAGGACTGCTGTTGGGGGTGATAAGAAGAGGTAACCTCTCCCCTGGACAAAGAGCAGGCTTGTTTACTGTTTATCATAAAAGCAGCAAGTTCTCCAGGCTCAGAGTTCCTCAGGTGCAGTCAAACATGCTCGTACGCAGCGTCCCCTGGACCACGGCATGTGGGGTGAGGCCTGCATGCCAATGCTCGTGCTGCTGGCTGTGCCATGGTTCATAAAATCCTTGATCTCCGACTCAGGAGCCTCAAGTCTTCTGCTAGCAACCAAGAAAGAGCAACTGGCTAAGCAGAGTAAAATCATACCTCTGACCAGTTTTGGTGAAGGAAGGGATGCTGACAGAAACATGGCTGTCTAGAGGAGGAAGGAAAATGGACCCAGAGGTTAGATTTGGGGATATGAAAAAACTCTCCAGGATCTGGGAGACAATATTCTTGTCCAAATGAGGGTCACTGGGGGTGGGTGAGGGGTGGGGACACTGAGTCTTCCCTGTCCTGCCTACTAATGAAGATAAAAGAGGTGGGATTGAAACAAGCTATACAAATGGCAACTGGATCCTTGGTTGTTCACTTGTTCTCCTCCATTTCAGGGTGGGGTGGGTATGCTACTGTAACCACAGGGCAATGAGGTCCAGCACAAAGGCTACGTGGCTGTGGTGGTTTATCTGAAGAATTCCACAGCTGAAATAGTAGCGTCAGTAGTGATGACCTTTTTACCGGCCATAGGTCCTAGAAGGAACCAACGCTAAGTTCATTTAGCTGAGCTCCAAGTGGGCCACTTCTTGAGACCAACAGTAAATGTGCCTTGTCGACTGACGTGCAGCTGAGCTGTATCATCCACACTATGCGATCCTTCTCTCTACGCTGACCATAGCTGCTATAAGAAGATAACTGGGCTAGATCTAAGGTCTCTCCATCCACAGGAATCTGAAAGACATACACGTCCAGCCGGCATGATGGAAAAGGGAGGAACCAAAGCTGTTGGATATGGGTGCACAAGTTTGCATTCTACCTGGTCCATGAGGGGAAAGGACAGAGCATTCAATGACGAGGTCTGGCGCCTCTCAGCAGGTGCAGGGAGCTGAGGCCTTTGAGGAATCCCTTTGGACTGACTGGCTGTGGAGCTGTGGCAGTGGCTCCCGTATCCAGAGAGTAAAAGCTGCTGCGTAGAGAGGGCACTGCCCACATCTCGCCATGGAGCGCACGGTCCATCATTTCTCTCTTTCTCTCTCTCTTCTTTTTCAACAACAGCTATTAACCTGTGCCTTACAGGTTGAGTCAGTTGCCATACAGAATGCCACGACTGGGCAATTCACGAACAACAGAGATGTATTTGTCTCCGAGTTCTGAAAGCCGGGACGTCAAAGGGCTTGGTGTTGGCATCCAGCAGGGGCCTTCCTGCTCCATCCTGACTTGATGCCACGCACCATATGGTGAAACAGAGCTGGGGGAAGCCAGAGAGAGCTCCCAGGGTGACTCGCTGATTCATCCACTCCTGGGGACAGTTCTCATGGCCAATCGCCTCACCATGGTCCCATCTCCCAAATACCATTAACGTATGCCTTTGGGTATTGGATTTCCAACATGTGAACTCTGGGGAAACCATAACCACCTGTAACTAAGCTCTGGTAGAAAATGAACACCGGATGTTCTCATCTGCAGGGGGTCCACTTGCTGGTCAAATGGAAACGGTATATTAAAAACCCAATAGTCTAGATGGCACATGCCTATACTCCCAGCAGCATGGGGGAGGGCTGAGGTAGGAGAGTTGCAAATTCAAAGCCAGCCTCAGCAACTTAATGAGGCCCTAAGAACTTAGCGAGGCCCTGTCTCAAAATAAAAAATAAAAAAGGGTTGGGGATGTGGCTTCAGTGGTTAAACGCCCCTAGGTTCAGTTCCTAGTACCAAAAAAAAAAAAAAAAAAAAAAAAAAGCAACAGCCTGGCCCTACTTTAGTCTTATATGAAAAAAAACCAGCAGCTTCCCCCTTGAGGGAATCATCCCCACCTGAAACAAGCTAACTCCCAGGGCTCTCAGAGGCTCTCTCCACTGACGGTACACTCTGAACAGAAGCAGTCATCCAGTCCCAACGACAACCCTAGGAGAGGCTGTGGGAGGGGCCGCTCAGCACAATGGTCTAAATGGAAAGCTGTCCCCTTTGTTAGACGGTGACCCTAGGAACCAAACATTTGATATTTTATAGACTCCTGGACAAGATTGCTAATGGCCTATCTGTTGTGCCATGTGGCAGATTAAAGAAGGCCCTCTATAGGGTCACAAACTGTGAAAACAAGTTATTGCTGTTAATCAGTCTCGGTCACCGATACAGATAACCGTGGTTAGGGTCCATTCTCTGAGTGGAACTGAATTAGACTGACTGGATCAAACGTACTAACAGAAGCAGATATGGCTGGTCCAGAATCACTCTGCCACTAATAATGTCTCCCAAACATGGTCCTGCCTCTCATACCTGGGTAAGCTCACCAACTGGGTAACCTTGTTTCCATTTGACTGATACAAATTCACAGGCTCCTCCCAACTCTCAGCCTTAGGTTAAGGTAATCTAGATGGCAGCTACTCAATGACTCTGTCTATATGGCCTTCAGGAAACCAGTGCAATGAGGATTTCAATAAGTGTAGCAACAAACTCAAAAACAATGACCTGTGTGCTCTATGTGGGAGAGGGAGACATGGAATGGCTCTCCACTGGACAAGAAGGTTGCTTTCTGGAACATCTACTGCCCCATTAGGATGGGCAATGGTATTAAAAATCAGCAAGTCATTTTAAACTACCTTGTGCAGATCATATTAGTTAACAGACTTGACTTAGGCTCTCTGAATTAATACCCACTGATCTCCCTCTGGGATTTTATTCATAGAAGCCTGAATCAGAAACTTTGGTCAGATGTGGGAGCAGGAAAATATTAGATGAAGTCAATACTGCAGGCTGGCCTCATCCTGCTGCTTTGGATCCTATTGATTTCAGTCCTAATTAAATGCTATCTGAGACAAGAAGCAGAGATTTGGTTCCAGCCTCTCTTGGTCTGATTAATCAGAGTGACCAAGGAGTGGCATATTCATGTGAAAGTTCACAAAAAGTCAAGATGGTGTAGGATGCAGTTTCAGGAGAAAGTATCACTCAAATTCTTGCTACATATACCAAGACTACATGATCCTGACTACTCTTTTACTCTGGCCATTTCTCAGTGTTGTCTGTCACTGATAAGTTTTAGAAATAGGAAACGTTTATCCCCAAAGAGCAGGTTTGCTTACTACTCACTATAAAAATGGTAGATACTCCCAACTCAGTGTTCCTCATCTGCAGTGTAAACCTACTGTGTGCATAGATCCTTCTGGCCATAGCACATCACCCCTATGGGATTTGGAGGTAAAGGAAACTGATGTAAACATGATGATACTTATGTAACTTGCTGCACCATGGTAAAAGGTACTCTGTCTCTAAGTCTTATGTTTTCTGCCTATGTCCACGATGTATTTAAACAGGCTAGCTTACTAATGCAAAAGTAGAGAAAATATCAAATCCCAGATTATCCCCATCTTAAACAACCTTTGGCACATAATAGAAAGCCCACTTCAGGCAAGCACCCCAAACCTAATGTTCAAATATGAAGTTACATAGATGTCCTAAAGTTGACCTACTCTTTCTATATTCTATATTCTATATTTCTATATTCTTTAATGTGAGCAAGAGGAAGCCGTTAAGACTCAAATGTCAAAACCAGGATTACTTCTCTATCTTCAAGAACCTAAACCAGACAACTGAGGTTCCCCACTTCGATTCTAGTTCCTTCAGTGTAAAATCCCTATAAAGGGCAATATTACCACCACTTTGCTACACTGTAGTGTGGAGGTGAAAAGGTAAGTATAGGAGATATTCTGATATTGAAGTTTGGTGGGAGAGGTGATGTGGGATATGGGGTAGATGGAGAAGGAAGGGGATAAGGCATCTACTAGGCATCAACAGTATATATGTTTTTAATTCAAATCTTTATTTCAAAAAAGTACAATAAATCTCTGATCAGCAGCACATGCCTATAATCCCAATAGTTTTCAAGTCTGAGGCAGGAGGATGTCAAGTTCAAGGCCAGTCTTAGAAACTTAGTGAGATCCTAAGAATTTAGTGAGACTCTGTTTCAAAATTTAAAAATAAAGAAAAAGGGCTGGGGAGGTCACTCAGTGGTAAAGCACCTTTGGGTTCAATCCTTGGTACCAAAAAAAAAAAAAGGTACAATAAATCAATAAAACAGTATACCTACCCTCAGGGAGATAGAAGAATGGTAAGACTATTATTTATAAAATAGCACATCTGCCATAGGGGAGGGAAGGCAGGAAATGTATGCTAAATTCAGGGAATAAGGAGCTGATAAATACAATACATTTATTTCATTTTGTCAAAAATCCTATAAAAGTAAAATATTTAGGGTTCAAAATTCACTTCACAATCAGAAATTTGAAAGACTCAAATGCTACCAACTGATTTTTGTGTGACTATAGGATGATAATTTAAGAGGCAGAATTATAAAACCAATTATTAAAATAATTCAATGCTATGTCCAGACTTCTAGCTGAGGAGATATCAATGCACTCAATAAATATTCGAAATTTTCTGCTTTGTAACTTACATGATTAAAATAAACTGTGCTAAAAATTAGGGAAATTCATATTGCTTTAGAAGGTAATTTCATATTTGTCTCCATAATTCATTAAAAAGTAAAAATAAATGGCTTTTCAGAACAACCACAGACATGAACTTGATGGATGATCATTCCTCTGCCCCCTGTGAGCAATGAGAAAAAGTGGCTGTTTACTGAGACTGCTCTGTGTGCTCCCGGACAAGGGTGGCTGCAGCGCCCCAGGATTTAATTACAGGGAGGTGCTGCTGGAAGGGCGCTGGCCTACATTACACAGACCCCGCTCCTCACTTCCAAAAAATTTTAAAATCTAAACCTGTCTTTTAAAAAATTTTTAGATGTTGATGGACCTTTATTTTATTTACTTATTTATCTGTGGTGCTGAGAATCGAGCCCAGTACCTCACACATGCTAGGTTTGCTCTACCACTGAGCCCCAACCCCAGCCCTAAACCTGTCTTTTAAACAACCCGAAAGAACATCTTTATACCTTCAGAACAGTTAGGAAGCAGCTTCGGCTTTGTGTCCCTGGGTCTTTGTCCAGAAGGGTTGAGGAGGAGGGGCTTGAACCTCCAGACTGAATGATCCCATCTGAGCAGGCCAAACACTAAATGCCATAAAATACACCTGCTTTTCCCATTTAAATAAATAAATAAATAAGCAACCTCAGAATAATTAAAACAAATTCCTGCCCAAATTAAATTGCCTTGCAGTTTTCTCTACAAGGCTTTGGGCATTATAAACACCCCTTGACTTGGGCTTGTCATGTTTCCTCAATCAATCACTCAGTGGCCTAGAATTAAATTGAAATGATTGAATCAAGGAAAATCAAATTTCTTAACATTTAGTTTCAGTAATGTGATTATGAAGCTTTTAGTGACATTGTAATTACTTTGAAGCTTTGAGCATATGCTTCAACTGAGAATATTCCACAGAGAAAAAACTGCATTAGGAAAAGAAGTAAATTCGGTAAATTCAGACCCCAATGAGGGGAAAAAAAAAAATCACCTTCGTTACAAAGTTAAAAGCTAAAGGTGAAAAAGCAAGAATATCCATGTGATTTATACTCTAAACATTCTGTATAGAGTAACCACTTCAAAAGCCCAGTTTATTCCAACATTAAAATAATGTAATAGCTTCACTAATATTAGAGATACAATAAAGACAAACAACAGTGAAGAAAGGCGGAGGGGACATATATCATCATCCTTGGGCTAACTCCAATTTTTTACACAGAAAAATGTGACAGACTAAAATCTCTCATAGGATCAAAGAATCGCCTCCTCAAAATATGAAACATTTTAAATATATGTAATATTTTCCCACATCAAGCAAGATAGTTACTTCCCCTCCTTATTTATTCTTTCATCTATTTCAGCAGTTAGCTGGGATTCTGCTGGGTTTAGCCTCCACAAAGAAAAATGAGATGAGGCCACAACCCAAACTAGATACCAACACACAGGATCCTTGTAAGGACACTGCAGAAGGCAAAGGAGATGCAAACACTGCATCTCCTCTCCTCTAATTCCTCCTTGCTTTCATTTATAAACCATTTAAGCACAAGCACTCTTCTTTCCTTGAGAACTGAGGCCAGAAAGTAAACACACAGAATCAGGTCTTTAGAGTTCAGCAGGAAGTGATTCTTGCACCATAAGCTGAAGGACACAAACTTTTGAAGGGTTTCTTCACTCTGATTTCATCAAAGTGCATTGTCCTCATGGCTTGAAGACCTTGAGTGGGAAGTGGTGTGAGGCCTGAGGGAGCTTTATTAAGCTGCTGGAACTTCCGCTTTTAAATCCAAATTCACTTCTTCCTTCAGCCACAGGCCCAGCCACTTGCTACTACTTGGAGGAGGCCTGGTCCATGAAGCTGTGTTAACCTGCCCACTGACCAGTAAAGCATTAGTTTGCTTCCTCTGCCCAAAGGTCCTCAGAATTTAACAAGCACCGTCTGTCCATTTGTTGCCAATATGCTGCTCTTTATTAAATTAGGGTAGAACAGATTAGCATGGTCATAATATCCATGTTAACCAAAAGTAAGTAAGTGAGATTTAACACAACCCTGCTGCCAGTTACCCTTCTAAAATTTAAATGGAGCATGCCCATTCCCAGCATTAAGAACAAGGGATTCCTCACTACTCAGCATGAAACCCAAACTCCCCAGCATGGCATGGAACACTGCCCTGAGCTGCCTTCCCTGCTTCTCCCTGATCTCACATCACTTCCTCCACGCTCCTCAGTTTTCCCAGCACAGCCTCTGCAAACAAGCCTCCAGTCTTACTGGCCAGTCCCTCTATATGAAATCTGTTTTCTTCTTTTACCTCTTAGGAGACCACTTAGCTCAGAAGGTCCATCTCGTCCCACCTGTGCCGGAGGCTCCCCTGCTATATCACACAATCAGACACACTTCCCTTGTAGTGTTGATTGTGGCTGATAATTATTTTACATGTGCGCACAGTGTATTCACTTCAGTGTGACTTCCACTGTGACTGAGCTATGCAGGCTCAGTCCTGAAACTGGTCCTATAATTTAGAGTCTCAATAAATGTTTACTGAATTTAACATGTGTTTGCTTACTTCATTTTGCTAACGAAAGGCCAAATTTTTCTTTTTTTACAAATCAAATTCTGAAATTTCTTTCATATTTCCTTTAGATTTTTATTAACAATGTATAATGGAATATCTTTCCAAATGTTTCAGCTAAAACTGCTTCATGAAACCAAACTCTACTGACATCTCTAAGATTCTGAAGGAAATTAAGCTACAAGATTTTGTTCTTTTGTCCTTCTCAACTTTACTAGAATTTATTTAAAAATTCTAACTGTGTAATTTTCAACAAAGCCAGATTAGCTATTATTTACAAAGGGCAGGACAATGTTAAGCTATTCCAAAGGAGCATTAAGTGTCTAACGTTCACAGTAAACTCTCAAATCAGAAAGCAAAATGTACATAAAATGGTTATTTGCTCCTGCTTTCCCTGATCATCTGCTGTAATGTGAAGTCATATTTCCTGTCAAAAGCATAACAAAGCTTCCTTTTCTCTACAGGATACAAATTAGCAACCTGGTACATCAAATTACCCAGCTGTAATTCACTATCTCAGTCCAGGAGAGTATCCACATGTTCTTTTGCCACCTGGGAAAACTACTTTGAAAAGTGAGCTATGTCCTTGGCCACCTTCACCAACTAGTTCATGAGAAGGGAGAGAGGGAGGTAGTGGGAGAGAGAAGGAGGAGGGGAGAGAGAGAGAGAGAGAGAGAGAGAGAGAGAGAGAGAGAGAGAGAGAGAGAGAGAGAGAAAGAATGAATAACCAACTAGATTCCTCACATGCAACATAAGTGTGTTATATTTAAATGACCTCAGAAAGGGTGAAATCGAACAGTATCACCATCAAGTCAATGGATTCCATCTGTCATCCTTCCTTCATAAGACACTTAACAACCATGCTTCCAAATGGCAAAGCATTACTTGTAACCGGTGGGTTAAATAATTGTCAACTGATATGACACAGGGGCTTTGCAGATGTGATCAAGTTGTGGATCTGAACAGTTGGAGACTGTCCTGGTACTTCCTAAACATAACCACACAGGTTCTTAGATGAGGAAGGTGGATAGAAGAGCTGACTGTGGTAAAGGGGAAGGAGATGAGACCATAGAAGCAAAGTCCAGTGATGTTGTCAGGAGCCAGAGAATGCCAGCAGCCTCTCAGGGTAGGACCCCACCGTGGCTTCCAGAAGGAACTAGCCCTGCTAACATCTTGGTTTCTACCTCTTAATACTCATTTTTGACTTCTAGCCTTCAAAACTACAGCAGAATGATGTGTGTTGTTTTAAGCCACTAGATTTTTGGTGATTCGTGGGAGCAGCAGCAAGAAACTAATGCAGCAATAGAGTCCTGGCTCTACAGAATGTAAGATTATTGAACAAAGTTAGATACTGAAGAAAGAAAAGTTCTGATTATAAGGTTTATTTTCCTGAAAATGCTGTCTTTAAGACCAGATCATGAAATCACCTATAGTATGCTACCACTAAAAATTCATCTGATACAGTTCATCACAAAATATCATCAGTTTGGTACATGTTATAATAATGATGCATTTGTCCTGTTCTTAATACTCTGTTTCTACCATGTTGTTTTTGTTATTTCTAAAATACTCTACACTTAAAGATGAATATCTGAAAAACACAGATATCACAAAGAAAAAAATCCCACAAATCAAACATAATAATTTGGGAGTATAATTTCTGATATTTTTATGTATATAACTGGCACCTAATGGTATCCAGCTTTCAGTTGTGGTAAAACTTTTTAAAAGTATCATTCGCAATTATTAAGAATTTGCACATATTATCCATCTTTGATCATAAATGTTTATCACTGCTGTTATTTTTTGAGAAAAAATCCCACCATCTCTAGAAACCTGACCTCAAAAGGCATCAGCACCCTTCTCTGACTGACTTTGTTTGTACAACTTGCATTCTATGGGCACAAGATGATTAAACTGTGATTTTAGAGAAGCCAGAAGACAGTCTTAATAAATTTATACACAAATAATTGTGACCACCATGAATTAATCCAGTAAGGAAGTTCCCTGGAAGTTAGAACCCCCCCCCAAATAAAATTTATTCCAGAACTGACTCTCACAACCAAAACAAAACTCTAAAACATGCCACAAGACCCCCAAATTACTAAGCTATAAAATCAAGCACAGAGACCTAGTGTGAAACATCAGCAGGACACTCTGGGAATACGATCACCTGGTGATGTCTCTGAAATCGAGATGATGAAAAAAAACAGTATTTAGGACAGAAACTCTGTTTACACTGAAAAATGACAGATGTCATCCATGTACATTAAAAAAAAAACAGCCAATGAAGAAAAAAAAATCTAGAGAGAAACTACAATGAAGGAAGAAATTCCTTTAACTACCACTGATTGGCATTTCACCAATTCATGAATGAACAACGAGCAGTAGGAAGCCAATACCAGACCTCCACTATACTGTATCATTTTCTGTCTGTAGCACACACAAGAAAACACATATAATTCCCATCTGATATTATGAATTCAGGGATCACCGTGTACAAGCACCTTTAGAAATTGCTCCACAAATTATCTGAACTTGGTGAATCCCAACTGGCTTGTTCAGCTCCATCTGTTTGTGGTCAGTAACTCAGGTGAGCAGCACTTTATACAATACTGCCTCCCTTCTCCTTAAATCCATGCCTCTCATTCCTGGGGACCCACCAGCAAGCAAGAAGGGGTTCCAGGGAGAAAGGAGGTTAGACCCAGAGCGTGACATGCTATTTCCAAACCTTTACTTCTCAGGTAACAAACCTAACTGTGGCCCTATCCTCTAGTGACCCACAGTGCATCATTGCCCAAACTATGGCTCAAGGAGAAAAAATAAAAAGTGCATTGAGGACTGGATTCCCCTAGAAGTAAAATGCAGAGCCTGGGGCTACATATATTTTCTGCACAGACAGCTCTGGGTCCAGGAGAAGCCTGGCCATTCCTGCCACAACCCAGACACACATCAGCAGCAGCAATCAAGCCCTGGGCAACTCCAGCAGAAACTGAATGTTATGGGTCAGGCTATTTGGGCAATGACCAAACAGACTCAATTTACCCTGAGACTCCATGTCATGTGGGAATACTTCTCCTGTGGGAACACCCCGCCTCTGTACCCACCAACGGTTGCTTAGTGTAGCATGTTTGGCAACACAAAATGGCAATTCTCATATAATATAAAATTGTTCTCTTTGGTTACTATTTTTCTTGGATAATGTACCCCATCAGAGAATGACTAGATGTTACTAACCATTCTTTAACTTGTACCCAACTAAGGTCGTTCAACCACTTTTCCTTAGGCTTATGATTTTAGATCTCATGATGTTAGTTTGTATTTTTGAATCATAGCAACAGACACTTATAACTGATGTACTGACATGATTTACTTATGGTATAAAAACAGCAACCCTACTCTTGGGGCTGTCCTCTCAATAGTCATCTTTGGGGCATTGTGTGAGACAGTCAGCCAGCTGGTTAATAAAGACTCTCAAACTTGGACTTCTCGATGGTGACCAGTCTGTTCTTAAGTTGTGCCCCACAACAGTAAGGAAAGAGCTCCCCTGGAACTCAGCAGCTGCCCTGTGAGCCGAAGGAGGCAAGGCTACAAGGCCAGCCTCTGAGAAAATCAAGGGTTACAGACAGGAGAAAAGAATGAGGGGCAAAAAAACGGAGTACGGGGGTGGATGGCATAACTAAAGGCTGGCCCCACCACCTTCCAGTTCCACTGCTCTCTGAATACTGTGTCAGGTGTTGAGTTCCTACCTTTCTACCATCTGAACAATGAATCCACTCTCCAGTTCACAAAGCTTTGAAAATGAAAATCATTATGCAGTGACAAAGGGTTTCATCTCAGGTGGCCTTATGTACTGAGATTTTCAAAACACTTACTGAAATAAATGACTGATGCATTCATCAATTACATAAGCAAGCAATGAAACTGCCTCAGGTGCAACATCTACACTAGTTCCCTAACTTCTTATTCCTCATTTGATGAGAGTAGAGGCACATGGGATGGGGGAGGTTGAACACAGATTTTCTTCTCTAACATTAGGACTCTAACATGAACTTTCATGGGGAGCTCCACTTGAGTCTAACAGTACATTAGTAAAATCAATAACCCATCAGTACTAATAGAAACACAAGCACTTGTCCAAGGGTGTGGCTGAGCATGTAAGTCATGAGGTATCCTAGAGAAGAACTCCATCCTGCACTGCTCTGGGTGAATCAGCAGCACGAGCTATTTCAACACTGTTCTCTCCATGTAGAGAAGAAACTACAAACAGAACCCTAAGCTTCATGTGTCACATATCAGGGGACATGCAGATTATTTCTGGAACACAAATACACTAAAATTTTTAAAATATAAAAAATACCTGTGAGAGAGATTAATACATTTTATTAAAAATAACTTTTTTTTAGAAATATGGTCCTTGATCAGAGATGACTTAATGATACAGCAAATCAATGTCATCTCCCTGATAGAAGTCATCCCTCACCCCATAACCACCCTATCATTCTGGAGAAGCTGTGGCACTTCTTGGCCCTTGTGGCACCAGGCTACAACTTTCCACTACTGCCACAGTCATTTTACTAAAACACAGTCTTTCTGGAAGCCTCTTCTCTATACAACAGTCCAATGGCTCCTCCCTACCACAACATTTAATCCCACTCCCCTAGACGTGGTGTATATGCTACATCCCTCCAGCCTCACCAGGTGCCCTTCGCTCCATTCCCTCTCCCTTTCATGCCTCTGCAGATGTCCCTCCCTCCTTCTAGGACACCTTCACCTAGTTAATTCCCACTGTCCTTCAAGACAACTCGAGTGGCTCCCTGGGAAGCAGGTGGATCTGGCAGGCTCTATTAGCTGCACTCCCCAAGCTTCTTATATACACCTGTAGCATAACGCTACCACTTGGGTTTGCAAGTCTTCCTTTTTCTGCATGTCCTCTGGGCTATGAAGCAAGGACCTGACAAATAGGAGTTGCTAAAATCTTGGTTGAATCTAAAGGAGGAGCTGATTGCTTCAATTGAGAAACAGGTGAGAGGTGAAACACAGGTAGAAATCTTAAGAAAAACTATATACAAAGTTGGTGCACTTGAAATGGATCTTGAAGGGATGAACAGTATTCTCCAAATGTACAACCAAGAAGGGCATTTTAATCTGAGAGAACTACATGAGCAAAAGAGAAGAGACATGAAATATGAGGTTGTGTGCAGCATGTGTGAGTGTATGGGGGGTGTTGATAGTACATACCCCTTCCAAATTACTGCACTCTTCATATGAGGGGAGTAGATGGATCCACACCAAAAATACACTTATCATTACAAATTCATGAGAGATATGGTGTCATATGGCAATATGTACACATACACTACCCACCTAGACCCACCCCGCCCAGACCACTTAATACAGTACATTATAAAGAACTGACACTGAAATCATTATTACGAATTGAAATACCTACTACTCTGAGGAAGAAAGTCTTCTATTTAGTAAAAAAACAGATACCTCAGTGAATCTGGTACAAGTCCTAAATAGTTAAGAAACACAATCTTGGGGGAAATAGTTCTATTACTGCGATTCTTTTTAACCCAGATTGTCTCCTGGAGGATGAGGTAAATACGCTATGGGGGCAGCTGGAACCGGAATCAACCAACTGTCAGCTAAGTCTCTTTCTTTAATATTACAAAATTTAAGAGAAAAACCATTCAGATTACTACAAAGAAACATTTAAAATGAGCTCATTAAATGCAAATTAAAACAGAAACATTGAATAAGCACTGGGCTATAATTAAAGGCTGAAGAAACAGCAGGTAAGAAACAATTTTCATTGATCAAAGAACTGAAAGCTAACAGAATAAAGTATTTTGCATTAAAACTGCTTTCATGAATATGAAACATGTGAAGGAGAACTTCCTCTTCCTTTCTTTTCCTTTTCTTTCTTTTTTTTTCTTTTCCCATTTTTCAAAGAGGCTTTGGAGGGAGGAATGGATTTGCATATCTTAATACAAAGTACTTTCATTGTATCATTTTCAAGCAATGAAGCTATGAGGTTTCAAAAAAATGCAGACTTCAAAAAAATTCCCGAAATAGGGCCAAAACTGTAAAGGGCATAAGGTCCTTTCAGAGCCTTTAGACCCAAAAGAGAACTTTGTATAATTACATGAAATCCTCTATGCAAAAGTTTAACAGAATCTATTTATCTATTTTGTGACACAGATGTACCTTATCATAAATAGGAGCTTTGAGTACTTACATGTGGAGTTGCTTTCATCTAAAGTTATTCAAATGGCAGGGCAAGTAGCAATACACAGTAAGTTCAACCAGAAATTAAAATTCCAAGACTTTAAATTTTACTGCATACACACTTTAAAAGTACATAGATCTGGGGCCAAGAGTAGCATTAGACTGTACATTCCTGACAGCAAGGCACCTTTTTCTGTTCACGCTTATATCTTTGGCATTGAAAGCACATAGTAGGCACTCCATCCTTGACTCTGCTTTTGTGAAACTAAAGCATTATAAAATGAGAAGCAAACGGCTTTTTCTTCCTTCATAAACTTATTTTAATATTAAGATACACTGCTGTTCACCTAGCAAAAAGGCAAAAATAAAAATACTTGGTGGCATAGCAGGGGAAATGGGCACTCGTCATCGGGGAATACTGTATGATCAGAGCAGACAAGGCAGAAATTACTGTAAAGTGGCTCTGTACATGTGACATGTAAGTTCTCTAAGAAATGTTAAATTAAACAAGGTATAGAAGAAGTTATCTTCTAATTATTGTTTGGTTTTCTTAATCAAAAGTCTTTTTAAAGACATTGAATTTGAATTTCAATACCGGCATCATTATCATATGTATATTCATGCATTTTAATATCTGATACTACCAAAATACCTATAACTATAGGAAATTACACAGTTCACAAATATCACGACTAAAATTCAATTTTAAACACAAAGAATTGTTCATTTTTAAAAAGGTGAAATATAATTTTAATAGAGCAGTCAAAGTTACATTTTTCTATATTGAATTTGCTTAAGCTTTTCTATTTCACTTTATATTATCTTGAACTCCTCCACATCTCTCACAAAGGCACAATTTTTCATTGATGTCAATTAAATTATGTTTCTGTAGCTGTCTGGGCCAGGGCATTTAACATATCAATCATATTCTGAGTGGAGAATATAAGTACTTTTGAAACAGTCTCAATGCTGGGAAGGGAATCCTCAGATTTCAGGTAAAGGTAAAGGGGAGGTAATTATACTGGTAGTGAGGTAACAGTCAGTCTTCTTTCCTTGTCCAGGAAACCAATCTTCATGGTTTTCCTCAAAAAATACGCAGGATTTAAATGAAGAGTATAATTTGCATCAAGGAGGGTGTAGCACTTAGGGAGGGCATGAAAGGGCTCTGAGTAGTCCTCCTACCCTTAACAGAAAAACCAATCTTAGATAAATACTCCTGTGTATTTTGATCTTTGGCTATCATTGGGTAAAGACCAGAATGCCTTTCTTTCCTGGCCCCAAAGCTTAGTTACCAAAATAAAACACATCACTCTAGGGCTTCCTTTCATTTGCTTTCACTTTTACCTTGAGCACTATACAACACACCCAAATTCAAAACCAGCAGTTCAGATTTTTGACATGTGACCACCAAGACAATGAGGCAATGCCACTCGGTGAATAAGATAATCTGCTGCACATTGTCCATGTGGTTTTTATATGGAAAGTACTATTCTTGGCCGGGGGACGTGGGGGGTGTGAAGATTTAACCATTTATGTTGTAATACACATTTATAACCAATACATAGAACAATAGCTGAGGTAAGAGAAATACTTTTTTTAAAACTCACTTTAATTTTCCATGTTTTTAACAGTAATGAATTTGCCTACTCACTGAATCTAATCTATCACACTTCTTCCTTCTTGGAAGAATAATTTCGGATAAAACTAAATAAAATCGCCTAATAAAGTTATTAATAAAATAATCTATTGGATAATAATTTATAACTGATGCTTTTTATATCTTAACTTCTCTCTTTTTATAGCTTTACAATAAATCTGCTTCTCAAAATTATGCATGCACTAGATTCAGTTGGGTTAAAATAAAATGCGTGGAATTGTCTTCAAAGTAAGGTAGAGACTACACTTTTGCTGTAAAATACTGCCAAGCATGGATTTTGCTCCTCTACTTGGCTCCCTGATTCAGTTCTCATTTGTGCTTATGAGTGAGTCTCATATAAAAGGTTCAACAAGGCTCATAAAAATTTAATTTTTTCCTTAATTTGATAACTTAATTTCAAGTCGTTCACCAAAAGTTGTACCATGCTAGAAAGGTAAGAAAATTTGGACAACATCCTCAGACTTTACCATTACCGCAATGACCATATTAGTTAACTGGCATGATTCTCCCAACAATGCGTAGAATATTTAACATCTAAACGTTAGTTTCAAAAATAAAAATAGATATAAAAAGTGTTTTCTGTGCATAAAAATTCACTCTCATCTTTCTTCTGGACAGACATCTGACATCGAACGTGCTTGTTGCAACCAAGTGCAAGCAAGATCCCCAAACCTTCAATACATAACCTGAAGCAATTCTCTGCAATAATGAAACCCCCATACAGCCATGTTTTCTACACATACCACCATTTCCACTGATTTTTGAGGAGAGCACCTAAAGTAACTTTTGGCTTAACAACCCTGGAAGAGAAGACCTGTGCTGACCTTAGACCTTGCAGTGTTTATAACAATTCTAATAGCTACTTCCAAAGTTGGACTCGAAAATCCACCTAGGTGCAAAAGATATCATCTTTGCTCTCAATTATTCTTACATTTTAAAT
The DNA here is from genome assembly GCF_902686445.1 of Sciurus carolinensis. Classification (NCBI taxonomy): domain Eukaryota; kingdom Metazoa; phylum Chordata; class Mammalia; order Rodentia; family Sciuridae; genus Sciurus; species Sciurus carolinensis. The sequence continues at coordinate 5,945,723 of NC_062219.1, read as the reverse complement.
CTTCAAGAAGAGATGTAAAAGAAGGAATTTCCGGGACAAAATATTTAAATCCACCTGGAGGAACTTCTTTTGACCCCAAACATCATGCTAGTCTAATGCTTAAGTTTTTCCTACAGACAGTGGGTCCCTAACTGTCCTAAGTGAAAGGCAGCCGCCTTAAGGAACTTGAGGGCTGGAGGCTGGGGTGGGAACCGACCTCAGCCGGCCCACCCGGGGCGGCCCTCGGTGCCCGGCTGCGGGAGCCCGGGGGGGCGCGGCTGCGCGCACCTCTTCCCTGGCCAAGTGGTCTTCCTGGGAACCCTGTCGAGCCACGGCGGTGCGGGACGGGGACTGCACACACACTTTTATGCTCCTGGACATCCCACCAGGTCAGCGAGGCTGGCCCGGGTGGGCCCAGGAGCGGGCCGGCGGCGCGGGCGGAGGATGGCGCGACACTTGCGCCCTGTCACTGACAGGTGGCACCGGCCGGCACCCGAGGTTTCCGGGTCGGCCGGGTCGCGGCGTTGCGCCACAGCTGGGCGCGGGGCGGCGCAGAGGCTGTACCTGGCAGGCACCCACGTACCTATCATGGTCACTGGGCAGGTGGCGGCTGCGGGGCAGGCCGGGGCCCACGCGCGCACCGGCGCCGCCCGCGCCTCCCACCAGCGGTTCTCCTACAGCTTAAGTCCTGCAGGCCTCCCTGCCCCCGCGCCCGGCGCCAGATGCGCATGCGCGGGCGGTCCGCGGCCCGGGGCCCGCTGGGAGTCGTAGTTTTGTCGCATGCCTTCTCTTCACGCCACCGCCCTTTCCGGCTTCAGGCCCAGGAAACGTACGTCACGGGGGGGCGGCTCCGGGCACGCAGTGTTGACGAGTCGCTTAGCAACCGGGAGGCTTACCTTTGGAAGCTTGTTGCAGCACTAGCCACGGTCCTGCCCTCTTCCTGCCCCTCCCCTCCCTTAAACTCCCTTCACCTAGGTGCTGCCAAACACCTGGATCGACCTGGGCACCTCGAGGGGTTGAATTTCTACCACTAACGCGCCTTTTTACGTTTTTTCCCGACCTCCTGCTCACATCCGTAAAACCCACTGATTCTTTTACTACACTTTTTATGAGAACAAGACATTTTCTAGGAAGATGGTGGCAGAAAAAGAGACCCTGAGCTTAAACAAATGCCCAGACAAGATGCCGAAGAGGACCAAGCTGCTGGCACAACAGCCGCTCCCGGTGCACCAGCCTCACTCCCTGGTTTCTGAGGGCTTCACAGTCAAAGCCATGATGAAAAACTCAGTCGTAAGTGATCTTCCTCAATTGAACGCACTCGCTCCCTGGCAGGGGACACGACTTGTAGAGATTGGCTGCCCCCCCATGGGCCCATGTCCTCGGTAGTCTGCCAAAAATGGCAATGCCTCGGTGCCCACCAGTGTATGGAGGGCAGGCTAGGTCGGTTAGAAAGGCTCTTGGGCAGCGAGGCACCGTGCCCATGTACAAGCACCGTCCTGGTAACTCATGGTTTCTAGACCACCCCAAATGATACAGAGAAAGGCCCCTTGCCTTAAAGAAGCCTGAACTAGCCCTACTCAGGAAAGGGTCTGATAAAAGGCGAGTTTTTAGAAATCATAAACTCTTGCAAAATTCAACATGTGCTGTTACACAGCTGGGAACCATCATAATCTACATAATTAAATAATCCACAATAATAAACTTATCTATTCAACCTAGGATATTTTAGAATGCAGTAGAATTTATTCTAACAACATTCTTACAAAACCGTATCAGCCAGTTACAGTACTGAAAGGCAACTTAATATAAAACCTACATCCTGATGGCCTTTTTAATGCATTTTAAACCGTTCAAGCTTTAGTTCAAGTATCTCTGCCTTTTAATACAATTCATATTTTATTTCTATTATTTGTGGCAATAAAAATAAAGTATGCTCAATACCATTGGGGGGAAATATTTAAAATGCACACAAATGGTTTAACACCATGAATGATGATTTTTTTAAATCTTCCTGTTCGTTTAATAGCTTTGAATTTGGTATGCTAAACCAGATTTTCTAGAAATAGCACCTGTCTGGGAATGAGACATTAAATAATAAGTGCAGCTTTCGGATGTGTGTAATTCACACCCTGAGAGGATCTGACTTATTGTATGGCAGTTCATTATGTTAAATGAGTAGTGTTTTCCAGTTTCACACTATTTGTTTTACTTATATGTTGCAGTCATAATATTACTTCGTTATAAACTGCATCCTTAAAATTCATGAATGAAACAGATTACCTGTCGACCTCTAGGTCATATTACAAAGTTGCTACATGAAATGGTATTCTCATTTTGGGGATGTGTGTCAGTTGATATGCAGTAGTTAAAATACTTGAAAATAGACTAAAAATTCCTACCTTTCTCATAGATTTTCATTTGAATTAATTGTCATGGGAGTCAAGATGACAGTCATTCAGCCTATAGAATACCATAAGTATTCAAATCAATCACTCAATGTTTCTTCCACACAATACTTATGATTACAATTTTGGTGATTTTTCAGTTGTATTTTAACATCACAAATATATTTTAAAAGTCTATTTTTGTTGTTTTTCCTAAACCTATGCTCTACATTCTTATCTCATGTCAGTTCTTTAACATGGCCTTATACTTGAGGTCATAGTTTTGCAAAATCGGGTACTTCAGGGTTTTCAAATATAATAAATATATTTATGAGACTAAAAAAAGAAAGATTATGAAACAGCCTTTTAAGTAAACAATTAATTTGAGGTAAAATACCTTAACTTTTCAAATTTTAAAGGAAAACCTCTTAGTGGCAATACCTGTTTTTCTATTGGAATCCTCAAAATGGCATGTCATCTTTTAACTTCATTTAACAGAAATTAGAATTCTAAGAAGCAGACATTTGTCCATTCAGTCAACAACTCTGTCTCTGTCTCTAAGTAGCACCTACTACTTCCTCACCATAGCTCTAGGCATTTGGGATGGGCAAAACAAATCTCTGTCCTTAGTACGTTAAGGTAAACCTACTAAAACAACAATAAGGCCTTGATAAAAGAAAAGCAATACTTTTCATAAAAAATAACTGCATGGTGGTAGAGGAAATTTCTTTTTCTCACCCAATATATTTACATTTCATTATTTTTATTTTTAGTAATGTAGACTTTTCAGCATTATAAAGTAAAAGTATCCCTTTCTTTCTGAAGGTGTACTTTTATTCAGAATTTATTTGCCAATTTCCAGTTTTTCTTAATTGTAACCCTATATTACAAAAGCTAACACTCACAACCATTTTTCCTGCATTAGGGCTCACCTTCAGTTCCCTCTGTCAACCCCTAATTGATTAGATAAGCCACCATTTCAATGCACTTTCATGCAATACATGTAGGACTCTACCTCAAGGGAAATACAAACTCAAGAAGTTTCTTTGAGTGTTACAGTAACATAAGTATGCAAACTTGATCATAAACAAATTTGATCAGATGGGCTGTGCAAGCAGAAACCCTTATTTAAGCAGTCATAATCTGAGTATGAGAACACAAAATTTTTTTATTGGTTGTTCTATTTAGTTATACATGACAGCAGAATGCATTTTGATTCACTGTACACCAATGGAGTACTACTTTTTATTTCTCTGGTTGTACACGATGTAGAGTTACACCATTTGTGTAATCATACATGTACATAGGCAATGATGTTTGTCTCATTCCACCATCTTTCCTCCCTCTACCTCCCTCCTATCCCCTCATTTCCCTCTACACAATTCATTGTTCCCCCATTCTTCCCTTACCACCCCCCACATTATGTATCAGCAGCCACTTAACAGAGAACACATTTGACCTTCAGTATTTTGGGATTGACTTATTTCATTTAGCATGATATTCTCCAATTCCATCCACTTACCTGCAAATGCCATAATTCTATTTTTCTTTGTGACTGAGTAATACTCCATGTGTATATATACCACAATTTCTTTATCCATTTATCTACTGAAGGGCATCTAGGTTGGTTCCACAGTCTAGCTATTGTGAATTGAGCTGCTATAAACATTCATGTGGCTGCATCACTGTAGTATGCTGATTTTAAGTCCTTTGGGTATAAACCAAAGAGTGGGATAGCTGGGTCAAATGGTGGGTCCATTCCAAGTTTTCTGAGGAATCTCCATACTGCTTTCCAGAGTGATTGCATGAAGAAATACAAATCAAAACTACCCTAAGATTTCATCTCACTCCAATTAGAATGGCTATTATCAAGAACACAAGCAATAATAGGTGTTGGTGAAGATGAGAACACAAAATTATTTACAAAATAATAATAAATATAAGTAGCAAGTTTTATCAATCCCAATGACAGTTGTAGTTATTTTATTTCCATTAATTTTCATTGCATTCTACATGAAAATAATTATGAAATCCCTGCAGATAATTCTATTCAAATTCCTATTGTTAGAATGTGTACCTATAAAGAGTAAAAGGACATGCATAATTTAAAGATTTCATAATTCATTTTCCCCTTAAAGGTCTTTTTTAGGATATGATAGAGCTCATGGTCAGAAACCAGTAACCCAATATTATACTGTCTTCATCTCAGCAAAGGAGATACTTTCTGTGTTAATACACCTTATCAAAAAGTAAGTTTGGATATGAACCCAAGGTTACAGTGACAGAAGTTCACTTGAACTTTCATTTACTGTTTTCTATTTTGTATACTGGATATTTCTGCTCATGTTTTATCCCCTCATGTAAATTCCCTATGAGAATAGAAAGCTACATCTAACTATCTTTTTAATTTTAACCAGAACCAAACAATGTACTCAGTGAACGTCTGATGAATGAAGAAAAGCAATTCTACCCTTTCTTCATATCTCATTCTCTCCCCTTTCTTGTTGCTATAATTGATGTTTGTCTCTAATTAGAATTTTTTTTAACCACCGATAACAATTTAGGAGACCAGAAGTTTCCTTTAAAACTCAGCCAAATAATGACATTCTTCATCTATAAAATCCTCAGTTGACTTATTTCTCTTAGAATAAAATCTAAATTTCTTACACTCCTGCAAAGCCCGTGTGGTCTGGCTACCTCTGCTGTTCTCGTGCGTGTGTATTAGAACTTTCTCCCTCACTTGTCCAGTGCCTTCAACAGTGGCTTCCTGGTGGCTCCTTGACACCCTAGTACCAGACTTTCTCAGTCTTGGCCCTTCCAGTTCCCTCTTCCTGAAGTACACACCACCACCTCTTGCTGCTTCCGACTTCTCTTCAAGCTGCACTTCTCAGTGAGGACTTCCCTGCCTGCTCCCCGTAACACTGCCACCCAGTAGAGCCCTACGGCCCTCCCTCAGCTCCCCGTTTTCCTTCAATCTTGTTTCCCCTGTAACGTTCATTAAATTGAGCCTGTGTTTTCCTCTACTGAAGATAAACTTCTTGAAGATTGGGAATTCTACTCTTTGCTCTCTGCTGCACCCCCAGCTCAGGAAGCAATCCTGGCACACAGCATATGAGTATTCTATAATTAAGTAGTCATTTTAAAATTATCCATATTAATAATCAATTGGTATTATATGTCAATTCCTTAATATAGGCCAGGGCTAGTCACCTCTGCTCCATTTGTTTTTTCCAACCAATCCTTTGAAAAGTCAGAAGACTGCTTTTTCTACTTAACATGTAAGTTTCAGATAAATGGCAGAGCAAGGAAAGGGCCTAGATTTCTAGAATTTTTTAAAACTCAGTCCTCTGGAGAATTTTTTTAGATGCTAATTAATGTACTTTATGCATGGAGGAAAGGGCACATAACCTAAGTGAATCACGTGTGAATGTTAAACCAAACACTCTGGTGTCACCAGCACACACACGGAGAAGTGTCATCCACTCCACAAAAACAAGTTACCCCCTTTCTAGTTGTTGCTCAGACCCCGCCCCCAAGTTGACCTCATCCTGCCTCCTCCCCATCCTTACCTCAGCCTGTATTTTACTTACACATTTGGAATCATCAAGTGTGTAACTTTTTTATGTCTGTTTTCTGTCATCAGAATTGTGTTTGTGAGATTCATGCACATAGTTGCATATGACTGTAGTTGTAACTAAATCCTTCATGTTTATTCTGAAAGCATATTTTTATGTGTGAACATACCACAACTTCTTTATCCATTCCTCTCTTGGTGCGTATTTGTGTGACTTTCAATTTACAACAGTCACAAAGAGTGCTCCTAGGAAAATTCCCTTTCATGTTTTTGGAGAGCGTTTATATGAATGTCCAGGGATACATACCTGGAAATGGAATTGCTGGGTCCTAAGTCATGCAGATGTTGGATGTTAGTGCATATAGCAAAATTGTTTCTCCCATCGAGTTTTTAAAATTTAACCTTTTGCCAACTCTACATGATAGTGCTGCTTGCTCTCTCTTGCTTGGCATTTTCTTTATTTTGCATTTAAATATTCTAGTATATAATGTTATCTCCTTGTGGATTTAATATTGATTTTTCTTGAGACTAACGAAGTAAAAAATTTTTGTCTGCTGGTCCTGTGAATATGCTCTTTAGTGAAGTGTCTTTTCAAGATTTTGGGTCATTTTTCTCTTGGCTTGGTTCACTTATGTGTTCTTAGTCCTTTTTCATATTCTATTCTGAATGTTGTGCAGCTTTTGGCAAATACTTCATTGCAGGTATGGTTTCCTGCTCTGAGTTGCCTCTCCATTCCCCATGGTGACTTTCATCTCCTCTCTTTTTCAAGTGTACACTCTGTGGGGAGAAAGTTATTATCTCAAATGTATTGGTGCATTTCTTTAAAATATGTTCCTCAACCAATTTCAATTGACTCACAATGAAATACATATAGATTAAGACACAAGACATTGAAAATAAATTGGAATGATCAGAAACAAAATAGAACAAATAATAGTGAAATAATTAAATAAATATAGTTCAAGCAGAAAGTCTGGGCCAAAGAACAGAATCAATTATGCCATTCATAAGGGTCAGCATATTTATCGATTGATGTTCAAATTTAATTCTGAGCTTCTTGGCATCTGATGCTGAAAGGGGAACATTATACACTTCTCATTATCACAAAAGAAGAAGTCTATCCATCCCTCTAGGGGTTTGAACCTTTTTCTACTCTGAATTCTCAGAGAAATTGATCATGTAGCATTTTTAATACATGCAACACACCATACCTGCATTTTACTCCTTACAAGAAATATAGTTACAAATTTCATCCATAAAAGATTTCAGTGGGGCCAAGTACATGATATTAAAATGTATCTTGGCAAATAGGATTTTGCATGAGATTAAATTGATATAATTCACCTGTGTGGGCTTTCCATGGTCCAATTTAATCTGGAAATAGAATTCATAAAATTTACAGGAGTGTGTAGATTGTATATTTTTTAGCTCTGGTTCTCAGGTCATTTTATAATAGGAGCAAGATGACTGCCATTTAAGTAAGTAGGCAGAGAAGAAATGTGCGATGTTATGGGAGCACAGAGCTGCGTGGCCTGGAAGAGTCCAGGTCTAGGAAGGCCACCTGGAGGGCAGATCTTGTTTGGATAATGTGACAGATCAGGAGGACCTACAGGAGGAGTTAGGGAGTGTGCAAAAGGCAGAGTCACAGAGATCAGGCTCCATAGTCATTAAGTTCTCAATCTTTGTTTTCTGCTTTTTTTTCAAAAATAATTATGCTGTGAATTCTATTCATTATATACATGCTTAGCATTGTGTAAATTGTGTGATTTTGTGGAATATTTATAAAGTATATTTGCCTACTTAATGAAGAATATGTTTGCATCATTGTGCATAATTATAATAATTTATATGAAATTTTGTAGATTTCCTCTAAAATGCTAGTATTTTACATGTTACTGCAAACTCAGCATTTGAAAGACTTCCTAAAACTCTATTCTGAATATGCCATGATTTACTTAGTTTTTCATGCAAGCTGTTCTCAGTTTTTTGTTATTATGCATACTATTGAATATTTGATATAGAAAAGGTTTTTCTACATTTTAAGGTATTTCCTTGAAATTATAACTTCTGAACTACAATTACTGGGTCAGAAAATCTTCAGACTCCAATAAAGATTGGTTTGCACTGCCACCTGCAGTGCTTCAGTGTGCCTGTCCTCCTCCCTGTGGTGGCCTGAGGCCCTAGACCCTGCCTGCTGCCCACCTTCCTACCTTCTCAGTGTGAGTTGGAATATTAGCACCTCTGAAATCATTCACAATACATATTAGGAGTGGGTTTGGAACATCTCAGGTTCTGGTTTTCAGGTTGCAAATTGGAATCAAGTGGAGAGCTTAAAAACCACTGAGTCCTGGCCCATCCTGAAAGATTCCCATTTAATTTTCTAATTGCTCTGGAATTGATTTAATTAGTATTTAATTAGAGACTGAAAATATTTGGGTACATAGTGTGATGAGAAGACCTCAAAACACCATTTTTCAGTTAACCTTTTAATTGTTCCAAAGACATTTATTACACAATATTCCATAGGTTTTGTATATTCCTTTTGTGTCATAGTTCTACATAATGGTCACAAACATTTGAGAGGAATTTTTAACCAATGTCATGCAATTTTAATTGCTATAACTTGGTAATATGTTTAAGAAACTGATGAAGGTAATTCTTCTTGTTAATTCATACCAAAAATACTCATTTTAAATTTTAACTTTTACCTGTTTAAACTTGCATTTGATCTTTTAGTAGTATGTGAAGCTGAACTTCTCTTTGAGATAAAAATGATCATATAAATCACTTTCAAAAACAAGTCATCTTATAATAGTGTTTTGTGGTCATCTAGTTTATCACTGTTTATAGATATATGTTTTTCTAACAATTGTTTTTATATCTATTTTATATCTAGCCACTTCACTAACCCTCTTTTTAATCAAATATTTCCTTCAAATCTCATGTATCTTATTTTAATCACATGCAAATTTTGAAAATGTAAATGTACAATTGTAGAAAATGACAACTAATCATACTTTTACTATCTAGATTTAATAAATGATTACTTTTTGTAATAATATCATGTATTTTTAAATAAGAATAAATAAATAGAGACCTTAGTAGGCCACTTCATTCCTACTCTATTTATCCATTCCCAGAGGTAACTAGGATGGTGATTTTTTGTGTATGTCATTCCCAAGTGTGTACAATGAATATATTTGTATCCTTATGATTGATTGATTGATTGATGATTGAAATTTAGAATTCGTTCTTCAGGTTGCTTTGTCACCTGGTTATAGAGCATGGTATGCCTCTTAGCTCATATTGTATTAATAAATAGGGAAATGTTTTCAGTATAAAAGGAAGTTCATATATGCTTTTCCCCATTTTGTATTAGTTTGAGTCACAAAGTAACAGCAGCTGAATGAAAACTATGTTAACACAGGAGAATGCAGCATAACGCAAAGTGAGAGAGAGTAGTCGGTGTAAGGCTCATTACCGTGGATTCTCCTCTCTGGTTCTGCTCACGCACTTGATCCTGCAAGCCCCAGTGTGAGGCAAGCCCCATCTCTGCCCCTCCTTCCAACGCTTTTTCAAAAGGTAGATCACTGTATTCACTCCAGTACTTCATTTCTAATGGTCAGGAATTTAGTGTTTTAACTGTTACTGTTAATTTTTATTAGAATTATTATTGCTCTGGTTACAAAAGGGCATGGATTTTTAGGGCTTCTTTAACTTTATTTGCTTCATTATTTTCCTCTTACACTTTGTGATTTCTATCAGCCATTTTGCAGAATGATCATTCTTCAGAAAAGGGTATCTCATTACAGCAGAATCACTTGTAGGAAATGGTTTACCTGCTACAGCCTATTCCATTGTCCTTGGAAATCAATTTGTTCATTAATGCTCTTACTGAGAAATGTTGGATTTCTGCATTGCAGAATCACAACGTCCTTGTATGTGGTTCCCTGTGTGTGTAGGCCAAAGTTCGCCAGATTTGGAATTGCCAAATGATAAGGCATAGCTTCAACTTTAATAGAATGTGTCGGATTTCTCTCCAAAGAATTACTGTTACCAAAGTCTAGTGAGAATGCTTTCTTTCCTAAATCCTTTTTCTCAAATCATAATTTGGTGGTATCAAACTAAAAAATTGGACCAATCTGAAGAGTTTAAAATAGTATCTTGTTTTAATTTTGCATTTCCTTGATTACTAGTATGTTGATTTCTTTTCATATGTTCTTAATCATTTCCTCTAAAATGTACCTGTTCATAACCTTGCCTGTTGTTTCTCCATTGGGTTGTCTGTTCTTGCCTTATTGGTTTACAGGTGTACTTAAATACTGTGGATATGGATATGTTCTAGATATGGTCTACACACAGTCTGTGGCTCATCTTTATCTATTTTTTGCACTTTTTTGATGCACAGAATTTTTTAATTTAATTTTAGATATTTTTATTTATTATATTCTCCCCTTTTTTGGCTAGCTTCAGAAACACTTTCATCCTGATATTCTAAGTTTTCATCTATATGCTTTATTCTTATAATGTCCATATTATACAATAATAATTATTCAAATGCCAGTGTATTTTTAAGATGGGAGGCATGACTTCAATTAGATCTTTTAGGCATAGAGAGCCACCTATCCACTACCACTTGTGGATAGCAACTGGGAATTTCTGTCCCATTGGTGTATTTGACTGTCTCTGAGCCACTGTTGTAATTGTCATAACTTTACACGTTTTATGTCTGGTAGCATGAATTTTCCCAATTTCTTTACATCTTCTTTGACATTCTTGGACTCTTTTCATCTATAGAGATTTTAGGATTGACTGTAAAATTTTATGAAAAAATTTTTGGTTTGATTAGAACCGTAGTGAACATATAGGATGATTTAGGGGACAGCAGCGATCTTTTCTATTCTTAATATGCTAAGGTTTTTTAAAATTGCCATTATTTTGAATTTTATCAAAAACCATTTCTGCATCTGTTGAGATGATCATAGGTTTTTCTTCTTTAATTTGTTACTATGGTAATTATTAATAGATGACATTCCAATGTTAAATCATCTTTATGTTCTTGTATATGATCTAATTATGATGCATTTAGCTTGAAAAACAAATCTCAATTATCAATGTCTTTTTCATTGCTCAGAGAGCAAAGTCATTCCTAATAATCCACCACAAACCCCTTCTACCGTGGTACCAAGACCAGGTACCATTGTCAAAGTGGTGTCAACAGCAGCTTGCTTAGACTGTATAACAAAATACTGTGGCCTGGGGTTCTTGAACACAGACATTTATTTCTTGTAATTCAGGAGGTTGAAATCCAAGTTCAAGTTGCCAAAACTTTGGTTCTTGGTGAGGACTCTCTTCCTATCTTGCTGATAGCCAGACTTCTCAGACTTCTCACTGTCCCTTCACATGAACTTCCTCCCTGTGTGTTTATGGAGGAATTTCCCCACCACCACCATCTTTTTCTTAAACATCAACTAAAATCTCATCATGAGGGTCCCAACCCCAAGACCTAGTCTAACCCTAACTACATCCCAAAGGCCCTATCTCCAAATGGCATCATATTTGGGATTAGGGCATCACAAACATTCAGTCCATGTCACGTGGAGAGAAGGAACTGCTATGTTTGGTAGGGACTGGAGAAGGGTCCTCTCTCCTAGAGTTCTTGGCAACTGGAACAGAGCAATGTTTCTGTAAACTAAAAGAAAACAAAAACTTTCCTATGGGAATACAACTAAATATATATACTACATTTGTATTCAGGAAAAAAATAATTGATTAAGTTTTGATATTTTTACTTTTTCACATACTTATATTAAGAACACTTAAATTTGCTCTCTTAGCAATTTTTGAGAACACAATACATTGTTTTTACTATAGTAACCACGTTATACAGTAGATCTCTAGAACTTATTCCTCCTCTCTAACAGAAATTTTGGATTCTTTGACCAGCATCACTCCAGTTCTCCCATCTTCCAACCCCTGGTAACCACCATTCTATTCTCTGCTTCTAAGAGTTTGATGTTTTGGACTCACACATAAGTGAGATCATGTGGTATTTGCTTTTCTGTGCCTGGCTTATTTCACTTAGCATAATATCCTCCAGGTTCTTCATATTGTCACAAATGACAGGACTTCTGTCCTTTTGTAAAGCTCCATGTGCATACATTCCATATTTTCATTGTCCATTCATCCATTGATGAACACTTAGTTTGATATCATACTTTGGCTATTATGATTAACACTGCAGTGAATAGGGATGAAGATCTCTCCCACATACTGATTTCATTTCCTTTGGATATACAGTCATGCTTTGCTTAACAATTGAGAGGCAGTCTGGAAATGCATCATGAGTGATTTCATTATTGTGTGCATTAGATAGTTTAGGTTAATCACAAGACCTGGCCTCTTCATGAAATCACAAGACATGGTAAACATGAAATGTATGAGGCTGCTGGCAGAATAATGTGGCATACTGCTTTACAATTAACTTTTAAAATTTTTTGTTTTTATAAGTAGAAGGAGTACACTCTAATAGTGCAGTAAATACATGAACCAGTATCATTTATTATCATTATCAAATACTAGGCATTGTATATAATTGAATATGCTTTACTTTATACATCTGGCAAGGCAGTATGTTTGTTTATACCAGCACCACACAAACATGAAAGTAAAGCATTGCCCTGTGTTGTCACTAGGCAATAGGAATTTTTAGCTCCGTTATAATCTTATGGGTCCCCCTTCGTATATGTAGTTCATTGTTGACCAAAATGTCATTTTGCGCCACATAACTATTTGAATATACTCTGTGGTAAGATTGCTGGGTCATATGGTAGTTCTATTTTTAATTTTTTGAGCAGTCTGCATACTGTTGCTTTCCACAAAGGCTGTACCAATTTACATTCCCGCCACAGGTTTTCTTTTCTCACATTCTCGCGGGCTCTAGTTATCGCCCATCTTCTTGATAACAGATATTCTAATAGGTATAAGGTGAAATCTTATTGTAGTTTTAATTTGCATTTCTCAGATTATTAGTGATAAGCATTTCTTTATACCTTTTTTGAGAATTTGTATATATTCTTTTGAAAAATGTCTGTCCTTTTCTCTTTTTCAAAAATTTGTTTTCTTGGTATTGAGTTGTTTTGAGTTTTTGTATTGAGTTTTAAAATTGGGTGTTTTTACTGTTTTAAAAATTATTTTCATCATGAAAAGGGAAAAATTCTTATGTAAGATCTTAAGAAAATACAGGAAAGAGGAAAAAGAAAGTCTCAAGCCTTTTTACTAGTTATCACTATTGAATTATTTCCACTTCTTTATATACTTTTTGTGTGTATATGAAATTGAAGACATGTATCATTAATATAATATAAATTTCAACATCTACCAGTATGTTTTCATTGATAATTTATTAATTTTTATTTTTCCATGATTAGATTAGATATGGTTGTGATTTTTCTTTTTCTCTTTATGTTCTTGTGAATTGATACTCTAAGTCTTCTGATTATGATTTCTTTGACATATTATTTCTTAGGCTTTTTAGCTTAGTTCATACTTTTCTTTTTTAATGCTTTTTATTTTTAATAGATATCATAATCTTATTATTAAAAAGAGTATGTAATTGTATTTTTGCTTTTTTTTTTTTTTTTTTTTTTTTTTTTTTTTGTGGTGCTGGGGATCGAACTCAGGGACTTGTGCTTGCAAAGCAAACACCCTACTGACTGAGCTATCTCCCCAGCCCTGCTTTCTACTTTTGTGTGGCTGTTATTTGTGAGCAATTATTTGCCCCATTGGTCAGGACTTTAAGATTATGTTGTGGGTCAGTTGCAGTCACAGAACCAGCTGGCGGGTGAGTCAGGTCGCCAGCACTGTGGGGCGGCCACCCAACCCGCCTGCCTTGCAGAGCTAGGCGGCCAACACCTAACCTGCCCAACCACCAGGCCAAGCACAGACGCCATTACTGAGCGACCCCTCCTGACCACCACGCCAAGGTCTGTTGCTATCTCGGAGCATGTGGCAGACCAGCCAGCCCACCTGCATCACGGAGCTAGCCAGAGGCTCCTTCATAGGCTGGTGCAGGCATTTCGAATTATTCCTGAGGGCGTGTTCATCATCATTGTAAGGGCAACTCCCTTCCTGAGACACCTACAGGAGGCTAGAGGACCTTTGACCAGACTGAGGAGTCAGGAAGAGGAGGTACTGAGAGACTTGGGACCAACTCAGAGCCACGGGTGAGTCTCTCCCACTGGTCAGGCTCCCCGGATGGGGCAGTAGTCCCGAAACTCAGGGAACTTCTTGGAGTAGAGTGGCCCAGTGAGACTCCCCTGCTGGAGCTGAGAACCCAGTCCACCGGGAGCATTGAAGAGGAGGGCCACACAGCAAAAGGATTAGATGCAGAGTGAGAGTCCAAGGCCCAGGCAGTAGCTCTGGTCTCCAGGGAATGTAGCAGAGGAGGGCTGCTCAGAGAGGGAGACCTTTACAGGGACAGGCTCCCCAGCCCAGGCAGTAGATCAAGACCCCTGGGAACATCACAGAGGAGGGCTTCCCAGTCCAGGTAGTAGTTATGGACTGAAGGGAACTCCTCAGAGGAGAGCTGCCCAGCAAAACTTCCCCACCAGCTGAGTCTTCCCTGCTGGGTGAGGCTTTCCCACCAGGGCAGTAGAACCAGAGACACAGCCCAAGATCAGACATGCCCCAGTCTGCTGTCTAGTCCCCCTTTGGCTGACCATCAGTCAACAAGTGGAGGAGCCTTTGCCCATTAACAGGGAATATACCCCACCTGAAGGACACCACCCCTAGAGGGGCAACTTCCTAGTGGACCACCGCATTATCAAGTTCCTTAAAAACTTCAGGCTACTGAAGGCTAAGAGGTGAGTTATTGGAAATGTACAGAGACAATATTAGTCAATAGAGGAAATCTGCAATATCACAGAGTTTCACTACTAGAGGGGTAGATACCTGAGCAATATGAGAAAACAAGGGAAGAAAATGTCCCAAACAAACCTAGAGGTATAGCAATAAAATCCAATGACAGCTTGGCAGAAGAAATGTCAGAAAGGGAGTTCAGAATGTATATAATTAAAACAATCAGGGAAGCAAATGATGAGATGAAAGAGTAAATGCAGGCATTGAATGATCACACCAATCAACAATTAAAAGAGCAAATACAGGAAGAAAAAGATCATTTCAATAAAGAATTAGAGATATTGAAAAAAAAAACCAAACAGAAACCCTTGAAATGAAGGAAACAATAAACCAAATTAAAAACTCCATAGAAACCATAACCAATAGGATAGAACACCTGGAAGATAGAACCTCAGATATTAAAGACAAAATATTTAATCTTTAAAACAAAGTTGACCAAACAGAGAAGATGGTAAGAAATCATGAACAGAATCTACAAGAATTATGGGATATCATGAAAAGGCCAAATTTAAGAATTATTTGGATTGAGGAAGGCTTAGAGAAACAAATCAAAGGAATGAACAATCTATTCAATGAAATAATATCAGATAATTTCCCAAATCTGAAGAAGGAAATGGAAAATCAAGAACAAGAGGTTTGTTGGACTCCAAATAAACAAAATTACAACAGACCCACACCAAGGCACATTATAATGAAATACCTAACATACAAAATAAAGACAGAAATTTAAAGGCTGCCAGAGAAAAGAATCAAATTACATTCAGGGGGAAACCAATACAGATATCAGCAGATTTTTCAATCCAGACCCTAAAAGATAGAACAACATTTTTCAAGCCCTGAAATAAAATGGATGCCAACCAAGAATCTTATACCCAGCAAAACTTATCTTCAGATTTGATGATGAAATAAAATCCTTCCATGATAAACAAAAGCTAAAAGAATTTACAAAAAGAAAGCTGGCATTACAGAACATTCTCAGCAAAATATTCCATGAGGAAGAGATGAAAAAAAAAATGATGTAAATCAGCAAAGGGAGGGACTACCCTAAAGGAACAGTCAAATAAAGGAAAAACCAAGTTGTGTCAAAAAAAAAAAAAAAAAGAGCCAAATGATTGGGAATATAAATCATATCTCAATAATAACCCTGAATGTTAATGGTCTCAACTCATCAATCAAAAGACACAGACTGGCAGATTGGATTAAAAAGAAAGACCCAACAATATGCTGCCTGCAAGAGACTCATCTCATAGAAAGAGATTCCCACACACTAAAGGTGAAAGGATGGGAAAAAAACATACCATACACATGGACTCAGCAAAAAAGCCGGAGCATCCATCCTCATATCAGATAATGTGGACTTCAAACCAAAGTTAGTCAGAAGGGATAAAGAAGGACATTTCATACTACTGAAGGGAAGCATAAATCAGTAAGACATAACAATCACAAATATCTATGTCCCAAACAGTGGCTCATCCATGTACGTCAAACAAATCCTTCTCAATTCCAGAAATCAAATAGACCACAACACAATAATACTAGGTGGTTTTAACACACCTCTCTCACCACTGGACAGATCTTCCAAACAAAAATTGAACAAAGAAACCATAGATCTCGATAACATAATCAATAATTTAGACTTAACAGACATTTATAGAATATACCATCCAACCAAGAGTGAATACACTTTCTTCTCAGCAGCACATGGATCCTTCTCTAAAATAGACCATATATTATGCCACAAAGCTAATGTTAGCAAATACAAGAAGATAGACACACTACCTTGTATTCTATCAGATCATAATGGGTTGAAATTAGAAATAAATGACAGAGTAAAAAACAGAAACTACTCCAATACCTGGAGATTAAATAATATGCTATTGTATGATGAATGGATAACAGAAGACATCAGGAAGGAAAATTTAAAAATTCTTAGAGGTAAATGAGAACAAAGAAACATCATATCAAAATCTCTGGGACACTATGAAAGCAGGACTTAGAGGAAAATTTATTTCATTGACTGCATTCAATAAAAGAAGAAAAAATCAACAAATTAATGCCCTAACACTACAGCTCAAAGCCCTAGAAAAAGAAGAACAGAGCAACACCAAAAGTAGTAGAAGACAGGAAATAGTTAAAATCAGAGCTGAAATCAACGAAATTGAAACAAAAGAAGCAATAGAAAAAATTGACAAAATAAATAGTTGGTTCTTTGAAGAAATAAACAAAATTGATAAACCCTTAGCCACACTAACAAAGAGAAGGAGAGAGAAAACCCAAATTACTAAAATTCGGAATGAACAAGGAAATATCACGACAGACACGAATGAAATACAAAACATAATTAGAAGCTGTTTTGAGAATCTATACTCCAACAAAATAGAGAAGTTCGAAGACATGAACAGGTTTCTAGAGACATATGAATTACCTAAACTGAACGAGGAGTCATACACAATTTAAATAGATCAATTTCAAGTAATGAAATAGAAGAAGTCATCAAAAGCCTACCAAGAAAGAAAAGTCTTGGACCAGATGGGTTCTCAGTTGAGTTCTACAAAACCTTTAAAGAAGAGCTCATTCCAATACTCCTCAAAGTATTCCATGAAATACAAGAGGAGGGAACCCTCCCAAACTCATTCTATGAAGTCAATATCACCCTGATACCTAAACCAGACAGAGACACATCGAGGAAAGAAAATTTCAGACCAATATTCTTAATGAACATTGATGCAAAAATTCTCAACAAAATCTTAGCAAATCACATACAAGAATATATTAAAAAGATAGTGCATCACGATCAAGTGGGTTTTATCCCAGGGATGCAAGGTTGGTTCAGCATTTGGAAATCAATAAATGTAATTCACCATATCAACAGACTTAAAGACAAGAATCACATGATTATTTCAATAGATGCAGAAGAAGCATTTGATAAAATACAGCATTCCTTCATGCTCAATACACTAGAAAAAATAGGGATAGTGGGAACATTCCTTAACATTGTAAAGGCTATCTATGCTAAGCCCATGGCCAATATCATTCTAAATGGTGAAAAACTGAAAGCATTCCCCCTAAAATCTGGAAGAAGGTGAGGATACCCTCTTTCACCACTTCTATTCAAAATTGTCCTTGAAACTCTAGCTAGAGCAATTAGACAGACCAAGGAAATTAAAGGGATACAAATAGGAAAAGAAGAACTCAAACTATCCCTATTTGCTGATGACATGATTATATATTTAGAGGAACTAGGAAATTCCACCAGAAAACTTATAGAACTCATAAGTGAATTCAGTAAAGTAGCAGGATATAAGATCAATGCTCATAAATCTAATGCATTTTTATACATAAGTGATGAATCTTCAGAAAGAGAAGTTAGGAAAACTACCCCATTCACAATAGCTTAGAAAAAAATAAAATACTTGGGAATCAATCTAACAAAAGAGGTGAAAGACCTCTACAACAAGAACTATAGAACACTAAAAAAAGAAATTAAAGAAAACCTTAGAAGATGGAAAGATCTCCCATGTTCTTGGATAGGCAGAACTAATATTGTCAAAATGGCCATACTACCAAAAGTGCTATACAGATTCAATGCAATTCCATTTAAAATCCCAATGACTTATCTCACAGAAATAGAGCAAGCAATCATGAAATTCATTTGGAAGAATGAGAAACCCAGAATAGCTAAAGGAATCCTTAGCAGGAAGAGTGAAACAGGGAGTATCACAATACCAGAACTTCAACTATACTACAAAGCAATAGTAACAAAAACGACATGGTATTGGCACCAAAATTGACAGGTAGATCAATGGTACAGAATAGAGGACAGACACAAACCCAAATAAATACAATTTTCTCATCCTAGACAAAGGTGCCAAAAATATGCAATGGAGAAAAGATAGCCTCTTCAACAAACGGTGCTGGGAAAACTAGAAATCCATATGCAACAGAATGAAACTAAACCCCTGTCTCTGCCCCTGCACAAAAACAACTCAAAATGGATCAAGGACCTTGGAATCAGACCAGAGATCCTGCATCTTATAGAAGAAAAAGTAAGTCCAAACCTTCAACTTGTTGGCTTAGGATCAGACTTTCTTAACAGGACTCCCATAGCACAAGAAATAAAAGCAAGAATCAATAACTGGGACAGATTCAAACTAAATAGCTTTCTCTCAGCAAAGGAAACTATCAGCAGTGTGAAGAGAGAGCCTACAGAGTGGGAGAAAATCTTTGCCACTCATACTTCAGATAGAGCACTAATTTCCAGAATATATAAAGAACTCAAAAAACTCCACACCAAGAATACAAATAACCCAATCAACAGATGGGCCAAGGAAATGAACAGACACTTCACAGAAGAAGATCTACAAGTAAGCAACAGATATATGAAAAAATGTTCCACATCTCTAGTAATAAGAGAAATGCAAATCAAAACTACCATAAGATTCCATCTCACCCCAGTTAGAATGGCGATTATCAAGAATACTAGCAACAATAGGTGTTGGTAAGGATGTGGAGAAAAAGGTACACTCATACATTGCTGATGGGTGTGCAAATAGTGCAGCCACTCTGGAAAGCAGTGTGGAGATTCCTCAGAAAACTTGGTATGGAACCACCATTTGACCCAGCTATCCCACTCCTTGGCCTATACCCAAAGGACTTAAAATCAGCATACTACAGTGATGTAGCCACAACAATGTTCATAGCTGCTCAATTAACAATAGCCAGATTGTGGAACCAACCTAGATGCCCTTCAATTGATGAATGGATAAAGAAACTGTGGTATATATACAATGGAATATTACTCAGTCATAAAAACTAATAAAATTATGGCATTTGCAAGCACATGGATGTAATTGGAGAATATCATGCTAAGTGAGATAAGCCAATCTCAATAAACCAAAGAACGAATGATGACACATAATGGGGGGTGGGAAGGGGCAAGAATGGAGGAAGAAGGGACTGTATAGAAGGATAAGAGGGGTGGGAGGGGTGGGAGGGGTGGGGGGAAGAAAAAAAAATAACAGAATGAAGCAAAAACTATTACCCTAGGTAAATGTATGATTACACAAATGGTATGCCTCTACTTCATGTACAAACAGAGAAAAAGATGTATCCCATTTGTTTACAATAAAAACAAATTTTAAAAAATTATGTTGTGATTATGATTTTTAAAATACATTTGTTCCTCAAGGGTTATGAATTTAAACTGTTTGGCATATAGTAAGGTCTTAGTCTAGAAAAGGATCTTTTTCTAGAAATTTTCTATGGGAACTTGAAAATAGATACTTGTTTATTTTTGTTCTGAATTCTTAAATGTAGATATCCTGTTTTAGTTCAAAAGATTACAGAGAATATCTATTTTAAAATATTAATATTTAAAAATGTAACTCATGTATAGTAAGGATTGGGTCAGTCTTAATTATGTTTGAAATAGGCATAAAAGTTTCAGTATTTCCTCTGATTTCTTTTCAATATGCCTACTTGATAGCCCACAATAAAGTAATTTTTCATAGGTTATTTAAATCGTTTAAAGATTTTTAAAGCAACTTATTGCTAAAAATCAATTTATATCATTAAATTTTTTGGCTCTTATATTGTTGATCAGTAAGTAGAAAATGCAAAGAAAATAAGTTACAAACTAGCATCAGAAAACAATGGAAAAAAACTGCATCAAAATGTATTCTTTTACTTCTCTTTATCCATTTCATGAGACTTGTCAAATTTCTACTTTAGTTCTGAAAATGACCTAATAGTAGGTAGCAATCTTTGCTCATACTTAACCCGAAGGCTCACAGTTCAAGAACTTGACTATTGCATTTATTTCATTTCCTGGAAAAGATGTGTATGTATGTATATTCAATATGTATTTTTCAACTCTAGTGCTCTTAAATGACATTTTATAAAGAGGATCTAGGGAGAACTTTGCATTTTGCTTCAACTTCCCTAATAAGAGTCGATTTTTAATCCATTTGTTACATTATGGGGATTGTGAGGACACCTACTTGACCAGACATTGGCCATATGCAGGCAAGAAGCACTTGAAGGTAATAAGTAGGGTGACCACTGATTCTGCAGGGTGAGACAAAAACATTTATATTTAATATATGAGGTCCAAGAATCAAAAGTTTAAAACCTCTGTGTGGTAATACAGTTAGTCTGTGATAGAGAAGAAGTATTATGCTCAGGGAAAGATTAATTTTAAGTTTTCCGTATATATGAAAGAATCATAGCTTAAACAGAAATTTAAGATGTCATTATACATTAATTTGCTTTCTTACCCTTACTGTCACTTTGGAAAAAAATATGGAAATTGATTATATTATAGAGATTAATTATGTAAACATTTTATATTTTAGAATTATGCTTCTAAATCAACTCACAGTAAAGTCATTGACGTAACAGGTTAGAAAAAGTAATACTAGAAAAACTTGATTATATAATAAATGTCAAATAAAATAATAAGTACAAAATAGATCATAGCTAACTACCTTCCTCTTGTGTTTTTTTCTTGGAAGAATCCCCTGAGAACTATATTTCGCTGACTGTCTATTGTAAACTAAAGAGGCAATGAATAAGTAATCCTGCGACAAATCACCTCTGTCCTGTACTTTATATTAAAAAACAGTTACTTTGCATGATAAAACTGTAACTTTCTTTCAGAATTGAATTAGTGTTAAATGTTTAGTAACTGTTAAATGTTTTCATGTGAACCGCAAATTTGGTGAATTGGGCACTGTATTATATTTAAATGTAGTTTAGAATTTGATATGATGTGGGGGTCCTAGATACAAAACAGAGACAGTTATCTAAGATAAATATTTGAATTTTAAACAATAATGATGGATGCTATGTTTATTCTTTATTTCCCTTTGAAATTTCTTGAGTAAATGATATGTCACACTTGCTGATTTTCACTACATGATACACACATTCACAGTGATTTTCATACCAGGAGCAAGTATGAAAGTGTCTAGGAGAATCATCTAATACAATCTTTACGAGGTAAACTATGAAGGTAAATAGTGAAGGTCTTTGTCTCCCCTCTCCTCAATGCTTTGCAGTCATGGACAAAGGAGGTGCAAGGCAGCAAGTGTTTCCTGCTTGCATAATCCTAACTTACTCTGTGAAAGTAATTCAATTCTCAATGCCCATCTGCACCCATTCCACATTTCCTTACTATTCGTCACCTACAGGAAAAGGACAGGAGATTAACTGACTAAGAACTTGCTTACAGTTTAAAAGGTCTTTCTCTATTTTCCATTTGGCCTTCTATTTTTAAGAGTAAAGCTGATTTGATTGATTTGAAACTTACTGAGTGCTACGTTAAGATCACAGGAATGGTGTTCTAGTCAAACCAAGAACCAGAAGCCTCAGGAGTCCATCAAAGGTGTGACAGCACCAGCTCAGTGGGTGCGTTAGACATCTTGGAAATGCCTCTGGTGACTTATGTAGTACAAATGCCAGCTTTGTCCAGCGCTTGTGCTGGCAGAGGCAGAATCAACCAGATGGGCTGAGCCAGGGTAGGACTTGCAAGTGGAGGCGCAGGGGCGGCAGCTGAAAGTGATTCTATGCAGGCAGAAGTTTGAGACAGAATCCAAACTTAGGTTTCCAAAGTGAACTGAGATGCACCCAGCTGTGGTTAGTAACAAGAGGGAGACAATTGGGAGACTGACCTTAATGAGATTTGACAAGATCCCCAGAACCCTGAATCTCCTGGCAGGAGATGCCCAGGCTCTCAGAGCATTCTTTGGAAAGTGGGGAGAGTACTCTGGAGGGTGAATCTAGCAGGCTAAAAAATTGTGTCTCATTGCAAAACCGATGTTGACAGTTTCCATTTCATTTTTAAGGTTAACTATTGTATAAAATAATTAGTTCAGCCTGTTAAATTAACTCTCTGGTTTCTATAGATCTAATGTCTGACTCTGGACAGTCATCCACAAACAAATGAATAACATTTGTTATTAAGTAAATAAAAACAATTAAGTGGATTGGAGTGAATCTGCTGAAATTTATTGAAACATTGGAAAAACCAACTTCGAATGTATATTCAGTTTATTATAGAAGAGTCATTTAATTTCTTTCCTACTATCAAATTTGAAAATCTCTCTTTTCAAATTGAGAAGAATTGTAAAAAATAAAACTAAAAACATGGGTGGGCTGCACGCACAGAGTTCAGAGGTGAAGTAGTATAGTCTGGCTGGTCCCGACTTCTCAGCCCCCATCCTCTGCCGAGGTCCACACTCCTCCAGTTCTGCCACTTTTGTCTATTGCTCATTTTAAAGACTTTAATGCAGCTTTTTTCAAATCTGTAAATAATATGCTTATACTGCTTCTTCTTCTTTCTTTTTTTTTTTTTTAAAAGAAAAAGCTTAGTGGAGGTACCAACATTATGCTACATATTTTCAAGTGTGGAAGGTGGTAAGTGTTGACTTGTACATACAACTGTGAAGCCAAGCTGTGCAAACAGTCAAGGTGATGGCCACATCTGTCCTCTGCAGGTGTCCTGTGTCTCCCTATAACTGTTCCCACTCTCTCTCTCCTCATTCCTAGTTCACCAATGGTCTTTCTGTCACTACTGATGAATTTGTAGTGTTAGAATTTTATACAGAGTATACTTCCCCCATAGCTTAATTTTTAATCAGCATAACTATTTCAAGATGCATCCATGTCATTGGGAGTGTCACTGTTTCACTCCTTTTTACTGCTAAATGCATTCCATTTGTGTGGATATAGCAGTTTAACTACTTACTGTCGATGGACTTTTGGGTTGTGTTCAGTATGTGGCTATTTTTGAAAGCCACCCTGAACGCAGGTATGAAAGTTTTTGTATGAATATGTATTTAGCTCTCCTGAGTTACTACCTCCGAGGAGATCAGCTGCACCAACTTTCAGGAAGCAGAAGCTGGAAAGCCCACAATGTCGGCCTTTCTCCCAGCTGGCACCTGAACTTATCAATGGCAATGACAAGTGTATCCTTGTCATCTCAGAGGCATTCAGAAGATGTCATGGAGTATCAATGAGTCCACTTCTTACATGAGATTGTTTTCTTAGGCATTGAATAAAAGAAGGCATATTTTGCATTTTGGTAGGTGTACCTATAGTCATTGTGTGTAGCAGCACCCTCATAATGTGACAGTACCCACCACAGGTTTGTGTCATTGATTTATATACTGTTTATATTACTGTTTATATGGTGCTGGTATGGTTATCACATGAGCTGTATTGAAGCATACTCCCTTAGATTATGAAAACAAACTTCATAATTTTTCTACCGAAAGATTGGCATTCAGTTTCTCCATAGTATGTCACTCAGCACATAGTGACATTTAGCTATTGTAGTTAGTACATTAACATTTTGCTTCATGTGTTGAGATTTATTTGTTCCTTGCACATAAAACTTAAATTTATGTCTGCCTTCATTTATTTTCTTTCAACAATATCTTAGAATTCCTTCACATTTTATAAGGAACCATAAATTTATTTCAGCCTAGGGCCAAAGCTAGCTCTCATGCTGACCTAGATGCATATATGCAATTTAGTCAGGAAATTTTGAAAATTTGAATGATAGCACATTAAACTGGAATAATGAACCAATAAAAATTTTTATAGCATTCAGAAAAATTATTTCTCAAACATTCACACTGTCATTTTACTCATTAAAATTTTTCTAGCATCATAAGCTGTATTCCTAAGACTTGAACAAAATTAACAGATCCCTAGACCCTCATGGTCAATTGATTTGCCCCCATTACAAAATAATGTAATCTTGTTTTGGAAAGCTAGACTAGGTGTTTATAACTAGGTTGTCTATCTTTAGATAATGACATAAAACTCTCAGGAAATCTTTAGTAAAGGTGACTATAGTGTACTTTACATTTTGCATAATATGGTTTTCCATGAATTTACTATCTTCATGTAGTCTTGGCCAGTGTGTGACTGAATTTGAACTGGCAAAGCCTCAGATGCTCTTGTCAGATAGAAACACTGCAACTGCAGAGGCTCTGCGAGGAGAGTACATGAAATATGGTTATGAAATGAAAGACCTCCTTTGTAACATGGAAGCCACATGCCGGAAGTACTGAGGTGAAGGTGCTAGTATGCAATCTTATAGGACCTGTCCCATAAGCCATGTCCTTACAGACTTTAGGACTTTGGAGGATCCTGCTCTCCTGGACACATGACCACTAGTGATGTGAGTTATGTGCTTAGCAGGGACGATTAATGCTGATTAGTCACTTAGGTACTATTTTGTGTATTTTGCCCAACGATTTCATTGTCCTTTACCCTGGTTACAAATGTACTTAATTCAATAAGGAAAAATCTTCCACTAAAGTTTTTGCTCTAGTGAAAGGTGTTTTTGAAGTCATATGCATTAATTGGGTTGACATATGTAATTAAAGCAATTTACTTTAGAATTAGTATAGCATCTCATCTACTCATATTAGTATTTCTGTAGTTGTTCATAAGGATGATCATTATGGTTAAAATAATAAAAATCTAAGAAGAAAAATTCCTATCTGAAGAGTTTAGATTGCAATTTGGGAACTAAATTTATTAATCCAAACAAATAGAGTTCATCAAGATTATTCCTGTTCCTTTTAGTCATTCACATGTTGGTGTCTAATTGTCATTTGTTTCTGTATTCAGTTCAATTGCTATAATTACCATTCATCTAGCAGCAGTTCTGAAATCTTTGCTGTCTTTACAAGACATAAAAAGAAGAATAAGGGTTTTCTATAAAATCTGGTTTACTTTCAGCTAGAAAATTTCCTTTTAAGATTTTTAGTCTTGATCTTAATTGTGAATATCAAATAGTGCCTCTCAGATGAGTGACACAGGCTAATTTGAAATGTTCTCTAAATCTACAAATATACTCTTCATTTTTCCTCATCTGGGTCTAAATTGCTCTGCTTGCATCTGTAATCAGGAATTGATTGGGTTGCCGTGGAAACTGGAAGAGTGTATTGCTGGTTGAAGAAAAAACGTGATAGAAGAAGTTCTGTTAACATAGTTGTCTGCCATCCTAAATGCCTGTCATTTTGAACAGTACAATGATAACATGCTCACACCCTGACCCCAAATCTTCTCTCTAGAACACTACTTTGTGATATTTGTCCTCTAGCATATTTGACATCAAATGCCTTTGTCACATGTCTAATTTTTTTCCATGTTGAACTATTTTTTTTCAAAAAAGGAAATTACTTTCTATTTTATTCAGTTATAAGACATCTTAGGAAAAACATGAAGCATAGTAAAATATTAATTATTTAGAAGCAAATTATCTGAAACTGACCTAGAGGTACAAAAAAATTTAGGTGAAGAAACAACTTTTAACATCTGATACTATAGGCAGCTTAGATGTGAAGGTCTATTTTACACAAACACACACACACCCACACACACACCCCCACACACGGAGTAATATTATGCATTTTAGAACGTGGAAACAAAAGTGAATTCTACTTGTCTTGAAAAGACATGAGAGTTGAAACTATGAAGATTGACCAAAAGAATGAGGGTGAAGTCAAAACAAGGAAGAGGAGCGTGACCCTGGCAGAGGCGGGGGCAGGGAGATGGGCACTAGGAGATGTGTCCACTAGCCCATATTCCAGAGTACAAGTGTCCTTTAACATTGACCTTCTGGAGTTTTCTGGAGACTTCCATTAATTGCCTGACTTCCAAAAGAAGAAATACAGAAAATTTTCTGTGACTTCTCCATTCCCAAGATTCCTCAAATCTTAGGAAACCAAAGATTCACAAGAGCAATCTTACTGAGGAAGGTTAGCACAACAAATATACTGTCCATATGCTTTAAATCCAGGTTGAAAAGAGAGCCATTACTTCTGGAGTGTCTGGGATAAGAAAATTGTTGTGCTGACTTTAGTTCTATTTTTATAAATAGTGTTAGACACAGAGCAAAGAAAGTTGCATTAGCAGAAAAATATTAAAATGTATGTGACATAATCTAAATAATGTATTCCCTGTTTAATATTGTTGAGATTTATATGCAAGATATTGGGATGTAGTTTTGAGTTCTTCATTCCACCTTATACTTCTTTTTTAGGGTTGTTATGCAGACTTGTATTTATTTATTTTTATTTTAATGATTTATTATTTTTGATTGATAAATTTTATACATTTTATGGGGTAGAATGTAATGTTTTGATATATGTACACAATGTGGCATGATTAAATCAAGCTAATTAACATATCCATCACCTCCCTTACCTATCACTTTTTATGTTGACATTTGAAATTTATCCTTAGTTATGTTGAAATAGATCTTGTTATTGACTGTATAGTCACTCTGCTGTGCAGCCGATCCTAAAACCTATTCCTCTTGTCTATCTGAAACTTGGCCTTCTTGTATCAGCAACTTCCATTCCCGCTTTCCCCATGCCCCAGCCTCTGGTACCCGCATTCCACTCTGTATTCTGTGAGTCTGATCTCATTGGATTCCACATGTGAGATCGTGCACTGTTTGTCTGCTACGCCTGTTTATTTCACTTACCATAACATCCTCTAGATTTTTCCAAATTGTTGCAAATGATGACAGGATTCCCCCCCTTTACAGGTTGAATTGTACCCCATCATGTATGTCTGCTGTCTTTTCTTTATCCAGTCTCCACTGATGTGAGCTGAGTTTGCTCCCATATTTTGGCTGTTGTGAATAATGCCTCAGTGAACGTGAGAGTGCATATATTCCTTTGACATGTGGATTTCAGTTCCCTTGGATGTACACCCAGAATTAGATTTTTGGGATGTTTGCTAGATCTATTTTTTGTTTTGTAAGGAGCCTCCATACCATTTTCCATACTGGTTATACTAACTTACATTACCAGACACTTGTATTTGTTTATTCTTATTTTAATGATTTATTATTTTTGATTGATAAATTTTATACATTTATACATTTATACAGACACAGTGTGTATGGGTCCCCTTTTCTCCGCACCCTAACACTTATCTTTCCTTCTTTTTATGAAAGCCATTCTAACAGATGTGAAGAGATATCTCTTGATGGTTTTGATTTGCATTTCCTGAATACAGTGATGCTAAAAATCTTTTAAAACTATACCTAGTCACCATTATTTGTATGTCTTCTTTTAAGAAATGTCTGTTCATGTTCTTTGCCCATTTTTTAATTAGGTTGTTTTCTTGATGTTGAATTGCTCTAGTTCCTTGTATATTCTGGAGATGACCCACTACCTTTCAGTGCAGATTATTTTGCAAACTCTATATCTGGTAAGGGGTCGATACCCTTTTCCCTTGGTTAGCTGCTTTCATGGGCATGCAGAATTTTTTAGTGTGATGTCATCTTGTTTGTCTATTTCTGCCTTTGCTGCCTGTGTAAATCACATGGCCCAGACCAATGTCAGGAAACTTCCCCCTGTTTTTTTCTTGTAGTTTTATAGTTTCAGGTCTGAAATTTAAGTCTTTAATCAATTGAGTTTATTTTTTTAACATATGATGTGAGACAAGGGTCTAATTTCATTCTTCCATATGTGAATATCCAGTTTTCCCAGCACCATTTATTGAAAAGACTGTCCTTCTCCACTGTGGTAGTACCATTGTCAAAAATCAGCTGACTGTAAATGTATGGCTTTATTTCTGGGTTTCTATACTTTTTAGTTTGTTCATATGTTTGCTTTTCTGCCAGTAAACACTGCTTTGATCATAAACTCTTTATAATATGTTATGAAATTAGGGGGAGTGGTACCTCTAGCTTTGTTCTTTTTGCTCATGATTGTTTTAGCTATTCAGGGTTTTATGTGGTTCCATATGAATTCAAAGGTAGTATTTCCCCCATTTCTTTGAAAACAATGATATTAGAACTTTGATATGGATTGCATTCAATTTGTACATTACTTTAGGTAGTATGGAAATCTTCACAATATTAATTGTTCCAATCCATGAACAAGGGATATCTTATCATTTATTTGTGTTTTAATTTCTTTCATGGGCATTTTATAGTTTTCCACATACAGATCTTTTATTCCTTGCTTAAATTTACGCCTAAATAAATTGTTGTTACTATTGTAAATGGTATTGTTTTCTTAATTTCCTTTTGAAATAGCTCATTATTAGTTTATAGAAATGCTACAGATTTTTGTCTCTTGAACACATGTTATGCACCATTACTCAAGTTTCTGGTGGAGGCTTTAGGATTCTCTACATGCAAGATGATATCATCCACAAATGAAGATACTTGCACACCTACATTCATATTAAAATGCCTTTTATTTATTTATTTTTAATTTTGCTTAATTGCTCTTGCTCGGACTACCAATACTATTTGAATTGACAGGGTGAAAGAATTTTTATTTTATCCCTGAACTTAGAGTAAAAGTTTTAAACTTTTCACTATTAATAATGACAAACTTCAAGTTTGTCAGACATGGTCCTTTATTGTGTCAAGATAACTTCCTTCTATACTGTTGATTATGTTGAGTGTTTTAAATCATGAAAATGTGTTGAATTTCATCATATTATTTCTCTGCTTCTGTTGAGATGATCATGAGTTTTATCCTTCATTTTATAAATGTCACCATTTATTACATTTGTTGATCTGTATATGTTGAACCAACCTGGCATCCCAGTGATAAATCCCACTCACTCATCCTTGAATTTTATTTGCTAATTTTTTGATGATTCTTACATCTAAATTCATCAGGATTATTGGCCGGTATTCTCCTTTTCTTACAGTGTCATTGTCTGGCTTTGGTATTAGGATAATATCAGCCTCATTAATAAGTTTGGAAGTATTCCCTCTACTTTGAATTTTTAAGAGTTTGAGAAGAATTGGTATTAGTTCATCTTTAAGTGTTTAGTAGAATCAGGTGAATCAGAACCCAAGCATGAAATCCTGGGGTTTTTCTTTGGGGACACTTTTTATTACTGATTCAATGTCATGATTGAACTATTCAGATATTCTGTTTATTCATGAAAATGTTCCATGTGCCCTTGAAAAGAAGGTGTATTCTGCTGCTGTTGGGTGAAGTGTTCTTACATATGCGTGGTAGGTCCATCTGTTCTGAAGTGTGATTCAAGACATGGTTTGTTATTGATATTCTGTCGAGATAATCTGTCCCTTGGTGAAACTGGGATATTCAGGTCCCCTTCTATTATAGTATTACAGTCTATCTCTCCCTTCAAATCACTTAATAATCTCTCAAGTATTAAGGCTTTCCAATGTTGGGTGCTAACATATTTATAATTCTTATGCTTGTTAATGAATTAACCCCTTTATCCTTATGTAATAGCCTTATTTACCTCTTTTAAAATAGTTTTTGAACTTAAGTCTATTTTGTCCATTGTAAGTATAGCTACCCTTGTTCTCTTTGTGTTTCCATTTACATGGTGTATCTTTCCTATCACTTCACTTTCCATCTGTGTGGGTAAAGAAAGTCTCTTGTAGGCAGCATATCAGTTTGTATATAATGGTTTTTAAATAGTCAACAACTCTGTGTCTTCATATTGGAGAATCTGTATTCAGGGCAATTGATAGGTAGGGACTTGCAACTGCCGTTTTCTGATTTTTCATTGTCCTGTAGGCCCTTCATTTTACCCCTTTTGCTTACTTTCTCTGTGGTTTGATGTGGGGTTTTTTTTTTTTTTTTTTTTTGATGGTTTCTGGATGATGTCGACTCTTTTAATTTACATTTTGTGCAGTTACTGTCAGTCTTTGTTTCATCACTTGAGGCTTACATAAAATACCCTTATAACAGGCTTACATAAAATATCCTTGTAACAGGTTACTTTAAACTGATAATAACTTGCCTTTACTCATACAAATACTCTACACTTTCCTTCCCTCCCCCTCCACAATTTATGACTTTGATATAAAAATTTATATTTGTTTTTGTACTTTGTATCACTTAACAATTTATTGTAATTACAGTTGTTTTTGGTAGTTTTGTCTTTTTCTTCTCCAAATGGTGATAAAATTGCTTTATGTACCTCTCTAACAGTAGTAGAAAAATTCTCTGTATGACATACCTATATGTTAATGTGTTTTTTATTATTAATGACCTTTCCTTTCAGTTTAAAGACCTCTCTTTAGCAATTCTGGTGATGTAGGTCTAGTGGTGATAAATACCCTTAGCTTTGTTTGTCTGGAAAAAAACATTTATTTTCTCTTGTTCTGAAAGACAGCCTTGCCAGGCAAATGCTCATGGTTGGCAGGTTATTTTTTCTAGTGTTTTGAATATATCATTCCATTCCATCCTGGCCTGCAGGATTTATATTAAGAAATCCACAGAAATCTCTAATGTAGTTCCCTTAATGTGATACATTTTTTATATTTTAATACTTTCTCTATTTTTTCTTTGTTTATGATTTTAATACTTTGCTTATTATGTGTCTTGGTGAACTCCTCTGGATTGAGATTTCTGTACCAAATATTGTCATACTTCCCCAGGTTGGGGAAAATTTTAGCCTTTATTTCCTTAAATTATGCTTCCTAGGCCTTTGTCTTTCTTCTCCTTTAGGTTCTACTATTATGTGAAGGTGGTTTTGCTTAATTATGTCTCACAATTTCCATAATCCTTCTACAGTCTTTTTTCATTCCTATTCTTTTTTCCTCTGGTTGGATAATTTCATATGTCCTGTCTTTGGGTGCATTATTTTCTTTTTCTCGATCAAGTCTACTACTGATCAAATTCCTATTGAATTTTCATTTCAGTTATTATGTCCTTAAAGATTTTTATTGTTTTTATTTATCAAACTTTTCATTCTGTCCATGATTTATTTCCCAATTTTTCTTTAATTTTCTATCTATATTTTTGTA
Organism: Sciurus carolinensis; assembly: GCF_902686445.1. NCBI lineage: Eukaryota > Metazoa > Chordata > Mammalia > Rodentia > Sciuridae > Sciurus > Sciurus carolinensis. The sequence goes on along the minus strand of NC_062219.1, from coordinate 5,914,081 downwards.
GTTTTATTATACTCATTAAGAGAATATTTCTTATTTGTCATTTATCTTGTATATCTCAGTTTCTTCTGGATCCAATACTGAAGCATTTTTAGTTTATTTTGGTGGTGTTATATTTCCCTGATTTTTTATCACCCTGTGTCCTTACATTGTTATCTCTACATTTAAGGAGATGACCACTTCTGTCCTTTGCAGATCTTTTTGGTGGTGATAGACCTAAACTCTTTAGTACAACCTAAGACTCTAGATAGTCAGCTGGTAGAAACACAGGAAAGACAGACGTTTTTGGTGGGTGGGGGGAGGTTACCGGGGATTGAACTCAAGGGCACTCAACCACTGAGCCACATCCCCAGTTCTACTTTTTGTATTTTGTTTAGAGACAGGGTCTCACTGAGTTGCTTAACACCTTGCTTTTGTTGAGGCTCTCTTTGAACTCGAGGTCCTTCTGCCTCAGCCTCTCCAGCTGCTGGGATTACAGGTGTGTGCCACCGTACTCTGCTTGGAAAGACAGACCTTTGTGTCAAGTTCTCTGGGTCTTTTCCTGTTCTCTGAAGTCAGGTGGCAGTGCTCCATGGTTAGTGCTGGCTAGGCTCTGTGATCATCTCTGTTGATCTGGATTGCAGGTTGTCTTTCCTCGCTCACAGTATTGTTAAAAATTTGTAGTTGACAGGGTCATATGGTGGTCTCTGACACTGAATGAGGTCTCCTGGCTTCCTGCTTGGCCACCTGGGAGGCCAGTCTATAGGCTGTGCTCTACAGATACGTGTGGACCTGGACTTGACTACTGGCCTTTGGTAGGCTTAAGCAGAGCACTAAGGTTTGGTTGGGTCACTACTCTGTAGTTGGGGTTGAGCAGAGTCAGATGCTTTCTCTGTGGGTCATTGCTAACCTGCAGGTGCCTGGTGGCTGGGAAAACAGTGAGAACCCCGGGACTTAGTAGGATCCCTCTTCACTCTCTTATTTTCCCCCCAGGTACTAGTGATTAAACCTAGGGCCTCACACATGCCTGGCGAGGGTCCTACTCCTGAGCCACATCCTGAGCCCTTGGATCACCTCTCCACCACTAAGGTTTGGCCTTTCTGGGCCATCATGGACCTGCAGTTTCTCCCGTGTCTGAAGAAGACTTGCTGGAAGCACTAGAACTTTGAGATCACCTCTCCACTGCTAGAGCTGTTAAAATCCAGATGCTCCTTCTATGCATAATTGCTTGCTACAATGGCTTCTCCACCTGGAGAAGACTTCACTAGAGCACTGAATTTGTGTGCAGAAGCTGGCTAGGAATCCATGCCTTTGAGACCCAGGGGCCCTGTTTCCTGCAGTGTGTGCTAGTTTCTCTGGTGGCAGTTCCACTGCCTGGAATGCACAGCAGCACCAATGTTTGCCTTGCAGTCACTGCCAACTGTATGCTCCATTTTTCCTAACAGACCTCAGGTGGTTTGGCCCTGCTAGCAATCCCAGTGTTTCCCAGGTGACAAGAAAGCACTGAGCCTCTTGTGCAACAGAATGGTGGGGAAGAAATTCTGCCTCCAACTCACTTATGCCACTAAAGAAACTGTGGGTGCAGGAATTCTTTGTGTGGTGTCAGCTTGGTTGTGGGGAAAGTGCAAAGAGCTCTTTCTCTCACCTTTTGATCTCAGCTTCTCTCAGCTGTGCAGTACAGAGATGTCTCAGCCTCACTCTTGAGTTCCAGGATGTTCATGCTGGTATTCTTCCTGTGGAAAGTTGTAGGTGGATTCCTGGTTGGGGGAGTGAATCCAAAGAACTCCTATTCCACCATCTTGCTAGTGTCACTCTGCCATCATATACTTCTGAAAGGGTTTGAAACTACTGAGAACATTTTGTTCAGGGATAAATACATTGTTCTCAGGTGTCTTTTAAGAACTGGGACATAAGCAAAAAATATGCAGCCATTTTTACATACCATTCACACTGGTAACACAGTTTGTTTTAATGAATTAATGAAGCAGAGGGGAGATGTCTCGATACATGTACTAGATTGTACACTCTCTGTTGTTGTATTTGAATGGGTAATAAATAGGTGATTAAAAAGTCAGAGGGCATACACTGAGAAGTCCCTATATTCATTGTTCCTTTACAGAGGCAATCAAATATTTGTATCTTTTACAGAAATAGTTTATGAATTTTAAGCAAAAATGTACGTATACATTTGTTGATGCTGAAGTTTTTATTTGAGTAAATATGAGAACTATACATAAGTATGGTGTTATAGCCTTATTTTGCCTTTATCTGATTCAAAATCAGGTTAAGCAGCTCTTCATTTGTCTGCTGGACATTTAACTTTCTCCTTTGTGGAGTTTCCATTATACTCTCTGCCCAGTTTTCTTTTAGGAACCTTTTTTGTTGTTCTTTTTAGATATACATGACCATAGAATGTATTTTGGCATATTATACATACATGAAGTATGACTTATTCTAATTAGGATCCTATTCTTGTGGTTGTACATGATGCAGAATTACCCTGGTCATGTATTGAAATACAAGATAGGAAAGTTATGTCTGATGCATTCTACTGTCTTTCCTATTCCCCTGCTCCTCACTTCCCTTCGTTCCCCTTTGTTTAATCTAATAAACTTCTATTTTTCCCCTCCCTTGTTGTGGGTTAACATCCACATATCAGAGAGAATATTCAGTCTTTGGGTTTTTTGGGACTGGCTTGTTTCACTTAGCATGACATTTTCCAGTTCCATCCATTTACTGGCAAATGCCATAATTTCATTCTTCTTTATGGTTGAGTAATAATCCATTTTGTATATATACACATTTTCTTTATCCATTCATCTGTTGAAGGACACCTAGGTTAGTTCCATAGCTTGGCTATTGTGAATTGAGCTGCTATAAACATTGAAGTAGCTACATCACTGTACTATGCTGATTTTAAGTCCTTTGGGTATAGACCCAGGAGTGGGATAACTGGATCAAATGTTGGTTCCATTCCGAGTTTTCTAAGGAATCTCCATACTTCTTTCTATAGTGTCTTCACCAATTTACCATCCCACCAGTAATGTATGGGAGTACCTTTCTCCCCATGGCCTGACCAACATTTATTGTCACTTGTATTCTTTACCGTTGCCATTCTGACTGGAGTGAGATGGAATCTCAATGTAGTTTTAATTTACTTTTCTCAAATTACTAGAGACGTTGGACATTTTTAAATCTTTAAAACCTGCATCTCAGATAGAATATTAATCTCCAGGATATACAAAGAACTCAAAAAACTTAACACCAAAAACTCCCAAATAATCCAATCAATCAATGGGCAAAGGAACTGAACAAGCATTTCCAAGAAGAAATATAAATGGTCAAAAAATATAGGAACCTGTTTTTTTAATTACTAATTTATGAGAACTCTTTATTTACTAGAGATCTTTTTTTTTTTGGAATTTTTTAAAAAGATAGCCTCCTCTGTTGCTTGGGTTTTCACTCAGTAGAGTCTTCTTATAGAACTTATTAATTTTAATGGCAAATTTATCAATCTTTTCCTTCCTGGTTAGTACTTTTTGGTTTAAGAAATAATTCTCTATCCTGAGGCTATAAAACACACTTACTTTTCACATACAGCCTCTGATCTACCTGGAGTTAACTCTTAATAAGCTGTAAATTAGCGAACACCCTTCATTCTGTTAGTTTGTATGTATTGCTGCCCCAGCACCATGTTTGGGAAACACCATGTCCCTGTCACTTCACCATACAGCCTTTACTAGAAAAATAGTAGAAAGGAACAGTCGGTTTAAGTCTTCATATTTGTTTCAGTTTGTTTCTGAACTCATTATTCTCTGTGGAATCTCTGCTTTTCTATTCCTGCAATACTATTTGTCTTGCTTATTGTTATTTATTTTATGTTATTTTATGTTGAATGCTGCTATCTGGAATACGAACTTCTCCAATGTATTTGTTCATTAGAAGTGACCCTGACCCTTTAAATTTCCACATAGAATTTGTCAAGTTACAGGGCAGTAAAAGTGTTTTAATTTTGATTAGAATTGTATTATGTATATATAAATGGTAACAGTTGACATCTTTATTATATTGGACCTTTGATTTTATGAACATGATATATTGCTCTACTTACTTAGGTCTCCTTTTATATCTCTCCATAAGGTTTTATAATATTCTCAATAGAAGTCTGAGATCGATTTCTTGATATTTATTCCTTAGTACCTTTGTATGCCAATGTAAGTGGTATGGTTTTTGAGGGTTTTTTTTTTTTTTTTTTTTTTACATATACAGTTTTTTTTTGTTTTTTTTTTTTAAATCCTGGAGACTTGACCTGTGAAACTTACCTATTAATTTTATTTAAGTATGTGTTGAAGTTATCATATGTGAATAAAAATTTTATTTCTTCTTTTCCAATTCATATAACATTTTTCTTGTCTTACTGAATTGTCTTGTCCCCAGTTCATTGTTGAATATACGTAGCAATAGTGAGTATCACTGTCTTCTTCCTAGTTCTAGAAAGAGTCTTCAATAAAATATTTGTTATGGTTTTACAGTAGATTACCTTAATCAATTTGATGTAATCTTTTTCTATTTCCAATTTGCTTAAATTTATATCTTAAATAGATGATTACTTTATAATTTTCTAGCTATTGAGATGATCTTACAAATATAACATGCTTGGTATCTATCCTATATGACTAGCATTTCTGATAAATCACTCAACAGAATACGTGATTAAGTATGAGTTATTTTTACCTATAGTAATGTAAATACAGAAATAGTATTTGTATTTAACACACTGTTCTAAAAGTCAAGTATTAGGACTTTTTCTTGAAAATAAATCTTCAGATACTTATGTCTTGGCAGTTGTTCCCAGTATTAGAATCCGGGCAAGTCATTTGTGAATGGAGACAGTGAAGGAGAAGAGGGCAGGGGAATGGCTAAGCAAGGATGTGGCTTCAAGTGTGGTCAAGTCACACCTGGGGCCATGAAGAGACTGTACCAAAATAGCAATCCTGATTTCAGCCAGAGGAAGGAGGCTCTTAGATAGGAGCCCTCTTCCTGTACCTTGCAGTAATCAGTCATTGGCTTCTCCCTGCCTGCTCCAGGTTGGGAACATAACTCCCAGATGCCTCTGAGGAAGAATAGTGCATTCTCCCTGAACAGTCCATCCGAGATGGCTATGGAGGTGTGCTCTCAGCCACAGCACGCCTGAGGCGCCAGTGGACCACCACAAGCAAGGCATTATCTTCATCACTTCTTTTCACATTGATGTGACACTGTGGTGGTCAGCAAAGGGGAGTGGCCAGTGAAATGGAGTTTCAGCAGAACAATGAACAAGACCACACATCCAGAGGTAGAAATGAGCGTGGGATGTTCAGGGAACATTGTGAGGGGAATAGAGGGAGATCGGGATGCAGAAGGTAATCAGAGGCAGGAACAGGGCTCAGACAACAGGAAAGGACCAGGATATTGAGAGTCTTGTGAACAAAACAAGAGGTTTTTTAAAATTTTATTTTATGTGCCATGCTGATGGAGGTAGGTGATGGTTGATATGACGGAGGAGGCGCACAGAGGTCAGAGTGGCTGGAGGAGGTGGGCCAGGAAGAGAGTGGAAACGGTAGGAACTGACTCGAGGGAGTGGGAGTTAGAAAGTGAAGGACCCTATTGTCCTCTGAAAGGACTTTGACTTTTCCCTGGGTGTGATGGGTTATTGAAGGTTATAAACACAGTGACATGGTGAAAGAATTACTCTGGACACTGTGTCCAGAATACACCTTAGTACTCCCTGGTAGAGGCTGGGAGTCCAGTTAGGAGGATTTTGTAGTGACTGAGGCAAGAAGAGATGGTGACTCAAGGGAGTGTGGTCACAGTGGAGACTGGAAATATGAGCCAAGTCAAAGTAGATTGTGAGCTGGCAGCATTTGCTAGTGGTGCCCATGTGTCAGAGGTAAGAATGGGCGTGAGGAAATAAGAGTGAAGTGCTGCAGCTTTCTTGCTGACCCCCTTCTGCACAGGGTCCAGCGTGCCCACTACGACTGGTGCCTTCACGCTCCCTGCTTTGCTGTGGTTCATCCTCTTCCTCACACATGCCCCTCCAATCCCCAGTTCCTCAGTTTAACCCAAGCACACCATTTAGCTTCCCTCTCCGCCTTGTCCCTGGGTTCACCTCTGCTTATCCAAATGAGTTCTTTCTTGGCAGTGCTAAACAAAGTGTTGCATGACTTTAGCAACCTAGAGGAGCTGGCAAAAGTTTTAAAACCTGCTTTTCCTTTTCCTCTTAACTGTAATACTCTTTAAATAGATAAAGCAGGATTAAGATTTTTTTTCCTGCCAATGTGAAGCATTTTATTCTCTTTAGAAAGCATAAGAAGTTTTGGATTTGAATGTTTCACTCCACTCTGATATCTGTACCAAGTATAAGCTAGTTATTTATCTCTTTTAATATCACCATCCTATATTTTAGGTAATAATATTTCTAATTTTACAGATGGAGAAATTGAATCACAAGTGTTAAGTGAATTTTCTGAAATAAAATATTCAATTAGGGAAATTTCAAAAGGTTAATACTAAATTTACATACAGGGTCATTAAAGATACAAGAAAACAAACAGACCTAGCACGAAGATCTGTGTGGTCAGGGAGCTTGGATTTTACATTCATTGTCACAACACTGTCCTGAAAGACATTAACTGGCAGTTAGTAGGTTCTCTAAGTGCTGAGTGAGTCAGTCAATCTAGTGAGGCTTTATCAAGGTGGCAGAGGGAACATGGAGACATTGAGAATTCTGAGCGGGAGCGTCAGAGCTGATGTGCTATTTCAAGGACTTCGCTAATTGAGAATGGAATCCTCTTACTCTGAGCCAAGAAAACAGTGAGGACTGCCAGGTTATATAGAGCATGGTGTCCCTTCTGTGGAAACATTGAGAACTGAGGCCAGAAAGCTCATTTGTTTTGGGTCACTTAGGGCCTTGACCTTGCTGAGAACCTTGTGGATAGCTTTTATTTTCTGGGGTGGGGAGTTAAGGAGTAGGGGTCAAGAGAGACCTGGGATTCCTTTTCTTTACAGTGTTTACATATAACTTCTAGCTCAAAAGGTCATAAATATAAGAACTTTTTTCAAAAGACTTAAAAGCTATGTATTTCTTGGTCATAACACTTAGTATGCAATTACCTGTGGAGGTTGACTTCATGATTTTTTTCATCTTGATTACTACTTTATATTATGAGAGCAGGGGTTATTTGTATCTTGTGACATGCTAAAGATATCAGATTTTAAAATCAATTCTACACATAGAGCAGTGAGTAATCAATTCAGGAGGCAGATTAGTTTTGCATTTTTCAAACATGATCTTTTTCATTCCAATAGAAACTCTATGGATTCAATTGTAATATTGTTTTACAGCAAAATGTAACTTTGATTTATGTTCTGATGTTAAGTATTTATACTAGTTTACCATGTATGTGCTCTATTTTATCTCTGTAATTACACTAGATGGGCCAGGTTTTCTTTTTAATCACATTTAAGAATACATTTAACTAAAAACATTCACTAAGGTACATGTAGCTTCTGTTTTCATGAAACCAATTAATGATCCTGACAGGAACTCTATTTTTCTGAATTTTAGGACTTGCTTCACACAAATCAGAAGTACCCAGACTTTTAAATTTACAATATCCATTCAAACTTTAAATGCCCTTGATTAATAAAAATACATGTGACAGCAAAGTATAGCTCTGCTTTTAAGCTGTTAGAGAGAACATAAAATGATTATGGCTTGCAGTAAATGTTGTTATGGTCCTAAGATGTTTCCTGAGGGACTCAGCACTCTCTTGCACTTTCCTTAAGACTGACCCTCTCTCCTTGAGAAGCAGTGGGAAAGAGGCTGTGGCGGCAAGACCACTTTCAGGTCACCTGTCACAGCGCTGACAAGGCTCTGATATAAAACCTAATTTACAGTGTAGGAAGCACATCCATTATCCTTCTGATTTTAAAATAGAACATACATCAGCAAAATGATAAAAGAAAGTGCTTAAGAATTATTAATGTCAAGGACTATTTCATACCATAAAGTCACAACCCTTTTTGAATACTACTTAGAATTATAGTAGAGTTTAATGATATTCATGTGCTCTGTTCTCTGAAAATGAGTATTGTAGTATTCCAACTGTTGATAAGCTAATAATTGTGAATTAACTTGACTCCCTGTTATACCTAGGTAGATGGTATTGTCAGGATTTAGCTATTTCTTTTAAATGTGCACCAGAACTTTGCTGTAAGGACTTAAATAATGAATTTCCTTCTGATGTCTTATTAGACGTATGGTGTTGTTTTATCTTCATTTCTAAATAACAGTTGCTTGTTGCTGTCTCACTCCTGAGTCGTCCTCCTCCTAATTCTCAGCTGATGATGGATATGTGAACAAGTCCTGCAGAGTATTTTCTAAATTCTACTATCCTCTTGAAATGCTAGTAAACTCTCCAAGTGTCTATTTGGAAACCTTGGGTATTATTTTTAAAAGGGGTGCTTCATATCACTGGCTTTATTAATTTCATCATAATAATTAGTGTTCTAATAATTATGTTATAGATGAAATAATCTGAATTTTCTAACATTCTTTTAATATTTTCTTATAACTGAGTCAATGCTCAAGCATAAATTCTTTATAATAGGTTAATTCATTAGACTCAAATTTGAGATTTGACAGTCTGTAAGTAGAAATGTTGAAATATTTGCTTTGTAGTCTACTCTAGCAAAAAGTTAGGGTTATCCTTAAATTACCCTTTGCAGGTTCAGAGATAGAACACTAAATTAAGCAGTCATTTTACTGGTTCATAGCAAATTCTTATGTATTAAATATCAGCTACCCTTAAAACTAATTGTACTATATTTGAATGGACTATGCTTATATTATCTCCTTCATATCTGAGAGTTTTATGTTTAAATATAAATTAATACTTAAAATACAAATAAGAACAGATATAAATGAAAGGCTGAAGACTTAGGAGCCTAAACTTTTACATTTATATTTATATATACACACAGTTTTCTACCTACCGATAATACAGATCATCTACCCATTGATCTTTCTTCGACTATCCATCCATCCTCTATAACCCACTAATCTATTCTCTATCTCCTTTCCTTCCTACCTACCAACTGATTTACCTAGCTAAATATTAGACCCCTTTGGCCCAACAGGGCTAAGAGGCCGTTCGATTTTGTCTACTTATTTTTTATCAGTCAGCCTTTCCAGGAGGAATTTCAGGCTCTTCCCTAAGGGCTTCTTATCTAGGGAGGGGGGGAAATCCTGGAATGTATTTTTCTTGGTCCTGACTCAGTACCTAGTACTTCACTCCTAGTTTTTCTCTCTTCCTCTCCCCTCCCACCACACCCCAGTGTCCATGAGACTTGTGAGCCCTTCATTTAGGCCTCCCTCAACCATGAAACTAACCCCAACTGGCTGATCCATCTGACCCTTGACCTGTGCCCATTCCATGCAGGAAAATGGAACAGGCAAAATCAGATGTTTCTTTGGTTTTCACTTCTGGTTTATGTCATTAAAGTCAGTAGTTAAAGCCTTCACTCTCTGTTCTCAACTTGTTGCTTTGACCACCTAAGCTGACATGTGACTGCTCACCTTTCTCTCCTAGGTCAGCCCAGCTTCTGAGATATAAATGTACAGCATTATTCTTCATGTTTTATATTTTATTTTTAATTAACATGCATGATCCCTTTTTAATCTTTGCTCATGAGATTGGCTTATTATTTTCCTTCCTGATGTCCCCCCACTGCTTTTTTGACTGATATTTTAATTGAAGAGCATCCCAGGATTTTCCTTTCTGGAAGAACTTGTGTAAGATTCAAGTAATCTTTTCTCACAAAATTTTGTAGAACATGCCTGGAACATTTTTGGGACATTTCCTTATTAAGTATTTGTTAACTATTTAAAGTTTAATATAACCAATTCTTCAATTCTGGAAGGGTATTTGATCTGGGTATTCTTTTTAAGCTTTTTAAAATTTTTAATTGCCAAGTAATAATTGTATGTATTTCTGGAGTTTAATGGAATGTTTCAATACATGTATATGTTGTGGAATAATTTAAATCAGGCTAATTAACCACTTCAGATATTGATCATTTTTTGAGGTAGGTTTCAGCTATTTTAAAATATATGTTATTGTTAATTCCACTCGCTGTGCTGAGCAAGAGAGCATCAGAACCTGTTCCTCCTTTCTACAGAAACTCTGCACCCTGTTGACCAAGAGCTCCACCCTTCCCAATCCACATTCACCAGTCTACTCTCTACTTCCATGAGTTGAGCTTCTTTGGGTTCCACGTAAAATCACATGGAATTTCTTCTTCTGTGCCTGGCTTTTATTTTTTATTTATTTTTATTTTTTATTTATCAGAATGTCCTCTGGGTTCACTCTCCTTTGGCCAGGCTCCGTAGTGTTCTGGAAGAACTTGTGCATCTTTCCACACTTTCTTATCTATACATCTGCGGGTGTGCACTTGCTTGGTCTCCACATCTCAGTCTTGTGAGCAATGCTTCAAAGAACACAGGAGTGAGACGTCTCTGATGTACTGAGTATGATTCACTTGTGCATATACCAGAATTGGAATTAAATCAAACTTTTAGTTTTTTAAAGGAAATTCCACACTGTTTTCTAAAATTACTTGTATGAATTATGGTATTTCTTCTTAAATCAGTTTTCTAAGCTATATTTTTCTATCAATTTTCTATTCATCTGAGATTTTTAATTTATTGGTATAAAAATACTTATGTATTGATATTTTTAATTTTGATCTATCTATGATTATGGTCCTCCTTTCATTTTTATTGTTATTTTAATCTTCTTTTTGCTTTTTAAAATTAATCTAAAAATATCAGTGAACTTCATTAACCAGTTTTTGTTAATAACATATTTAAATTTATGAAACTTTACTTTTTGAATTTATTAGTTTTATTCATCTTTATATTCTATTTCAGACACATCTGTGTCTTATTTCTCACTTCTTTGATTTTATTCTGTTCTTTTTCAAACATAAGTTGAGCATTTAGCTCATTGATATTTAGTTTTTCTTTTCTAAATATTTGTTTGGAGTTATAAAATCCCCTCTAAAAGCCTGGCATGGTGACGTCTCCAGAGACTTGTAGGCAAAGTCAGGAGGATCATGTTTTAGGTCAACCTGGAAAAACTTAGCAAGACTCTATTCTAATAGAATGTTTCTCTAGAATTTAGGAAGACCTACATTCAATCCCAGCAACACACACACACACACACACACACACACACACAAACACATACACACACAAAATCTCTCGAAGGACTGACTCTCAGACACTTTTCCTATAGTATTTCTTTGGTGTTCATTTGCAGAATTTCTGAATTCCCATTATGATTTATTTTTTCATCTAAGTATTGTTTTAAGATGCAATGATTGTTAAGTGTAGTTAAGTGAAGTTCTCTTTAACTTTAACTTAATTGCAACATGAGAAAAATCACAGGGTTTCTGTGATATTATAGAGACATATTTTATGGTCTAATATATGAGAGATTTTCATAAAGATTTCAGGTATACTAAGTGAAAATGTTATTGGATTATTTAAGTGGCTCTATATTTTATATGTATATAAATATTTTGAATTTGTTCATTTGAGGGATTTCTGCTTATCTGCTTGACTTACCAGTGAAGGAGAGAGCTGAGCTAATGTTTCCTCATATGATGATAGATTTGCTTAGGTCTTTCAGTTGTTTTGTATTTTGAATTATATATATTCAACTAAGATTTCATTCAGTACATAAAGTTTAGAATAATCATACCTTCCTGGTGATCAAAACCTGTGATTGTTATGCATCAGACATTTTTTAAAAGTATAAAATGTGTTTTTCTTTTTCCTTGAAGTCTAATTATTTGATGTAGTATTCCAACTTTCTTCTATTTATGTTTTCCTGGATTTTTTTTTCATCTTTTACTTAATATTTTCAGATCCTTAGTTTTTGTTTTATTTCTCCCTCAGATCAAATAAGCTGAGATTTTAAAATTTACTCCTTCTGACAATTTGGGGAGAATTTAACCTATTACATTTATTGTGATCATTGATACATTAGATTTATTTCTACCTTATTACTTAAGAATTTATTTTTCTTGTTCTATGACCATTTTCTTGTTATTGTTATTTTAACTGATTATTTTTTACTTAATATATCCCTTGGGAAAATATTATTTCTATTCTTTTAGTTATTGTCCTTTAACTTTTACCTTACTTATTTTCCTTAGTAACATATAAATTAAACTATTTTCCCTTCTTTCCCTTAGTGTATAGGTAGTGTTAGAATACTGTGATCATATTCTACTGACTTACCTCTGTTCTTTTCCAGTGTTTTAGTTCTCTCCCTTTTTAAAATCACAGATTAGACATATGTTTGCTGTTTTAAGTAGGTGTTTGGTTATCATATTGCTCAGCCTGGTCTTTACTCAGCATTCTTTATTGCATCTCATCCTTTAGAAACTCTCTTCCTTCTTGTGAGTGTTCTTTACACTTCTACAAGGGTCTCTTGATGATCAAGTCACTGTATATGTGTTTTAGTCAGCTTTGTCTGTGCTGTGACTAAGACCTGACAAGAACAATTTTAGAGGAGGAAAAGTTTATTTTGGGGCTCATGGTTTCAGAGGTCTCAGTCCACACAGAGCCGGTTCCATTCCTTGGGGCTTGATGCAGGACATCATGGCAGAAGAATGTGGTGGAGGGGAGCAGCTCAAGAAACGGACTCCACTCACCAGATGCAAGAGACGGACTCCACTCACCAGATGCAAAGTATATATCCCCAAAGGTATGCCCCCAGTGACCCACCTCCTGCCATGCCCTACCCTCCTCAGTTACTACTCAGTTAATCCCCAAAAGGGAATTCATTCACTGATTGGGTTAAGGCTCTCATACTCAATCGTTAACTTCTGCATATTTTTGAGTGTCTCACACATGAGCTTTTGAGGGACACATCACATCCACACCATAACAATGTGTCCTCATAAATGTTTTCATTTTAGTGGTATTTCTGAAAATAAGTTTTCTGTATATATATATTATAGGATACAAGGTGTGATCTCTCAGTACTTCAAAGGATACTATTCAACAGCCTTTTAGTTTCTCTTGTTAAGAAGTCTGCTGTTAGACTAATTATTGTTCATTTTCTGATGGTCCACCTTTTTTCTCTGAGTATTTTTATAACTTTCTCTGAGTCATTTTCAGTAACTAGTTATGCTTTGATCTCCAGACTTTGATTTCTGTTTTAGTCAGCTTTGCATCACTGTGACCAAAGACCTGACAAGAACAACTTAGAGGAGGAAAAGATTATTTTGATTCATAGTTTCAGAGGTTCAGTTCATTGTCAGTGGACTCCATAGCTCTGGGCCCAAGGGGAGGCAGAACAACATGGCAGAAGGGTGTAGCAAAGAAAGTGGGAAAGCGGGGGGTGGGGGATCAGGGAAAAGGTATCATCCCCAAGGTCGTGCCCCAGTGACCTACCTCCTCCAGCCACACCTACCTGCCCGTTGTCACAATGCTGTCTAGTAGTACTTTCAAATTATTAATCCATTAAGTGGATTAGGCAGCTGATTAGGTTCTAATTCTTCTGATCCTTTCATCTTTGAACATTCCTGCATTGTCTCACTCATGAGCGCTTGGGGGACACCTTGTATCCAAACCCTAAGTTTCTTATTACTTGTTGTTTTTGGAATACATTGGAAAGATGGTATCTTGCATCTGGGTGATTTGGAAAATTGTAACCTTTTTAATTGAGGTCTTATATCCCTTACATTTTTCTGTGACTTAGTATCTGTTAGCACCTCATTCTTCTTTTCCGTACTTTTAATTTTTTAAATATCACAACATCTGTTTCTTCAGTTTTATTCCTATGTCAGTGATTCTATTTTAACCTAGAAAGACTAAGTTGAGAAAATCAATTATGAAAGTTTATGTGGATTTTGTTTCACCGAATTTTGAAATACTAGTAGTATTTTCTGTTTTCTTTAAAATACCTTTGAATCTTTCTTGCTTTCTTAAGCATAGTTTCTAACTACAACACACATATTTGATTGACATTACTCACTTTAAGTTGAACTTTATTTGGGGATTTTTAACTCAGAAGTGAGCTCAGACTTCGATTTCTACAGGAAGCTTCTCTTGACCACTTTTCATGACTGTTATTGACCCTTTCTCCATACTTTTTTAAAATTAACTTTATGATACTTCCTTGCACTGTCCATTTTTTATGTCTTAGTCCAATACTAACCGGCAGGCTGTGTTTCACTGCCATGGTATTTGTGGAGGCAGTTTCCTGGAGGAGGCCTGAGGTCACATCACAAACATCAGAGCAGTACATGGGAGATCCTCCCTGGAGGCCAGGGTAGACTATACTGTGGTCTCACATCTTCAGTTTAAGTCCTCTCAGTAGATCAAGGTCCTCTAAAGAAGAGGCTCTGGACACAACTGACTTTTCCTCTGTGAAACAATAAGCCTTTATCCTTTGATTTGTTCTGCTTCTGGGAACTTTGAGGTAGTTTCTTACTACTCTGAGACCTAACTTGTCCTGACTATTACTCTTAGACTAGAGGTAAATGTTATTATTCCTGATTTCCATGCTAGATTACACTGCTAGGTTACATTGCTTGCCCAAGACCCATGTGTGTTGTAGCTGGGACTAGCTGGTCTTCTGTTGTCTCTGTGCCTTTTCTGTGAGGATAGTACTTTCTACTCTGAAGGAGGTGCCAAGACAATTCAGAGGATACTGATAAGGCAGCTGGTAGGAAGAAAGCATCTAATACATAAATATTGTCATAACATGTATATAACTGATAATTGTTAAAGCATTCTTCACTTTAATTCTGAATATCTGAATTTTATGGGAATCATTCAGTAAAGTAGGTATATATGGGCCAAACATTATCCTACTTGAAAATGGGTTTAAAACAACCTATTAGAAGACTTGTTTTTTGATCCCAAAATAACACTATACAAGTGTTATATTTTATATGTCAAGAAAATTGTAGATAATGATATCATTGTGATTGATTCCTGTTGGTTATATTAGAGTGGCATTAGGTCTTTTGGATTTCTCAGGTGTTATTCTTTTATTTACTTAAGGACCCTCAGATCAATGTGATAAGCTTATAGCAGTTTTATGGTCCCCTTATAATTCTATTAACTACTCCAAGACTATCACAAATACATGAAATACCTATACAGTTTTGAGGCAAATCAATCAATGCCCTTTCCACTTAGGTTGTCTCTGTATTTCCTATGGAGAAATTCTGAAGCACTGCTGCTAAGGGTTTGAGCCTTGCATTCCATGGATGCAATTCTTTCAAACTTCAAAAATATTTTTGCTCTTCACTATTCCATACTGCACCAAGTGTCGTTTTCTGAGATAGTTTGATTTCACTTGGCATCTACTAAAGTGTGTTCATAGTCAGGCTTGGTATTCCTTGGCACCACTGCCCAGATTTCAAGCTCATCCCTCTATTTGCCACTCCAACTGAGCCTATGGCAGCCGTCATGGGACATTTTAC
Organism: Sciurus carolinensis; assembly: GCF_902686445.1. Lineage (NCBI taxonomy): Eukaryota > Metazoa > Chordata > Mammalia > Rodentia > Sciuridae > Sciurus > Sciurus carolinensis. The sequence continues at coordinate 5,898,553 of NC_062219.1, read as the reverse complement.
ATTGTTCACAATCCTTAACTGGTAAGTTCCTGAACTTCTCTGGTTTTCTCCCAAATTGACTTTCGGCTGAGATGTACAAATTTGATGCAGTCTTTTGAGCCATATACAATATATTTTTCTTTTTCCATTTCATTAGTTATGTTTCCTCATCTTTTGTACTTCATGATCATCTGCGGGGCACTTTTCAGGAGTGTCTAAGAAAGGCTGTGATCATTCTTACTACTTTGGCTTAACAGACCTGATGGTTTCAAGAAGAAACCTGAAAAACAATCATAAGTGTGGCAACTGTTTATGGACTCATAAACCACCTGAAGTCCAGTGAATTTCCTTGTAAAGCTCTGACTGCCAATTGACAAACATTTGACTATGTTCATAATTTTATTTATAATATGGTTAAATTCGTTAGACTTAATTTTATAAATATAGGAATTTCTTTAGTTGTAGGGTTTATATAAAGGACATGTCTAATTCTATAGAACAATGTCTACTGTTAAGAAGTTTATAGTCACAGTACTTTTTTATAAGTAAAATGCAGGATCAATGGTGTTGTATACGGTTTTAATCTGCAATACCCCCTGTAGAGCTAATGGCTTATTAGGAAAATCCCAAAGAGACTGGATTTCTTTTGTACTCTTTTTGTACCTCTTTTTAAATATGTCAAAATTAATCATCAGTATCAAAGTGTACAATCTGGAAAAAAGAAAAGCACATACTCAGCTGCTGCTATCATTGTAAGATAAAGTGGGTAATGATTTGAAAAATAAAGAGCAATGTCTTTGGAAGGAATAACAAAACATACTGGCAGCAAAATATTTCCAAGAAAACGTGTATTTCAATTCATTGTTGTGACAAATATCTTTTTTGACTATCACTGTGCATGAGACCTTGTCTCAGGTGGAGGTGAATAGAACTCCTTCTACCTCCTGGATCCCAAGGGAATGTGACAGAGGGACAAATCACCCTTCAGAGCAGCACAGTGTGAACTGTTATGGGGGAATAGAGAGGAGAAACCTTCAGTGTGAGTCAGTGGTGGAAAGGATTTGTGAAAGCTTTTGCATGATATTTTGGGCTTGATGCAAAGACAGATAAGATGGAAGGGAATGTGCATGGTCAGAAAGGTAGAGCAGAGCGTTTTCAGTGAGAATTAAACCAGATTGTTCAAAGTAATGGGACTTCTGTGTAAGCACGACAGACTGAACCAGAGGGACTCATTTCCAGTCCATCAGTAGCCCCACTAAAGCAAGACAGGGGTCGTTTTAAAAAAGCATAGATCCAAAAGAACTGAGAATGGCTTAGAGCTACAGAACTTGGGGTTTTTGTTTGTTTGTTTGGGTTTTGTGGTGCTGGGGCTTGAACCCTGGGGGTCCTTTATATCTGCAGACCTTTACATTTTATTTTGAGACAGTATCTCATTAAGTTCTCAAGACTGGCCTTGAACTCTTGATCCTCCTACCACAGCCTCCTGAGTAGCTGGGATTATTGTATGTATTGGCCACAATGCTGGGCTAAGAGCAACAAAAATCTGGATGCTTTAAAGCTTTGAGAACATAATTGCAGTAGCAAATCAAAGGAACCTAAAATTAATGGGAAATAAATGGTTACAAGACATTTGAAGAAACTCTCTCTCTCTCTCTCTCTCACACACACACACCCATATACCGAAACAAACAAACAAACAAACAAACAAAAAGAAACTTAAAACAATCCATGCAAAGAACAAAATAAAACTTGGAAAAAATAATATTCTTGGAAAAATGAGAAAAAAATCACTCTTCAAACAGGAAAATCTGGACGCAAACACATTTTAAAAATTCTCGGTAGGAAAGCCCTCTGAGCTGATTATGAAATGGCCCTCAGGGTCACCTCACACTGAGCCTTGGATTTCAAGGGCGGAGGAAGCAGGAGGCATGGGAGCTAGTGTGGACAGGCTGAGGGCCCTCATCTGGGGATCAGCAAACAGGAACAGTACAAGGAGTGGGCAGGGAAAAGAAGCCGAGCAAGGATTAAACCTAGATAGTGAAAGGAAAGAGGGCCAGGTTTCCAGAAGGGGTAGTGGGAATACAGAGAGACAGATTTAGGAATTTCTGTAAGGGAAAAAACAATCAGGGAATGGGAAAGAATTGGTAATGGGAAAGACATGTAAACAGAAGTAAAGGCGGTTAAAGGGTTGAGAGTCGCAGGATTTGAGTTTTAAATCTTTTACATTTGAGGTGTTGGTGGAACTGCAGATAGAAATATTGTCAAGTTTTACAGGACACTTGGCCTCTGAAAACTGAGGACTGAAGAGTGGATTCAGCAACATGGAAATCATTGGCAATCTTACAGAGAAGAGTGGATGGAATTGTGGGGGTGAAGGCCACTGGGAACAGGATTACCAGGAACCACAAGCAATAGGCACAACACTGGCAAGGGCTTCTGCCACAGAGGACTGACAGCTGGCTAAGAGGGAGTGTAAGAGAAGGTTTTGTTGAGAAAGGGGAAGGAATTCTGTCTCACTTATGTTTGGCAGTTGGGAAGCAGAGAACATCCTATTTTGGGGAGACTTTTACAAAATTCTCCCAGGGACTTTGTGAATCCTCATAGGAAACAAGCTTGCTTTTCAAAATGCACAAACTGCTTCCCATTACCAAAACAGAAAACAAGAACTAAATAGTGTGTGTACTTTAAAAATAGATGTATGTATTAATAATGCCAACTAGTTTCTGGTTGGTTTCTATATCACAGAAGAATAAATAAATTTACATACTTGATATTTCTCTATTTTTACAGATTATTGATTTGATTAAACAAAAATCTTATTTTTTGGCATTTTCAGAAATCTGCATATGAAGGTGATGAGAAATCCTGGCTTCTTGCTGGAAATTTTCTAAAAAGCATGATTTTTTTTTTTTTTTTAATGGCCTCTCATGGTCTTAATTAAGGTAGAGATCTTTGTTTAAAAAAAAACACAGTAACTATAACAAAATTCATTATTTCATTATTTTTTCTGTTCCCATCATTAATTAAATGTTCAATTTTCATTAACAAAAACAACTAAAATCATGGAATTCTAACCACATGAGTTTTGTCACATATATTATCATCATCTGCTTGTAATAGATATAGATGGAAAACTTTTGATAAATTGTCTTTAGTGGACTCAGCTCTCTCTAACCCTCTAACCCTTGGTCCAGGAATCTGCATGACACTGTCAATTCAGTTGTAAACTTGGCAATGAACAAAAAGCTGGGGTACTCCAGTGGAAAAAAATTGACTTAAATACCCCAAAAGCATTTAATTTTGTACTTTTAGTAACGAAGTCCTTTTTTAGATGTATCTGTAAATCAGGAATGGTTCAAAGGAAAATTGATAGATATGTGTGCAATGCTTTGTAGTGAAGAAATTATTTTCACACATATTCTTTCACACACACACACACACACACACACACACACACATATTTGTTGATGTTGTTGTTGTTATACTAGGGATTGAACCCAGGACTGAGATACACCCAACACTTTTTCATTTTATTTTGAGACAGTTTGGGTAAGTGCTGAGGTTGGTCTTAAACTTATGATTCTCCTACCTTAGCCTCCTGAGTTGCTAGGATTACAGGTGCACCACCATGCCTTCTGTTGTTTTTATTTATTTTGATCATTGTGATAACACTGTGTACCAATTTTTTTACTTGTTTTCTTTTTAGTGATAGTTAAATAATGGCGTGGGAGAAGTCAAAGTGTTCCCTTTGCAGGATGATCATTTTCTCCTCTTGTCAAGCTGGATCTTCTCTGTTGCCCTACTCTATAGCCTGTTTAATCCTCCATCTCAAAACTGCTTAATGCTTTCCATCCCTACTGGATTTAGTTATGCTTCTTTATTTTTACTTTTTTTTAGCTTCCTTGTAGTCTATGATTAAAAATGTAATCAGACAATACTTTGAAGCTTAAACACCTTTATAAAATTTATCTGATTTAGTGTGTGGGAATTAATTGCTCTTAGTACTACTTGGGCATCTTGCTACACGTTTTTTCTTTATTATTGCAGACACCAGAATGTAATATTTTCACTGCATATGATATCTCTCCTACTGCCTTAAAGGTCCTTAAAGACAAGATCTCTCTCTTTTCCACCTTTGTTTGGCTGATACTCATTTGTCATGGCACCAGGCACATAGCAGGGCTCAGGGTTTACTGACTACCATGATCTAAATGTTTGTTTCCCCTGGAAACTTTCCTAACTCCTCCGAGGTGGTGGTATTAGGAGCTGGACCTTTGGAAATGAGGGTGGGGCCACCAGAATAAGATTAGGGTCCTTATAAAAATGGCCCCAGAGGACCCAGTGAGAAGGTACCACATCTGATCCACAAAGTGGGCCCTCAGCAAACACTGAATCTGCCCACTTCTTAATACTGGACCTTTCAGACTCAATATTCAGAAATTTCTGCTATTTAAGTTACTAATTTATTATATTTTATTATGGCAGCCTAAACAGACTAAGGTACCAACCCTAATCAAGAATCTACATTGACCTTGGTGTTCACCTGTTTCCCATGATCAAAACATTTTAGACTCTCAAAGATAACTTAATAAGTATTAAAGATATATGCCTATGTAATATTACTTGTAATCAATCGTGTATGTACATGATTTATATGTATAATCAATTCTCTATATATGTATATATATTACATACAAATTATATATGCTTTTTAAAAGATTTAATGGTATTGAAAGCTATATATTTGAAGAATATAATTACAATTTATCTGAAATAGCTATAAATATAGAAAAGAATTAGCTATAAAATATATTTTTTAAAATTTTGTAGTTATCAATAGACCTTTATTTATATTATATATATGTTTCTTTATTTATATTATATATTTTATTTATTTATTTATATGTGGTGCTGAGGATCAAACCCAGTGCCTCACACATGCTAGGCAAGTGCTGTACTACTGAGTCACAACCCCAGCCCTAAAATGTAGTATTAATTTATATAGAGCAGGTAGTTTCAAATTATGTGCACATCCAATTTGATATATTAAGTAATGTTTTCCATTTCTATTGTGATATAAATGATGTTTATCTTCATTTCTCAATTATTTTAAAGCAGTTTATACACATCTGCTTTGTCTTGCTTGCCTATTAAACTTAATTAGTACAAACTAGTACTCATATACTTTAACATTTAAAAGGTCCTTAGAAATCATGTAGCCCACCCACCATTTGTCAAGCCAGGAGGGAGTAGGTACAGGACTCCTATAAGGTTACTACAAGCTTGGTCCATTCTTTCTTTATGACCAAAGATGGACATGGGTTTTGTGGGACCTGGAACTTATTTATCTTGGGACGCTTCTTTAGAAAAGAACATAAGGAGTGACCATGGAGTCGCCATCTTGAGTCAGAGGGACATATGCAGATGCTGGCAGGAGATTCTGCAGAGCACAGAAGTAACTGCCTGTTAGGCTATCCCTTGACTGCAGAGCAGTTAATTGATTTTCAGAATGCCTGCAGCCCTCAAGCTTGAACAAGGCAAGAACTCTGGTTGTAAAGACATGGTTGAACAACTGTATGCTGCCTGTTGGAGCACCCTGGAGAGGGAGGACATGCAGTTCATATTATAGACACTTGAACAGAAGTTTTAATTGACTGGACTTCGGAAAATTGAGGATAGGGAAAAAAACCCACCTTTATGAAGAAGCACAGGGTAGAGGGATGCAGCCTAGATGTTGATACCAGTGAGGATCAGAAAGAAGGCCGGAAGTCAACCAGCAAGTGTCAGGATGGACACCTGTGCAGGTCAGGAGCAGCTTGCCATTGGTGTTAATGAAGTCACCAGGGCCCTGGAAAGGAGTGAACTGCCCTTGTTCCAGGGCGTCGTCAGTCGAGCCTGCCAACATTACCTCACCCTTGATTCAGTTAAGTGTAAGCAGAATTGCCGCTGCCTGTCAGGTTCCCCGCCTCACTGAGACACTCGCCCGTGTCATTAGCTTAAAATGTGTGCTGACTTTGGGGTTCAAAAAAAACACCACTGACTTTGTGGATGAAGTAAAAGCTGTCATTCCCAGAGTGCCCAGCTTAACCGTACCATGCTTCAAGACAGAATTGAAGATTCTGGAGACAATTTAGAGACTGAATCTCTGGGAAGCCAAGACAAAGAGACTTTGGAAACTTCATCTGAAGACCTCTCAAAGCACAGGAGAAAACTTGAAGGTCAGCAAGTCTCTGTAGCATTACAGCATCTTACAGTAAAAAATCTGATTCCCAACTCTAATAAGATAAGGACTCCACCTGAAAGTTAAAAAAAAAAAAAAAAAAAAACCTACTTCAAGTAATCCTGTATAAACTTTTTATTTCATGCAGTTTATAAAAGGACACCTTGTAAAGAAGGCTTGAAACAAAGTGAAATATATTTAGGTATGTTGGGGAAAGTGGAAGAGAACATAAAATTGGGTAAGAAATTTAATATTGACTCATAATAAGAAAAGAAGTGAAGGAGATGACAAATACCACAAGGTAATAAAATCCAGAAGATAGCATTATCATTAAGCTCACAGGATCGCCAGTACCTTTCCAGTGCATGTTTTAGCTGCACCTTCTCTGATCCTCTCTTCAAGATAACCATTGTTAGAAGGTAATTTTCAATGACAAAACAAGAAGGATGACCAGATTCTCCTGGAGCATGTTTGATGAAAACCTGGATTTTATAATTGACAGTTTCAAAACACTTCTTTTTGCCTCACTGCTCATTACTCATAGGCATGTCCTTGCTCAGGTCATACAGGCCATTGGGGCACTTCCTCCCTTGCTGTCCCTGCACAACAGGTCTTTTAAACCTCACCATCAGCAAGGAGCTGACTGTGAACCAGGGTCATTGTGGTCCTCAAAGCAGGGAGAAGAGCAGGACTCTTCTTGGGAGGAAAAAACAAGCAACCCTCTCATGTTTTTCCTTTGGGGATCAAAGATGGCACCCATATTCTGGGGCTCAGGGGCCTTAGCTCAGGACCAGAAGAGGTGGCTGGCACTGCGCCTCCTGAGATGGAGGAGCTACATAATAAGGGGACTGGAGCTTCCGCTTTGTTCGCTGCAGTCTGCTCTGCCTGTGGCAAAACCTCTGTAAAAGCCACACATTGTTTTTTCTTTTTAGTTGGTGTTTAAAACTCCTAATTGACCTGCTAAGTACTCAGGTGAAATTGATGCAGCAAACTCTAAGTCAGCGTTTTATGTTTCACCTGTGTCTCCCCAAGCCACAGCTCCTGGGTCACAATAAACTAGCATTAATCAACCAAAAACTATTTTTCTGGCTCAGTGTTCTGTTCCACATTTGCCCAGACCCTGCTCTCTCCCTAAGCATGGCTTGGGTGGTTCCGTATCTGGCGCTCTGGTTTCTTCTCGTTTGCCTCATGAGGTCTTTCTCTACTTCTGGGCAAGCAGCTGGTGGTGGGGCTAGCGGGCCTCTGCTACACCCCGCTGGCCCGCGTAGCTTGGCTTTGCTGCCCCTCAGCCTGGACCAGCTTCTGATGTCTGCCATGTGGGGGGACACACAGCTTGTCGATAGAACCACCTCAGCTAAACACATTTTGGACCCTTCAGAGTGCCCAGCACACCCTCCAAATTCCTGCTAAGCATTAGACCAGGCAGTGTCTACAGTGCTGGCAGATCCCACAGAGACTTCCCTACGATGCTGTTCTTGGCTGGGGTATTGCTATTCTCATTGGTAGTAGTAGCAGCGGCAGTAGTAGTAGTAGTAGTTTGTTTTAGGCACAATCTTCTATCCTCAAGCTCTAGGTTAACCTGGCAAGTGAAACCCTTTGAATTTCTGCATGTATTATTGACTGTGTGTGATTTCTAAGGAAGTGTCTTATTTTGTACATTTACTTTAGAGACTGAAGTTTAACATTAGCATATTCTGAAGTATCGTGAGGAAGACTGCATTGTAAATGAACCCCACACTCCAGCCAGCACAGCCTAGGGGGCACACATTCACTGACAAATATGAAGCCCGCAGGCCTGTTCCTTCCTTTGTTCCTTCCTTCCTCTCACCACACATATGGAGTGAGCACATCTTTGGGCCAAATGCTATTTGGGCCCAAAGTATAGAGGCAGGAAACTACAGATACTAAGACATCACAGTGCACAGTCTGGTTTTGTAAATATGCCTTTACACCTGCAGGCTGACCGTGTCACAGTGTGCTGTATGAACGAAGGTGGCTCAGTAACCTGGGGACAGGAATTGGATGTGAGGCTTGAGTGGTGGCAAGCATGTGTTGGCAAAGCTGTGCTGAATCTCAGGGGAGAGCAAGTCCACATAGTGATTATGGCGAACATGTCTTATCAACAGACTGTCACTGAGGGAAAGGGGATTTGTGCTTGCTGTAAATATGTGATCTGGGAATCTGCTTGTTTTGGGTTACTTAAGGTTATAAACCTAATAATTCCCTATCTAGATTTTTTTTATTCATTTAACAGATACTTTTAAAGCACTTATAACCTGTCAAATACTAAAGGAGGTGTTTTACAACAAAATATCTACTAATTATATTTGCATATATTTTAGTTACATTGTGATTGTGGTTAAAAACAGTTCAATACAGACTTGGTGGTCTAGGAGAATACTTTTTTTTTTTTTTTTTTTGCCTTTATGGAATCCCTCAATTTGAAATACTTCATTGAAGATATCCTGATTAAAATGTATGAACTCAAGGAAATCTAAGTAGCAAATATTCAAATGTATTAGCTTGCCCCAACAAAAAGTATTTTCTTGTCTCAGTCTCTTAACCAACACTGACTGTCAATTTTTTTCTCAGGAAGTTCCTTTTTTCTTAATGCAAAAAGACACATGGAGCAGCAGGCCTCTGCACCTCCCAGCAAGCCTGGCCTGTGGAAATGCCCAGGGGGGCCTCTTTCAGCTTGACCCCTGAGGTCCCCAACACTATTTTAAAAAACAGAAAAGATTTCTGCTTCTTGAAAGGCATGGGCTTATCAATAATACTGAGTTGATCTAGTTACAAGGACTTCTATAGAAAATATAATCTAATAGTAACTCTCATTATAATACTATATAGCTGTCTTCTTTCTGCACACAGACTATAGAAGAGAAGAAAATTCATTGTTCTTGTATTTGGACTGATATTTACACCTCTGATCCTTTCCTACTTTGCTATCAACTCCCTTCAAATATTGTAGCAGCTTAATCTAGAATTTGAAACTTAAAATTTTAAACCATCTCAAAGAATGTCAAAATAAGCAAGTCTTGCAGTTGAGAAGGCAAGGAAATATAGTTGTGAACAAAACTGGTCCTTCTTCCTTTAGAATAAGTACTGAGTATTTCTTTTTTTTCTTTTCCACTCTTCTTCTTCTTTTTTTTTTTTTTTTTTTTTTGCTAGTGAGTGAGAGAATGCCTTAAAAATAATTTGTAGCTTTAAAAATAATTTGTAGTCCATTTTCAGTCGAGGTAGAACCCTAGGAGCTGCATTACTCCTTATCTCTGAGATATCAGGCAACAAAAGGCAGTGTCTTGGTCAGCTTTTGTGTTACTGTGACCAAAACACCTACAAGAACAACTTGGAGGAGGGAGGGTTTATTTGGGGCTCATGGTTTCAGAGGTCTCAGTCCATAAACAGCTGACTTCATTGCTCTGGACCTGAGTTGAAGCAGCACATTGTGGGGGAAGGACCCAGGGAGGAAAGTACTCAGTTTAGTGTGGTCAGGAAGAAGAGAGAGAATGGGGAAAGATGCACTCTTTCAGGGCACACCCCCCCAGTGACCCATCTCCTTTAGCCATAGCCCACCTGTCTACAGTTACCACCTAGTCAGTCCATTTAAACTAGGATGGACTGATTAGGTTACATCTCCAAATATTTCTACACTAACAGGAGCTTCTGCAGGACACCTCATATCCAAATTATAACAAGCAGAGATCTCCAAGAATGCAAACAGGCAAGGTGAGGCCTACAATAGCCTCAACTTATTGTTTGGAGAAAGTCACCCTGGCAGAACCCAACTGGCCACTACTTTCAGGAGATGAAGCTGGAATTCAAGGAGTGAAAATCAGTCATAGTTCACAGGGAAAAGCAGGAGAGAGGAACAAGGTGCATAGACAGGTCCGTGGAGATCGCAGAGGACCCACGATGATTAGAACATGTATGTAAGGACACTACCAGAGACGCGGAGAGGAGAACCGGAAATCCGGTAAAATGGCAGAGAGACAAGGCTCCAGAAGAAAAGTAGTTCCTGTTTCCATTGGCCAGGGTTGCAAATCTAATTCAAGGGGGTATCTGCTGGAGTACTAAAAGCATCTTCTTACACCTGTGGGAAAAATGATCCCAAGTCACAATGCCAACTTCGGATCACCTAACAGGGCTTAAAAGAAAGACCTGAAAAGGTCTTAAATTAATTTACATATCTCAAATATATTAACCATGTCCCAGACAAATTTCAAGATTGTAGGTATATTACAATTTTTGGCATATAACAAAGTAAGGTCCAAAGTGCCTGGCAAACAATAAAAAATGATTGGGCATCCAAAGATGCAAAAGAAATATACCCAAATAAGGGAAAAAAAACAGTCTTTAGGAATTCCCTCAGAAATTACACAATTGAAATAAGACACTAAAGCACTTCGTATAATTGTATCCATGTATCCAAGGATTAGAGAAAGCATCTTACATGTTAGTAAAGACACAGAATAGATGAAATAACCAAATCAATTTTAGAGATGGAAACTACAGTATCTGAGATGAAAAGTACACTGTGTGAAAATTAAACAGAGATTAGATATTGTGGAAGAAAAGATCAGTGGAACTTGAAGCAACAATGGAAACTATCCAGGAGATGTAGAGAAAAAAGATAAGAAAGAATTAAGAAAAAAATGAAAAGAGCGTGAATGAATTGTGAGGCAGATAGAAGTGCCCTAATATAGTGGTAATTCATTCAAGGAGTGGTAGATAGGTTAGAAAAGATAATGGTTGAAAATATCCAGAGTTGGTAAACACTGTATAACCACAGATCTAACAAGATCATGTGAAACCCAAGCACAAAAAAATACGAAGAAATACACCAAGTCCCATATAAGAAAACTGTATAAAAGAAGTAATGGGAGTCAAGCACAGTGGCTTGGGAGGCTGAGGTAGGAGGATCACAAGTTCAAAGCCAGCTTCAGCAAAAGCGAGGCACTAAAGCAATTCAGTGAGACCCTGTCTCTAATAAAATACAAAATAGGGACTGGGGTTGTGGCTCAGTGGTTGAATGTCCCTGAGTTTAATCTCCCAGTATCATCCCCCCCCAGAAAAAAAAGAAATAATGGGAGACAATCTTAAAACCATATAAGGGGGAAAAAATGACACATTATGAACAGAGGGAAGGGAGATGAGAATATCAGATTTCCTGTGGGTGGAAAAGGGCAGGATAAAAGCCAGTAGAGGAACCTCTTTAAAGCACACACACGTGCCATGCACACACACTCGGTGTGTATGTGTACGCACACACAATGTAAACCTATAATTCTTACCCTGAAAAAATTCTCTTATGAATGAAGATGGAATACCTGTTATGTTCAGACACAAATTGAAAAAATTTCTCACTGGCAGACATTCATAAAGAAACGTTAGAAGAGGTCCTTCGAGCAGAAGGAAAATGAACCCAGAGGAAACCCTAATCTATACAGAGGAGCAAGGAGACTAGAAATTTGAACTATTAAATTTTTTATTTAATTTTTCTAGGTAACGTCTAACATTTTATATATTTAAATCTTTAAAAATAATCTGCTGTTTACATAAGAAGTAGCCGTGTAATGGGGTTAACAGCAGGTGGAAGTCTTGTCCATGTGATAGGAGCGGGAAGGCCTGAGGGCGGGCGGGAGGGCAGTGGCGTATGGGCCTTCCAGCTGCACCTGACTGGCGGTGCTGCTGTGTGAAGGTAGACAGAGATCATTAAAAATGTTTGCTCTGAACCCTGAAGCAACCACTAAAATAACAACAAATTATTATGGCTAACAAGCCGAAAACTGATAGAAAACACAATCATGAAACATTCTCAAGTAATCCAAAAGAAGGCAGAAAAAGAAAAGGAACAAAGAACAATGGAACAGAAACAAAAGCAAAACAGCAATCTGAATATTTAAACCCAACCATACCAATAATCATATTAAATACAAATAGGTTTAAAACACCAATTAAGGTCTCAGTGTTAGAGTTGCCTATCCTGTGGGAGGGCCTGGGTTTTATCCCTAGTGCCAAAAAACAAACAAAACAAACACAACTACCAATTAAAAGTCAGCAATTACCAGATTGGATGGAAAATCAAGACCTAACTATATCCTGCTTATAAATCTTCCAATATAAAGATACATATAGGCTAAAATTTAAATGATGGAAAAGATATGTAAAGCACCAATCAAAAGAAAGCTGAGTGTAAATGATGATGAACTGGAATTAAAGCATAAATAGATTAAAAGACCAAAAAAAAAAAAAAAAAACCAATTTATTATACTAATGTGTGTTATACGAGCATTCACTATTGCAAAAGATCTAGAGTATTTGTTTCTTCAAACAATTTTGTCTGAATTGCATTTTCTTTAAGTGGAGCATAAATAATGCCCCATGTCAGCAAAATTTAAGCAGTATGAATTAGTCAGCTATTACTTTTAAGAAGTTCAAACTTAGTTGATTTCCTCTTTGTAAAACATAGCATTTTCTCCAGAAGTTGATTTTTCAATGCCATATGCTTTACCAAGTTAAAGAAATTACAGTAATACTTAATGCCACTGGCATTGTTTATACCTTTTTGTAACTTATTGAGAATATTTGGTTATGCAATTTTGCTGAGTTACCTACTTAACAAAGATTTCGGGGGGGGGGGGGGTGTTCCAGAAACATGAACCAAAGGAAATAAATTCAGAGTTTTCTATCCCAAAATTTTATCCCAAAGTTTATGCAAATCAAGAAATTACTTTTGCAAAATGCTTTCTTTCATAGAAGCAAAACTTAAGGAAAATATATTTTAAATATTAATTTTCATGGTAAGGCTAAGAGTTTTAAAGCAATTAATCTAAGGTAAGCCATCCTACTTTTGGGATAGTTATCGTTATCTCAATTTTATAATCCAGCATATTCAAGTGCATAGTTTTAATAACATGTCAAGGATCACACAATCACAGAGTAGTAGGAAATGGTCTTCTAAGTCAATGTCCACAAATTATTTTTCCCATTTACTTCATACTGAAATGAAATGAAATTAAAAACACCTATATTCATACCCAGAAATACCATCTTAACATTTGCTTGACAGCTGATGAAATTGCCTTGACTGAAAAACAAGCTAATGAAAGTTTATAAGAATGAAATGAACATTTGAACATGTAAAGAAGGAAAGAAGAAAGAATACATATTTTATTAAGACAGTATGGGTAAATTGAAATTTGCATTTTTAGTGGAAAAATATTTGCTGAAAATTAAAGTGAGGCCTTTGAGTCAATGTAATTCACAATTTCTAAACAGCATCATCCTGCTAACATAAAATAATCTGAGATCTAGTGAACCATTGGTTGGGAAAATGAGTGATCTTTTAGACTACCCCAAAATTTACTCTTCATATTTTGTAGTCATTCTTCCATAAATTTCCTCCCCCTCTCTTCTCCAAACACACACATGCTACTTGTAAAATGAAATCATATCATATCTGCTGGTTTTCATTAGTCATTATATATTGGCACCTCTTTCTCTGTCAATAACTAGTTTGCATTTTGATGCTGTTTTAAATTCTACTTTTAAGGACATAATTTATTTAATCTATCTCTACTTGGAAGGCATTTAATAGTTTTTCTCTATTTTAAAGTGTGCTGTGATAACTATTCTTGTACTTCCATCTCTGTGAACATTCTCATTATCTCATCAGTATAAATTCCTGATCAAACGATACTAGCACGATGGTCTTTAACCCTATTATCAAACTCCCTGTGGGGGGGTTGCACTTGACTGGGGGTCCCCCAGCAGAGAGTGTGTGTGAGGACCTCCTTCCTGCTCCCATCCACAGTGGGTTTTGACAAGTGGCTAAGGAAACGCCACCTCCTAGTTGGCAGATGCATTGAGCTGAAGCTGCTGCCCTCTCACAGGCCTCCTAGCTGTTTTCAGTATGTTTTATTCTGTGGTAAAGTCGAAGTCAATTGGTTAATTCCTTAGATGTTTCCTCAGTTTGATTATAATTCTATTGACTTTCCCATGGAGGAGTAAGATGAAATCTTGTGGAACAGGAACTTTTCACTGCTTCATCTTTTTGCCTGTCCTTCAGGAGAGCTTTGAATTCTTCAACTAACACTGGTGGGCACGCGCCAGCCCCTGCTCTTCTGGATGGTGTTCAGTCCGGCCACCTTACCTAGCTCCGGCTGGAGGACGCTAGCCCAACCCTTGCTCTCATACCGTCCCTGCATGCAGCTATCCTGCCTCCCTTTCTGATCTCCTTGACTGGATGGAAAGACCTAAGGACAGAGAGGAAGGTGGTGCCATAGGAAGAGGGATTACACCTGAGGCCACTCACCAGGAAGGAATGCCAAACCAAAACCAAGCCACTGAGGTTTTTTGTTTCATATGTCACAGCAAATAGTGTTTTCCTGGTACAGAAATTCCAGAATTGGTTCTAGGAATGAGGTGATACCATATGAGGAACCTAGGCACCCCAGGCAGCAAGGGTAGAGGGAAACAGAAAAGACCAGAAAGCTGAACAGGGTAAGTATTCTATGCAACGCTTTTTTTCTGATGTTCCCTGTGACAATTTGGAAGGCAAACTTCTTGTCCACTGAGACTGTGGATCTTGGGAGAGGCTGGAGAGGCTCAGGATGAGAGTGTGTTTGCTATTCTTGATGCCTTCAGCAAGGTATCATAAGAAAGAGGTGAGATCAAATAAGAACTGGCTGGTTTTCAAACACAAAAAATGGGAGTGGAGAAATCGCAGTGGTCAAAAGATTTTGGAAAATACAGCTGCCTCTGAACCCCAAAGAGTAACACATATACTTGAGAAAGTTCTTAACTACAAAGGCCCAGGAAAACTTCTGAACCGAAAAAACTGATTCAGGCCTGCAGCCTAAATCAGATTATATATACAGCTTTCCCAACCAATTTTCAGTTAGTTTTAGGGTAGCCACAATTATCTTGACAGAAAAAGGAAAGAAAGAGAGAAAGAGAGTCATACAGGGGGACAAGGAAGCAATGAAATAAATCAATTTGAGAAGTAGCACTAGGAAAGATGTTTGGGTATTGTTACTAGCACACAAAAATGTCTGGACATGAAACGTCAAGTTTATAATATTTTGGTGATTATCATATTGTCAAGGAAACCATGAGCTAAAACTAAAGCAGCCTTTTCCTATTCATCCCTGCACAAATCTTGAACCTTAAAACTCGCAGTGTGAGAGCTGTGCTGCTCCTAGGCTGTGCACCCAGCTCTGATGCACGGCCAGCACCGGTGAGGGACAAGGAAGAGAAACTCCTTGAGGGCAGAGCCAGGGCCCGGGGAGGACAGTGAGGCAGCCCACTCCCCTTTGGAGGGCGGATTCCAGATCTAGGAGTTCCTCTCACCCCTTCCCGAGGACTACTGGCCTCGGCTGTTCCTTTCCCATCCTGGTTGCCTGGTCCTGACCCTCCACCGAAGTTAGAGCACAGAGGGACAAGACACATGCCAGTGGAGGATGGATCGCACTGACCTGGACGTCCTCAGGCCTGTGCCTCACACAGCGCCTGCATGGATTCGGGGTTTGGGGGGACTCAGGATCAGTGAGTAAAAAGACTGAAGTGGCGGTGGGCGAGGGACAGCGGGCAGCAGCAGGACGGATTTTCTCCTGTGCTGGGTGCAGAGCTCGACCCCATGCACGGCGCCCTTGAACGGGGTGCCTGTTCTCCCGCATGCCGGCCCGCGGACGCCTGCAGCCCTGCGGTGCACCGACCCTAGCGTGGCCCCTAGAAGCCTCGCGTGGCCCTGGCCACCCTCCTGTGACCTGACTCGAGGGAGGAGGCTGGAGCCTAGCATAGAGAAAGCTCATTCCCCGAAAGACCCAAGAATGTCCCTGTGGACTTTAATAGGAAGAAGTACAGTCTTAACAGGTTTAGCACAACAAAAGCTCACTGGGGATTTTTTTTTTTTTTTTTTTAAACTGGGGATTGAACTCAGGGACACTCGACCACTGAGCCACATCCCCTGCCCTATTTTGCATTTTATTTAGAGACAGGGTCTCATTGAGTTGCTTAGTGCCTCATGGCCTCACCATTGCTGAGGGTGACTTTGAACTGGCAATCCTCCTGTCTCAGCCACCAAGGGCCTGCCTCTGAGCGCCTGGGATTCCAGGCGTGGGCCATCGCACCCAGGATTACTGGGGAGTTTGATTATTAGAATACCAAGTATTTTTAGACTAATACAATTTTTATTTTCTTGTTAAATTTCTCCCTCTCACTTTTTGATGTTTTGTAGGTTGTCATTGTGAATTGTTCAAGAATCCAATACAGTATAAATTTTTCAACTCCTTGAATTGCTTAGGTTTGACTTAGACTTTATTAAAAAATATCAAATGTATTGTTAGTGCAGAGCTATCTCAAATCTGATGTAGAGCACAACAAACTGCATATTGGTCATAACTTTCAAATAACACTTTAAATGACACAAAAGAGTAGCAGTTCTGCAAGTAGGAATACTGAAATTTCTGCCATGAGTAATAGTTTATACTAAGAAGAAAATAAATATGTGATCTGCCCTTAGCTCTTGCATGATAGCAGGGAAGTGATTGATAGGTTCATTTATGGGTAGCTCGTCTGTGTTTTATTTCTTACCCTGTCAGACTTAGAAGACCTTCCAATTTATTAGGGCTGTGATGTACTCTGTACTTATAGTTTTATTACCTGTTGGAGAAGCTGCAAAATATTGGCAGTCTTTAATAACGAGCACTTTATTTTTCGTGTCAGCAAATTTCTTAGATTAATACCCTATGTTTGATTGATGGAATCGCACTGAGCTGCTTTTAAGGTTCTAATTTCGCTAAATATCTGTGAAAGAACTAGCAGAAGATCCAGTACATACATGTAGTCTAACATGCATGTGCATATAGATATGTGTATATATATACTTATTCATATATACTTATATATGCATATACATATACTTGTCTTCTCTTTTTAATCCTAGACAAACCTTTCTCTGAAGCTGATATTAAATATTTGTCTATGCTTAAAAATAATTAACATAGTGGTATCCTTATTGTTATGTTTGTAAAAAAAGTTTTTAGCTGGGAGTGGTGGGGCACACCTGGAATCCCAACAATGCAGGAGGCTGAGGCAGGAGGATCACAAGTTCAAGGTCACCTAATTCAATATTAATATTGGACCAACTACCTGGACTTTTTGAATTAATGGATTGTACTATTGTAGAACAGTTTAAGGTTCACAGAAAATTGGGTGACAAAAGGTAGAGGGTTGCAAAAGACTTCCTGTTGCACAGGTGCACAGCCTCCCTATGCTAATGCCTCCAGAGTAACAGTAAAGTTACAGCGAGTGATGGCCCTGCATCTGCAGGTCACTATCTTGCGCTTAGCTCACATTGGGGTTCGCTTGGACACTATGTGGGTTCTGACAAATGTATACAATATACATCTATCATTTTAGTATCATACGGAGTTTTCCCATAGCCACCTAGTCATCCCTCCCCCAACCCAAACCCTGCCTCCATAATTTTGTCTTTTCCAGAATGTCATTTAACTGGGCTCATATAGTGCGTAACCTTTTCACACTTCCCTTGGAAAATTCATTTAGGCGTTTCTATTTCTTTTCCTGGACTGATGGTTCATTTCTTTTTAGTGCTGAATATATTCCATTGTCTGGAGGTTCTACAATTTACTTCTTCAGTTATGTACTAAAAGACATCTTGGTCACTTCCAGTTTAGGCAATTATGAATAAAACTGCATCTGTGAGCAGGTGTTTGTGTGGACATAAGTTTTCAGCTCACTTGGCTAAACACCAAGGAATGGGATTGTTGAATTGTAGGGTAAGAGTATGTTTAGTTCTGAGAGAAACTTCCAGACTGTCTTATGAGTTTTTGTTGCTTCACATCCTCACCAGCATTCTAGTGAAGTCAGGTTCTGGATTTTGTCTACTTTAACTGGTGTGTAGTGGTGTCTCACTCCAACCTTCACCAGCCTGGTGACATGTGACGGGCAACATCCTTCTGTATGTTTACTTGCTATCCGTATGTCCTTGGCAAGATGTTCGTTCAGATCTCCCCATTTTGAATAAATAAGGTTGCTCATTTTCTTATTCTGAGTTTTGAAAAAGAGTTCTTTTGTAAGTTTATCTCCCAGCCTGTGGTTTGTCTTCTCATTTTCTTGACAACAAACAAGACAGTTCCTGATGGGAAACCGAACCTAGCTGCAGCCGTGTGTGATGAATTCCAGTTACTCAACCATAATACAGGGAGTTTTAAAAATCTTGATATTTGATTTTTTATTTCGTTCTAAAACTTAAGATGTGTCAGTTATTTTCAAGGAATCTAAAAAACTGGAAGAGATAATTCTTTCCTCTTTTGATCACTGGGTAAGAATACAACTGACTTTTAAAAAAACTGAACAATTTTCAGAGTAATGAAACCTGACTGAGATTTGCTACAATTATTTTTATTATATCTCCAAACAGCTGCTGTTCATATAACACTAAGTTAGAATCTTGTTGAAATATATAAGTCTTTCTGATTTAGTTTTTATAACGTAACTCTTTTGGTACATCAAGTATTTGAACATTTATATTTATAGAAAACTAATAATTTATGTTTTGAGGAGAAAATTATAAAATGTTACCATAAAAATTCACAATCATTTCAATATTCAAGGTATAAATTTCACCAAGGAGCATATTTTTCCTTACAAAGATTAAAAGCAATTGCCTAATATCTCAAGCAATTTTTGATTTATCTATAGAATGAGGTTTTTATTTAGGTATTTGATAATTAAATAGATTCATTTCAAACGATATGAATATCATGAATTAATTTGCATACATTACTTTAATTATCTTTTAATATATTATCAGATGTTAATTTAGACTGTTCTCTTAAGTCTCTTGGGGTCCCTCAGTAGAAAATAATTTTCTGAGAATTTGTATTAATTATTTCCCCCTAAATAACCAGAACTACATAATGGTGTCAAATGATTAGCCCAAGAGTGTAAATCCATTTAGACCACCCTTAAAAGTATTAAATATTGTAGGAGAAGTCACTTGCAATTTAGCATGATTTGAATCATGACCTCTAAACCTATATCTGGATCTGCAGACTGAAAACCTGACCATGAAACTAGTCTTTGCATCAGTGATTCACCATTTCCAGTGCCAATATTAAATGGATCTCAAGTTGTGGTTGATTCTTTACTCATATCTTGCAGAGAGAAATTCTGCTTCACATGATTTTCTGAAAGTGCTAAAGTATACCTGAATAATGTGTTAGTGTTTTTAGATTCCACTGGTGCTGGGAAAAGTCTTTCCTGGTTTCCTTCAAACAGTGTTGGCATGAGGAAACATGACTGAATTGGCACCTCTGTGTTGTAGGAAGCAGAGGTCAAGAATGTGTCTTCAAGACCCCAATGATACAGACAGGTTACTCATAGACTATAGGTTTTTACATATTCTACATAGTTTTTTCTTCTCTAGTTCAACTTTTAATATCCTAGTAGATTATTCTATTATTTTGTAGCAAGTCTTTTCTTCCCTTATGTATCTTTTCCTTAGCTATTCCTACATAGTTCATTCTCTTAATCCTTTCTCATAAATCAACCTCCTAGCTTATTAGTCATCTGTAAGACCCTTTTATAATCTTTCCATATATGCCCCTTTCCCCCTATACCTTGTAAACCTGACTTTTTCCTCTGCAGAAAATTTATTGTACGTTCTGAAGTAGGCTGAAGATATAAATTGCTTTTTGCAAAAATGGTGATTTGACATTAAAATGTCTCCAAGAGCTGTCTTCTCTGGATCTGTGTTGATCCTGCTATGTATCAAAGGATACCTTAAAGCCAGGAGAGATCTGAATAAGTCTTTTAAATTACTTTGCATTTCAGAAATATTGAGTTACATTTGACTAGATAGCTCAAATAAAATGACAAGATTTATAGCTTTCTAAAATGTCTGTCCTGTATTATTGATATTGTCTAGGAAATTTTCCCAAAGGAGTAACCTATATATTAAAAGAGGTAGTTGAATTTTTCTTAGTGTCAATGAACATACAATATTTATAACCAGTCTTTCTCCCTAAAATCATCCGTAGTTGGGTGGAATTAACAGTTTTCAGTTTTTTCAGTTTTGTATGGGATATTTATAATTTCACATAATTCAAGGTATTTTTCATAGTGAGTATGAAATTTATTGAGAATCAACACTGTTACCCAAATATTTAACCAATCATATATGTGTGTGCTCAGGAGGGCTAGAAGCCAACTGAAAGTAGTGGCTTCATGGATACACTTGATCTTTTCTCCCACTCATCCTGGTTTGTCCTTTTGTTCCCATTTCTGTACACAGAGTCCTAGATTCCATTCTCTTGGGATCACCTTCAAACTCTTCCTTCTCTCCTGCCTTGCACCATATAGAAACTTCCAAAATGTTGGAACAATGTCTTCTTGATCTGCTTATCTTTCTGCTTATTTAAGCAGTGTGCTACAGACAGCCTGATCCCCGGAGAGTGGGATCTTATTTGTTGTGATTCCTGAAACCTAGAACAAGGGAATGCTCAGTGTATGTGTGAGTAATGAATTAATGGATTCCACTTGTCTCCATCCTCATCTTTTCTTTCTACTCAGACATATGATTTTTATCTCTGTAGTGATGAATAGCATCCCTTTGGTTTGTATCTCATCACTCAGTACTCTGTTCTGTAAGGAAGGTGGTGAGCTCGGGGTGTTGTAACATGCAGTTTCAGACAGGAGTTGTCATGGAAAGCTTTAGAAGGGATAAGTTTGGATGACAGCTGGGTGGTGAGTCCCAGCTGGAAGGCACAGATTTCCATGCTCCTGGGCAGGAAGGGGTCATGTCATATTTCACATGTCTTTGGTATGTGACTGAGAGCTTGACTTGGACAGTATGAGGCTCTTGTAGAGAGCAGCAAACCCAGAGAGAGTCAAGGGAGTTCAGGATGAGCACAAAGGAGAGGTTGATACTGATTGACTGTGTCTTTGAACTGGGCAAGGTAGGAAGTGCAAAACAGGCACAGTGCAGAGGAGATAGATCATTGGAGTTTAGGATTTTTATAGTGAAGGTTTTAGGGTTAGAGTTTCCATGGGTTGAGCGTAAGTGATATAGGAAATAGTAGCCTTGGAGAAAGATACATAAAGTTGAAATTATGGAAGGGCTACAATGATTTATAATGATATTCTTAGTAACTGGTTGGCCTGGATGTAGGTCAAGATCATTGAATGAGACCAACTCGTGTACTGGCCCAACTATCTTCACAGATGTTGAGGTCTTATAGAGTAGTCTGAAGTGACAAGGAAGATCAAATCACTCCACCCAAGACTGTGTTATAAAGTGAGTTTTGGAGAGAAAACCATCAACGTTACAGCAAAGACAGTATCTTGGGGAAATGCCAGGCTTCTGTTAGAAGAAGAAGAAGGTGGAGACGGCGTGCTGAGATGGGCTTGGGGAAGGAGGTAGCAAAGGGTTTCCTGAGGGCTGACTAACCAATAGAGCACACTGCAAGACTACAGCATCTGATGAGGAGGCAGAGGCAGGTTCAGAAACGAGGATGTGGAGCAACCACACAGAATCAGAGTGCAAAATAAGAGGTGAGTGAGAGTCTGTGCCTCCTTGGGACAAACACCATGAAAAGATTAGTCATGGTGGTGCTGAGGATGCAGGCGCTGCTGTCCAGAGGGGCTGCCTCAGTTCTCCCCTGGATCCCACAGCAACACAAGGCCCCCTTCAAAGCAGGTGACTTGGCAAGCTGGTTGTGGTTCAGTTTTGTCACTGCAGCTCATCTCCTGGAAATGCTGTCATTATGTGCCCATTCTGCTTATTGACAATCGTTGCATTGTTGCCTTTTTTCTTTCGAAAACAATGCTGCTTTGAACATTCTCAAAAATATCTCCCAGTATACTTTCTTGTTGAGAAAGATGGGGATTGCGTGCAAAGATTCTCTAGGATGTGTACCTTGGAATGCAGTTGTTTGACCAGAGGGAAATTCATTTTTATATCTGCAACTTTGACAGACAATGCAGTGTTTTCCACAGAGGCTGTATCAATTCATGCTCTGCCAGGAGGAATGATATTTCTTCTTCCTCCATATCTTCTTGTACGCTTCACAGTGTTAGAAATTTTTGTGGTCTGGTATAAGATGTTTCATTAACATTCTATACGTTTTTATTTTGTAATAGAATTTAATAAACTAAATTTAAATTTAAATTTAAAACCAGTGTAATTATTAATAAAATTGACCATTTTAATTTTTATTGTCTGTTCAGTTTTGTTCTTCTTTCAAGTTACTATTTATTGCCTGTTTTTCTGTTGGGTGTTTTTATTTTTCTTGATCATATGTCAGAGTACTTGTATATTTTGGAACATATATGTTTTAAACTTTTATGTTTTGGATACCAATTTTTATCAGTTTGTTTACATCTATTTCTTCTAAGTTTGTGTCTCTCATGAGCAATCATTATTAATTTTAATGTAGACAAATTATCAATCTTTCCCTCATAGTTTACTCTTTTAGTTATCTTCCTTAAGAAAGTCTTTCATATCCCAAAATTAAAAGAATTTTTTCCACATTTTTGTTTCATATTTGTATGGGTTTGCCTTTAAGATTAAAGTCCTTAAATCACATATAATCAAATTTATATATGGTGTGAGGTAGAGACAATTGTACTTTTACATGCATACACAATCATCCTAGTTCTGTATTTTGAATAATACAGTCTGTCCTTATTTATCAATAATCATTAATGCCATCTCTACCATGCGAGCAGATTACCTAACACATTCATTCAACAAATATTCATTAATCAAGTTTTCTATACCTGGCACTACTACTTAAACAAAGCATACAACAATGATCCCATATGGAGTTTATAATTAGCTTAGGTAGAAAGGTAATAAATAACAAGGCACTGTGGATACATCTTCTAATATGTTAAAAGAGAATTAATACTATGGGAAAACAGAAAAAGTATAACTAGCTAAGGCCTCTTGGGGTCCAAAGTGGGGAGACTTTTGTTAAAGAGATAGGGTAGATCTCATAAGAAAGGGAGATTTGGGCAGATCCTTTAAAGAGGTAAGAAGATTAATCAGACAGGGAATCTGCCTGGTGTGTTTGAGGAAAGCCACTGTAGTTGGTGCAGAGTCAGCTCTGGGGAAAGTGGTGGCGAGATCAGAGAAGAAATGGGAAGAGCAGAAGGCATTGTGGGCCAATGGATGGAGTCTCCTTAGAGTTACCTTTTTCATGGAATATTGGTCTTTTTAGAATGAATCCTCTGGAAATTGGGAGGAACTGATCCAATTTCACCTTTCCCATGTGGCTGCCCAGATGACCCAGACCAATTAGTGAGGCCATCCTGTTCCCCATTACTCTGAGGTCTACCCTTGTGCTATAGTAAATGTGCTCCCTCCTTTCAGATGAAAGCATTTTTATTTTCATTTAACTTTAACATTTTAGGATGCATTACTATCTCTATCAAGGGCAAAAACATGCTGTTTGGGCAATCTTTGTTTCTTCTGCTTTCACCTTCTTAATGTTTCTTTCATTGTTAAATGGACATGGTAGGAAAAAAAAACACATTTATTACAACTTCACTAGAAGATAATAGGACTTAATCTAGTGTTATTACATTTTCTAGTGAAGTTTTAATAATGTACTCTATATGGATGATAGATATTTTTGTGTACTTCTTTCTTCCTTTATCTGATCATTAGAGAGTTCTGACTCTTGATTGGGGTATTTAATATATCTGTAAATTGTATTAAACTTCAAAGTATTTATTTTAGAGGGTGCCAGTACACTGATGGGAAAGCAGAACTTTTTTTTATCAAATATATATGTTATTGTAGACGGTTCCAAAAATTGTTTTTTATTAAACAATTCTTTTTGGATAATATCAGTTTGCATCATTAGACACAGATTTTCAAATTTTCTATGAAAATATTTATGTACAATGCAAATGGTAATTCTCTTTACATGTATACCAAAATAACATTTTTACTCTAATTATTCAGTAAGAAGTAACTCTTGCAATACAGAGAAAATCCTTGTTCAGATATAAAGCCTTTACCAAGTCTTCAGTATTATAGGTATTAGAGGATGAGGATGTATTTTTAAATTCTTACCCATTTATATTCTTCTTCCACATTAGCTCTCTCCTTTTTGTGGCCTTAGTGTTAGGTGTGACAGTGGATTAGCCAAACTGTCTCCAGTCATTCAGGCACTTTATCAGTTCTACAAGACAGATGCTAAATAGCACAGTCTACTTTGAAATCCTGGATGATCTCTGGAGATAAGTTGATAGCAAGAAACACACTTGGTCACTTAGACATGTGGCCTTTTTCTATATTTAACTGCAAGAAAAAGTCAGCTTTAAGTCAAATTTTGAGCCTCAACATATCAATATTTCTTCTTTAATCATCTCATTTTGTTAGGAAAGGCTATTCATCTTTTTCTTCTACTATGGAGATTTCAAGAGAACACTGCTACCTATTATTTTAAACAAAAAAAAATGTAAAGAAATTGTGTGGTCTAATTGTTGCTTTCTCAACAATTTTCAGACTGTAGAGATGTTATTTTGAAATACAATCTTAGCTCTAAGTGTGTTCCAGTTTATTTGCACATTTAAACGACATAAACATCAATGACTCGGCGATCCTTGGTGCTTCCTTATGCGTGCAGAGGAAGTCAGTGCAGACGTCTTTTTAAATCAAGTGGACCATACATTTGTTATTGGATCCTTGAGCCTGAAAGAAATCTGGTATCTTTGAAAGGGAGGCAGCCATTAAGTGACAGAGCTGAGAAAAATAAGCCTTGAAATCTCAGCTGGGATGTGTTCCCAGAGCCCTCTTGGATTCAGCTGATGGAGAGTAAAACAAGGAGTTTATGTGCACTCCCAGCTTCTCTTGGCTCTGAAAGTGTGTGTGTTCTCTGATAATCTCACATGTACTCAATACTAGTTGCATTAATAAATACATGTCAGGTTACAAAGGGTAAAAGGAATCCTTAGAAGCCGGTTGGTAGGGTTTTAGTCCGACAGGACGAAACTGGGCATATTTGTTCCAGTCGCAGGCCATCCTTCTCCCTGCTGCTTGGGCTCTATGCGGCGCAGTCTTGGTCCTACATCACTTTGAAGAAAGGTGGGGAATAATATATTGTCAAACAGAGATGCTGAGTTAGCACCAATGTTTTCCAAATTTTTTAATTGAAATATTTGTCATTTTACTAAGCATCACTATCTTTTATTGATAACATTACATCTTTCACATTATACCCATCAGAAAAACTGCATTATAAAATATTTGTTTTCTGTAATATCACAGGACAATACTAATTTAAATGTAACTTATTACAATATTCATAGTAATTATAGTTTTATAATCATATTTAAATAGTCATAGTTTTATAATCATATTTAAAATAGTCTCCGCAAGCATGTTAGACCAATTGAAATTATTTCATTTAAGTATCACAAGAAGCCTTTGACTTTCAGTCAGATTTCCCCATTCCATTAATACAAATAAATTTCAAAATAGGAAATGTGGACTTGTGAGAAATTTAACAGAGAAATTGATCTAATCAGTACTCTATTTTTAGCTATAAAGTTGTGGTAATAATTGATAATTACTTTAATTTAAGAAATATACCAAAAATTCAGACAAATTAATTCAGATTTAATCATTACTAACTACAAATGTAACCAAATCTAGAAAATAGCAAGTGCACTTCTCTTGTAATTATTTCTAATTAAAATTGTACAGAATTCAGATTTGTAGGAGTTTACCATAGATTTCTATCTAGAGCCACTGAAAAGTCCAGGTACTTTGTGAAAGTTAAATAACATTTCCTAATGAAAAGAAACAGTGTCTTCAAACCCAGGGTTTGCCTCCTGACTGTCAGAATTTTATCTATTTTTTTTGTGACACTTATCACATTCATATTTCTGTTGCAGATTCTAGGTATGTGCTTATGTCTTCTCCAAATGACATATACCTTAAGGATAATGTGTTTGACTTATCTTTTGGTCTCCAGCAATACCAAGCCTAGTGACTGGTGAATATAAGTAAAATCTATTTTAGAACTAATTTCTTAACTCTCTTTCTAAGA
This sequence comes from Sciurus carolinensis, assembly GCF_902686445.1. NCBI lineage: Eukaryota > Metazoa > Chordata > Mammalia > Rodentia > Sciuridae > Sciurus > Sciurus carolinensis. The sequence goes on along the minus strand of NC_062219.1, from coordinate 5,872,261 downwards.
AATATTTTACTTTGTGACCATAGGTCCCTGCATTCAGATTTATGCGATTTTAGCACTGGGAAATCTATACTGTAGGTCACAATAGCCTCTGGCCATTTCAGTCAAATGTATTAGTTATGCATGCATCTTCTATTCTTAAATCCATTCTGGTTCCATAAGTGACTAAATAATTTATGAATTCCAGTGATACAGTCCTGATCTTCTCTTTTCCCATTTCCAATTACCATTAATTGTGCCCTACTTCAAAAGCAACATCTTGCTAGCAACTCAGATTTTGACATCCCATACAGTAAATAGGATGGTTCCTATAGAATCACCAGCTTCTGCTTTCACACTCCCAGTTCATTCCTCAATGCACTGTAGTGGGCTTCAACTCCATCATGCCATTATCACTTTTTAATTTTCATTCAATACTTTAGTTCTCTTTTTAAATGACATTTTTGTATCATTAAAAAATCTTATTCCCTTTCACTGATATGTTTGATACTGTCTCTTTCCCATTTTCATGCTACCATTTGACTATTCTTCCTATTCTGCAGAATAGTTAAACATTCAGGTAATATCCTGGCTTCTCCATCTTTTTTCTCAGTATCTCGTCTTCTTTTGGGAAAAGTTGCTAATTTCCATAGGTTGAAACTATCACTTTATCACAGCCAAGCTTTATCAATAACCTAGACTCCACTAAAATCTCTATGCAGATGGCCCGGTTGTCTAGTGAGCATTTGGAAAACCCTAGTTGTTTATCTCACAGGCATTTCAAGCCTAACACGAGGGGGTACCTAATCCCGTTCTAAGGTAGGGGTGTGATTTGTTAGAAAAGCATTTTTAGAAGAGGTGAGATTTGAGCTGAGTGTTGAAGGTAAGTGGTGGTTATTGAGGAGAGGAGGAAGGAGGAGAGAAAGGAGTGAGTCATGAGTGGGAACACAGGCTGATGGCAGAGCAGAATCCTAGCGACCAAAGAGGAGCAGACTTGTTTGTGATTGCCTTGATCTTGCTATGACATGCGCGGGATGCCTGTGCAGTGGTGACTAGAGAGATTGACAGCTTACACTTGTCTTTGTGGAGTGTGTCAGTAGGAAATCATTTATGGAGTTGAAGCAGATGAGATATATGAATTAATTAGTCTGTTAGAATATTCATTGAGCTGCAGACACAAGAATGATCTACAGAAGGCAAAGCTGAAGGCAAAAAGAGCAAAATAAAAGTTAGACATTCCACAAAAAATGCAGAACCTTTAAGTGCTAAATAAATACAATGGAAAACAAAGATGATAAGGAGATACCTTCAGTGATCATAACTGGCACTTATTATCTTTCCACGTAAAAGGCTCATGCAAATTGATACAAGTATGGAAAAGATACGAACACACTCACAAATACATGCAGATACCATTTATACTAAATGGAGAAAGTATTCTTCCTTGTTTCTCAACCAAACTAATCTAAATTGAACAACAGGAAGACCTGTTCTTCAGTATAATTAGCAAATTATTTTATCAAGAATCATAAAATACACATAATTTTTTTACCTTATCTCAAACTGAGGACTTTGCCTGAAGCAAATAACATAAAATGTAGAAAATGTGAAATGCCTGACATGCTTAAACAACATAATTATAATAGGAAAAATAGGACTAATATAAATTCCAAACATAATTGCAAATATTTGATTGAATATTATGTAGCTATGAAAATGAAATTTATATCAATAGGAACATCAGGACATATTTTACTGAGTAAAATGTACAATAAATGAAAAGGACATAAAATATAAAAATATGGTATTTTACACATATGTTTTTGGAGAGTTTAGAAGGGAAGGCATAAATTATTAATAGGGGGTGAAATTATAAGTGATTTAATTAGGTTTTCCTCCAAACATTTCACAGTTTCTTATTATTTCCATTATTTAAATAAATGGACTATTCACAGCTTTGTGGTCTTGAAACCCAAGCCTCAGCTCTGCCAATAACTCTCTGCATTCACCTGTCATGTGTCCTAGATAATTCTTTGTCAGACTGGTACCTATATCTACCATCAAGCATGGTGACTAATGACAAATTCTGAGAGACAGAGGGTTGAAACCTCTTTTCAATCATTTACCACCACCACTATGATTTCCAACATGTGGTTTAACCTCCTTCATTCATTATCTATAAAATCATTTCACATAGTTTGCTTGAAAATGAATACCAATGTTAGTAGAAACATGGAAGCACCATTGGATTTTGTGATTATTCCTGATGCTACCCTTATCTAAGGCCTTTGCTGTCTTGAGCTTGGACTAACCTGCCCATCTGGACTGTACCTTCTCCAGATGCCAGACCAAACATTTTTAACCTTTCTAACAACTAGAAAAGATAAAATGCAAAAATACTAATTTCCTATTTTCAGATTTCTATTTTTAGATCATGACAGAATAATTTTCCTAAAATAGGTGGCTTGAAGTTTTCCCTGCCATCCTTAATACTTACAGTACCTGATTTTTAAGGACTCTGTAGTGGGTCTGTCTGTATTAAAATGTGTATGTGTGTGTGTGTAAAATAAGTAAGGCTCATATTTTTTCTGGCTATTACTCTCATAATATACCAGTATATTATGAAGTTAATATATTATTAAAACTTTTTATAATCACTTTACCTGGTAATATGAGTTCACTTTTTTTGGTTACTATCAAGTGCCCCATCTTCTATAAGAATAAAATTTATTTAATGTGTTAATTTTCCTGGTCATTTGGTGACCTTAGCTATTGCATAATTTCCTGATGTATGAAAATAATGACAGCTGACAAAAACGCAGACCCTGAACTACCCTACTTCTTACCCAGAAGTCTGGGATGATGGCAGCAAACATGCCAGGCTTTGGACTAATGGTCCAGTGCCTGAGTGACTCCCAGACAATGCACACTTTAACCAGCAGCTGCACAATAACAGAGCCTTAATAAACCTAAAGCTGAGGTTGAAGCTTATAAAAGCTGGAAATTAACATCTTTGCATCTCATTACTTCAGTGTTTTACTGAGTTGGGTAAATGGACCAATTAGAATAACACAATGGAGATTTCTCACTTGAAATATGTCTCTGTTTTTTGCAACACCTATTTATGCTTAAGAATAAAATAGCAAAAAGGAAATTTCAAACTATCTGAAGAAAAATTTCAGAGAGTCTTAAATTCCTACCTACTTACTGTTATTAGTTTTGTGGCCATATGACAGACACTGTGATCTAAGTCCTAAATCCATTACAGCACATTCAATAAATGTAGGCATATAAAGCACTCTGTCATCTGTAGTCATTTCAAACTGCATTCAATATCTTGGTTCCCAAGTGCATTAGCTTTTATTAAAAGCATTCTGCTGCAACATCCATTCTTCCTAATTGGTTTCTGGATTGCCCCCACCATTCAGGCAAATCTTAATTGCATTTTCCCACAAATCTAGTTTGATTTATGGCTCCTTATTTGCTTTATATTATTTATAATAAATCTAGGTAAAAATCTTAAGACATGAAATAAGATTTACAGTATGTCCTCTTCCACAAATATAGAACTTACCTAAGGATTCTCAGAAGTATTTTTGCTAATTTAAAAAGTTGTTTAGTCAAGCTACAACCATCTGTGTCATTTCTGATAATAACATCTTCATTACCTTTCCAGAGTTAATTGTATCTCACTTGTTTTTTCATGAACAGATTTTTAGAATTATCTGGAATGAATAATATGAGGATTATAAAAATAGTTATGTCTGCTATAAAGCTGAGGTGGGTACATAGTATTTGGAACAAGGACATAGTGACAAGTCTCTGCTTAGGATACGGTGTGCCGTGGGTGCACTAAGAGGTGTAATTGAGAAGAGGCCAGTTGACTTTACAAATTACAACTTTTGAGATACCTGGAGTTAATGTAGAATGGACCTATAGCAGAATCCAAAACAATATAAAGTGCTTAAAAATAAGTAAACATCAGAAAAATAAAGACAGAGGATAACAGATACTGAAGAAAAAAATTCCACAGTGTTGAGTGACTGTGGATTTACATGAATTGTTTTGTAAAATCCTGTTCTAAATAAAGTCTTCCCATGGAACCACAGGCACGTGATCATTTCTGTAGGGAACACATGAAAATTTATGGGAAGAAAGAAGTATAAGTTGTCTCTATCAATATATAAAAAGCCTTGTAGGCTTTCTTAGAAAAAAAATGTATTTATTCCTTCAAAAGTTTGAACAGTAAGCATTTTGAGATCAGAATCAGAAATACTGCAATATATTCAGTATAACAGACAAAAGAAAAAAGTTGATTTTAATAAAATACAAAGCAAAGGGGAAAAGGATCATGTCAAGCAAATTCTAGGCCAATTAAGAAAGTAGGAGGCTTACAGCAAAAAGAATTACTTGACTTCTAGAAAAATCTGAAAAGGATGGTTAGCAGATGATAAGCAAACTAAATGTCTAAATAATGGTTGTAGTTGCATGGTCATAAGGCAAGGGATGTTCACCTCCACTGGAATGTTCAAGAGGTTCCCAACTCCTGCCGTGGCAGCAGAGCTCATCTGGGGAGCTCGCACTTCCTCCCACCTACTGGTGATGACAGACCTGTGCGGTGTCAGAGGAAGCCAAGTGCAGAGTCAAGTATTTACCACTGCCCAGTGGGAAAAGGCCCACTTTCTGTGGTGCCAGTGCAGACCATCTAGGGGGCAGTAATGAGCCACCCCTGCCCCTCTCATCTGGGGCCAAGTGGTTGCAAGAATCCCCAAACTTGCATAGAGTTAACGAGGCATTCTCTCTATTGGGACTGATGTTTCTATCCCAACTGAACAATAATGAGCTGGTACCCTTCCCCACATCCCTACCAGAGACGTCAGAATAACCAAGCTAAAACTGGATTGAAGTTTTCAGATCTAGAGTTTCATAACATAATATAGCGGATACCTATGTTTCAATATAAAATCCATAATCACACTGATAATCAGGAAGATTTCAAAGTGAATGAAAAAATACATTCAATAGCCATCAACATTAAGGTGACAGAAATGTTAGAGGTGTCAGAAAAGAATTTGAAAATAGCTATTGCCAAAAATACTCTAATGGGCATTTATGAACACATTCAAAAGAATGAAAAAATAGAAAGTCTCAACAAAGAAACAGAAGACAAAGAAGAATCAAATGCAAGCTTTAGGACTGAAAAGGATAGCTGATATTAAACACGAAAGAATGTTTGGGTTTAATAGCAGAATGGAGGGTGAAGAAGGCAGAATTCACAACTTGAAGGTAGAGCAGTAGGAATTACCCAATCTGAAAAACAGAAAACAGCTTAAAAATAATAACAATAATGAAGAGTTTAATGTCACTGGGATCCAGAAGAAGATGATAATGTGGTCAGTCCTGGAAAACTACTCTAAGAAATCAGGGCTGAACATTTTCCATATTTGGGAAGACATGAACCTACAGATTGACAAATTGAGCACAATTTGAACAGCTAGAGACCAAAGAAATGCATGCCAAGCTACATCATAACTGACGTTCTGAACACTAAAGACAAAGAAAAGAACATTGAAGTTCTAAGAAAAAAGGAAAAATTTATACATAAAGAAAAACTTACTTGAATGACAGTGGATTTCTCATCAGATACCACAGAGGCCAGAAGAAAAGAACTGTAAGCTACAAATACTGTAAACTAAATATAGTTTCCAGAATGAAGATGAAATTAAGTCATTCTCAGATCATGGAAAACTAAGAGAATTTATCCCTAGCAGACCTACCATAGAAGAATGTCTAAGAAAGGAAGCAATAATATAACAAACTAAATACAAAAGACATTCTTTTGCTTCTTGAGTTTTCTAAATTGTTTTTCTGTTGAAGCAAAAATTATAAAAGTTTCTGATGTGGCTCTAAATATATGTGGAAGAAATATTTCAGACAGTTATAACTAGGGAGAATACGGGCACCTAATAGAGAGGTAAGGCTTCTACATTTCATTTGAACTGGTAAAATAACAATACTAGTAGGTGTGGTAAGATAAAGATGTATACATATGCATACATGCATATATATGTGTATATGCATAAATGTGTATATGCACATACAAATACATATATGTATGTGTGCATATATGTATATAGGTACACATTTATGTATATACATATAATACCTAGACCAATAATTTTTAAAAGCTATCTAATGAGATGCACTAAAAATATAATAGATAAAATAGAATTCTAAATATGTTCAACTAACCCACAAGAGGGCAGGAAAAAGAAATAGAGAATGAAAACTAGAACAAAGAGGAAACCAAAGATGATGTGGCATATTTAAGTCTTAACATATCACTAATTACATTGACTGAAAATATTTAAATATACCAATTAAAAGACAGAGATTGGTAGAGTGAATTAAAAACCATGACCCAATGATCTACAAAAATAAAAATTAATGATATGGTCAGGATGAAAGTAAAAGGAAGTGAAAAACAATATGTGAAACAAATACTAATCAAAGAAAATTGGAATGGCTAAAATAATATCAGATAAAGTAAATTATATAAAAAAAATAATAGAGAAGTGCTTTACATGATAAGGAGATCAACCTAGAAACATTGTGTAATGAAACCATGGGTCAGTATGCCAAAAAGTTATGAAAATTCTAAGTACGTATAACCAAAACACAGTGTGGCCAAATACATGAAGCAAACATACAGAACTGAAAGGAGAAATCAATAATTTCACAATTAGAGGTGGAGCTTCAACAACCCTTTCTCAACAACTGATAGAACAACTATTTGAAAACCAGCAAAGATATGGAAAAACACAGCATCATCAAGGAACAGGGCTTGATCAAAATACACAGAACACTCTACCCAACAGTAGCAGAAGATATTTCGTGTGTGACCACACATCACATAGCAAACCCCAGCAAATTAAAAATTCCAAAATCATAGAGACACTTCCAAATAATCCATGGATCTCAAGGGAATTTTTAAAAATTGGAGTGAAAATGAAATGCTACCTAGTAAACTTGTGTAGCATAGCTAAAACAGTGCTGAGAGGGAAATTCATTAGCACTAAACACAAAAAAATAGAAAGGAGGGAAAGTCTCAAATCAGTAATCTAAGCCCCCTTTTCAAACACTAGAAAATTAATGGAAATCAAGTACAAAAAAGGGAATAAAGAATGAAAATGAAAACAGAAAAACAAAATAATGAGTCTGTGTAGAAAGAAAGAAAATTGAAAACCTTCTAGCAAGATTGACAAGGAAAAAAGAGAAGACAAATGATAAATATCCGAAATGAACAATGGATATCATTACAAACATCAAAAGTATAATGGAAAACTACCAACCACTCTATACATATGAATTTGACAACTTACGTGAAATAGGTCAATTCCTCAAGAAACAAAAACCACAATAAGTCATTCAATAGGAAACAGATCATTTGAATAGCTCTATAACCATTAAGGAAATTGTATTTGCAATTCCCAAACTCCAAAACTCCATATCAGAAAATGACAGAAGAAAATCATATGAGCATATTTATTGATGCAGAAAAAAACATTTGATACAATCGAACATTCATTTGTTCAAAACTTAAAACTCAAAAAATATGAAGAGGGAAACTTCCTTCACTTGATAAAGACCATTTACCCCAAATTCATAGTTTTATCATAACATCTTAAACAGGAACCAACCCAGAGGACCCCTAATGGTGTGTGGTTAAATGTAGTCCATCTGTACCAAAGAGCACTAATCAGCATCGGAAAGCACCAAACTACAATTCATGTAAATCTCCAGAGAACTGTGCTGAGAAGAAGCCAGGACAAGGAGCTCACGCTACGTGGTTCTCAAAAATAACAAAATCATAGAAATGGTGAAGTGTCGTTGCCAGCAGGTAAGAACTGGAGGGTAGGATGGGAACAAAAGGCTTTGACTACACAAGGGGACATTGAGGGATCTTTGTGGTGATAAAAATGTTTTTTCTTGTACCATCAATGTCAACAACATTGTAATAAAGTCCAGGGTTTTGCAAGATAATACCATTGAGGAAACTAGGTAAAGTGTACATGGGTTCTCTATATATTATTTCCTACAAGTGTGTATAATTATCTGAATAAAAAGTTAGATAAGCAAAATAAAATGAGATTTCTGCTGCCTAGTAATCCGCACTCGATTGACAGACACAAGCATTCACCACCTGTCCCAAGCACACTAGTCCTGAACAGGCTTTGTGGCACTGTAATTTACTGTAAGTATGAATTCATGCATCCATGCTGGTTTGATTGATTTTGGCCAAGTTTTCTCTCCTTAGATTATTTTCTATCACTTTTCAAGGATGTTATTAAGGTGTCCTCTTGGTAGATGGTAATTTTGTTTTTTTTTTCTTTTCAAAGTAGCTTCTTGTGCAAAAAGAAAAAAAAAGTCAGTCCTTGATCAAGTCCTCAAAACTTGTTACTTCGTGAATGACAAAATTCCAGGAATGACAGCTCTACAGTTTCCATGATAGTAATGTAGATGAAAGGGTACTTCCCTGTATACAATCTCTAGCTCAGAGTTCTGCATAACATAGTTGTCAAATGCATGTGGCTATTTAACAATTGGGTAAATTTGACAGAAAATGATGGTGCATAATTCTAATATCAGAAGAAATTTCAAATCTTCAGTGAGAAAGAGGATATTTTGCTTCCCACTGAGATATCCAGTGTTGCCTCAATTACTCACATAATCACTTACTGGGAAAAAGTGCTATGTAGGGGGCGCAATTCCAAACTCTAATAAATGCCTTCAGGTTACTTCACTGTCTGCAGCTTCTTCAGCATTCCATCGTCTTAGTTTTTCTTAATAGCCAGTTCACTTTCAAATACCACCCTTCCCATATGCATTAGATACAATGTATTTATTATCTTTTATATTTAGTATGTATTATTATAGATATGTTAATGTGTTTGTTAAAATTAAAGATTAACAAAACTATTAAAATTAACAAATGAAATGATAAATTATTTGTTGGCTTGTATATATTGTGAGCAAAAACATCATGATTTTATCAAACTAACACATGAAATAACTAGTACTTTTCTCTTTTTACAAGTAGGAAAGACGATCATGTTTAGTCTACCTGTAAGGATGATATACTAGACTATAATTTTCTAAATAGCTCACTTAGCACTTTGAATTTTATAACTTGATGAATTAGTGTTGATGTAAATAATGCAGATTGAAAAATGTGCTCAGTGTTAATAATTCTGCAGCAAATATTTTCTCTTTAATATTACAGTTCTGGAGGTGACATCTCACATTATCTATTCTAATATTGCTTTCTCTTGAATTCATATTACCAAATGCATGCTACAGACACACAGTATGCTACTGTTTTTCTTTATAAACTCTGTATCATTTTATACCACATTTTATAGTTTTTGTTAATATTCATAATATGAGAACATACATCATTATTTTATGTCTACATAGAAAGATGGAAAGGAAATACTTTAAACTTATTACTTCTGTATTCCACAATGGGTATCAGGCCTGATGTCAGAATTTACAATTATTAGAAATTTTAAAGTTTTAACACTCTGAACTTAGAAGGCTCTATTAAATTATTTTCCTTATACATAAAGCCAAGCTTCTCCTCCTTACAAGGTTAGTATCTGAAGTGACATTTTCTAAGAAAGCTTTCTGAAGTACCTGAAAACAAAGGAGACCCTTAGTAGTATAAAATAATTTTTATCCCCAAACTTTTGTATTAGTATGAGATCTCTGTTGTACCTGATGAGATAATCAGGTCTTTATGTTCTAGCGTATTTTTGACAAATTGAAAAAAAGAAAAAACCTTTTTGCTGGGAATTTTTTTAGTGTGTTTTAGAAGCTGATGACAATCTTTTCCCTTCAAGGTGCGAGGCCCTCCAGCTGCAGGGGCGTTTAAAGAAAGACCAACCAAGCCCACAGCATTTCGAAAATTTTATGAGCGAGGAGACTTTCCAATCGCCCTTGAGCACGACTCAAAAGGAAACAAAATAGCCTGGAAGGTAAGACCTGGGCACAGCTGTGACAGCCAGCTGTGCTTGCTGAAGTGACATCTCCCAATGCCAAACAAACTTGGCTGCTAAGTAAATAAACTGGAGTAATTTCTCAGCAAATGGAAGATGGTGGGTAAGCTCTTAGAGAAAGCCCCCCTGTGTCAGCCGTCCACCTTGACTAACAATTAAATTATAGCCTGCAAAGAAGAAAATGACAGAGTTGCTTTGCCTTAGAGAATTGTCTGCTGCCCAATTCATCTCTATTTTTATGAGAACCTGGCAGCCCAGCCTGTTTCAGGCAGTCCATCAAATGATGGAACTGGCGGCTGGATACAGAGAGCAACAGCCATTTATCTCCCCCAAATTTCACCTTCCTGCAGGACACTTCCAAATGGAAGTTTTAATTACCTAAATGGATAGGTCAAGATTGTCTGCTCCCTGGAAATGCAGAGTAGAATACAAAAGAGGGCCGGTATCCTTCCTGGGCTCTGCTCTGTCTGCAGCCCCTGTCGGCGGGTGCGCGACTGTCATACCGCCCTGTTAGAGGCTGACCTCCACCGCCAAAGCCATTACAGCACCGACATTTTTCTGACAAAAGGTTAATTGGCTTCAAAATAAATGTATTGCCTAATGACTCCATTCTAATGTAGCTGTGTTTCTTTCTAAAAGGCTCACTGATGTTATTTGTAAAAACGTGCCAATCTCTTAACTGGAGAAGGCTTTTACATTTAATTTGAGAAATGAATGCTGATCTCTAGCCACTTCTGCTATTTAATTATTTTTGTTATCAACGACTTTGCTTTTGGTGATTTTTATCAGCTTAAAGGGCTCTTCCGCCTAAAGATGGCAAAGCAATTGCACATGTTTGCATATCACAGCAAGCTAAGAAAATAAAAGGCTTTGGCCAAACATCAGTTAAATTACACAATGGACACATTAACTAAAAAGTCGGGAGGTTGGGTCTGTAGGAGAATGCAGGAATTGTTTGTGATGAGCGCTAAATAAATTTATGTTAAAAATAACAGTATCAGATTTTAAAATTCATCAAGATAAATAGGTTAGAAAGATACATTAAAATATAAACTTTCCTCTATAGAAAGGCTGAAAGAATTGTTTTCATTGTACCTAGTATATCCTTAAAAACACTTTCATATTAGTGGCAAATATTAGATCTTGAGCATTCACCTGATATTCAGTTATGAACTTAGAATTATTCCAAATTCTGAAAAAAGGCATGGTGGTGTCATCATTAGTCTTGTGGTAAACTTTTGGGGGGAAGAAGGTAAGGATCTTTATTATTCTCCTTGTCTTCATCTCTATTAGAATGCAGATTTGTTACATGAAAATGTATGTGTGTTGAAACATAATGTACAGCAAGTATAGCCGATGTAGATATTTTAGTCTCAACATATGTATACAGTCCCAAAGTTTTGTTGTGATTCAGGGGTTCATTTATATTTGATGGATTGCATGGACTTCATATTTGTTCCTCTATGTACTGGTTCATATAAGATAATAGTGGAATTTCTTAAAAACCTGGTTTCTGTTGAGTAAAAGAATGCCATAATTCTTTATAAAAAGTAAGTGGGTGTTGGTGTTTTAAGTAATTGGAACCTGCACATAAATTATTTATGAAAAGTATTAATATAGATTTATTTTGACCTGTTCAAATAATTTGACAGTGATTTCAGAAATGCAAGAGAGTAAAAAAATCATCTTGAAAATAAAATTGTTAATAAAAATATAGGATGAAACTTTTTGCTTTATCTTTGATAATATTACAGTTGGCAGGGATGCAACTTGCTGTTCTTGTTTATTAATTTTCTTAAGCAACTATTGATTATGGTACTGATTCAGTAAGCTAAAGAGTAATAATAAAGAGGAAACAATTTATTTGCTGTCACTGGTAGCAAAATAGCATAAATTTAGAGAAACATCTTATTTCAGAACCTGTAGGCTTCTATCTTTTAGGACTTTATTACTATATTTCAGTTGTATTAATACATTGAAAATAAGACATTACTATCATTTAAACATAGGCTTGTGAACAATCTCTTAGTGTATTCATATTTATTCCTTACAGCATTGACTGTGGGCACAGTCTCTTTCTAGAAAGGGTTAGGGACTTATTTAGGAAGTCATTCCTAAGGAAGGGATCTTAAATGTTAGAGGAAGCAGTGCATCCTTCCCCCAAACCTAAAACATACCACCAAAACTCATACAGAGCTGCTCTGTACCTCTCTATGTGGGACAGAGCAAGGTGATTAGTGAAGCAGGCCTCTTCCTTTAACGCCATCACTCCTGGTCCTTCTCTGAAGGTTCTGAGCCAGGGAGCTTCCCCAGGAAAATGTGAAGGGGGTCCTGAGTGCCTGAAATGGACACACAGCCAAGTGAAAGAAGATTAGGACTCACTGCCCTAACCCATGTTGGAAGCTGTCCCCTCATCTTAGGGTTATTCCCATATGTGGAGTTGAAGCATAGAGATCCCTGCCCATGTCGTTAAGTGCTCCCACTTGTTCAGGATTAGCTGACTCAGTCATCACTGTATTAAAAGCCACCCAAGCATCTTGAAATAACAAGAGCACAGTATTGTACCACCTTATAAAGAACCTAAGTCAGGAAATAGAAATGAGAGTTAGAACTAAGTAAATGTCACTGTTAAGTCCATGCTGAACTGACATGATAGCCTAGTACCCATGGAAATGGCCATTTTTTTCTACATGCTAAAACAATATGGCAGGCTGAATTCCATAATCTGTCCAGTTCAGTCTATTTCTTATGGCACCACTGAAGATCAGAGTGATGTCCAACACTACGTTCTGCAATGCTGGAAGTGTTCTACATTTGTACTTTCTGACACAGTACAACTGGCCATGTGTGGCCATTAAGCTTTTGAATGTGTCTTCTGAGACTGAGGAACTGATTTTTAATTTTCTTTAATTTTAATAGCTGCATGATTTTCATATTAGACTGAGTGGCTGTAGATTAAGATAATGGCAGTCAAAAATAAATGCCTGCATCTGTTACCCAGATGTAAGAATTATCATTGAAATTAAAAAATAAGACATAAATGCATTTTATCACAGTTGCCTATGCTTATAAATTCCTTGGTGAATGTAGTAAAAGTTTTGTAAAATATTTGAACAAAAATTTCTCTATGCTTACTGATGGCCAGTTTATTATCTATGAGAGAGAAATAGATAGAATATGAAATCTACCAGGCAAACTCTGGGTTACATTTTTATTTTTAAATATATATTTTCTAGATATGGCTAAATATGACTGAAGCCATAAAAATGATTACTTAAAATTTTTATCTTCTTCTTCTTGTACATCCCTCTTGGTTTTACTAACAGGCAGAAACATGGCTGTTCTGTGTACAGTATCCACACTGTAGGCACAGCAGTTAGGCAGTCTGGGTGAGTTATAAAGCAGATAATGAGCATGCACAATGGAAATCAAATTAAATAAAATTGTGTTTGAGTTTTCTTATCTTAAATTTCCATTCTTCAATTCCCTGTACTTCTGCACTGTTAATCACAAGGCTACTGATCGGGGAGGGAGGGGTTGGGGCTCTGCCTAAAGATTTTCTATATGGGCATTATGGAGAAAAAGTATTAAATAAACATGCAAAATATGCAGCACATGGTTTCTGCCTCTGCTGCTGAAACAAGGAGCAGAGAAAGGCATAAACACAGGTGGTGGCCCTGTCATGGAGATGAGTCTCAAACCAAGTCTTCATGCATGTGTCTGGGAATATGAAATCACAGGGAAGCCTGCACAGCTTTTCCACACTCTGTCTTCTCACGTGTGCCTCAGGCATTTCCCACCACCCCTCTCCACACTCCGCATAGGACAGCCTTCAGGAGTGCTAAGGACACTGCTCCCCTCCTCCCCTCTCCTCCACGTCCATCTTTACCATCTCTGTCCTCCTTTCTCCTTCTTGCTCATCCTTTGCCTCTTTCTGTTCCACTTCTCCTTCTTCCTCCCCTTCCTTTTCCTCCTCCCTTCCTCCTCTTCTTTCTTTTTTCCCTTTTTATTTCTTACATTCTGGAATCCATGTTCTTCCCTATAATTTTTCCAGTCCTGATTTTGGGAGAGGGAGCCAGGAACCCACTCTTATTCTCCATTTGGCAGGAATCAGAAGTCCTTTAGACTTCAGAATGAACTTGAAATAAAAATTATGACTTGCACACTTAGTGAGGAACAAAACTATGAATCATAGGTAACACCATGAGATGTATCATTTTATTATGAATTTGGATTCCTAGCCATTGTTTTAAAATAGCATGGGAATGCAGATTGCTTTAAAACAATCACCTCAATAGAGAACTTAGGAGAGAGTTGGCAAACTATATATCATAATGACATAAGACTTTTTAAGACAAAGATATTTCATGATTAGCTATCTACTTACTTTAGAGCTATCTACTTATTTTATCTACTTGTAAAATAGCTACAACACACTAAAGTGTCTCTAAATTTGATGTAGTAGATATTGATTGAACTCATCTTCCATCTATGAATGACAAGGTGCTATGTGACATGCACTAAGAAAGTCTTGTTTTCCCCTAAAATTCTAGCACACAGCACAAGGATGTTCCATGAATTAAAAGTATTTGAATAAGAAATAGGTAACTCTCTAGGCAAATCAGGATATAATATTAATTCTATTACAAATGCAGCAAAATCACAAACCTCTTAAATTGTCTCAAAAAGGGAAAAACTCAAATGGACTCATGTATTACCTTAGAGTTCCCTCTCAGCACTTTATAACCCCCACCTTGCAACATCAAGCAACATGGTTGCCAGGGACATTCTGCATTGCTATTTATCCCCCTTTGGTATAGAAATGTTTCACTAACCACTTATATTGCAATAAAATTAGTAGAGCCATAAGCGACACACACGAGCAGGTTCCTGTGAGAAGGGACTTGGCCTCTACTCCTTGCCGGAACTGTGTCTTTATCTTTGGACCATCAGAGAGTGCATTTTACCCTGAAAGTCTAAGTCCCTTGAGTTGATATATTAATACAGCTACCTGTCATTTAAAGCTTGAATCACAATGCTATTTCTCTATGAAAAAAATGATTTCTTAAATTAGTCTAAATTAATCAGTTAACTATAACAATTTCTGATACTTTTTATCAATAAACATTTATATAGATGCAATTTATATGCCCACATTATTTCAAAATCGATTTAAGTTTTCCTATAAAGAACTATAAAATGCATGAAGTTAGCATGAATAAGATGAGAGAAATGGGAAGACACAGAATGGTTTTAAATGGAGCCAGTAATAAGGTTCATAAAAATAGTTACATCCCGAAATCCTCTAGGAAGGTGTGTGTCAGTATTCCAGGGGGTACACTCTTACTCTATGCCTAGAGCAGCATCTGGCATAGAGCAGGTGCCAGTACACATATTTGTTGAATGAGAATAAGGCACACTAGAGCTGACTGTTTTTAAGTCTTATTTTTCTGTACACGATCTCACAATTGTGCCGCTCATTCTCCAGGCCCTACTTTTCTGGCCTTAAGTGATGACATGTACTATATAATTCCATGACACTTTTTAATTATGGGCATTCAAAGAAATTTTGTTCCATAATTATTAGAGTAACTGTATTTTGAGATGTTCATGGAATACTTCAACAAATGTTGAGTAGAAATTTGCCAGCAGCCAAGTCTTCTGAAAACAAAGTGGAAAGATTAGCAGTAGCAGTTTAATTTGAATTCATAAACTCTGGGGTCCTAAATTACATGTGGTAATTCAGGGAAGCTGAATTTTTATCATGAGAATGCCCCTTAGGTTATGCACAAATACTTTCCAATGACTTCTCATTTGTTATATTTTACTTTCAAAATGACAGAGACAAGTTTATTTCTCATTCTGAATGACTAGAAATATATGTCCAACTTAAACATTTAAGTAAAGACAATGTGGTTATTAAAAATAATTGTAATTAATTATATCAGTCTTTAAAATGTCCAGCGGTGGTGGCCACACCTTCTGATTCTGTATTGACTGACTGACATTCAGTAAATCTTCTCTGATGAGTCTTACTTTTTTCTAGTTTTTTTTCTGTTCTCAGTAACATTTGTATTCATGAATTACAAAAATCTCTGTCACTGTGACTGTTTTCATTGGCATAACTGATAATTTCCTAGTAGGAAAAACAGTTATTGAATATAATTATCATTAAAGTGTACACTAATTTTCTTACAATTAAAATCATCCCCAAAGTATGATAGCTCATTATCTATAAATATTATTGCATTTTAAAGTAAGTCACTGATTTGATCCCTGATCCATTTGTCATTGGTATATTCACAAGATTCTATAATTTCGATTTATAATTTATTCCTTTGGTACCTTCATTTTCTTAATGCTTCAGTTTCTTAAGGATTAAAAAATGTTATGTCAATTGCCCTTAAGGTAAAACTGATATTGATTCTTGAAAAATTTTAGGCAAATTTATTTGAGCTGAAAACTGTTTTTCACATGAAGAATAAATGTTCTCTTGGAATTGTCCTGGGCTTCTATTTCTTTTGATAACTGCCAAAGCCTGAGTTTGGGTAACAGGCCTTAGTAGAATTTATAAGGCAGATTTCACAAGAGAAGTGACAATTTACCTGATTTCTGTATGAGAGTGCACTACATTTTCATCATTAATTCCTCTGTGATTAATTAATAGAGCTTATTCTAGAAGTCTTGAAAAAAATCCTCTGGCAATTAATGTACTATTCTGTGTTTTGTGAAGGAAGTGACTGCATACACGATTAATCCCATTCTTTTATTTGATGTAAATTTCTATGTCTTAAAAATATACAGCATAGAAATGCAGCCATGTATCAGAAATAGCTTTAATTCAAATTGGTTAGATGACCTCTGAAGCTGGATGAAAGATTTTCTGCTGAATGGGCTGGTGCTCCCTGCTGCCTGTATAATTTATGTGAGAAATTAGTGCGAATGGTTCACTTTTATGGAGCAGAGCTGCTTGTAGCAAGCCTGCAGAAACAATTTTCCCCCAAGCCTCCATCTGTTCTTCAAACTAGGGCATATGCCATCTCATCGAGCTTGAAAGTCAGCTGATTTATGGCTCCTGGAAAGTGCATAGATGGAAAAGAAAGGTCGACTGCAGCCTGGTGACAGTGATTTGTTAGGCACTGGCCAAAGACAATTCACATTACCAGGGACCCCGGGGAAACAAGCAGTCGAGTGACAGCCAAAGAGAAACCAATCACCCCTGCTCCTCAGGTTAGACGGCCACCCCTGAGAACAGGAGGGTCTGGGCAGGTGGGGGAACACAGTGGAGACGGCCTCGTGCTCCCTGCATGTCCCTGATTTCTGTAAGAGAGTGCACCAGCTGGGGCTGTTGTCACTTCAGGAGTCAGGACTCCGGTCTTTAAACTCTAGCTCTGTGGCTGCTTGTCAGAAAGCTCTGTTTGCAGACACAAATGGGCCTTTGATGGACTTCCCGTATCTGCCTGAAAGCCCAACCTCCATTGCTGCTCGATTCGTAACCACTGGATGCCTCCCCGTCTTCTCACTTACCGTGTATTCCTTCTCTTGCCTGAAGTGCAGTTGAGATCAAAGTTCTTCCACAGATGTCAGGTGGAATCAGATTGACAGCAATATCATGAAAAAAATCATGATTTAATTTTTTAATTTTTAAATTTGTTTTAATTAGTGATACATGACAGTAGAATGCACTTTGATACATCATACATAACAGGGTATAATTTCTCATTCTTCTGGTTATACATGATGTAGAATCCCACAGGTCGTATAGTTCTATATGTACATGGGGTAATATGTCTGATTCATGCTACTGTCCTTCCTACCCCCAGAGCCTTGCCCCTCCACTCTCCTCTACCTAATCTAGAATACTCTATTCATTGATGTTTTTATTTAGAGTGGTCAAGGAGTCTCTTCAGATTTAGGCCTGATAAATACATAGTGAATTTTTAATATCCAGCAGTTGTAAGAAGATTTCTTCTTTACTTTGAGGCAAAATCTAAATGTTAATGAATTATCATATAAAATTTAATTCATACTTGAAGCAGAAATTTTAGGAAATTATTTTTTTACCTTTATCTTAAAATGGGTCATCTTGAATTGGGGTCGTGACTCAGTGGTAGAGCACTCGCCTAGCATGTGTGAGGCACTTGATTCAATTCTCAGAACCGCATATAAATAAATAAAAGTAAAGGTCCATCAACAACTAAAGAAAACTTTTTAAAAAGAGTTATCTTGACCTTCAAAATTCCATGTGAAAATTAGGACTGGTAAGATAATGTGTTGAACTCACACATATGGAATATAGATTTTTATCATCGTACCTGCTTATAAAATTTTGTACTTAATGTGAAGTCTCTACAAGTTTATCTATCTTATAAAATAAGAAAATGCTGAAAAGTAGAAGGAATAAATAACCACCATTCCACCACTCAGTGACTACAGCTATTGACATTACTGTAAGTTTTTGATCTTATCTTGGTTTTTGCACAGTTGAGATCATAGCATAGACAAGTCCTTAAAAATAATCATTATTCTATAGTATTTGAAGTTATATATACTTAATTCTTAAATATTCCAATTTTTCTAGATTGAAGATAATACATACTTATTATAGAAAATTTAGAAAACTAAATTATACTAAAATAAACACAGAAGATAAAACTCATCCAGGTATATTTCTGTTCAGTCTTTTATCTATATATATGTTTTTACTTTGTTGAGACTAAATTTCACATGAAAAATTTTGAAAGCTCAAAAGAACATTCAAGGACCAATTTAAGAGGAGGAGATCGATAGTAGGCATACTGCCCCAGGGATATTGACGATTATCTTCAGTTTAACAAAAGCAACAAAATACAGCCATCTTTTAAAATTTTTTAAAATTTTATTTGTTCTAATTAGTTGTACTTGACAGTAGAATACATTTATACATTTTGATAGATCATACGTAAGTAGAGTGTAATCTCTTATTTTTCTGATTGTACATATTGCAGGATCACGTTGGTCATGCAGTTATACATGTACATGAGGCAATAATGTCTGTTTCACTCTACTACAGCCATCTTTGAATATGTGACTATAAGTTGTCAATGGTCATTACTAAGGCCTCTGGAAAAGACTACTACCAACATGTTTCCATGAGTAGCTCTACTTTAGCAAGACCACAGATGACTTTTCTGTGGTAATTCTCATAGGTGTGTGGATTTGTCACTGTGAGCATGCTGAAAGTATGTTTTTGAAGAGAATAGAAAACTTTATTTTGAAAAGAAGTTCCTTATGTACAAAGCACATTTCTTGCTTCTAGGAAAACTGTAAAAGTGAACACAGTTGCCAGAATCTTGATAAAATCAGTCTCAACCCCTAATCTAAGACATCTCCTTTATAGCTAAGAATTCTACAGAATTTCTAAGACTGTGTTCTAATCTGAATAAAAGAAAACCTACAAACCTTTCTGGCCATAAATTCTCAAATCGTGAGTTCTTATTTTGATACATCACTCTGTTCATGTACATCTTTAAGCAATTTTATAAAAAAAGAAATACAAGAATTTAACATTTCTGAACCTTTGAATGTCTTTTATTATAATTTTTTAGCTTCCTTATACATGAAACACACTTGGATAGAAATTAGCATTCTTAAATTACAGTGGTTACCCATTGTATTCTAACACATGACTGCTGAGGAATTAAGACCAATATGATTTTTATTCCTTTGAGGGAACCCCTTCTTATTTGTTTGTTTGTTTTTATATTTTGTTTTGCAGCCTGGGTAATTATTAAGTTGTCTCTATGTATGTTTTTCTCATTCATTCTTTGTTTAATATGGCTAGTTTATTGTCTATTGTTTGAAGCTTTTTCTTAACTGAGGAAAGTTTTCTTTTGTAATATTGTTAATTATTATTTTTGTCACAATTTTTCTATTTTCATTCTTAGAACAAATAGTGTATATATAGACTATACAGTAATACTCTACCCTATCATTGCTACCATTGTCTCCTTCAACATTTTCATCTCTTTATACATTATTTTAAACTTCTGGGAGAGCTTTGTGTTTTTGTTTCTTTACTATCACTATATCCATTACTGCCTCAAGTTCAAATTTTAGCTACACTTAGGTATACTGCCCAGCACCTAGCCAATGCCCTCCAGCATGTTCCCTCCAGCTCCATCGGTGGGTCTGAAAGAGGATCTTCTCTCAGACTCTAAGGTAGATGCGCAAATACCTGTAATCCCTAAAATATACAAGTGCCCAGCTCTGTTTCCTCGGTCCTTGCCCAAAGTATTTTGTTTGTAAGGCACAGTACTTTCTAAGACAAAATGCAATGTGCTATCCAAAGTCTCGTCCCTCCCTGCTGTCTGGCATTCAGTTGTGTTCTGAGCAAGAGCTGGCTGAAGGGATATAGGAATTGTGATCCTGATGGAGATGAGGAAGCAGACAGCACTTTCTCTTCAAGAGTAGTTACTTCACCTTAGCAGGTGAGGAGGCTAGTTCTCACCTATCCCTTGCCCCAGTTTATTCCAGACCTTATGGAATAAAGGGCATATGATGGGGCAGAAAAGGCAGAAGGGACACAGCCATTCTCTATTCTTGGACGAGTCCTTCTGGTTGCAGTCATGAGTGGACTATGATTGTGGTTTTCAAGCCACTTTCATTGACCTTATCTATAGCACCTCCTTTCATCTCTGCCTGTTCATTCATTATCATACCAGTTTCCAGTTGCATGTTGAATTTTTCTTTCTCTGTGTCTTTTTTTTCAATTTAAATCTTTTATTTGTTCTAATTATTTGTAAATGACAGTAGAATGCATTTATGTATTTTGATGAATAATACATAAATGCAGTCTAATTTCTCATTCTTCTGATAGTACATATTGCAGGATCAAATTGGTCATGCAGTCATATATGAGGAAATAATGTCCGTTTCACTCTACTATCCTTCCTACCCTTATACCCCTTCCCCTCCTTTCACTCCCCTCTACTTAATCTAAAGTAACTCTATTCTTCCATATTGCCCACTCCCCTTATTGTGAATTATCATCCATCTGGCCTTTGGTTTTTTTGGATTGGCTTATTTTGCTGCGCATGATATTGTCCAACTCCATCCATTTACCAGCAATTGCCATAATTTCATTCTTATTTAGAGCTGAGTAATATTCCATTGTATATATATACCACAATTTCTTCATCCATTCATCTGTTGAAGGACACCGAGGTTGGTTCCTTAGTTTGGCTATTGTGAGTTGAGCTGCTCTAAATATAGATGTGGCTGTGTCACTGTAGTATGCTGATTTTAAGTCCTTTGGGTATAAACTGAGGAGTGGGATAGCTGGTTCAAATGGTAGTTCCATTCCAAGTTTTCTGAGGAATCTCCATACTGCTTTCCAGAGTGGTTGACTCAACTATCACTATTTGCTGATGATATGATTCTATATTTTGAAGATCAAAAAAATTCCACCAAAAAACTTCCAGAACTAATAAATGAATTCAGCAAAATAGCAGGATATAAAATCAATACCCATAAATCAAACACATCAGTGATGAATCCACTGAAAGAGAAAGTAGGAAAACTACCCCACTCATAGTAGCCTCAAAAAAAAAAAAAAAAAAAAAAACTTGGGACTCAGTGTAACAAAAGAGATAAAAGACCTTCATCTGTGTCTTCATAGATAATGTTGTGGTGTGTTGGGAGGCACAGTGTCAGAGACTCTTGTTGGGAATCTATTTAAAACCACTGGGTTCAATTTGCTTTCATGCATTATTGGGCTGTAGTCCATTACAGATAAGTAATATGATTTCATAGATGCTTAGTCAATGGTGACTTGCCTATTCATGAGGCAGTTGAATGCTTACAATGTGTAAGACACAGTGCTAGGTCCTATAACCTGGAGGATATGGGCTCTGATCTTAAGAAGCTTGTTGTCTGAAGTAAGAAGCTAAGACTATCCAAAGAGTACATATCAAATACTAAAGCAAATTGCTTCCTTTTTTGAACATTTGTTGCTTCAATGATGTGGTTCAAATAATTTCTATAGACAAATTTTCAAATTGAAAGGCTATGATATTTTTACTAGTTCACATTTTGTCCATGTCAGTGAATGCAATTTGCTGACAATTTGCTTTTCTCCTACTTTAGTCTCTTTATTACCAATCCCTATGCCTATATCACTACATATTGTGTCAATCCTAGGAACAATGAGACTTAGTACTAACTCCCAAGTTCTACTCTATATTTTGGGATAAACACTATTAGTATGTATTAGGTAGCATGAATTTTAAAGATGTACCTGATTTAAACGTAAAGTCTTCTGGAGTCCCTGTTAAATACAAGCTGTACTTTCTCATTCTGGCTTCTGAATCTTTGCATTTCTTTCCTTAATTTACTATGTGTTATTCAAGGTGATTTTCTCAACAATGTCTTTCAATTTATTAATTTACTTTCTTCAACTAGGTTTAATCTACTCTTTAACTGGTCTGTTGAAATTTTTCTCAAATGTAGTTTCAGTGAATATCAGTTCTGGAACATATATCTGTTTCTTTAAAAGATTTATTTTCCTTTTTCTTACTCTATTGCTTCTCTTATTATTTTTAAAAGGTTATGTATTTCAAAAACACTCTTCAAGTTTCTTTCCCATTTATCTGTCTCCTTCCGTTACTGTGGTGTGGATTTGCGCTTGCTTTTGCTTGGGACTCCCTGGGGTGCTGGTGGAAGACTCTGCTGCAGAGGGCTCCCCAGGCTGTCCCCACAGCACCCAGTCTGAACTCATTTTTGTGTGGTGCAGGTGTGTTTTCTCATCAGGCCTCTGTTCGCCACTCTGGATTAGAGTTTCCTCTACATTCAGAGGACTTCGTCTTTGCCTTTCTTAATCTGAGGATGGCTGTATCTTTTTAAACTTTCATCCAGTATTGATAGTTTTTTTTTTTTTTTTTTTGGTCATGTTGACCAGAGGTCATTCCATTAATTCTATGGAATTGTTTTCTCAATTGGCCTAATATCTTGGCTTATAGAATCATTTTCTCAATTAGCTTAATATCTTGAGATACAATCTTTCCCAACTCTGAATCTTTACCATGTACAACTAGTAGAGTGGACTCCGTGTTTCTCATGGCAGTCCTTTCACTAAGCAAATGCTGTCAGCCAGCGTTAGCCTGCGATGCCGTATGTGATGATACACACACACGAAAATCAGATCTTTGTTCAAGATAGTGCATTTTAGTTTAGAAAAACCACAAGGAAAAGACTTATAAAGTACCAACCACAACTCTCATTTTTGTACGTGTGTAATATGTGTCTGTTCACATGTGTGTGCATGTGTATCTTTTTCTATTTCAGTACAATATTCATTTTTTAAAAATTCAGTCAGAAGGTTAAGATGGATGTGGTGACCCTAAGGAGACCTTTGCCATCTCAGTATTCTTACCTAGTAATGGCAAATCTCCTGAGAGGCACCAACCCATCAATTGAAAAGCATCTTTTAAATGCTTTTCATCTGCAGTGAGTTGTATAACATCTTACTAAACACCATTAAGTGCTTTTTAAAAAGCAACAAAGTATAACATTGGACTGGAGAGAATTTAGTTTTTTTAAGTCTTCCTTCACAGAAAGAATCACTTTGGATTTGTTATTACTCTCCAGTTTTTAAAAGTCACTTGGGTAATCAAGAAGTATTTGTATATACACAAAAGGGATTACTATTTTGCATTCATTTTCTCTTTTTTTTCTTTATATTTTTAAATGCATTATGAAACACACTAGTGTATTCGACTGGTGATATTAAAGCCACAAGTCAAAAAATTCAAAAGTTAAGATTTTTATAATTCTGTTTGGGAATCTCCAGCTTTTCCTGCCTGTGTGACTTATAATTTTAACACTTCATTATTGTAACTTATTACATTTAATAAACTAACAATTGGGACTAACTTCAAATCTCAAGCAGCAATTTAGCAGATGGTTCATTTCATGAAGAAGAAACATGGGCCCTGCCGGCTCTTGTGCACCCAGGGGAGATGGAAGAGGGGAAAAGGAGACCACGATGGTTAGTTGCAATATGACTAGTAACATTTGTCTGGTCAATAATGGTAGGATTTATTTAGATCAGTTTACAGAAATAACCAGCTCCATAACCAAATGAGCATTTCCTCTGGAATGTACCAGCATTGCAGAAAACCTTTCTGATGGGAAGTTTTGCTTCTTATTAATTAAAGCACCCGTCTCAGTCTTCCTGAGTAATCGCTCAGGTTCCTCCCATCATCAGCCCCCTTCTCCCACACAGCCTCAGCAGCACATCTGCAGACGTGGCTTGGTGTTACCACCCTGGATAGTCTTGCGTGACTTTCCCAGGTGGATGGAGAAGCCCTCTCTGGAAAACCAGCACATGCTATTATTAGTCTCATTGCTGAATAAGATAGTAATATATGTTCATGTTTCCCCTCATGATGGTAGATTCTGGAGCCCCTAATACATCACAAATATTTTAAATCTATTGTTTCATATAATTCATTAAAATATTAAATTTGCATACATTTCATATATTTGTTGTTTGTTTAATACAGAATTAATTGGAATTTTCATTTACTCAGGAAACAAGCATGAAAATGGTGTTTTTAATTTTATTTTCAAGTCCCAGAGATCTTGTGATAGGTCTGTTTATGTTGTTTTCTTTTAGAATAGAGTTGGTAGCCCTTTTAGGACTTTTACAGTAGTAGCTCATTAAGTGTTGCTTAGTGCTAATAAACAGAATTCATTTACTTAAATTTCAGCGGTCTGATCGTATTGACATTGTATTCTTGTGGATGCATTATTTTTAACTGTGCGCCATCCAACTGATGTCCCTGGAATTAGTAAGAAGCATCCATTGTCAGGTAGACGTTGCCTGCACACCTACCCTCTGCTGGGCACTGTTGCAGGGCCTGCGAGCGCAGCAGGGCGTGGAGCCGACAGGTTGTCTTCAGGGCGCTTCCATGATAGCAGGGAACGCTAAACTACCAGATGGAAGTACAGACACTGTTGAGTGATATTGTGAATAAAAATGAAGTGGTGGGAAAGATGAACCTGAGAGGGTACGGAGCAGCCTTCTGAGGTGCTCAGAAGTCTCTCCTTCAGCAAGGTGACATGAGAGTGAAGCTCATTTGGTAATATTCTCTAAATTATTTTTTAATAAGCCCTAACTTGACATTCTTCTCTTTATAAAATATAGTGATATCCAATAAAAGAAAGTGTTAAAAGGGGTATTTCAGTGAAAACCAAATAAATAGTGTATTTTCAGGACCTATTAATTACTGAAAATCAGTATTGGAGTTATAGTCCAACACTAATGAATTAACAAATTGCATTTTAATTAAATTCTTATTTAACTATAACACTAATTAAGGGATCATAAATGTGTATTGTACATTTCAACATAAATATTTTATGAGTATATGCAAATATGTATTTCCTTTGTGAAAAGTTATTTTCTAATTTTAAATATAAGAAAGTCACTGAACAAGTCCATTTTTTATGTCCCCTTTCTCTTTTCTTTTGAAAATAATTACTAGTAAGCAGCAGTAGAAAAACAAGCAAGAAACAATGAGATACACATGAGCAGGTACATCTGGATGCAGAGGTTCTGTATCCAGATTGTCTTGAAGTCGATCACACACAAACAGCTTCCCCCACTGCAGGGAGATTTTGTGTGCCTGCTTTTGGAGACAAATCTGATGGATTTGAAGCACAAGGTGTTCTCTATTTTGTATAAATATAAGAAAGTACCTACTATGGTAGTCATATTACATGCGGTATCTCGGAGAATTACAGAATTAACATAGATAGAGCCCAGAAATAAACACACGCACCATTCATCTGTCCTGAGCATTCCTTCATCCATGATACCTTTTGGACAGCTGCAGGTATCAGGCGCAGTGGAAGTCAGTGGTGATACAGGCCTTTGTGCAGTGTGCACAGTCTCAGGTAGAATGATGTAAAAAGTAAAAACACTGCAAAATGTCTTATATTTTGGAAACTATAAACCAATGATTTGACCCACTGTTAGTCATAAAATCAGTAGGAAAAAAGTGCTTGAGAAATCAATTGGATATCAAAATTATTATATTAGAAATCTAAATTTTGTGGAATTAAGTAATATACATATTTTCATAATTTTTAAAAAATTTTTATTTGTCATAATTAGTTGTACACGACAGTAGAATGCATTCATACATTTTGGTAGCTCATACCTGGAGTGTAATCTCTCATTTTTCTAATTATACGTATTGCAGGATCACATGGGTCATGCAGTCATACATGTACATGAGATAATGTCTGTTTCATTCCACTATCATTCCTTCCCCCATACCCTAACCCTGTAACTTTTTTTTTTTGCTTTACAAAATTAATAGCGCAAAATGCTCATCTGTTCCTTAATGTAAATCTCATAAGAGTTTTCCAGAAGATGAAGTATAAAAATATCAAAATCATTTCTCTTATTGAAGGAGTAACAGAATATTGATGCTTTTGAAAGTAAGCATGATCAAGTCCAGATTCCTGGAAGCAGAAAGCCGCATTGCTGCAGGGGAGGGGACGCCCTGTCCTCCCAGCCTAGCTCTGTGGTGGAGGCTCCTGCCAAGGAGACAAGCGAGCGTGCCGGGTACTTAACAGGAGCCTTACATGACATGGGGAACTGCATCAGGAAGTGCAGTCCCGAGGCACACTAGTTTTCTCCAGTCAGTTTCATAAGAAAGAAATCTGCCAGACAGTCGTGGAGAAATATGCCTGGACAAAGGGGCACGGTCTCAGACAGCAAGCCGGACAGGGCAAGGCCTAATGTGCGGCTTCT
This sequence comes from Sciurus carolinensis, assembly GCF_902686445.1. Lineage (NCBI taxonomy): Eukaryota > Metazoa > Chordata > Mammalia > Rodentia > Sciuridae > Sciurus > Sciurus carolinensis. The sequence continues at coordinate 5,845,423 of NC_062219.1, read as the reverse complement.
CCCTGGCCACCTTCATCTTCATCTTCAGAGGGAGGAGCCCCTGCAGTGCCCCAGGGATGGAGAGGAGAGGGCACTTACCTCCTGAGGGTCTCCATCGCTGTCAGGGGAGAAAGGTGGGAGGCAGGGAGCCCTGGCCTTCGCTCCCACTGCTTCTTTATTTTTAGTGTATTTTTGCTGGAGGGCGTCGTAGGTCATAATCCCCTAAGCCCCAATTTGAACCTGAGATTCTGTTGCACTTCTTTTTCATTCTTATCTATTTAAATAGAACATTACCACAAAATCGGTATAGTGTAGGAAGTTACCCCCACCACCCCCGAAGGGCTGCATCCTTAGCGACAGCAAACAGAAAGGGCAATGGTGGGCCTTCCCTTCCCGTCCACAGATCCAGCCAGCTGTGGATCAGGACCGTGTCTGTAGAGCACATGTAGGCTGCTTTTCTTGTTGGGATTTCCTGAGTAATGTGGAGAAATAACTATGTAGGATTTACCTTGGGTTGGATAGTAGGAGTCATCTAGAGGTGACTTAAGCTCTACGGGAGGAGAAGTACAGGTTACATGTAAACACTAAGCTGCTTTATTTAAGAAACTTGAGCACTCATAGAGTTTGGCTTCCCTTGGGGTCCTGGAACCAACCCTCATGGATAGAGGGACAGCTATAGTCTGCTCTCAGAATGCCATGACAGTTCCCAGCCAATTGATTTAGTATTGGTTGATCAATTTTCTCTCTTCTACCTTATTGCTCCCATTCCTTACAATACAGCAACATCAATACATATTCTGGTTTGATTGGACTACCCTGTTTTTGGTTTGTTTGTTTTGTTTTTATTTGTTTGTTTTGGTACTGGGGATTAAATCCAAGAGTGCTTTACCACTGAGCTACATCCTGAGCCCTTTTTATTTTGAGACAATCTCTTGCTGAGTTGCTTAGGGCCTTGCTAAGTAGCAGAGACTGTCCTGCAACTTGCCCTTCTCCTGCCTCAGCCTCCGTGCCACTGGGATTACAGGCATGCACCACTGAACCCAACTGATTAAATTATTCTTGATGGTCTTAGGCTAAAAGCAAAGTTAAAAGAGAGGAGTCCAAGCTGAAGTGTATTAACTTGAGTGAATTAGTAACTAGGAATTAAAATTTCCCCTGTCCTTAGGTCTGTGGAGAGAATGGTGGAACTTAAGCAGGCTGGACTTTAAGTAGACTGGAAATTGGAGGGCATCACTGCAGGGTTGAAGGTGTTTATTTCACCATAATGATCACTGCATGTGACCCTGGCTTGTCCCATACATTCACCCACTTGGCTTTAGTCACACTCGATTCCTTGATTTCAGATCTGCTTCTGGTGGAAGGACACCTTTGAGTGCTGCGACTAGTACCTTCTTATTCTCCTTATGCCCCACTTGCTCATTCTCAGGTCTTTTAAACTTATTATTAATTTACTCATTTATTTAAGAAACATGAATGAGTGCCATTGTTACTGTCATTCGAATGATCTCTTCTGTCTTATTTTTAATCTGCTTTATTTTGTCTTATTCTGCTTACTGTTAAAACTCATCTTTTCTGTGGTTATCCCATTGAGGACTAGTTATTACTCTTCCAAAGTAAACACTGCTCATTCCTTAAACCTGAAAGAGTGCATCTTTAATGATAGTTATTCCAGAAAAAAACCTGGTCTCAGTTTATAAGAAGTGGCTCCAAGTTACCCCGAGACTGAAGGAAAAGACAGACAGATCCAGGATTGTACGAACTGCAATTCATTGGGGACTTTCTGACTTTCTGTGGTCCTGGGTGCCAGCAAGACCAGTGGATTCCTGTGATTTGGGCCAAAGTAGGGGTCTTATAAAGTGGTCAGTATAAAAGTGACTTCATCCAATCTAGGGTGTACCTGGTTTATCTAAACTAATGTCAAGGATATTAGGTACATTTTTGGTATTAATGGCACCAGGGTCCTGGTCATAAAGCTTGTTATATTACTTTAATGTTTTTGTTTGTTTATAGTCTGCTGAGAAACCATGCAGGGAAAACTGACCAGGAATGCTCAGGGACCATGGTGGCGTATACTCAAGACAGCTAATAGTCACGGCACGCCAAATCCCCATAGTGGTATTTGAGGCACAGTGAAAGGCAGGTAGGGTTTAGATGCTGCCAAAGGCAAGTAGGACAGAGGATCTTCAGACCCATTCACCACTACCTTTTCCTTCTGAGTGTGTCTTCATGTGAGAAGTGAATGATGCTTAGTTTATGTTTACATGCTTTCCCTGTTTCATTAAATAGTCCATTCGACAAGTCCTTATTGGGCCTTTGTGAATGCGGGCACGGGTTGGATGCTGGGCATCAGCCTGGCTCCGCACCCAGTGGTGCCTGGACTATGCAGCATGCTGAAGTCCTCAGAATACCACATGGCAATATATGTGTGGGCATTATAAAAACTCAGTAAATTCATTTTCTGTTTCTTTAATTAACCTTGTTTCCTGCCCTATTAAAAGATGGGTTTTAGAAGAAAGAATTTAAGAAAATAAATTTTAATCAGTCATTTTCAACAACTGAAATCTACTAAGTATGTCCTATCAGTATTCCAGACTACATGGGTTGCTTGCTTCTGAATTTCACTCTTAACAGTTGAAAGAAATAAAACAAAATTCTTTCTGTATTTGATTTAAAATGGTTTTGATGATCAGCTTTTGTTAGTGGCATTTACAAATTCTAAACAACTTTCACCAGCATCTATTTTATTCTTTAGTATCTGCTGGGATTTGCTGTGTAAAAGAAAGAGGGAACAATGTAGCTTACATTATTCCCATAATTAACATCTGTGAAGGACAAGCTTCTGCATAAATTCTTCTCATAATGGGAGGAATGCAGGGAAACAGAATGGTGGATCCTGTGCTATGGTTTTAATATTTAAAATGTTTTTCTCTTAGGAACTGAACCTTTAGCTTCTGCACATAAGAGCAGTTTTTTTTTCATTTTTTATTTTCATTTCTTTTGCCCAAATAAATATAGAAGATTATTCCAAATAAACTATTTTGTTAGGTAATAGTCTTCCTTTCTACACAACAAAATTAGTGATTTGCAATTCTAATAGCTTTCTGTGTAATTTACTTCTTTTTAAAAATATTTTTGTATAATTTATAAAATGAAGTTTAATCAACCTTTGAAAGAAGCAGTGATTCACTCTTGATTTTCGTTGAATTTCTTTTACTAGTGCTTTCTCAAGTACGGGTGCTGCATTAAAAATGTTTTCCCCCTATGGACTAAAGAGAAGTGTGAATTTCTCATTGTTCCCAAAAGAATGGACTCGGTGGCCTTTCTATGACAGAACTGCAGCCACCTTGCTAGCCTCCTGCTCTGGGAGATGGTCTCCTGCAGAACTTAGATGCCATTTCTTCTGGTTGTCAGCACGACTCTTCCTTGGCTTGTCCCTAGCAATACATCATTCAGAGGGGGCACCCCCAACACCTACCCCTTTGATGTATGCAGCTCTTTTATTTCCCTTATGTTGATAACTTATTTGTGCAGATTTTCTGGAATTAGAGTATTCTTTTTCTCTTAAACCAGTACACTGGGCATGGTGGTGCCAGCCTGCGATCGCAGCTGCTCAGGAGGCTGAGGCAGCAGGATCAGATTCCCAGTTCTAGACCAGGCTGTGTGACTTATGAGTGACTCAGGAGGCTCTGTCTCAGCATTTAAAAAAGAGTGGCGGGTATACCCCAGTGATAGAGCACATTGCCTAGCATGTGCAAGGTCCTGAAAAAAATCAAACAAAACAAACAAAAAGACCACCAAGAAAATCAATGCTAATTGATTTAAAAGCTTTAGGACTTAAGGAGTTCTTTTTATTATGACCGGTTTATGTTTACTAAATGTCATTTGTATAAATATTGTTAGAGTCTTTTTGCTGTTCTTTCTGGTGAAATGCACATAATATAAAGCTTACTAAGTTACCACTTTTAATAATATAGTTCAGTAGGGTGCAGTAGATGTGTTGTATGCAACCAATTTCCACAGCTCTTTGCATCTTACAAGACCAAGACCCTGTGCTCCCTGGACAACTCCCCATTCTCCCCTGCCCACGTCCTGCAACTGTCACTCCACTGTCTCTAGGAGAAGGACCCCATGCACTCCATAAGAGACCTGACATACACCTTAGCACAAAGCTAAGGTTTTTTAATATATACAAGTAATTGGCAATATGGACTCTAAATGTTAAAAAATAAACAAGAATAGTTATATAAATATTATTTCTACTTCAAATGTTTAGTAGCCATTGAATCAATTAGGCAAACTTTACCTGTATTATAAAAATTATTATAAAAGTAGGATATATATTAATTTTAAATTAAAGTATTACCATTCAAAAGTTTTTTAAACCATCAAAAACTAGAATGAATCATATAATGAATGCATGCATAACATGTTACATATCACTAAAAATGATTTTAAATCAGTTGAATTATGTACATTCCATTTACCAAATATTCTATATAATATCCCTCATACCAATGTACACATGTATTTGTATATTTACATTCAATTCATACTTCTACCTATAATGTTTCTGTTTTTCACATTCCACTATAATCTGAAATTGCTTGATTTTAAGAAAATAATTGCAAAAAAGTAGTGAGGCCGTAAAGTCTTTGTCTCAGCTTCCAGCCTTTAAAAAAAAATGCCTTAAGGTCACTGTTGTGTATGGAGTGGTTTCTGTTTCCACTCAGGCCTTTGTGCTGATATAATTCATGTCACTGTGGGGCATCTTCACCCCTGACGCTGGGATTTCATGTTACAGGCGCCTGTCAAGGCTCATCATATTCTAGTAGGCAGTGCTGCAGAATTTGGTTCTAATGTGGTACTTGGTAATAAAACTTGAAACCAAAGGAGATTTCTCCCTTTATTTTGGCATATTAAGTTTTGCAATGCCAAGTGACTCACATGCACGTGCTTACTGGTCTGTCTGCTCTATTTCTTGGCTTTACTCAGCTTTATTTCAAGGACTGACTTGCCCAGCACTTACTTGATTTCTTTTTTCATTTTTCCATTTCCTTCCATTGTCTAAGACTTGAAATAAATTGCATAAGCTAAATTATATCATTTTTTTCATTATCTTATTTTTTTCTGATGATGAATATACTTTAGAATGGCTTATTTAATAAAACATTGTTTCATCAGTCATTCCTATCTGATTTAATATGCAAAGTATACATGAAGTATTACAAGAAGGAATCTTTACATTAAATTTTATTCTCCTCACCATTTGTCATTCTTTCATAATTGTTTATAAAGTAAATCCCATTGCTCAGCTGAAGACGCAGCGTAAGCTGGCCCTTCTGCCTCCCCTCTCAGTGCAGATGGGAATGTAGGCATAGAGAACGGGCAGTGTTCAGCCATTGCACCCCACTGGGGCACCCTTCACTGATGCGTACCTTCGCCCATCACAAAGCGGTAAGATGGACCTTGCATTGAAGTATCCTCAAGTAATTCATGAGCCATAAATGTATTTTATCAATAATTATACATCTTAAAATGTATGTCTGATCAGACATCTTGGCCAGGAAGAAAGCCTGAGTGTGTGGAATTCTTTTGTAAGCAGAGAAAGTTCTGATTTTGGCTGTGTGGGGCTACCTACGGCACTGCCCAGCCCATGCTGTTCATTTCTCCACTATCGTCTCCATGAGCTTATTGTTGCACAAAAGAAAATTAGCGTGGTCTGGACACATTTCAACATAAAATAATAACTCACCAAACTTTTCAACTCTCAAGGTCTTCTGTTATAACTTTTAAGGAAAAATTAAAAATTTTAAAATAGCATAAAAATTAAAAATAGCATAAAAATTGTTATGCTCTTTGTGTGAAATTTTTTAAGTACAATTATTCTTTTCAAAATAAAAAAAAGTGATTTAAAATAGCATACTTCTCACTTCTCCTGTTTTGATCAGTTGTATATCCTGAGTTCTGACCTAGGCTTTAGTTTCTACTAAATACTTTCCTTTTCTAAATCTTGAATTCTCATGTATTTTTGCGTAGTTTGAAGTTCACGCTTGACTTTTAACATGATTTACATGTGTCTCCTTTTTTTGGGGGGCAGGGATTGTATCAGGGATTGAACTCAGAGGCACTGGACCACTGAGCCACCTCCCCAGCCCTATGTATTTTACTTAGAGACAGGGTCTCACGGAGTGGCTTAGCACCTCGCTGTTGCTGGCAATGCTCTATACATTCATTGTATAATATTTTGAATGCGAAAAGTAAATAGTCACTTTCTTTTGTTCTTTTTCCTCTGAATTTTCATTCTGCCTCTCAGTTTACAAATCATTTTGGCTTGTGTTTTCTCCAGGCTTTTTTTCTTTGTTGGACTGTTTTCACACCTTGACCCTTTCCTGTCCCTGGTCACTTGTAGGGTGGTGACTTCTGGAGTTTCTGGCTTGGTGCTGTCCTCAGCTCCCTGTCTCCCAGGAGCCCAGAGGGAGGGAGGAGCACTAGCTTCCTCTCCTTTCCTGTTCCTTCTTCCACGACTGCTCAGGCTGTCGACCGGCCTACGGCCCAGGTCCTCAGAGTTGCTACCCCATGCTTTCCTTCTCACAGCCTTACGACCAGAGGTGTGGCGAGAGTCCCACATTTAGGAAGAAATTCCAAGGTGTTATGTTTTTGTCTCCTTCATTTCCTTCTGACTATGGTTTAGACCTTCAATTGTGTACTTTTTTTAGTCGCATCCCTCCTCATTTTGGTGTCTTTGATCTGATTTTTAAAAGAATTTTCCCAGTGTGTGGGGGAGGGATTCATGCAAAACTACTTTTATACATTGTACTGTAAACATTTTCAAAGGAGATTGTCATGAGCGAAGGATACCGGAATATCAGGAATCAAGCTAGAGATTTTTTGGACTGATTTTCACGGTGCTCTGAGGTGCCTTAGCAGCTGCAGTGGAGCCAGACCTAGGCCTGCTGCAACTGCCCTCCCTCCACTTCAGGAGGAAATGCCCCGGCTGAAGAGTGTTAGGGAAGAATCAGCGCTTGCTTACATAGAAATTTAGACATTTCTTAAGACAGGTTGGCCTGATGCAGGGATGTAAACTTCAGTAATTAGATTTAATATTTGAGGCATAATGGAAAAGTGGAGGCAGATTGAGAAGTCCAGGAACGGCAACATGAGAGTGCACATTCTTCTGTTCAGAGAGTAGAGGGGATGGGAAGCGTTAAAGAATAAAATCAGTGTTTACTAAACACCATGTTCAAGCACCAAACATAGTGAACTAATTACTGTATTAAAGAACACAGAGTTTACAAGTGAAATGAAGTACTGATAAAGGACACTTGTGTTGTCATTGGCATGAATGTTGATTTGGACCCTGGGAACAGTTTTAGTAGGAGCTGGAATAGAAAGATGATGGAAGAGGAGATACAAAATGTGAATAATAGAATACTAGTGACCAAGGGGAGGGAGACATAAAGGGTGATTTCTAAGACCTAACTAATGACAGAGGATGAGATGCAGCTTAAGCAATGGCAAAATAAGAGTTCCATACCTTTAAGCTGAACTTGACAGAATGATCCAGACAATTTATCTGGAAGAATAAACAAACAAGAAGAGCAGATGGCATTTTCAAAAGTGCTAATGAAAAGAAGAACTATCTATATTAAATAATTTTTATAAAGGAAATAGAACTAGAATAGCACAGAACTGGAACGATAAAAATAAAATGACCAAGGAAGTGTACATGGACAGGTTACGCAATGCACCACACACTTTGAAAACTGAAGGAGTCATAATATTCCAGTGAAGAAGGACTGATACTCATCAAAGACAAGTGGAAGGAGGATCAACAATTTGCAAAGAAACAAAAGAAATTATCAGATGAATTTAAAAACAAATACAAAGAATCATGTTAGAGAAAGTAAAGTATATTTTGTAATTAAAAGCAATATATCACAATTTTTTAAAAAAATTAAATAAAAGTTAGATAATTCAGGAAAATGTAAACAGGGAAAATATCATAAGCATGATAAACCTGTATCAATATTTTGACATAGTTCTTTTTCTAAGCTCTTCTTTCGTGCCTTAGTTGAGATATTGTTACTTACCATTTTATAGCCAACATAAGTTTTCTTTTTTAGGTATAGCAGTTTATGATAACTGCTGTTGAAAAACTCCCCAAATCCCAGAAGCTTGATGTATGATCATTTGCTGCTCCTCAATCCCGTGCATCTGTATTGGGTTCTCTGCTCCACACAGTCATTCAGGGACCTGTTACTTCAGTCCAAGGCTTGGATTCTTCACCTGAGTCCTCTCCTGTAGATGAGGGAAGGGACATTTAGACCATTAGAGGGGTGTTTTTGGTTCAGGGCTAGAAGCAGTGGTCTTCACTTTGGTCTTCTTTCCACCAGCCAGAAATCAGCCACATAGCCATGAATAAGAGGGTAAGGGAGGGTTCAAGAGGGTAAGGCAAACACTTTGCACATTGGGATAGCTTCTCCTTCCCCAGGTTCTTAGAGTCTCCTTGTTTACATGTTTTTTTGAGACTATTTAACATTCAGTGGTCCAGATGAGTTTTATTGAATATAAACTTTTTATATGCTGTCAATATTCACCATTTCTCATTTATCATAATTCTTAATTATTCTTCAACATTTTAAAATGATTATTTTAAATGATTATTTCTTACATGTTCTTCAGTTTTACAGTTATTCATAAGTCTAGGGCAGGACCCTCATGGTTAGAAGCAGGAATTTCTCCAGTTATCATTATTTTTTGGTATGGAGTTTTACCTCATCCCTATGTAAGCAATTTATTCCATTAATTCAATGTGAGAATCTGATTCTTTTTATAAAGTCTTAAACTGATGTTCTCTACAAATAAACCCATTTTTTGAGCTCTAGAAGGTAAGATAAAGATAAACTGTATGGGAGGATATTCATTTATAAACTGAACACTTGTGAGCAGCCCAAATAGTCACAAAGGATAATAATTAATTAAATCATAATAAATTCACTTGATGGGATTCATGTTGTAATTTTATAGAATACAATATGGCAAAAACATATATGAAATAATGCTAAGTTAAAAAGAAAACAGTTTGGGCTATAAAATGGCATAGTCCAAAGTCAAAACTATGTAAAACATAAACATATGTCAAACAGTGATCAAAAATATCATGGGGTTGCAAAGTCCATTGTTTTAGCATAGTAAAAGTATCATGGTTTTTATTCCTCAGTGAAGTAGCTGTTGTTTGGTTGGGAGAATTTCAATACTTTTAGGTAAAGTTCATTGCTTCCATAATTAAAAATAACTATAAAGACAAACTGTACACTAAAATTTCCAAATATGTTAGTTTTTAGGTATTACATACATACTGGTTCATGAAACCTTCTGTAATCAATATCTACTTAATTAAACCTTGACTTTCGTTATCTCAGGAAAATGTTGCTTGTTTTACTTTCAATACTTCTGACGTCAGACCACTGCAGACACTGCTGTGCTCTTCCTCAGGAGCTAGGACTTTAACCTATATGATCTGCTTAGCTTCATTCAAATTGTTTTCTTGAATCACATGTTTACAGTTTAATAGAAAGGTGTTAATTTACCTCCAGCTGCTAAAATTAATTGCTAGTTTGCCTCTCTCAATCTTTGTTTTCCTTTACATGTTAGCATACATTATATGATGTTTTGCTTTCTGTTTTTTACTAACTGTCACACTATGACCATGTCCTAGCATCACCATAGTCACTGTGCTTAATATCACTGTCTCAGGGTAGCAGAAGCCAAGACAGGGTTAGACCTGTAGGGAGTGTGTGAGGGGAACTGAGGGAAAGGGGGAGCCAGGGCCAGGGTGTGAGGGCTGCCCGACCCTGACGTGGCCTGTCGCTGAGCTCAGGAGCCAGGGAAGGAAGGCAGGGTGAAGCCCCGCAGGTTGCCTCCAGCTCGACCACCCTCTTGTGCTGGCCTTCTTTCTAGAACGCCCTCTCTTACTCCTCAAGAGTCACTAACACAGCTTTCACACTGAGTCACTTGGTCAGAGATTCCTTCCTTGATACTCTGAGGAAGTTAGAACCCTTGATGGTAAGTTCGGTGGTGCCACATTTCTTATTACACCTTCAGGCCCCCATCATGTTCATGACCAATGATTACTCTCTAAGGCGATTGTTACCGTATGTTATGAGGTGTCCCCCAAAAGCTCCTGTTAGTGCAGGAGTGTTCAGAGGTGGAATGACTGGATGTGAGAGCTGTAACCGAATCAGGCCACCCTAGTCTGAATGGACTGGGAGGTGAGGTAGATGGGTGGGGGCGTGGCTGGAGGCAGGGTCACTGGGGGCTGCCCTGGAACGGTGCGTCTTCCCTGCAGCCAAGTCAGGCCGCGGCCTGCAGATCTGGCAAGCCATCAAATCTCCTTCCACTGTGCGCAAGAAGTGGACTTTGTCTTCTGAATTGGCAGGACCAGTGAAGCCAAGTACTTCTTCACCTCTTACTGAAGTGTGTCCCTCAGCCTTGGGAGGGACTCAGAGTCAGGAAAAGAGCAGGCCATCTGGTCAGGAGAATGCAGCTGTGCTCAGTGCTGGGCACAAGCAGTAGGCTGCCATGTGCAGCGTCGTGGAATGCCTGTCGGCTCCTGGCCGAGCACGGGGCATCCCTCTGCAAACCTACAAAGGGAGTCACGTGGAATGCTTTACCATGTCTGGGGACATCAGGAAAAGCTTTGTGACACAATGTGGACTTCTCTCTTTCAACTTTCCAAGTTAAGGTCCTACTTGATTCTTCCAGATACTTCCTAAGCCAATTTTTATAAAGAAGAGGGACATTTTTGAAACACCTTATTTCTCTTCTTTGTGAATTTACTCAGGATTCATGGGTGGTAGCACTGTCACGATAGCATCATAGAAGACTCCTTTCTTGTCAGATCAACTGAGCACAATCACTGGCTGAATGATCTGAGCACACACTGTGTGCCAGGCACTGATCTGATAATAGTAGTATACATGCTTGATATGAGATGGTCTTCACCATTTTAGTTTAGTGGGTTGGGGACAAGAACCCACATGTGAGATGTGTGTGTATTATAGGTTCATAACAGGCATACAATCCAAGTGCTGTGGAAATAGAGGAGAGAGCAATTTGGGAGAAATCAAGGGATTTGTGACAGAGAAGTCTGCCATTGACTTGATGCCCAATGGGAACCAAAGGTGTGCCAAGAGAAAAGCAGAGTTGCGGAGGGGCCAGCTTTCCAGGCAAAAGACACAGCATTTACAGAGATACAAAAATATCAAGGAAGTTACATAATCGGAGAAAAAGTAGACAGTTTCGTTCATTGGCATTGAAAAAGAGTGAAAGGGTGGTTTTTCTAAAAGGACCTATTAAGACATTAAGTTTTAACTCGTACACTCAAGCTAAAGAGAGGGATTGTCACTCACAGATATACCATGCAGTAAGGCATGGGGACAGAAGAGAGGGATTGTCACTCACAGATATACCATGCAGTAAGGCATGGGGACAGAAGAGAGGGATTGTCACTCACAGATATACCATGCAGTAAGGCATGGGGACAGAAGAGAGGGATTGTCACTCACAGATATACCATGCAGTAAGGCATGGGGACAGAAGAGAGGGATTGTCACTCACAGATACACCATGCAGTAAGGCATGGGGACAGAAGAGAGGGATTGTCACTCACAGATACACCATGCAGTAAGGCATGGGGACAGAAGAGAGGGAGCAATGGAAAGGGCGAGGCCATCTCAAGGCTCCTTAGACGTGGAGAGCCGCTGATCCCCTCAGAGTAGAAAAGTGTCCTCTGCAAGACAGTCATGTGGAGTCCTGGCAGCAGCTGGGGACCCGCGGGTCCTAGTTGCCAAATGGGATCTGTAGGAGATCCCTGGTGATTATGAGCCAAGCCAGGCGCCATTTGTGCCTGCCTTAGATTGGGAGGATTCCATGACAGAGTTTCCTGTCTTGGTTGTGGCCTTGCAGTTTCTTCTTGTTGTGTTGCTATACATGTGCACTTTGATCAACTGAAGAGGTAGAGTCTGACAAAAATGACAATTCAGTATGTGCAATTTAAAAAATGGCAGTAGCACATTAGACAATAACTTATAAATGTTTTTAAAATGCCTAAATATTAGTTTTAAAATAAAGCAAAGGGAAAAGGCATGCTTTCTGTTTACCATGACAGCAAATAGTGACTAATCAATGTTCTTACATTTTAATGCTCAAATATTCTGAAAATTTGACTAGTAATGAGTTAATATGTACTTCATTTATAAGAAATTTGTAGAATAGCTTGTTTCTGTCACAGCTTTCTCCAAAATATTATTTTCTAAAGTCAAACAGCTCTAAGAATTGACAAGTTTGCATGCAGTTGTAGAATCACAAAGCAGCACCACAAGAACTATAAATGTTTTCTAATCTAAACATTTAATTACTCTTTTATGAGTTTTACAGATAGTATCTTTAAACTCTTTGAGTAGATTGTCTATGTTGTCAATCTCCTTGTGTACACAAATAAATTCACTATCAATAAGTACTAAGTAACTTCTGTGCATTAATGTACTGTGTGCAATTAATATGTAACATGTGTAACTAATAAAACACAGCGAGGGTGTGATGATAGTGACTCTCATGATCAGTCAGGTAGACACAGGATAGGACGCACTTTGATTTACTCCAGCTGCCCCTTGGGGAGCCTGTGTCCATTGCTGCTGCTGCTGGAACACACGGGGACCCAGGAGGCCCTTAATGAACACCCAGCTTCCTATCTCCACCCTCTCCTGACCCTTTCCTTTCCCTTCTCCTCCCAGTCATAGTTTCCAGCTCTTCCTGTGGTCTCTGGTTACTCCATGGTTTTCTGGCCATTTGCCCTTCTCTGCAGCAGTGGCCTTCAAAATCACTTATTCACATTCATTCTACAAAAACTTCTGAAAAATGGTTCAGTCTCATAGAGATTTTTATTTTGACATCTAAAAATTCCATCATAAGTTTATTATATGATTTTGTTTTCATTCTATTAATGAATCTGGTCAACTCTAAATACCAGAAGCAACTGATTCCCATCATCATTCATTTAAAATATATGAACTAACTTTTCTTTAATTTCTGAAAATTTTACATTGCTTGTTTTTTTTCCTGAAACCTATAATTTTCTCTTTGCTATTTTTTTCCCTTTCCTTGAAACCTATAATTTTCGCTTCACTGTCCCCTCAGAATGTTTTCTGAATATAGTTGTTATTCTGTAAATTTCTTATTGATTATCACATTTAAATCAATTTAAATAATATTTTTATTTCCAGTAACCCTAAGTTTCCAAGAGTATGCATAGTACCTATCTATCCATCCATCCATCCATCCATCCATCCATCCATCCATACCATAGGCTAATAGATACATAGATGGGTAGGCAGGTAGGTAGACCAATCCTGGGTTAATTTGCCTTTACAGATGTGACTGGTGCATAGCATCTAGCATATCTGTTGTCAGCCAGGATAGCCCCAAACAAGCCTGAAACTGACTGGCCGACAGGGGTCCAGGGCTTGGCCCTTCTATCCCTGGAAGGGTTCACCTTCAACTCCAGTTTTCTGTGTCCCACATCTCCCAGAGGAGGAGACTGCCTCCTCCTGGCTGAGCAAGGTGGGGATCTAAGATGCCTGTCTGCACTCAGTCCACAGCTCTGGGCAGCTGCCTTCCTCAGACAACTTTAGAGGAACTGGCACAGCCATTTCATTCCCAGAGGGACAGGGTGCTGCTGGTGAAGAGCAGACCCAAGTGTGGGCCGAGCTGTGCTTCCGAAGGGTGAAGAGAGGCCAGGGCCCTGGCTTGGCTCTGCTTCCTGTGTGTTCTCCTGCACAGCTGTTTCCCATGTGTCTGCTTATCCTGAACCCTGGTATGCAATGGGTAGAGACCACAGATATCGCAAAACAGATATGTTGCAAATTCTTATAATTATTAATCATGTAAGTAAAATTTTACATGAAATGTATCTCTTAATGAGAAAGTCTTGGTTTTTCTTTTCAATTGGTCCATATATGTGTAGATGGATTCTAATTCATTGTGAGAATCAAATAGGTCCAGTATCAATTTCCAGCTCCTGTTTTTTTTTGTAGATGGAAGCACAAGCAAGCCCCGCCCATATAAATAAGCAGATTTGAGAGGAAGGAGTTTAACAAAGTGGCTCAATTCTTTGAGCATTTCTTACCAGTTAGATGCCACAGGCACTTAACAGTCTGTTCGTCAGGAGGTATTTTTAGTGGCCTAGCAGCTGATGCGTTGTTAGGCTTCTCTTCAGTGTTTTTGAGAGCTGAAAACTGGCAGCTGCCTGACTTAAGATGGGCTTCCTATGCCGCCTTCCACGCCCTCGCTGTCTTCACACCAAGGCCAGTGCGTGGCGTCCAACTGGCCTGTGACCTGGACATGTGCTGTTACCTTTGGGGTGGGTGCACATTATTTTTTTCTTTTTAATTTGTAAACTGGTGGAAGAAATGTTGTGAAAGGGGAGATGAGAAAAATGGATATCAGAGGCTTTCCTGAGAGATGACTTCACTGACAGTTTAAAAACTGGACCTGGAATTGTGATGTGTCCCCTAAAAAGCTCACGTTAGACAATGCAGGAGTGTTCTGAGGTGAAATGATCACACTGACCAGTGTTTTAATCCATTTGATGTGTTAATGATTTGAAGGAACTCCTAGATGGTAACTGGCAGGGGAGGCGTAGCTGGAGGAGGTAGGCCAGCTGTGAGACCCTGTGAAACTGCTTACCCTCTTTGTCAGTCTCCGTGTCCTCATTCATACCTATAGACCTACCTCAGAGGGTTGTCTTTTGTTATAAGAATTAAGTAAAATAATACATGTTAAACTTGACAATAGTGTTTGGTCTTGCTTAGATAAGAATATTAAATATTATTATTATCACTAGTATCACTATATCTTTAAATCAAACTGGCAATAGTTGAAGGAAATGTATTATTAATGCATGTCCACAAATTTTAATATCTCATGTGTTTTTCCTTACATGATAGTTATTTATTTTTATTTGCATTATATATTTAGTTCTTACTAACTTGTGAATTCTTAGAAGTAGGGGACCATTTCTGTTCTGGTTTTAAAAATATTGGATGATTTTGCTTTCATTCATCTTCATGTACTCTATTGACTGTATCTAGTACTTTGCACATAATAAGCATTCAATAAATGTTAGTGGAATTGAATAATGTAAAGCTCACCTTTTCTTATTTGTGAAAGTCCATGAGTGGCTAACAGTGGTTGGTAACAGAAGTTTCTACCTGTGTAGTTCCACAAATGAATAAAATAGCTCTAATGTTTGATCAACTAGCAGAATAGAATGTTTGACTTTGCTCCAGAAGTTGTAGGTTTGCATGGCTCCTGATAAATGCTGTCTGACATATACTGAGACTTCATAAAAAGGGATTAGAAAGTAAGGGTCACAGGTTCAACACTAATAATTTAAAAATTTTTTGTCGGGGGTGGAGGGGTATCTTGAAATCGACTTTGTTTCTCACCAAAAAGAAATTACAGAGCAAACATAGCTTGGGTATGTAGTTCTGTAACATATTTGTTTGGTGTCTTTGACATTTGATAGATGTCATTGACAGTATTTACTATGTGCGTATGAGAATATGACCAGAAAGGCCACCGTACAGTAATCACATTGAACATTTCCAGTTTTGGCTGACTACTAGTTTGTCTGGTATGAGTTTTATTTGATTCCGACTTTGCCGAGACAAGCCTGATGACACGTCTGAAAAGCTCCACTCCATGGCTGGTGTTAACATGACCCGCCCTTCAATCTGCTGTGACATGCAATCAAATTCTATGTTAGTAGTCCCCTGGGGGTCATATGGTGTCCTCTGCCCACTGTCCTCACACTGTAGCCTCACACTCTTTGCAGAGGGGCAGGCTGGCTGAGGTGGTGTCATTATGGCTGCTCCTGTGACCACCTTGGGTGTTGGAGGCAGATGGGAGCGGGCTGGCCTAGGTGCCGGCCTGGCTGAGTCTCAGGAGCTGCCTGACTCCATCTTGCAAGTCTTAACCATGGTTCACTCCTTAAGTTTCCACATCGCTGTGAGTTAGTCATGTGCTCTTGGGCAGACCCTGAAGCTTCCTTAGCCTCAGTTTACTCCATCGTCTGGTGGGGATAATAATGTTATGGTGCCAATGCCTAGTAGGGCTCCGTGAGGATCAGATGAAACAACAGGAGTGAAACATAGATCACCCCACCTGGTACATGGGAAGAGCACCCTAAATGATGCTCATGCTATAATTATCTGTCATTTATGACCCTACTAGAATCATTGGGAGTAGTGGCCTCTGTCAGCTTCAGTTGAGGCTAATTCCTTAGTCACAGAGATTCCTTTTGCTTCCTAAAGAGATTTAATTATGATAAATTGGTTTAACATCATATATTATTCTATATATGAATAAGAAATTACTAAAGTGTCTGCTTTATTTATATGTGGTTCGGGGCTTGAACCCAGGGCACTCTAGCACTGAGTTATTTTTACTTTTGAGATAGAATCTGCTCAGTTGCCAAGGCTGGCCTGGAACTTGAGATCGGCTCAGCCTGCAGAGTCGTTGGGATTATAGGCCTGCACTATCATGTCTGGCTCAGGTGTTTGTTCTAAATCCTTATTATTCTAAGAAAAAATGAAAAAGGAGAAGTTAGGGTGAGGGTCTTGACTTACCAAATATTAAAATGACTTGAAAAGTAAAATAACTCCAAAATAAGGGATGAGATTCCACAGAGAGATCAGCGGTACAAATAATCAGGAAGAAGCCTTCATGTCGATATGAACAGGATGTTTTGAGGGAACTGGGGAGTGACACCCAAATCACCCTGGAGGACACAGCTAGCCCCAGCGCGCCAGCCCTGCCACACCCTTCCTAGAGTAAAGATAGTCCTCTCTCTCCACGGCGAGGCCTCCGTGGGGCCCCGCACACTTCCTGGGGTGTGGTGGAGGTGTGGGTGCAGGCAGGCAGCATTGCTGGCCATCCTTGGGCATCATTTACAGACCTTGCTCATCAGTCATGGTCCCTTTTCCCATGGGGCCCAGGATCTTCCTCCAACCTCCTTCATACAGTGCTTTTGGCTGCCTTTAGCAGCTCAAAATTTCATGTCAAAGATGACCAGGAGGGTCACTTAGCCTTGCTCAGTTTTAAAACTGTGATTTTTATATAGCAAAGTGCTGAATTGTCTTGCAGTCTAGTACATTAATAGCAATACATTCGATTGACTGTGTGGCCTTAGGAAAGTCACTTCATTGTGATGATGAAGGGTCTAAACCCAGGAGATAATAAGAATTACCAGGTGTCATGCTGTAGCCCTTGAGCATGCCGTGGCAGCATGGTAACGAGTAATACGAACAGCGATTTTATTAGGTATGTGTCGTGTCTCAAGAAAAAAATCTCTGCAGAAAAACAGTGAAGCCTTTGAAGAACAGACAGATCTTTTGCCTGCTTAACACCACACTTTTAACATACCATGCAGTTAGTTTAATTAATTAGTTTATTTAGCTTCATGGGTCTGATGATTATTCTCTTGAAGTAACTTGAATCATCTTTTAAATTTTTATGCAGAGCACATAGAGCATTTTAAAGAACTCTTCGTACCCGATACTTAACTGTAGTTCTACTAGAATTCAAATAGCGCTTTCTATTAGAGATGTCTTAGCCCTACTCTGAAGCTTTCTTTCCCTGGGTTTTATATTTCCCGTTTTGGCTGAGAAGGCATCTGGAGAGATTCCAGCATGTTCACCTAGGACTTCCCTTAAGAGGCTGGGGGATCAGCTAATAAAAGAAGAAGACTAGCTGCCAGTAGGTGGCTCACTATGAATGTGCTTGGGAGGGGATCAGAAATGTCACCCCTCCTCCACTTGGCCTTTGTTTTCAATCCCTGCTGCTCTGAGCCTTTTTCTGTAATGTCTGAGTCATTTGCAGGGGAAGAGGGGGAAAGAGAAGAAAGCAAGCATGTAGAAGCCTCCCAGCACTGCAGGAGCAAGGCCCCATCTTGCTGAGTGGTCTCAAAGTGTGGCCCCGTCCAGTTCTCTTTTCTACACACAATTGCTTGTTCTTTTGTTCCTTGTGTCCTTGGCAAAGACTGAAAGAGCTAAGCTTGTAATACTTGGGCCCTCCTGTGTCACTTAAGAAATAATAAGCCATTGTCTTCATTAAGCCACCCTTGTTTTAGCAAATAGAGTCCAGATACTGGATAGGGAACATTTGAAGGGGGGCAGAATGGAGTAGCAACGCTTTCAAAATTCCCTAGAGAAGCTGTTTTGTTTCTCCTGTTTTCTTGCTTCTTACTGAGAAGATTCATATTCAAATGGGCTGGAATAGTTGCTGCACATTCTCATGCGCCCAGGAAGGCCTTGATTATGGCTAATTACAATGAAGAATGAAGCCCTAACAAGAGTGCTCAATCAGATTGCTGTTCATGCATGAAGTGACGAAGGCCAGCCTACGGAGGTGTGATTTTTGTAATTACAAACAATGTGGCTATTTGAAAAATGCTTAGTAAATCTGTTCAAGACAAAATAAGGTCTAATTAATCACTTTAGGCTCTGAATTCCCAGATGATCCATTTTCTCTCTTTCCCCACCTCGCTCTCTCTTTGTTCAGTTTTAGGGTCCCTTTAATAAACTGGATCGAAGTATAAAGTGTGTTCTTTTTGCTCACACTTTCGTTTGTTGGAGGAATGCAACTGTGTTACCTATTCTGGAGCCTTCTTTCCTGCCAATCATGTTGCAACCTGCTTTTAATGCAATTTGACAGAAGGTTTTTAAAAATAAATGTGTACATATTCTTGTTATTATCTGACAAGAAAATGCTTTATGAGAAGTTACTGTAAAACATTAAGTATTAATTTAGTACCATATTGACATCATCATTGGGCTGACATATGTTAACTCTTGAAATTCTGTGACTGCTATCCGTGGCCCTTGAGTAATGTCTCACTGCATTAGAGAGGAAAAAATGATAACTTTTCCTTATGTATCCCAAGGTTCATGGCGAGACCACTATAACAAAAGACAAATTAATAAGACAGAACCTAACAAATGGATTTAACATTAGCGTCTTGTGTCATGGGAGGGAGCCTTTGAACCCAAGAAGTGGGTAGATCGGTGTGTTTTCCCAGGTCCTCACGCAGAAGTGTGGCTGAAGATGGCGGGTTTGAAGGCCTGGGAGTAAACCGTGGGGTGTGGCGGGCGTTTGTTCAGTCTCTTCCCTTCACTCCCTGGGGCATCCCTTCCTCCATCACAAGAGGGCCTTGAGGGCAAGGGAGGAGAAGGGCAGAGACTGACCACAGGTTCCAGAGCCTGCCTCAGGCAAGCTGGTGCCAGGAGGTTCCACTGTCCTGGGGCTGTTGGGAGGAAGGGGGAGAGGAAGAGACACCTCCCTGCTTCTGAGGTTTCCTCAGTTTCCTTCAGGGTTTGGTGCTCAGCGTGCCAGGGGCCCAGATGTGGGGGCTTCGTGTTCTGAGCCCTGACAATATTCCACCTCAGTAACTGGAGGTTTCTGGGCCTTAGCGTCATTTCTTTTTCAAAAGTGCTTGAACTAAAGCTGTCCTGAGCTTGTCCCCTTATTCTGTTTGCCATTTTGTACCATCCCGAGGTTCCTCATCTAAAAATAGTCATAACATGGCAGAGTTACTGAAATAGATATGCAATGATAAAACGCTCAATTAAAGGTTTTCAATGTGTCAATCAAACCTGCCCAACTATTGGAGAAGTTCATTAGTTTTGCCTTTGGTTTCCATGTATGAATAAAAAGGAACTAACTTTTCCTAGTTGAATTAACAGTCTAGAAAGTAAACTCACTTCAGATTTCACCTAAGGAGTTACAGGGCTTACCATGCAGCTCCACCACAGCACACCATGGAGGAAGGTGGTTCTCAGAACTTCCACCCTCCTGTCTTCCTCTTTCCTCTCTCCAAGGTGGGTAGAAAAATTAGAATTCCTCTCCCCATGTCACATCAGAAAACCCGGAGGTCACTTTCTGATTCCCTTCTGCCCTGGAGACATTCACATGACAGTGTCCTGCTCCCTAAAGAGAGGCCAGGAATCTGAGCAGACGGGCCTTGCCGAGCACCCCAGTTTATTACTGTTAGCTCACTCACAATCAAATTTCTACACACCTGTCCCTTCTTAATCATAACAATACAGTTTTCCCTGGGTCTTTGTGTCCTCATTCCTGCGTCATGTAGAACTTTGGTCAAGTCGATGTGGCTTGCTCTTCTCTTGTTGACCTGTCTTTTGTTGCAGAGGTCTCAGCTTTGTTCCTTGAGATGGCTTAGGATCAGATATTATTTTTTATTCCTTACAGGAGCAATGAGTCTTACAACCTTGACTGTTCTTCTTTCTAAAAAATGGAGTTGGCAGCAAGATGGGAGGAAGAATGGAGAATAAAGCAAAAAACAACAAAAGACTAATCTTTGTGTGGTTATATTAACTAATTTACAATACATGTCATGTCTAAAGGGAAGCAAATGCTAAAGTTACTAGTTTCCTCATGAGGATAACTGAAGCTATTGCTATATTCTAATAGCAAGGAAATAATTCCACAGAAATATCATAATTTTCTTATATTTTTGTTTCTCTGGAATCTTGTAATTTATAAGTAGAGGACTTCTTCTAGTGATTTTCACCAAATAAATTTTATAGGTAAGGAACACAGATAAAATAATAAACCATGCAGGAAAAAATGACTTTCAGAGTCTGTTTTAATTCTTTAAAAAATGAATTGTCTTTATTGTATAACATACAAATTGATTGTCTAATAGTAATTTAAAACTGAGTCCCATTTATGATATTAAATTAGCTTTGTTTTTGTTTGGCAAATGATTTAGAGTCATTAACCTACAGTGTGAGTAGTTAAAAAATCATTGTGGCCATTATTTAATCTTTCCAACATACAGATTCTTTTTCTAGGACATGACAGTATAAGGCATTTGTTTAGTAAGAAGAGATTTAATATTTAATGGTTTACCTCCAATTCCTGATTGACTAGTCAATATAGTGTTGCCAACTTTTAAATTTTAATCAAAAGACATAAATTTGAAATGCTTTGATGTATGTCATAGAAGAGAACTCTGTGGTTATGTTCTCCTAGCAAGTTCTGGAGAATTCAAGTGGGTACATGTTCTGTTCTTGTTCTGGTGTGGACTCTGCAAGTTTACATTTTGAATATAAGAGAATATGGTTTAAAAATTGGATGAATTCGAGTACTTGCTTGAGAGCATGAGTACGGTCCATTTTTTCCCTGATTACAATTGAATCTATTGCTTCCTTTCCTACTCACCAAAAACATCAATACAGATGCAGATAAGGTGGGGTCACTTCCTGTAAATCATCTGTCAGCATGCATCAGGGAGGAAAAGGATGGATGAGGAGGAGAGTGCTGCTCCTAGAGGCTGTGCACTCTTCTGTTTACAAAAGGCATATTTACGGCCTTCACAGCTGGCAGTACAGAACATTTAAAAATATGACTTTATATGCATCCCAAAGCATTTTGTGAATTAAATCAAAGTGCAGAATCTGAGAGGATTAATGGAATTTCTTAGTAACTGTTTAATAAAATTAATGCGTTGTTGGCCTGATGTCTTATTCAGTTGCCTAATATATATTCTCTGTTTTCACTCACAGTTGAATATTAAAACAAGTTCATAGAATGTTTTGGGGGCTGGGTGTGTAGCTCAGTGGTAGAGCATGTGCTTAGCATGCATGCGACCCCCCAGGTTTAATCCCCAGAATTTAAAAAAAAAAAGTATCTTAAAGATTAAGATTGCCAATATTCTAAGACTGTGAATGCACTGCATATAATTAATTAAAATAGTAATAGGACAGCAACAATATTGTGAATATATATAGTACCTTGTATATTCCCCCAAAGACTCACTACTGCCTTTCATTTCCAAAATTAAAAGAAAAAGATGCAAGAACAGTTGGGCAGGTGTTCTTAGCCACATGTCAGAGAGTGACTGAGGTCTGGAGTGAAGTGATCAGCCTAAGGAGCTTCCAGAAGGAGAAGAGCTCTAGCCAAACTGCACTCTTACTTCCTCACCCCTGCCCCTCATTATAGACGACAGTCTCATCACGTCCCAGGTGTGCAGAAAACTCTGGGTTGTTAGGTGGTGGACAAGTCTGCTTGTGTTGAATCTTTGCAAAGTGTGCTAATCATAATTGTTGGTGGGATAACTTTAGATTTCTGTTGTAAACCCGACAGCATTCATTTGTATTGGTGTCCCTGAGCGACTTAGGGAGCTGAAATGCTGGGGAACAGAATGGGCTTCCGTCTCAGCGAGGAACTCTGATTTCAGGACAGAGGCAGCTCTGCTTGAGTGGAACACACTGTGGTGGGAAAGAGGCTGGGACACATGTGCACTGACCAGGAGCCTCAGGAACTTGGAGGTTCTCAAGACGCAGGAGGCAGGATTCAGGCAGCAGCACAGGGCCTCACGTGTGAACTCCATCCACCTCTTGCACCACTCTGTGTGGGATTCAGAATTACAAGGGAAAGGGAGAGAGAAACACGGGCAGAGCGTAGGTCGTGTTGTTGTCCCAGAAGTGGAGAGGACTGCATTGGCTGCTGGAACTTCTGGGATCCTCTTTCCTCTTTCTTTCCTACTCAGCACAACAGGGGATGGGAGGTTCCTGAAAAAGCACTGGGAATGCCTTTGGGAAGGGACAATTAATTGACTCTGTGCACAAGAAACAATGCAGATCCTCTGCAGAACCCACGTGGTAGCTGGAGGAGAATGTCTGTGTCCTGTGCCACAGGGTGAGGGCCAAGGTCCCCCTTTATAACTAGGAACTCAGGTACGCCAGACTCAAAGAGCGAAGACCTGTGACCAGCACAGTCACTCCATGTAACTGGAGGGGGCTGGTTATCCGCCTGGAGCTGTAACACCTAGAGTAGGACAGACATGGCATGTGCCAGGATGACAGCCACATTCAGGGGTGCCAGCACATCCCAGACTTGGGGACATGTCTCTCTGAACTCTTGTGCAGATGATGGTCCTCCGCCTGGCCATATGCATGTTGGAGCCCGTCCCATCTCAAAGGAAGACTCTACTGAGGCCTTTGTGCCCTTTGATCTGGCTTAGATTTCAGCTGAAAATTAATTAGAAAACATTTACCTTTGCTACTCTGAACTGGTCAGTGATTAACAGGAGATTCAGGATGCTATGTTTCTCCTGTTTATCTTGAGCTCATGTTATGAGTAAAAAATACTCAAAATAATGAAGAGTCTACACTGGCTCCAGCCCAAAGTCCCACGGTAGCTCCATAACCAGGGGTAACACACAAGGCCTACAGGCCTGGAGGCACCTGGGCTTCAACCACACGTGGCACTCTTCCCTGCCATGATGCTGCGTGCACAGCCTGGGCTCAGTAATATTTGTCCAGCAAATAATTGAATAACTGCATGAATAAACACCACGCTTTGGACCAAGGATTCGTGAATACCACAATCTGCAATGTTGAAATTTGAAGAGAATGCAGTCCTTAGATTGTCACAGTTATATTTCCAAACAAAACATATTGCCATTGGTAAAAGTGTCTGGGAATATGTGTGCAAATGTATTCATTTTTTCCCTAAAATTTTTTTTAAAAGTACTTGTGTTCTTTACAACCAAATAAGAGAGGATGGCCCTGCACAGAAAGGGTTGAGCACAGGCCAGGAACCTGTTGAGAAATGGATTAACCCAAGTTTAAAAGCAGAATCACATTCATACGATGAGCAGAACTTAACATTTATCAAATATCTATGCTGGGCCATACCAAGTTATTTTAAGAAACCCTTAAAAATGCAAAGTGTTATGTTTTATTTTTAAATAAATAATAAAATAGGCTCAAAAAGATTGCTTAATTTATCCCAGGTCATATAGATAATAAATGGGTAAAACAAGATTTGTATATATAGCTGTATAAATCATTCATGCTTTTATGCCCACCTACTTAATGTTATTGAGTTGTTTCATCTCAAAAACTTGTTTTTCTCTTTCATTTCCTTTTTATATTTTCACTCAACACAGTCTTTATTCTGAGTTCTTCCAATTACTGTCTCCAACTTTAATTTTTTCCTGATTTCCTCTCACTAGTCCTCTGAGGTGTCTCGGTTCCCTATTTAGCCAAAGTGCTTTCCCTCTTGGAGGATGTAGAATTCTCTACTTATTCAGTCTCAATGACAAGTCACTTATTTCTGAATCTCACCTTCAAGTAATGATCTTATTTAGCTCTCTTCCTCTGTCTGAATTGGGTATTGTGTTACTGTTGTTTGTGAAGTCATTTACACATTGCTGCTTGAACAAAAAAAAATTATATTTAAACACTTCTGGCTGCCAATCATCCACATTTTGCTACTTGATTTCCATCATGAAATCACAATTTGACATGAGAAATATTCTAAAGAGAAGGCATTTTATTACAGCAACAGAGTAGAGTTTAAAAATCCCCTACCCTAAACAGTACCTATTCATCATTCTGTGGCTGTTTATTGATGCCCTGCTGGTATTGGGCCTTATTCTCATGGCTGATCTATAGAAGTTAGTATGCTGTCGATCCTAGGAATTTAAAGATAGACCAATAGACATAAAATGAGACAGAGAGAGATGTTCTTTCTACCTACCTATCTATGTGTCTGTGATCCTAGAGACAAAGAACTCAAGAATAAGACTGTGAATCACCTACTTGCATTTTCATCTTTGCTTTAAAGTCTAGACCAACTCTCAAGGTTTTATATATTTTAGAAATTTTAATTTTCACTAAATAAACTTTAGTCCCTACAGAGATTGGCTTTTAAGAATACGTGGTTGTTTGGAAAATCTTTTCTGGTAAAGACTTCCAGGCAGGGGAAAGGAGACCTCTATGTCTGCAACCGTCCCCATTCCCGCTCCTCCACGCTCACTGCATTTTGATTACACACACTGGACGCTTGTTGTAGGCAAGTTCTGTGTATTATTTCATTACATCTATAAAGTACATGCTATGTTTTTTATATCATGTCCAAAGAGAAATTTTACCAAAAGGTAATTGGGCAGAAATGGCTTAGAGTTACACAGTGATTGTTGGGAGAGTGGTGTGTGCCTGTTCTGCTGCACAGGTCCTCAAGGAAATCTCACACCAGTGGGCCAGTGTCAACTGCACAATGTGCACATGTGCGATGCTCCCCTCTGGAGCAGCATGCAACCTCAAGAGGCCTCGAAGAAGACCAGATTATTGCTGTGGCCTGTGGCACTCAACAATCGACAGAGAGTGCTTATTTAAGACCTCGCAGCTGCTGCAGTCTGAATACTATTTGAGATATAAAATTGCGGGGTATATGTGCAATCTGCCTTGTCTCCCACAGAATTAGAAGTTTTGTGAAGATAGATAGGTATATTGAGAAAATGACATCTTTCTGCTGAATATGCTACTTTTATTCTCTTACCTACTATTTTAGAATTTATTTATGGCGATACAGCATTTTAATATAATTTACATCAAAACTTCTCATAAATTTATTTGGGTGTTTCATGTTGAAACAGAATTCTTTTAAAAAATGTATATATCAAGTTTCAACTACACTGATTCATTTTGAATTTTCTAAAGAAGATTTTAAAACAGCTTAGACTGAAGCTATCCATATTTGTAATTCCACTAAACCCTGTTATATGATCCTGAAAATGTTTAAGCACATTACATATAATTTAAATTATTTAAAAGTTTGTTTTACACTTCCTCAAGACTCAGAACTCTTTAAATTTATTTCACAAAAGGCTTATCTTCTCCAGAATAAATTTAACTTGCCTCATGCAATTAGTACTTAGAAAGGCTCAAATTAACTGGAACATAGCTAAATAGAACCTTTAATTAACTAGAATTTTTTTTCTTTTCACTCTACTTTTGGAGCTTGAAATCAGTAGAAAACAAACAAAATAGCAAGAATTTGTTTTCAAAAATCAGCCTTCAAGGTTTGTGCTGGGCTCAGTAAATAACTACCCAGGTTTTCATATTACAGACCTAGGATGTTATGATTCATTTAAAATAATGAGCCAATGTTTTCTGACTCATGAAAAAAAATTAAATTATATGTTATTTACTAAGGCAGAAAAGTGAGCTAATAGATGTTGAGAATGTTTTCAGCAATGAAAGATGGAAGCAGAATTGGTTTCCTAGTTGTCATTCTGAAAACCAAGAAATTAAATCAACCCAGATTCATTTTTACTCAAGCATTCTAATTAATCAAATGGATTAACAAACAGATGGATGAAAGATGAAAAATACTTGTGGGAGAAAAAAGAGGTAATACTTTTGGTGAGAGAAACTGCTCATTTTAAATAATTGTAACAAAAGCTGCATATTTATTGGATGCAGCAAATCAAGTACTGTCCTAATTTTTGCCAGCTCAGCCCCTGAAGCCCTGGGTCATCTGCCCCTTTTCCAGAAGCCTAAGAACATCTCCTACCTCAAGGGCTGTACCAGTCCCACTCTGTTCCAGTGGTAGGGCATTTTTCAGTAAGCAACACGGCAAGCCTGACACACCACCCTCCGCAGCAGAAACCCCCTAGCCTGCCCCTGGCACCTGAACCCGGACTTCTGACAGTTGTCTGCGCCTCAGAATGCGCCCCTGGAGTCACTTCATTCTTCTATTTTATCTTTTTACCAGAGAGAGTCTTCCCAAATAAGTGAAAGGAAATCCCTAAACTGGAATACTGATTTCTCATCTCTGAATTTCACCTGTTTACTGACTTTTATGCTTCAAAAATACCGTGTAGGAAAACAAATGACACAGTTACAAGAGTCTAGATAAAAGTGGACAGGGGTGGGCGAGAATTCCCCTGGAGAGATTGTGCTAAGAAGGGCCATTTGCAGCTGAACCAAAAGATACCAGGGATGTTCATGACAGGACAGAGAAGGCAGGACATTTAGCGGAAGGAGATCAGCCATCGGGAAAGCAAAACATTCTATCTGCAGTAAATGTCGAGAGGTGTTTCCACTGCGCTTCTTCACCTTGGGGCTGGGCCCGAGATAGGCATCAGTCCCCAGTCCTGGCTCGCATCGGCTGGGAAGGAATTTTGTGGGTGGAGCAGTTTGAATGTCTCATCTCACCTGAGACCTGGCACCTCAGTGCTCCCCAGTCTTCCAGACCACCCACCTTGGCACCCGGTTAAAATGGGTTGAGCCCTCCGTGCTCACCTCACTTTCTGTCGGAAGCCTCGGGACCCTGCCCAGCACTTCTTATTTAGAGTTTTCTTTTTTGTTCTATTTTTTGTTTCAAACTCCTGCCATAAGCATTTCCTGGTTATCTCTCCATCCCTGTTGCCAGTTCTACCCTCAGATCTTTAATAGTAGAAATCAATGGTAGCAGATTTTTTTTTAAAGCAAAGACTTGGGGGTCGCAGTGGGTGGTTATGGCAAAGCAGTCAGTTCCTGTTATGGTTTGGATCTCAACTGTCCCCCAAAGCCCCATGTATTTGAAGTCTGGTCCCCAGCGCAGCAGTGCCCAGGGATGGGACCTTGGAAGATGATGGGTCGTGCGGGCTCTGACATGACCAGTGGATTAATCCACCGAGGGCTGAAAGGACTGCTGGGAGGTGTGACCTCCTTAGAAGTAGGTCATGGGGGGCGCCTGGGAAAGGTCTGTCTCATCCCCAGCTGCTGCTGCAGCTGCTGGTCCTCCTCTTCCTTCTCCTCCTCCTTCTCTCTTCCTCCCCCTCCTCCCTGCCTTCCATAAGCTGAGCAGTGTTCCTCCTTCGGGCTCCTCCACCATGAGGCCCTGCCTCACCTCAGGCCCAGAGAAGTGGAGCTGGATGGCCCAAGCTTTCTTCCTCCAAGTACTTTGTGTCAGGTGTTATGGTCACACCAACAACCAGAAGGCCCAGACTTTCCAACAGTGAGCTAAAGCCTGAAGCCTCGAAGTCTCGCCACACATTCTCTGAGTACAGCGCAGTGGAACATCTTGTCAGCCAAAGACTTAAAACTTATTTTTTGAAAATAATAAACCAGAGCAAAAAAGATGTAGCGTCCATTGCATATTATTAGTTTCAAGTTTGCTAATCCTTATTTTATGAGATTTAATTTTCATGATGTTTACTTTCTTATTCAACTGATTGTCAGAAAAGAGAATGACTTTTGTGTTCAGAGCAGAGATAGGCAAGGAACAAATGAATGTGAGCTTTGCCCTTGCGAAGATAAACGGTAGAGTTACAAGAAGTTGTGGCAGGTTATGGGGGCCCTTTTGTTTACTGTGATAAAATTAATACCTTACATGTTGTCCGAGGAGCTTTTAAGATGTTACAGATGTATTTTTAATATAATTTTAAAACCTGGAAAGCTAGAAAATATGAAGCCTGATTCTTGATAAATTAATTATCAAAAATAACATATGCAAAATAAAATTACATTTTCAGCAAAGAATATTCTTCTATAACATTTTATTATCACTCTGAAACTAATTAAACATTGTAATTTGCAAGTAATTACAAATTTACCTGAGGGCTAGAGACATAGTTTACTGCTAGAGTGTTTGCCTGGCATGCATGAGGCCTGGATTCAATCCCCAGCACCACACACACACACACACACACACACCCCATAAAATATAGTATGTGTTCTCTTGAGAGTATATGGAACTTAGTGTGATAATTTAATGTTTCTTTTTGTGTGTGTGTTGCTGTTAGGGAATGTAGTCTACAATGTATAAAAAGAAAGCACATCAAGGAGTAATTGAGCTAGAACATACAGTGAAAGACCAAGTGCCTCTGGGAAAGATGGGTGCTTCTTTCTAAAGGCCTGTGAAGGTGGAATGGAGAACTTCCTGGGGGCCTCACCCGGATTTTATTATCCTGTCCATCCAGGTGACAGTCTGTTCACAATTATGTCCTGGCATGGTTTTAGAACATTTTCACTTATTTTTTTATATAGAGATGCATGCAAAACAGTTAGACACTGCAGAATGATGAAATGTATAGCAAAGTGTAGTATTGCTCCGCTGGGCTTAAAATATTGGATATTCCATGCTAATTCTTTAAACTTTTCACTTGAGGTTATATCCCAGTTAGTTCTTCTTAGAGTTCCTGGCTTCACTCGTATAGTTTTTCTGAATCTGCTCTGATTTGGCCACATATTTTTGGAAATGAAGCTTATTATATCCCACCTTACTTGAAGAGTGGTAGAAATTTCTGGGTGTAATGAAGACCAAAGTTGTAAAACATCTATCTCCTTTTCTTCAGCCAGACTTATAAAAGGGAGCTCTCTCCTGGTGTCTCTCTTCTTTCCTCCCTTTCCTTTTATGCATCAAAAATTGATCAGGGCCTTCATGTGCCAGGTACTATGCTTGACATGGAAAAACTGAACAAGAGTCAAAGCCTGAAGACTAATGGAATGTTAAGTTTGGGAACAGGAAGATGACAATTAGTTAATAAAGGAGAGGTATAATTTCAAAAAGTGTTAATTGCTATGAGAAAATTAAAACAGTGATAGGGAAGTAGGTACTTTTGATAGGTTTGTCAGGAAAGGTTAAATAAAGATTATCTCGCACATGACTATAGTCTCTTAGTAATTTCTTAATACTTAGAATTTAAATCCTACACAAATTATCTTTATTTAATAGTTTCCATAAATAAATCATGTATATATTATCCACACATATATTATTAGGCATATTTTAAATGTGGTCACCATTTTAAGTTGCAAAGATCCGTTAGTTCTGATAAGAAGTATCCTCCAAGACACTGCAGAATGTGGAAGGAATGCTGCTGTTCTGAATGCATATAGAACTTTTTAAACTGAAGACTATTATTCAACACTATACAAATTATAGCAGTAAGCTGTCCATAATGGCCTTCTTCCATGTCTCAGAGAACTTAAAAAACATTGTCTATTAGTGTGAAAATTTGTTGACTTTGAATTGTTTAGTGTATATCTTAAGTTGCCCTGGATATCTATGGGAATCAATTCTAAGACCCCCAAGGATAACAAAATCTACGGATATTCAGGTTCCATATATAAAATGGTGTAGTATTTACATGGAACCTACATATATCTTCCTATAGGCTGTAATTTTTCTAGATTTATTGAAATTATGCTCTTCCTTGATTAAGTAATTGTCTTTTCCCTCTTCCCTAATACAATGCAAATACTGTGCAAATAGGTGTTATGCTAGGTTGTTCAGGGAACAATGACAAGGAACAAGG
Source organism: Sciurus carolinensis (assembly GCF_902686445.1). Taxonomy (NCBI): domain Eukaryota; kingdom Metazoa; phylum Chordata; class Mammalia; order Rodentia; family Sciuridae; genus Sciurus; species Sciurus carolinensis. The sequence continues at coordinate 5,815,269 of NC_062219.1, read as the reverse complement.
TCTGTGCATGTTCAGTACAGACACAATTTTTTAAATATTTTTGATCTGAGATTGTTTGAATTCATGATAAAAGGGCTGATTATATTTTCAAATACTAGCAATTATTTCAAGGAAACAAACATTTTTAAATTGATGTACATATGACAGATTAATCAATAATACATTTGCAAAAAATTACATAAGTAAAACATTCTGAAGAGAAAGTGAAATGAAAATTACAGGTTACAGGGAAAAACACAATATAAAATTTCCAGCAATTAAAGAAAATCATGTATATTTTTAAAATTAATGATGATGGGAATCAATTCCTATGGTATTTAGAATAGACCAGTTACGTGTACTACAATGAAAAAAAAAACAAAAAACAAAAAACCCTTCTAGTTAGGACTACATCTGGATTCTGAGGATAGCTTTGCCAGGTGGGATTTTATGTTTTGCATCTTACAGACATAGACACTCAGGGTCAGGGAGAGCCAAGGAAGTAGGTTCCTAGCTGGAGGGTCTCACCCCATTAGAGCACAGTGGCCTTTGAAAGTAGGAGAAAATGATCAGGTAAAATTGTTGAGAGGAAGACCAAGATCTGGGGGAAACACTGGCCAATTAATAAATGTATTATTCAAATATCTTCATTCAGTAAATATAGATTCATAATTCTGAGTAAATATTTCCAATCATTGAACACTATAACTATTATAAATATAATACAAAAATTAATCACATTGAAATGAGAATGAGGGAGGAAGAAAATATTTAAATCTATCATTTCCCCAATTACTTTTTCTATTAAGTGATCCAGATCTCTTTTGTGCTCAACTAGTCCTCTGGTGTAGTAAAAAACATAAATGCATAATTTGAGTGAATTCTTATCTAACATTTTTCATTCTACCAATATATTTTTTGAGCAAATTTGAAAAAAATAAACAGTATGATTACATTAAGGAAATTATGCATATATATATAGTTACACACATATTTGTATGTGTACCTTAGGAAGTGGCAATGAAACTTGTGTGGATTATAGGAAACTTCATAAGAAATGTGTCAGTAATTTCTAAAATTGAATAATTTTGGTATAACTTCATGAAGAAAAACTGCAGGTCTGGACATCTACACTCTCTCAGCAACAGACTCTGTCATACCCATCATACCTTGCTAAATGTCAGCACCTTAATGCCTGAATCACCTTAGTGGGTCCCAAGGGCAGTTTGCACAGAGAAGCTGATGTTGTCTCAGGGAGGCTGTTTCAATGTGGAGCAGGTCTTCATTCTCTCTAGTTCTCCATATTTTGACCACAAGGCCTGAATATCACTAGGTCATGAGCTCAATTTTGCTAGTATATTCAAAGAGATAATTATTCAATTAGGAAGTGAAAGTTACAAAAATTAGTTTGACATGTACAATTACAGGCCAAATGTAAGCCTGGTTCTGATTTAGATTCCAAAAATAAATGCTACACCCGGGCTTTCTACCTGGTCTTCCCCCGCCCCACATCTGCATGTGTTATTTGTGTGTCAAATATGGCAATTAGGAAATAAATAATACTGAATTCCAAGCGTCATTTTTTTCAGGAAACTGATGGACTGAAGTTGCCCAGTAGGTAATTGACTAGCTGAACTCTGCTGTATGAGGCACATTTCTGACTGCACTGTTTTCTGGTGCCTCAAAGTGCCCTGTTCATCCTAGATACTCACAAAATACTGATTGACTCAGTAAACATGGATCACATGTCATTTTCTGAAGTTTTGTGGTAGGAGCTATTTCTTATTAAACCCTCACTTTTATTTACTCAACAAATACGTATGTTCCTGCAGGTCAGCAAGTCAATTTTAAGTTGTTCTTGATATGATGCCATGAAGTTATATAAATTGGTCATAGTAGGAAAGCATACAGTTGTCCAACTATTTAAAGCAGAAATCCTTGCTAGATGTCTCTAGTGATTGTTTTGGTACAAAACCATCAATAAAGCAAACTGGAATGACCTAAATCCCAACTAGACCCTAAGTATTACTGAATTCACTAAAATTTGTTCTAAACATCCTGGAGAAAGGCAATACCACCTGTAAACATGATATATATTCTTATATAAACTGGCTGACTTAAAAGCCAAATTGGCTCCAGAACTTTCAATGACTCACATCTTACCAGGCTGCCTACATTTGACATGCTGCCCCAACACTGGCATGAAAAGAAAGGAAGGTGAGCAGTACATTGTTGCCGACTCTTCAGCTCTAAGTGGAAGAGCCAAATAATTGCACATTCGCTCTCGGGTCCTTGTAATTCAAGCCATTTTCTTTTCAATACCAAGTTACAAACAGATTTGATTGCTTACAAATGAGCATTGTTTCTGAGTGTGCAATTCCATGTTAGACCCATATTAACAATATTGATTATTTCATAAATTTGCATAAACTCAATATCAGAATGGACTCTTTTTACAATTGTTTTGTATTTGAAATTAGATCAGGCAAAAACATTAGGGAATAAAACAAAAAATATGCTTAGGTGAAGGACAGGTTGTCAAACTAATTCAGAGATATTTTTAACTTTTTTCCTTTCTTAAATGCTCAGATATCTTAAAGAATTTTTATTAATAAGACAAACTAATCTTCCGTCAAACTTTATCTGCTAATTTGCCTACCATTTTGTGACTGTTGGAATATGATTTATTGTATCATTATTAAATTTTATATCTTTGAGAGCTTTGGGTATGGTGTAGAGGACTGGATTTTTATACTCACCCATCTTCCTGCTTGGAGTTCTAGCCAATAGGTCTGTGCCCATGAGCACAGAAACAGTGGCAAAGAAAGTGCCGGTTAATTAGCGAGACTGGAAAATGCCCAGTCACCTTCAAATTTGGGTCTTCTGTGAAAAATCACATGGAATCATGTGGTATAGGCCCAGAGGGTCGATATCCAAAACTGGTCTCCCCAGAAAACTTTGCTGCAATCGTTATGTCCTTGACTCAGGGTGTCTAATATCCAGTGCAAGGAATTATTAGCCTGGTAATCTGTTAATGCTCCAGTGTTATTTTAGAGTAGTGTCAACAATTGTGTTTGCAGAGAGGTTTCCTCCCTCCAGTATCATCTGCCAAATGGTTACTGATTCTTGAGTCTCGGGTATGCTTTTTCCATTCCCTTGGAGCCTGAGCCCCTGGGTCTGCCTTTGATTATCCTGCCTCGTGTTGTCTGAAGCAGCTGTAGCCAGGAGATGAGAGGTTGTCACACGTTCCTTCCCTAGATGGAGGCGGAGCTTCAAAAGCGTTCTCCCAGATCCTTGTTCCTGCAGGGCTCCCCACCTGCTGTGAGGAAACCACACGTGATGCTGCCGGGTGTCGCTGTACCACGTGGGGTGTCCGGCCATGCAGGGGCAGTATTTGTGTATTCGTGGTGTTTGAACTGCTACCCTGATGCAGTTAATCTTGAAGGAGGAGAACTTGAGTGGAAGTTCATCGTAGGTAGATCCACAGGAGGCTTGCAGCCACATTGGGGTTCTCCTCTGATAAGGTGGCAGTGCGGAGTGCAGAGGGAGGCGGGGAGGTCAGCCATGTGGGACCAGCTGTAGACACATCCAGAACCCACGGTGTGCCCCAGAGTCCTCGATCTAATGTGGACTAATCAGAACCAAATGAAGAGCAAATGTTCTGGACCTTTAAAGTTCCAGAGAAAACATTATACAGTGTCCTTTAGTTCAGAAGGGATGTTTGGCTCTCTATGTCCTAAAATTCTTTCCTTTTCTTACCAGAAGGCTCATTACTTTTCAGGAAAAAAATAAGATGGGTAATCTGTTGCTTTACAGAATTAAAGTTAGCAATGAGCAGTTCCTATCCCTAACTATTAGAGAGCAAGTCACCATGGCAACTAAATTGAATGTTGTGAATTCTTCTAACATTATTTTTGGAACTTTACCTAAGAGGAGAGGTAGATTAAATGCTAAGTTTAGAATGTTTGTGCAAGCTATAAAGAGTATGAGGAAAAAATAGTATTACTAGTAGATTAAAGCCCTGATTTTTTAAATTTTAGGGGAATTATAAACACAAAGGTTGGATATTTTTACCTATTAGTATGGATAAGATGCAATATCATGATCCACATTTCTACAATATAATGAAAAATAAATGTTATAACATTAAGATAAGAGATGTAAGTTACAAAAATAGTAGTTTTAAAAGTCATGTATGTGAACTGGGAACGGTGGTACATGCCTGTGATCAGTCAGGAGGCTGAGACATGAGGATTACAAGTTGGAGACCAGCCTAGGCAACTTAGTGAGGCTCTGTCTCAAAATTAAAAAATGAAAAGGGTTAGGGATATAGCTCAGTGGTAGGGTGCTCCTGGGTTCAATATCCAGTATTGAAAAAAAAGAAAAGTCATTTATGTGAATAATATAATAATTATAAACAATTTCTGGCATTTCTTCTCTAAATAAATCTATATCATGTAACTATCTTAATGAATCATTTTTAATAAAATAATAGCAGAAAACATTTTAATAAAGACAAAATATTTAACTTTAGTTTGATACTTTAAATTTTTTTAGATAGAATGATTTTTTTCTTGCCTTTTCCTTTTTCTCTTCCTTTCATCCTTTTCCCTTTCCTCCCTTCCTCCCTTCTTCCTTCTCTCTTTTCTTTCCTTCCTTTTCCTTCTATAAAATTATTTACTCATCTTATACATTAAGATGGTTTTATTAGGGAAATTCAGACGTTTTCTAATTTTTGAATTTGAAGACAAAACTAACATTTGTGGGACAAATTAAAAATTGCACCTTTGACTTTATGTAATATTTTGCTTTTAGCCTGTGGTTTACATGCTAAATATTTTAAGATGAAAATATACATATAAACCCCACATTATCCTAAATCTCAGTGGAATGAATGACCTTGGTGACATGTTTAACTAGGTATCTTGCTTTTCTTAGTTTGTGTTCTAGAAATATTATTACCACTATACAATTGCCTTTGTACTTCATATTAAAATTTTAGGACTACTTAAATTTTTATTCACTAAATATAATTTTCCTGTGTTTCCTAACTGCAGATGAAGGAATCACAACGCAATCTAAATGCCTTTCTTACCTTTAAAAAGTCCTTTGGTCGACCTCATGATCCTGGAAAATTAAACCCCATGTCATTCTTCATCAAGTCAAAAAGAACTTGTGACTTGATAGAGACCAAGAGCTTACTGAGCCTCCTGTAAAATACACAGTACCTGATAAATGCTTTATTCCTTGTTGTGCTTGAGGAGCTAAGGCCCAGTTTTAACCTCCCTCAAGAGTCTCAAATTCTCTCCCCTGTAGAATCACTCCATCAGTAAACAGCACAGAGGACACAAGTAAACTGTGCATTCAGCTCCCTTCCTGCTTAGAAAGTTCAGAGCTTCAAAACTTTCATTTATTGAGCAAAAAGTAACAATGCCACCATGTGACTTTTCTCTTTCTTCCTTTCTTTCTTTTTGTGGTGCTGGGGATGAGCCCAACAACATGTGATTTTTTTGTGATGAATAGCCATTGGTCTGGTATGTGTCTGTCTTAAAATCACACTTGTATATTTTAGTCGTCATTGGTAGCAGGGGACAGTTGGTACTGAAACTGACCTGTTAATTTGTATCAACCCAATACATATACAATAGATAGATTTTTGCTGAATTCAATATAGGTTAATATTAATAATAACTTAATAATATTAATAATAACTTAATAATATTAAGTTAATCTAGTACATGTTTTAGGAAGTGGTTAGGATAAATGGGGAACTTCATTTATTCATCCATTCATCCATCCACCCATTCATCCATTCAACAAATATATATTGAATGCCTACTATATGCCAAATGCTGAGCTGATTATTACAGATAAGCTAGTAAGAGAGAGCTGTAGCTCTCAATCTACTAGGAGATGAGGCAGAAATTAGTCAAGTAATCCCCCCATGCTGTGGAGCTGTGTAAAAAAAGCAGATCTTGAATAAGTTACTCCTCTGGGATTCAACTTCCTAGTTTACCTCTCTTGAAGCTTTGGAAGGAACATGCAAGAGAATCTATCTTAAAGCACTTAACTAAGCACCAGGCATAAGGTAGGTGCTAGGCACATGGTAGCCTCCTACCTCTTCTGGGTCAAGGTCCAGTGACACCCTGGAATCCTTGTCCTTCTGTTTCGTTGTCAAAAGAGGCAGAGACAGATATTAAAGATTGTGGGCTAGAGGAAGACTGCATTCCTGGTTGCTCTGTAGCTCAGGGTTCCTGGGTTTCAAGCAGCAGGAGTACTGCTTTTTAGTGAGGTGGGTCAAGGAGGGATTTCTCTAAAATTCAATATTGGACAGTCAGAGTGTCTTAGAGACTCAGGAGTTTGGATATTTTGAAGGAAGAAGGAGTGCGTTGGAGGCAAGCTGGTTGTAGCAGCAGCAGTGGCGCTGACTCAGCACAGAGGAAGGGAGAACACAGAGACAATAGGTAGACTTGGTACGGAAAAGCCTCTAGATCAGAAAGCATCCTGAACTTAGCTGATCCAGGGGCTCGTTATCCACTGGTGCTTCAAAGTGTTTCGTGTTTCTCAGCTGGCCACGGACAGTTGAGGAGGAACCATCCTGAGGTGGCCACACTGCAGCTGCAGCCATTGGAGCCAGCAGATCAGCGCCAACATTGCCATGCTGGCCCAGCAAGTGCCCACCATGTGGCCTAAGGTGTGCCTAGAAGAACAAGAGTGAAACAGGCACAGAGGAGATTGTACCCAGAGGGATCAAGTCAGAAAAGTGAAGGGGAGACCAACTCCCTTCTCCTTTGAGTCTGTCAGCTCATGTGACCCACTGAAGTGAGTTGGGAATCTAAGGCTGGGGAGGCTGTGTGCACAGGCAGCAAGGTGCATGGAGAATTAGCTCCCTTGCCCCACAAATGGAATTCTCGGGAGGCTTCTGAGCTCCAGACTCCTGACAGAGATCAGCAACTGCCAGGCTCTAGGGGTGTCAATCTAGTCTCTCCTTAGCAGATACCACCCAAACAAGCCTCTGAGGCCTGATTAGACTTAAGCCCCACCCACCTGAACTCCCGTCATGGAACTCTGCATCCATCTGGTCTGTGCACACGAAACCCCAATTGATAGTACTGTGCACTCCACCCCACCTAACACTGGGGAAAGGGGAGTCGAGACTTTTTCGGCCAGCTGCAGTCTTGGTCCTCTCCAGCTGGCAGCTTGGCGAGCAGCACAAAAAGAGGGAGGGGTAAACAACTGCCGGCCTTCTCTCTCTCTCTCTCTCTCTCTCTCTCTCTCTCTCCCCCCCAGTACATAGTCCAAGAAGAAGTGGAAAGAAAGACAGTTGGGTATAAGGCAGTGACCATCCATTCTTGTCGACTATTTTGACCACTTCAGTGGAGACAATACTTTCATTTTTCATTAAGTATCTTTTTTCTCTTTTTTGGTGTGTGTTTATGTATGTGTGTATGTGTGTGTTCTTGCTGTGCCAATGGTTCGTGGATGTATGTATAAGTTTTTCTTTTTTCTCATTTTTATCATTTTTAAATGTACTTATTTTTTCTTGCCTTGTCTTTTGAGGGTTGGTTTATATATATTGGTTTTGCTTTGTTTTCATTTGTTTCTTTTGTGTTTTCCTTCTCCTGCTAACAGCCACACTGTCTTGTTCTCTCTTTCTCTATTCTTTTACTTTCTATCTCTTATTTTATCTCTTCCTTCCTCATAACCATTACCTGTATATCTTGTCTGTATTCTCTCTGTTCACTTTTTGAAATTGTAAATACTTTCTTCCTTCATATCACATGTCTTTTCTCTTAATTAACTGTATTTTGCCATCGTGTAAAACTAATTGGTTTATATAACTCCTGCTCTGACTATTATTACTGCTGTGGATGATGTAGTTGATACCTGTTGTCTGCTTTGGTGCCAATCTAGTGTATGGTTACATATTGTTTTTGCCATTGGCAATTTTTCTTCCCATTCTTTCTGTTTTTGTGATAATTAATATTGTAGATGTCATAGTAGGAATCAGGTATTATTTTAATGCTAATATTGTTTGCATTGGTTGTTGCTATTGTTTATTTTTCCCATTCTGTGAGATGCTTGGAACTTACAAGAACACTACAAGTTCACAGGGCAGAGACTCACTGCTACACTAAACTCAGCCAAAAGGCAGCACACCTTCCTCCACAAATTAAGTAATGACACTCAATCTTCAGCTATACTTTAATACAGAGAATAGAGGAGACAAAAAAAAATAATAATAACAACCAGGCCTTAAGTAGAAAGGACTAGGAGTGGGCCCTCAGGTCCTACCCGTGGACATTCACTGCTACAGCAAAAACAGAGAGAATCCACAAAGGCTATTGATACCATACTTATAAGGTCTAAATCTAGGTCACTCTAGAGCATTTTGGAAAGTGAAGGCTGTGCTCTAAAAAGGCCCATGCATAAGAGTTGAAGAGAAATTCCTCCCAAAAGATGCATAATATCCAACATGGGAATACAAGAAATATGAAAAAATAAGGTAATATGACACTTCCTAAAATGCATAATTCACCAGCAACTAAACCCAAAGCTACTAAAGTGGATAAAATATAAGATAAAGAATTCAAAAGAGTTATAAAAATGATCAATAAATACCCAGAGAACACAGAAAACAGCTGAATGAATTAAAGAAGTCATGAATGAGAATGAGTAACGAATGAGAACATCAATAAGGAGATAGAAATATTGAAGAAGAACCAAACAGAAATCTTGGAACTGAAAGACACAATATAAATCAAATAAAATGTTTAGTTGAAAGTCTAAAGAAGTAGACCTTGTTGAACACAGAATCGCAGAACTGGAAGACAAAGTAGCCAACCTTGAACATTAAGACAGCATTAAAGAAAAGAAAACCATAAGTAACCATGATCAGAATATACAAGAGCTCTGGGGCAAAAGTAAGAGACCAATTTGAAGGATCAATGGAATTGAGGAGGATTGTGAAATGCAGGGTAATGGAATGGATAACCTCTTTTTTAATTTTATTTTTAAGACTGCATTTTGATTCATTGTACACAAAAGGGATACAACTTTTCATTCCTATGGTTGTTCACAGTGTAGGTTCACATGATTTGTGTAACATAATATCTTTAGGGAAGTAATAACAAAAAACTTCAAACCTCCATAATGAGATGGACATCCAGATACATTAGTCTTTTAGAACCCCAAATAGACAAGATCAAAAGAGAACCCCTCCATGACACATTATAATTAAAATGTCTAACTTACAGAACAAGTATAGAATTTTTAAATTATCAAAAGAAAAACATCAAGTCATATTTAGAGGCATGCCAATCAGAATACTTCTGATTTCTCAGCACAAACTCTAAAATCCAGGAAGTTTTGGAATAATGTGTTTGCAGTCTTGAAGAAAATAAGTGTCAACCAAAACTGCTATATGTAGCAAAGATATCCTTCAATATTGAAAAGGAGATAGAAACCTTCCAAAATAAGCAGAAACTAAAAGAAGTTTTGACTACCGAACAGGCACTACAGAACCTATTTTAAGAAATAGTCTACACAGAAGAATGAAAAACAAACCCGAGAACTCACAAATGAACAAATCTCATTTGAAGAGTAACTAAGCAAATGAGAAACAGAACCAAAGTAAATATTATCAACAAATCAAAATGGCAATATTTAATATATGTTTATCTATGATGACATTGAATGTAAATTGTCTCAACTCTCCAATTAAAAGACTTAGGCTGGTAGAAAGGGTTAAAAAACAAGACCCAACTGTCTTTTGTTTGCAAGAGACATACCTTACAGAGAAAGACAGCCTTAGGCTAAAAGTGAAAGGATAGAAATTATATATCATGCAAATGGAGCCTGAAAACAAGCAGGGATAGCCACTCTCATAACTGAAAAACCAGACTTCAAACCAAAATTAATCAGAAGAGACAAAGAAGGTTACTTCATACTGGTGAAAGGAACACCCAAACAAGAAGATATAATAATAATAATATATTTACACCCCAAACATCAGTGCAACTAATTATATAAAAGAGACACTACTCAAATTGAAGCCTCAAATAGACACAAGTACAATCATACTTGGTGATTTCCACACATATCTCTCATCATTAGATAGGTCACCAAGACAACTACTTGGTAAAGACTCTTTGGCCTGAAAAATATTATAAATCAAATGGACTTAACAGACATCTATAAAATATTTTTTCAAACAATAGTTGAATACACTATTTTCCCCAGTGATTCATGGATGTTCTCTAAATGAGACAACATTCATGGCCACAACATAACTCTTAGCAAATACAAAGAAGTTGATATAATTACTTGCATCTTATCAGATCATAATGAGATTAGAAATCAGATTGATGGAATTCCACAGAGACTATATAAACACATGCAGATTGAATGGGTTATAGAATAAATCAAGGGAGAAATTAAAAAATTCTTAGACTCAAATGAAAATAGTGTTACAACATACCAGAACCTCTGGAACACTGTGAAGGAAATTCTAAGAGGAAGGCTATGAGTGACTACATAAGAAAATCAGAGGGCTGGGGTTGTGGCTCAGTGGCAGAAAGCTTGCCTAGCATGCACGAGGCCCTGGGTTCAATCCTTGGCACCATGTAAAAATAAAATAAAGGTATTGTGTCCACCTGCAACTAAAACAAAATTTCTTAAAAAAAGAAAATCAGAATGATCTCAGATAAACAACCTAATGAAAAAAAGAACAAACCAATTCTAAAACCAGTTAAAGGAAGAGAATAATTAAGATCAGAGCTGAAATAAAGGAACTTGAGAAAAAATAATACAAAGGATTAATGAAACAAAGAATTGGCTCTTGGAAAAGATAAACAAGATTGATAAGCCCTTAGCCAAACTAACCAAAAGATAAAGAAGAAACAAAATTAATAAAATTTATTTAATTTAGAGATGAAAAAGGAGAAATCACCACAGACATCACAAAAATCCAGTGGTTAATTAGGGACTATTTTGAAAACTTATACTCTATAAATTGGAAAACTTAGAAGAAATGGATATGTTTCTAGACAAATACAATCTGTCAAAACTAGATCAAGAGGACATAGAAATTCTAAACAGATCAACAACTTATAATGAAATAGAAGCAGTAATCAAAAGGCTTCCAACAAAGAAAAGCTCAGATGGATTCTCAGTTGAATTCTACCAGAACTTTAAAGAAAAAATAGCAACAACACTTCTTAAACTATTCCATGAAACAGAAAGGGATGGAACACTTCCAAGTTTATTTTATGAAGCCAGCATCACACTCATACCAAAACCAGATAAGGACCCATCAAGGAAATAAAACTACAGAACTGATGAACTTAGATGCAAAAATACTTAATAGAATATTAAGTATATTAAATTATTCTAAATAATTAATAAAATATTAAGTATATTAAGATATTCTAAATATTCAACAACATATTTAGAAGATCGTACACCACAACCAAGTTTGTTTTATTCCAGAGATGCAAGGATAGTTTAATATGCAAATCATACATGTAATTCATCACATAAATAGAATTAAGGATAAAAATCAGTCATCTGAATAGATGCAGAGAAGACCTTAGACAAAACTCAGTGCCTATTCATGATAAAAACATTGAAGAAACTAGGGATATAATGAACTTACCTCAACATTATAAAGCCATATATGAAAAACTCAAAGTCAGTCTAGTCTCATAGTACACGTGGAGAAACTAAAAGCATTTCCTTTAAAATCTGGCTTTCGGACAAAACAGGATGTCCAGTGTTACCACTCCTGTTTTATATAGTGCTAGAAATTCTAGCCAGAGCAATTAGGCAAGAGAAGGAAATTAAAGGGATAAAATATGAAAGGAAGAAGTCAAATTATCACTGTTTTCAGATGATAAAATCCTATATCTAGAGATCCACAATACTGTACCAAAGACTATAGGCACTGATAAACTAATCTGGCAAGGTAGCAGGTTACAAAATCAACATACAAAAATCAATAGCTTTCCTATATACCAACAATTAAACTGCTGATAAATAAATCAGGCAAACAATTCTATTCACAATAGCCTAAAAAAACAACAAACAACAAACAAACAAACAAACAAAACCCCTAGGAATTAATCTAACCAAGAGGTGAAAGACTTTTACAATGAAAGCTCCACAACACTGAAGAAGACTTCAGGAGAAAAAATTCCATGTTCATAAATAGGCAGAATTAATATTGTTAAAATGCCCATACTACCAAAAGCAATATACAGATTCAATGCAATCCCCATCAAAATAACTATGACATTCTTCTCAAGGCTATAAAAAACAGTCTTAAAATTTATTTGGAAAAATAAAATACCCAGAATAGCCAAAGTAATCCTAACCCAAAACAGCAATGCTAGAGGCATCATAATACCTGACTTCAAATTATACTGCTGAGCTATAGTAACAAAAACAGCATGGTACTAGCATAACAGCAGACATAGATCAATGATACAGACTAGAAGACACAGAGGCAAATCCACACCGATACAGTTACCTGATATTAATATTGAAAATATATTGAAAATATATTAATATTGAAAATATTAATATTGAAAAGATTCAATATCACTAACAATTAGAAAAATGTAAATCAAAACTCCACTAAGATTTCATCTCATACCAGTCAGAATGGTAGTCATCAAGAATACAAATAATAAATGATGGAGAGAAGGTGGAGAAAAAGGAACACTTTTACATTGTTGATAGGATGGTAAATTAGTACACCACTATGGAAATTAGCACGGAGGTTACTCAAAAGACTGGGCAGGGAACCACCATATGACCCAGGTATACCACTAGTTGGTATTTACCCTGAAGAACTGAGGTCATCATACTGTAGCAATACATGTATACTCATGTTTACAGCAGCACAATGCACAATAGCTAAACTATAGAGCCAGTCTAGGTGTCCATCAATGGATGAATGGATAAAGAAAATGTGTAGTATACATACAATGGAGTTTTATTCAGCCATTAATAAAAATGAAATTGTCATTTGCAGGAAAATGAATGGAACTAGAGACCATTAGATCAAGCAAAATAATTCAGACATAGAAAGCCAAGGATCTTGTGTTTTCTCTCATACATGAAAACTAGAGAGGAAAAGGAAAAGAAAGGTGGGAGAGGGAATGTCAGGAAAATCAAAGGGAGATCAGTAAAGGAAAGGACCAGAGGTAGGAGGCAGGAAGGGAGGGGAGAGGTGCTGGGGAGTGATAAATATATTGTCTGCATGTAGAAATATGTAGCAACAAATCCTACCATTACGTACACTATAATGTACCCATCAAAATGTATAAGGAGGCGGGAGGCGGGGGAAAGAGGTAGGGCAAACAGAGGGAGACTGTTCACAGGCAAGAAAACAGAGATGGAAATGCAGTCTGGGGAGAAATGATTGCCTCTACCATTCCTTCTTTGGAAAACAATTTTAAGCTACAAGCAGGCTTCAGAGAGAGAGGGGCAATCAGATCTTCTGGCTCCACTTGCAGGGTGTTTGGAGATCTCTGTACAAAATGCAGCAACTTGAGCAATTGGATTTTAATCCAATTCTGCAAATACTTACTAACATCCACCAAAGGAAAGGTTGGTGCTTGCTCGGGAATTTCTGGACAATATGGCCAGGCCTCTTACAAGAATCTACATGAGGAAATTCTCTCTTATGACCTTGGCTTTTGATAGATTCACTTAGGATCATTATTAGATATATTGCAATACCAGCATATATTTCTGTTTATTATAGCAAGAGCAAAGGAGAAAAAAAAGAGCAAAGTCTATCACATAATATATTGCAAAAGAACGCGTTCCTTGCAGTGTTTGGAATATCTGAAGTACATGGCGGCATGCAGCCAAGGTTCTGAGTGTTTGTGAACAAAAATAGCAAAATACATGCTTTACATCTTTCAGGCAACATTAGATTATGTAAAGTAGGGTCAGCTACGATTATTAAACAAGAATGTTTAGAAAACACAAAATGAAAATTTATTCTCCTTTTAGAATAAAGCTTATCTTACATTTCTATAAACCATTATGCCTCATATATATTACAAAAATATGTAATAAAAAATAAATTGTACCTATCTGAATTCTTCTTCCAAGGTACCCTACACCTACAAATCACTTTAATCTTAAAGTGACTGCTTGTAAGCATGGCTACATTTATTTTATGCCAGCAGATCGAGCTGTGCAGTACAGCGCATGACACAAATGCAGCCTCCAGGGCACGTTGGCTGCTGTAGTGTGTCTGATGTAGTAGAAGTGTGCCTAGGGCCACACTAACCCTACACAGTCATGTCTACGCAAAGTCACAACTCTTCTGGATATCATGTGGATGTGCGTCTCGTCGTCCTGAGGGTCGCTGCTAATGTTGTTCATGATGGCATCTGGGTATAAAATTGGATCACAGAAGCCAGTCCGTGGGTCACATTCTTAACTAGCCTCAGTGAACACACCTTACTCTTAGGACTGTGCTCATCACCAGTATATTAAAACCGTAAAACCTGGCATTTTTGGCTTAGAGCTGATCGTAGTCCGTTTTGTGTTGCTGTCAGTCCCAGAGACAGTGTAATTTGTAAAGGAGTGTATTTCTTGCAGTTCTGGAGGATGAAGTCTAATGGCCTCTGGTGAGCAAGAGATCTAAGTCTCAGCCTCAGGCCTGTCTCCTCAGCACTAAACCACCCTTGGGGGTGAAGCGCCCACACTCTTAGCACCTGTCATCGGGCCTCCCTCCCAATGCTCTTTCCCTGGGGATTCAGATGGGGATGTGCTTTCTGGGGGACACACAGAAACCATAGCATGGCCTTCCTTCATGGGCTTCCTGATGAGCAAGGTTTTAATGACTGCTGCTCCTTAATGAACCTATTTCCTTTGGGGCTGCAAATGAGGTGCAGCTTTCTGCCTAAGTCTTACCTACACACACGACCAAGTTAGTGCTAATGGAAAAGATTTGTGTTAATAGCTCCAGTCCTGAGGGAAATGTAAATTAGGAGGACATGGACAATGACTATCAGTGTTCCAGTAACTGCATGTAAATAGGTTTGGAAGTGTTTTCCCAATAAACTCACTAAGGAGATTTGCAAAGGTTGGGTTTCCAGGTGGGCTGAAGAAACAGCACGCTCTGCAGGCACGGCAGAACTTGGTGGCTGTTTTATTGTCATCTTGGGTGTGGGAAGCACAGCTCCTGGGTAGCTCAAGAACCTGGACTATGGGCAGGAACCCCTCCTCTCCTGTGCTCAGGCCTTTGCCTGGGCCATTTCTTCCAGTTCTCATCCCCGTCACCACCCCAACCACACGTCAACCCTAACCTGACCTCTTGGAAGCCTTAGTGTCCTGTCTGCCCTGTTCCCTCAGCACTTCCTCTCCTCCTCCCCACTCTGAAGGACCTTCCTTGTCACCCTGAGTGCTGCTTCCTGCCCCTCGGAGCCTGGTCAGATCACATGGTGGCAGCCTGAGCCTTTTTATGAATGCCAGCCAAGTGACGAAAGCCCCGTGCCAGGTGTGGCAGAGCGTCTGAGCTGCACCCTCCATTCCCAGTGACTTCGCCGGGCTCATTATCTGTCCTCAGCCTTGGAGGGGTCTGGTGATGGGCGTTCAGTTATCATGTACTGAATGAAACCGATTTTTAAATCCGCTGCATCTGAAAGGAGGTCCTGTGCCTCATGGCGTCACGGTTAGTTCTTTTGGCTGGCCACTAATTAATTCGTCAGATTTCTTAAGTATGGTCTCACATAGGCGCAAAGGCATTTTTGCCAATGTTGTGCAGACTGTGGCACACAGCAATTGGCAGAGTGAGTTTCCCTTTCCTACCTTTCGTGACACAGGTCACTGGGGTCTGCTGTCTCTTTAGGCTGCCCTAATTAATTTGTTAGATTTGGAAAGCATACTTTCACACAACTATAAAGACAGATTTGCTGATAACATATCAAAGATCTCTCCAATTACAAGTGTTCAATAAACCTAAATTCCCTTTCCTACCTCTAATGACATAGATAATTTGGGTTTCTGCTTCTTTACAGTGGTGCTCATGAGGTTAGCCAGTTTAAAGATCAATTTTATATTCCTTTTTTCAATTGCATCTTTGATTTTATCAGTTATTAATATTTTTCAGACTTAGGGCAAGTTCGGTATGTATGATCTTTACTCATTTGATGTTTATGAGAGAAAACATCAAATGGGTCAGAAAGCATCCAATGATTTTCCAAAAATATGTGTTTGTGTGTGTATCTAAGATATATGGGATATGGGTACTATTTCTATTTTTATTTTTTTCAACTGTTCATAAATTTGGAATTATTTTCTAACAAAATATTTTAAAAAATCAAACAAGCAGACTTGATTCCTTTGTTGATCAGCAGTGCATGGTATCAGTGCTTTGTATCTAATTAGGAATAAAATCGTATTTATAATCAGCCTGAAGTTAGTATAAGTTATTCTCTGTTCGTCTGTGATATGTGAATAGCCTGTGTGCTGATTTATATGTCTTTGTCAATTCACCAGTGATTAACTTGTCTCAGCACTAAAAATTCAATGAGGTCAGATAGAGATTCTGAGGACCCTGGCCTATTGATTAGCAGGACAATCCAGCCTTTGTAAGTGGATTGAAGTTCCCACGTCATGATCCATACTCACATGGGACAGACTCTCTGCCTTCTAGTCATTCTGTACATATTGACTATGTCACAGACAGGAAATTTGTTTTCATGTCTTATTTTGGTTTCACAAATCTAGAGGAAAGTGTAATGGTATCTAGTCCCTGATAAGTCTTAGTCATGTTGCTTTCCTGGAGATAAACATGCAGGAATGAGAACTGTAATCCCTAGATATTATTCATTTTGTAATTTAAATAATCTCTCAGAAAATAGAAAGGAGTGGTATCTATACAATAATTATGCAAACCCAATTATATTTGAGAAATAGCTTTTAATGTTATACAAGGGTCCCTTACCAATGGCCAGATTAAAGCAAGTTCCTCCAGTCTGTAGAGTCATTAAAACATCAGCAAGTGGATAATAGGCATATGCTTTGGGCTCTCAGCAAAACAAAACAAAACAAAACAAAACAAATGACAGCAGATGCTTCTCTACACACATGGTGCATGGGAACACAAATGTTTTTGGTATTGTATTGCATATGTTATCTGTAATTTTAAAGGAATACCCATGGCAATCTCTATTTGGAAGCTTCACTGTCAAAGTATCTATACAAAGTATCTACACATATTCAGAGAGAATTAATATTTCAGGCTAAACTTATCCCAGGACATAATATAAAGAGTTAAGAACTATAACTACTTTTATCTTCTCTAAATTGAATTTGAATCTTGAGCTTTTCCTAGAAAGTCCCGGCTTTGCCCTGCCACACTCCTCAATCTCATTCCAAATAAACATCAGCCTTGGTTTGCAGAGTGCCCAGTCCCCAAGGCTGTCTAACAATCTGTTCTCAGTGTTGATAACTGTCTTAGTCCATTTGTTCTGTTATAAGAAAATCTCAGAGACTGAGTAATTTAAAAGCACTAGAAACTTATTTCCCACAGTTCTGGAGGCTAGGAAGTCCCTGATCAGATGCTGGCCGACCACTGTCCAGTTAGGGCTGCCTTCTGCTTCCCAGTGGCATCTTATTGCTAGAAGATTAATGTTGCATCCTCACATGCTGGAAGGGCAAAGGGTCCAAAGCCTATGTGAAGACCTTAATCCCTCCATGAGGGAGGAACCCATGACCTAGTCACCTGGTAGAGGCCCCTACTTAGCCCTCTGTGACATTTGTCTCTAATTTCCTACTGTAACAATCCTTCCCTGAGGTTGAATGCTGGATCGGGGATGACGTCTCAATGTACACATTAGAGAAAATATAAGTATTCAAACCATAACAATGGCAGCCTGCAATCTCTAAGGGTGGGTGAGGGTCCATCCATCCTCAGTGTTGAGGCAGAGATGGGTCCAGTTTCATGTGTGGGATGCCTCGGTGGCTATCACTAAGACAAGCACTCCGTGGCCTAGGGCCTCCCTCCCATCCAGACAAGAGTGCACAGGACTCACTTAATTCCTTGCACACTGTGCAGACCCCAGGCACAAGGCATCTTGCTGCTGGAGCTTCAGGAGCTACAGGAGCTGTCTCTGTGTCCCTCATGTATCCATGGCATCACTGTGCTCCTTCTGGGAGCACCCTGGGTTCATCTGCGTGGACATGAAACTCTGTCATTTTTTCCTCCAACTGCTGCTGAGCCCGGCTGTCCTACAAGGGACCTGGCATTTGCTCTCTCCTTTGATTTTCCCAGGAAAGGAGGCTATAGATCCCTCTGCTCCAAGCCAATATCACCTCCACTCTCTGGTCTCAACTCCAGAAAAAGGTGGAGCGTCAAGGGCGTCCAAGCACAGTCTCCTTCTGAAGGCATCAGCGCTCCCTGCCCAGGACGCAGATGTCCCTGCTTGAGGGCACAGCGGTTGGAAGCACGCCCCTAGACAGTCATTTTCATCTAAGGCCTAAGTCCCTGTTCAGCACACTTTGGCTTTGGAAAACCCAGCAATCCAATGAATTTAAAAGGCAAATCTTGTCTCAAGTTTCCTACTGTAACAACCCTTCCTAGAGGCAGCCAAACCCAGCTTCTGCCCGAGGAGGAGGCAGGACTTACAGGAATTGGCCAGGAAAGTGCACATGAGTACACCCAGGTTCCGTGACATCATTGACAGGACCATGGTGTTCAGATTAGTAACTGTCTTGTTAAGCTAATTGTTGGCATTGGGCTCATTTCCTCTATAACAGAAAATTATAAAAATCTTGAAAACATGAGCAATATAATAGCAACAAAATAGCGACCTATGGGAAGTAGAAGACTGGATTGGATAGGCCATTATGGCCCTCAGCCTTCTGATGTATGTTTGGAGCTGTTATTCATCAAGGTAGTTACAGTAATGAAGAACTCTGTACTCCTCTATAACATCGATTCTATTTTAAGTCTCTGTTCAGATGATACTGAATTTTCTACACCATTGATCCATTAAAAAAAAATCTTTCCTTGAATCTGCTCTCCCCTAATCAGGCTATTATATTCTGTTTTTCAGATAGGATGACAAATTGAAAATCCAGCTCTAGATGCTGCACTAGTTTAAAAATAGAAGTGTTTTACTTCGAATGATTCTGAGTTGCCGCTTTAAGCAATAAAAATGTACTTTATAGCTTGTTAACCTAGATCTCACAGATATCCTTTCTACCATAATGTGCGATCATTGTTTACTGTCTAAATCAGCCTTGTCAGAGCTGTGCTCTCTGGCGACTTTTTAAAGTCAGAATAAACTGACACATTCTGTCATCTACAATGATCAGACTGGCGTTCTCTTGTGCACTTGTATTTTGAATATGAATAACAGTCTTCAGCTGACCTTAGCATTTTGTAGAGATCCTATGCGTAGCATCAGCCATGAGTGTTAACTGCGTTCTGCAGCCGGTTCCTCTGTGTGGCCGCTGCCCCTCAGACCCTGCAGGGTGCACTCACCTCCTTTCACTGAAAGGGAACATTGGAGGCCGCCTTATTTGGAGGCACACATAAAGCAGTAGCAGGGCTGGTGGCCCAAATCTTTTTCCTGTGTTCTATCAAAGGCTGGCACAGATTACGAACAGCAGCAGGAGTTCACAGGTGATGTGATGGGATGTGTATTTTGTCCCCTGAAATAAAGTATATTAAACTGGTTAGGATGGTCTGGCACATCAGGAAAATCAGCAGATATTTTGGAAAAAAGGACTAGTCACTGGAACTCTGGCTAGTTAAATCAGGAGGTTAACATGTATCACCTTGGGAGTCAACTGCCATAAATTGCAGTTTGTCATTGAAAACCAAGTCCAATCTAGTTTTGAAACTCAATGACAAATCCTTACCTTGGATCCTCACAACTTTTGTGCTGGTTCTCAGGAAAACACAAAAACAAAAACAAAAAAAATAAAGCAAGGAATTTTGAAGTGGCAGAACTTGTTTCTGGCAACTAGATGTGCACGTTTGGAGTCGGAGCGATGGGGCGGAGGAGGCCCTCCTCTCTGGGTTCTGAGCCCGCTGTCCTCACCAGCTGTGTTGATAGATTTTCTGGATTTTCTGCAGATCGTTAAACTCACCCTTTTAAAAAGAAATATTTCCCCCTGGCATCTTACCGTCAGCATTTAACTACTGGAACACTCAGCTTTCTAGCGATAAGCTTGGTTTCCTTGAGCCGGACGTCTCTTCTGTCCTGCCCCCTCCTGCCGTCAGCGCTCCCTCCACCCACCCCAGGGAGAGGTTTCCTCAGGGCCTTGACTTTCCTCCTGGAGAGTGTGCAGATGGGGAAAACTGCTCTCCGTCCCACCCCTCAGGAAAGAGACCAGCTCTGCCCTTGACTCTTGGGCCATGGGGATGGCACGTGCCCCTTCGGGCATTCTCCTTGGCCTTTAGATCACATAACCCACGGACTAGCATCCTCGGGCTGGGACCCAATCCCACAGGCAAGCTTCAGCACACTTTCTCTCCTGGGGAAGCCCAACCTTCACCACCCTTTGAGCTATAGTCCCTGAGACCGATGGTGGCAGAGCCCAAGGGAGGCAGTGTCCACCTGGAAGCACCGCTCAATGTCTCGGGCCTCCCTGACTTCGCTGTCTGGTTTGCCTTGTCACAGAGCAGCTGTCAGCTCACTGTGAGCTGCTGCCCCGGCGGGTGCCTGATCTGTGGAGGCTGTGTGAGCCTTTGGCCTGATCACTTTGGAGTGAGTCCACATAGGCTTAATGACTGACATGTGGGAGGGCCCAACAAGCCTGTGTGGTGTAGTCAGCAGCACATCCGGCCAGACTCCAGCAGTGTGTGGTTTACATGTGGAATTGGCAGCCGTCCACCAGAGGAAGGTAGTGCCCTTCCGCCTGCAGCAAAGGTGGTGGTTTGGTGGGACCCACAGTTCACAGCAGTGCTCCTCAATTCCCAAGCCTGGCTCCTTCCTGATCGGGCCAAGCCGAGACCAAAGGTATGTGCTGGGCTGCACTGCTGCTGGACCTCCGCCTCACTAGGAACCAACCACTAGAACCAACGGTGGCACAGCGCTGTGCGTGGGCAGACCTGAAACCTTGCTGTACCTTCCAAGTCCTTAAGCTCTTGCTGAAGGCCTAGCTTTTTGAGAAAACTATAGACAGGTAGATGAAACGCACCCCTTGGGGTCTGCAGACCCCCAAAACAGGTCCTGCTGCTGATTAGATCATCTGGGTCCTGAAGATCCCCCTCAGACAAGAACAACTGGGACCAGACTGCTGGCCATGCCCACACTGCCCTGATGGCCACTGTGGCTGCCTGAGTGCTACGTCACTCTGGACAGGTCACCACCAACACACAGTAGGCAAAAAGTGAAGGACTGCATCCTGACACGGAGCTGCCACTGCTTGTCAAACTGCATGCAGCAGAGGGCCCGCGTTCCCTTTGACCTTGCCCCCACCTGCTGCTGAAAGTCAGCCGGAGTTGGCCTTTGACCTGCATATTGTATAAGAGCACCCCGTGTCTCCAGCACCTGACCCAAAGGTGAAAAGTCTGGGGAGCAGGCGCAGCTGGAGCACAGTGAAGCTACAGCTGCAGAAGTGGGCCACACCAGCGCGTCCTAAAAGGAGAACAGCCACATCAGCCGTAGAAGCAAGTGCCTGAGGGCAATGGCCTTCTCCTCTGCAATCACCTGTCCTCCAAGTGAAGGAAAACGGCTCGGTGCAACTCACCCACCTGGTATAAGCACCCTGCATCTGACGGACCTCTGGGACCACCATTCCTCTGCAGACAGCTCTGAACACCCTTAACCAGAAGAGAACTCTGTCATTAGAGCAGGGCCGGCCTCGACCTGGCTGGTGTGTGGGTGGGCAGGTGAACTGTAGTGGTGCCTCTCCAGTGGTCCCTGGGAAACAAAGGACTTCGCTCAGGTACTCACACTGTGGCACCGCTGAAGCAACTCCTGATTCCAGTGGATCCCCACAACCCAGTAGCCCAGTTTGAGGGCACCTCCACTGTCACCAGCGCTTTGTTTTCAGAGGTGCCACGTGTGCCCTGATCTGTGCCACTTGTGTGGAGTCAGGCTGTGGGTTGCTCTCCTTCCCCTTCCCACCTCTGGGTGCTCACGGGAATGGAAGCAAGCGCCACCGATGGATCTGGTGGCACTCAGATGATTCTGGAGTCCTCCTGAGTGAGGCTGCTCTTGGTCACCCTCACTTTCTGGGGAGTTATCCATATGATGGAGCCATCCAGTTGGAAACATGGTAACGAATTTGCCCCCGGCTTTAACTGACGTAATCAATGAAGTTTTCCTGGAAAGTGATCACGTCAGCAGTGACGCCCCATCCAGGGCCCCCATGGGAGGTAGACCTGCCCTTGACTTACTCCTGTGGACACAGTCAAAGACATGATCATTAACACCTGGACAAGTATAATTTAGTTCCTGGCAGTAACAAGAGCATAATATGGCAAGTGGATCCACGCAGGTGCATGATTGTGCTCTTTTCCTGTGATTTTTCTAAGGCGTTACTGCTCAGCTTGAGTGAATGCTGGCCTGGAGTGGATGTACCCCTTTCCCATGGTGACAGTCATTCATGAATATGAGGGTATGTTCATGATGTCCTCCCCCAAGTCCAGAGCCACCCTCGGTGGCAGCATGTGCACAGAGTATCAGAGAAAATGCCGTAGTCCAGCAAGCAGTTCTTGCTTGTAAGACTTGTTTCTGGGCTGGGCAGATGGAATGTAGAGATGAATATCAAACATGTCTTGCTTTAAAAAAAAATCATAGCTTTGTTGGAAAGGTAGGACCAAGATAGTTACTATAATACTGTTCTTTATCATTATTTAACTACAAATTATATGAAAACAAAAATAATAAAAAGTTGGCAAAGCAATGGTAGTCCCTGAAGTATGAAAAGATTGGTAAGATTTTGGGAGAAAGCATCATTTGGGTACATTCTGGGCCTGTCTGGCTATCTATCTGTCCACCTATGAAGATTAGACTGGTATCTGTGATCTGCAAGGCTCTTAGATATTCTCAGATAACATAGGTTTCCTTGTGTTGTATGATTTTTTCCCTTAAGATAGAGCCTGTAGATAAATGTTTTATAATTAAATTTCCTTTCATTGATTTGGAAATGTTTCCATTCATTACTGATGTGAAACGTGCTCGTGGAAGGAATTATGCCAGTTTTGCAAAGTGTGTATTTTTAGAGAGAATATTTTCATTGAAAGAATCAGAAATTTAACAAGAATTTTGGTGGAAATTGTCACAATTCTTGTTGGCACATATTATTTTTATTAACTGCATTTATGGAATATAATGAAGGTGCTCATTAAGTACACCAAAGATGAGAGTACTTAACAAAGAGACATCCAAACATTCATCCCACAATTTAAGATCACAATTAAATAATATGTACCCAAACAAAAAGTTCTTTTTGGGTGATTATAAAATACAATTTCAAATGAACATATACTCTATTCAAGTGATAATAAAAGCAAAATGTCACCATTTGAGCACGGCTTCCTATCTGTCATCATTTCCCCAAACCTCACAGCCTGCTACAGCTATGCACGTCAAGGCCACCTCCACCCAAGGGCATTAAGCACATGGGCTCACATCTCTTAATCTTTGCTTTGCATCAGATGGGATTATTGCTTGTTTTCCTCATACAACTTAAAGCTTTCTTATGAAAACATACTTTCTTCACCTAGACTCATCTTGACAGTAATGCCTGACACTAAGCAAGTCAGTGTTTGGATTCGTTTGTTTAATCTTTCCAAATGTAATGGCTTAAGACCTGTACAATCTGAAGATAGAGCCTGTGGTACTTCATGCGCATAGCAATCTCCCTCCCCTCAGAACCCTTGGAAAGCCTGCCCACAGTCATCTGAGGGTTGCTTACAGGGTACAGCAAGCTCTAAGTACATCGCTTTCCTGCCTTCCTTGGGCATTTTTTGCTCACTCCCCAGTGAATTTTCTGCTTCTTGTGCCCAAGTCAAGCAGATGGTGTAATATTTTCTGGGAGGACAGCTGACTGGGTTAGCCAAGGCTTTTTAAAACTTCTCTTGCAGAATAATATTTTTAACCTAGGGAGAAGTTGTCCAGAGTGCATTAAGAAATGGTAATAAGCACTTGATTGATCCCAGTGGCCTTTGATGTGGCGATGGATTCACGATGAGCTAAAAGGGCCACTCGTTGGCATGATCCCTTCCTTAATCCTGAAAGGGGCCTAGGCAGGGTGGCCATGTGTTTCTGTAAAATCTACAAAGGGGAGGGATTTCAGCCATAATCCATTAACACCGCTGTATCTCTCTACTCCGACTCCTCTCCAATGCTTTCCCCTGCTGTTAGAGAAATAGGAGTGGAGCCTGGCAGTTTGGGATCTGTTGGGGAAACTGATTTGGAAGCACATTGACTCTGAGTTTAGTGTGACCTGTTTTGAGGTTCGTTTTCCTAGTGAGTGTGCTGACTCACCAGGAGTCATGAGAGGAAGTCCAACCGTCATATCTCCTGATGAACACATCTGTGGGGCTGCAGTGGACCCATGGGAGGTAGAGGAGGAACAAGGTCAGAAATGTGTGGAGTCAGAGCAGGTGTATGGCTGTACAAGAATGATCAAATCATTAGGTAAATAAGAAAATTATAAGAGGAAGTTTGTGTTCTCATTGATAACAGTGCATATTATAATTGTATTCATGTATTGATTTATTTTTAAGTGAATTATATAAAATAAAATTCATCAGAATCCTTTCCTTCGTATGTATGACAGAAACCTGTAGTAGCACTTTGGTAAGCAAGTGGTCTATGTGGAAAGTTGGACGTTTTATACCTTTAAACCTACCTTGAAACCATGTCTTAGCACATCTGAACATCTTGTCTTGAAGCAGTCTGACAGTCCCAAAGAGCACACATGTCATACCATAACCAATAATTCATTCGGAGAAAGTAATAATTTTAAATATAAATAATGAATAGACTTTCAGACTGATAATTAATGAAGAGCAGTGATACCCATAAGCACAATGGGAAAAATGTGTCTAATGGTTAGGTAGCATATACACTGTGGATACTCTGGTCAAAGGGCTGGTTCATGTCCCAGGGGGGATGGAGCAGGATGGTGGAAGACTTCATTACACCACTCAGAACAGTACACAATTTAAAATTTAAGGCTTATTTCTGGAATTAATGTAATATTTTCAGACTGTGGTTGTCTGTGAGTAACTGAAAATACAGAACACAAAACCACAGAAAAGGGGGAGAACTACTGTAATATGTCATAGATATATGCCAGGGATCCACTATAACAGGAAACCGACAGCAAGCTGGTTAATGAGAGTCATCCATTCCAAGTTTTTAAGATTAGTTCTTGGGCTTGAAAACTTGCATGTGAGGGAAATTTTAGTATCCAAATTTGACAATTCTAAAAGTTACATATATATAACTTAGTTTTAGATATATATATAACTAAGAAGTTGCAAAGCTGAAAGTAACTTTTTGAATTTGCCAACATCACTAGATGTTATAAAGCACAAGAGAAGGGATGTTGGCAATCTAGAAAACGCTTTCAGTCACACAAGAGAAATTTAGATTGGCCATGCTAAAGGAAAGACTAAATTATTTTCTTTTTATAAAATGATACTAATAATTTTGTGTTCTCTTTCTCAATGAGCACCCCAAGCTGCAGAAGCCTTGGGTTGTACAGAACTTGGATGTGCCCATGCAGGTGCATTGTGTGTTCCCTCTGGACTTGAGGTCTCTTTTATAGATGAGGTCATTAGACTCAGTTGACTCAGAGACTTACTGCTCCAGGAGATGACAGGGAACTTACCAAGAAGCAAACATGTAAATGTAAGAGAAGCTGTTGTCCATACCAAGATTAACAAATCTGTGTTCCATTAAGTACAAACGGTGTGGTCCAGCTTGCAATGGATTCTGGATGTCTCCGGTGTCCATCACACTGAGTGCTGGGAATGTCTGAAGTCACTTAGGTCTTCACTTAGGCTGTGCGTCCATCATTGCTGAGTCTCTTCATCCCACACTGAGCATCAGTGCCCTAGAAAGCAGTAAGGGGGAGTGTGCGTGGCCTCTGGTCTACAATCTGCAGATTGCACAAGGACGCAGCTACCAGACAGTCCCAGCACATCTGTGTGAGGCAGGGCCTCTGCTACAACGGGGAGTCCCAGGCAAGCCAGGGCAAGCTGGTCACTCAGAGGCAGGCGGGCCCTGAAGCATTTTCCCTGCCACATCTACTCCACAGAAGCAATGCAGAGCACTCTGGCAATGGGGTGAACGCTCTCCTAAGTCTAGCTTCTGATGAAAGTCAGGTGGCGAAAGGCTGGGGCCAGCCTGAGCAGCACCCTTTTGGCTCCAGCATTTAGTGACTTGGGCATTTTAGGATCCTCACAGGTGATAAGTGTGAGCTAAACAGAATCTCCTTCCTAGCAAGTAGCCTGGTGTAGTGGAAGAACATGGAGAAGGGTCTCAAGTTCAGACTGAAAGCTGTGGAGTGTGCCTTAAGGAAGTAGCTGATGCAAGGTCATGTTTGCCTCACAGACTGTGCACACTGGAACGCACGGTGGCACTGCACGCTGCTGTGCTGGAGACGGTGCGGCAGGAGAAGAGGCGCCTCAGTACACAGCAGTCTAGGGGCTGCAGTGGTTGTACACGCAGGTTCTGGAGCTAGCCCGCCTTCGTTTGATCCAGGTTGTCTCTTATCAGCTGTGTGACCTTGGGCAAATTGCTGCGTCTCCCTGTGTGTATTTCTTTATCTGAAACTGGGAATCCTCATAGAACCTATCTCACAGAGATGTTGTGAGGATTAAATGAGATCACTCAAAAATGTGCCTAAAAGTAGGCTTGGCACTTAGCAGGTTCACACACAAATTAGCTATTATTGTTCTTGTTGTCATAATTCTTATTATTTTTGGTGAAGTAATTTCAAACCTAAAGCCTGGATAAAATATTTTCTTCTGTTTCAGAAATTTGGGATTATTGTGAAAATCTACTTAATCTTGACAAAAATATTAAAATAGAAGTTTGGATAACATCCTACTTCGTTATTTAACATCTAAATATATTACTTAACTGATATCTAAATAGAATTACAATTCCAAACCCAAAGAAAGTGGGTTTAAATTCATCGGGTGTGAAATACAAGTAACTTTTGGGTCCCAGGGAGAGCATGCCCCAGGGCTGACAGGTTCCAAGGCGGTTCCCCGGCCACCAGCCCCGGAAGGGGAATGGGCATGCCTCCGTCTCTGAAGATACTTCTTTTTGTGCAGAGTGTTTTTCAATTGTCAGACCACCCTGTTCCAGTGTTAAGTGTTGGAAATTAGTGGCTGGTAATAATTGGGAAAATTGGAAATAATTGACTGGTAATAGCCAGGCAGTTGTGCCGGAATTCCTTATAAGGAGAAGAAGTGATCTACCACTAGGTAGTGTGGAGACGGGAAACTGGCATAAAGGGGGCGTTGGTAACAACCAGAACCTGAGGGGAAAGAGCAGTTTATGGGCAAGTAGCCAAAGCAGGCAGGGCTGTTAAACTCTCTAGGATCTCTTAGCGCTGCCGATCAACCTCCCTGGGGGCTGGATGAAAGGCAGAGGGTCAGCCTCGGGAGCCCATCTGCATTTCCTAAGCCACTGGTGGCTGTGCACATTCATGCAGCCTGGACGAAGCCCTCCTCCCAGTGCTCTGCCACCTCAGCCCTGGCACACACTGTCCTCTCTGGAAGGCAGGCCAGGGCCACCAAGAGCTTCAGAGGCCCTGAACACTGGCATGATGAGATGCAGATAAAATGGAACAGAGGTCTGAGCTGCATTAGTAACACCAGGCGTGGCTGGGCATGAGGCTGCTAGGGCATGAACTGTGAGCCCTCCTTGGAGGTAGAGAGGCCGATAAGACAGCAGCGTGTGTTCGTGGTAGTGCTTACCTCCCATCATCCCACTTTACAGATAAGGGGCTAGCTGGGAGAAGCTTAATAACCCGGACAAGGTCGAGAGCGCAGGAGGGTAAGCCTGGGGATCCGCCTCGTGGGTGCACCCTGAACCAGGCGGCTGCAGAGGATGAGCAGGGCAGCTGGGGCAGGACCAGGAGAGTCCGCTCAGTGTGGCTGGGACCTGGCGAGATACCTGAGAACGGACTTCTGCTGTAGGATGAGCAGAGCCCCACGCACACCCACCCACATGTGGTGTCACCTGGCACTCCAGGCAGAGGGTGCCTCTAGTTACCGATGCTGGTGTCCCACTTCATCACCTGCTTCTCTTCTTCCATCTCACCGCACTTCCTCAATCCTAGGTAAACTGCCTGGGAGAGGAGATACCACGAAAGGCTCAGCTCCTGCTTTGGACGAACTTGAATTTAACAGGAGGGTCTACGGGAATGTAATTACTTAGAATGGCCTTACACTAACCATACTGCCACCTGCAGTTGGTGCATCCAAACCCTCGACTGTTCTGTCTTGAGGCTCATCTTTGGTAACTTCTCTCCTGCTTTCCTCCCGCTTTTCTCCTTGGCCAGTTTGGTGGTCCCCAAGCCACCACTCCACGCTCATCTTCCTTTGCCATCTCTCTGTCTCCAGGCACTGAGCACTTGGCCTCCTGGCTGCCGCTCCAGCACACCAGGCTGCCTTTCTTCCTGCCTCCTGTGTGGCTGGCTCCTTCTCATGCTTCAGGGTTGTCTCAGATGCCCCTTCTTTGGGGAACCCCCTCCCAAGCATTTTATTTCCCTTGGTTATTCTTTACCTTACTACCTTATTTTATTCGAAAGATATATCAGGAGTTGAAATTATCCTGTTTATTTGCTCCTATCTCCCCCTCTGGAATTCTTGAGATATTTAGTCAGCTTTTCACTGCTATGACTGAAAGATCTGACAGGAACAACATAGAGGAGTAAAAATCTACTTAGGCCTCACTGCTGCCTTCTAATACGTAAAGAACCGTCAGGAGATGTCAGGGATTTACTTTCTGCCACTTCACCTCCAAGAGATGGAACAGAGTAAGAGCAAGAAAAGGGTCTACACTGGCAGAGTTTAAGGACTTTGTACCAGTAAGAGCTGTTCAGAGGTGTAACAGCTTGTTTGGGGAGGTGATGAGTCCTTGTCACAATAGTTATTCACAAGTGGCTATGTTGTGAGGAGGATAGCTTCTTATGACAGGTGGCTCTGAAGCTTCCTTTCAGTCCTGATTATCTTTGAAAAGTGAGGGCAGCAGTTTTCTCCAAGGTACCCAATGTTCTGAGATGCTGACTAGGTGACAGTCAAGTTGATGAGAAGATAAGCTAGATTCTCAAGCTGATCCTGATCCTTATCAAAGAGTGAACTGAGCACTAACTTTTGTAAATGCTAACACGAGGTGGAAAGCAGTCAAACAGCAGCAGCATCGTGGAAGCCCGTGAGCTAACTTGCTCAATGTCCCTGACCCTCAGGACGGGCCGTCAATGTGCTCCTCCTGGTCTCACTATAATCTGACAACAGTGTGCATCATCCACATGAGTCACATGCTTTATTCATCAGATTTCAATTCAAGTAACTTCTGCCTCAAGCCACTCCCGCAGCTAAAGATGTGCCTCCGCTGAGGACACGTGAAAGAGGACATTAAAGGCACAGAAGGCGACTCTGAAAGAGCACAGCAATCCGACTTCACACTGATAAACAGTTCCTGCCAAGGACGATTCCTCGGTGCCCAACACCTGTTGGATCTATGGATTGCATCAGGTGTTTTAAGGAAATGCACACGTGTTTGCCTGAGGGGCATCTGACAGGTGTGTTAACAGATACTGGAGTTCTCTCTCTTGATAGTTTTTGTTAGTTTTGACAAGAAGATCCTGAATATAGGGTTTTACATGTGGCACACCTAAACAATTTGACAGTTACGTTGTAGTAAGCATTGATTCCTACACTTTTGAAGATTATTTTCATAGTATTTTAGAAATCTATTATATGTTTGCTTTTTATATGCATGATCAATGTATGAAAATACTCTATATAGAATTTTAACCTTGCATTCACAAAGAAAATAGCTGTTCAGTATGAAACAAACAATTTGGATGTTCCGGAGAGTAATGTGAGTAGTTGTAAACCTTTTAATGTTTCATGTAAAATATATGACTGACTGTATACTTCTAAATGGACTTAAAATAATATAGTTTATTTCCCATGAATGGTAGCAGAAATCCTCAGCATGAACTCATTGTGTAACATTCACAGTTTCTTTCTTTTTTTTTTTTTTTAAAAGAAATGAAATGTTTTTCACGTCTAGTTCTAACTTACCATTTTGGAGTTATACCCAATGAACTGATAGGCCATTATCCTATCTTATTAAAACACTCAGGTCTTGGTATATTGAAAGAATAGCAAAATGAAATCTATGTAGAATACTTCAGTCACCTTTGTCTTTAATAGGAGGCTTTTAAGTATAAATAGTGTAATTCTTAACAATAAAGGTAAAACACAGTTTTGCTCGAGTTTTCTGGTCCTCTAGTTTCATATTTGGCCAAGAGGTTTTCCTTGGAGTCTCCCAGGACAATGACGACCCCTCTTTTCAGCAGGACCCCACTGCAGACGTGGCCCTTGAGGCCTTGTTCCTCAGTTCCGAAGGCATTTTAACGCCATAATCCAGAATCAGAAGATGTATTTACCATTTGAAGGTTTTCACAGCTCCTATGTTTCTGCTATCACAATACACCTTAGTGCTAATCCTTCATAGCTACTGGAGTAAAGCTTTCAGCCTGATCTATGTGTGTTTTTTAAACATCCAACGCTGAAATCTTCCATTATTTCTACCTTTCATTAAATGGGAGCTGAAATTCAGCTAGTTCTTCATAGAATTGCCATCAGATTAAGGTGAATCTTCCCCCAGGCTAGGCTGTGTTGTCACGTGCCAGGCTGGTGATGTGGGAATCAGGCTTCCCTCCCCACACCTGACCATGTGAGTGAGACCTGTCCCATTGAGTTCACAAAGCTGAAAGGAGGATGGAGAATATTTGGAATATATTTTTCTCTAGGAGAAAAAAATAATGTATTAACAGCAATTTAAAAACCTGAACTTTAATCGTAGGGAATGCATCCATGTCTCTTACTTTTCTGTTTGCTTCCCTTAAATTAGAGAACTACTCCCAACCGCACTCAGTTGTGGTGGCTTTGTCCACCAGGGCAGCATTCAGCCAGCCTCAGCAGTGGGTCCTGATTCAGGAAACACAACCGATGGGAGACGCATGATGAGGGCTTTACTTCAAGCACTTGCCCCCAGGATCATGCGGCTCTCAGGTCCAACAGATGGAGCGACAGCCAGGAGCGGACGGGCTGGCAAGGTTTCTGTTACAGACGTGGTGCAGGAGGCCCTCCTCCTTTAGAACCTTAGTTTTCCAAACTCCTAAGCACTTCATTTGATCAGAGGGGCCCAGCCACATGTGACGGTCATCTCATCTACTTAAAGCCACTGTTGGTAAATGTTAATCCCATCTACAAAATACCTTCATAGAAACATCTGGTGATGAATGTTTGAACAAATAGCTGGCACCATGGCCCTTCCATGTTGGTGAATAAAGTGAACCCTCAGGGCCAGTGAGCCCCTCAGGCCAACAAAGCCCTTCTGGGAGACTGAGGTTGTACTGGTGACAGGCAGGATTTGGGCTCCTGAATTCAGCTATGCCTCAGTCGACTTAGCCCCAGAGTCCTTCCTTTGCTTGAGCAACCAAGACTCTAGAACACAAAGAAAAGAAGAAGAAAAAAGAACGACGATTAGTACTTAAGGTTAAGATTCAGTGTAGGTGTTGTTGGTGTTCAGAAATCCACTTAGTCACCTTTCCACCAGGGTTTTAGTGTTTTGCCTTTTGTGGCAATGCTGGGTGTTAGAACTGAAGCAATGAGCAAGAGATGGGCAGTGTCTGGCCTGTTGGGAGAATGGGCTGCATCTACAATGAACTGCAAGTGAACTGCAGCTAACAGCAGGTGAGGGCAGACAGCAGGCAGGCTGGCCACCTTGAGGTAAGGAACTAGGCTTCCTTGAACTGGTGCTTGTGTGGTGAGACCTACAAGACAAGGTGAGATAGCTGGGATGGGAAGGTGGTCCAGACAGAGGGAAGGATATGGGTGAAGATGCTGGAAACAGAGCCAGGATTAGAACAGAACTGAAAGAGCAGAGTAGCTGAGACAGAAGCGGGAGAAAGGCCTCATGGAGTCTGGCATCAACCAGTCTCTGACTTCCCTCGAAAGCCGTGGCTGGTGGTGAGCAACAAGGTAGCTCGGCTGGTGGTACCACTGCCTGAGACAGGCGTTCTGGGAGGGCGTGTTTGCAGGAAGCGCCGCAGCCATTCGGCTGGCATAAGTTAAGTTTGAGAGGAGATGTCTAATAAGCTGCGTTGTCATTTGGAACTCACCTGTCATCTCTGTGAATAGGACAGAAGGGGCTTAAAGATACAAAAGGTCTCCTTCTGCAGAAGATGGTGATGACGACGACAATGGTACTTTATTAACCCTGAAATAAGTTTACCAATGACAAAGTGAGAGACCCTTTCAGTTTGCTGACAGCATGACACCAGGTTATGCCATCACAGAAAGAGGCTAGAAAGAATCCTGTGGTGCATCTAATTCAACACTTTAATCTCAAAAATAAACTGAAGCTGGGAGATGATCAGACCCCAACCCCAAACCTCCTGACATCTAATACTTTGCTCTTTCTACTACAGTTTAATAGAGAGAGAGAGGAGACAGGGAAAGAGGACACTTTAATGTGACAGATATTTCCATTTATTTCATTTCACCTTCAATTTTATTTGAACGTCCATTCACTTAGTTTAGCTTCCAGCTTGTGTTGAGCTGTGATTGATTGGCGGGAGCTGCCTGAAGCACTCCATCTGAAGTCATGTTGGTTGGCAGCATAGGAGGACAGCATGTATCTAATGTCCAAACTGCTCTCAAAGAGAGCAAAATGGAAGTTGGTTATTAATTATGCAGGGACAGCAGGCATGATCCAGGACTGTCCCAAGAACAGGAGTCTGTCATCTCCTTAACCACCGGGGCTACAGGAAGGCAGTGTGACCAGGAGGCTACTTTTGTAATTCCCGGTTTGAATAGTTTTCCCATCAAATTAGAATCTTTTGAAATTTGACAGGGAAAAAAGAAAATGTTGAGAATAACATGGTCCCAGCTGCAGCATTGTTTTCAGATTATTTTATTATCGTCTTCTTCATGGAGATTCAAGATTGGTCTTTGAATGTTAGTAATGTTTTGTTTTGTTTTGCTACAAAATAATAATTTAAATAGAATTACTTTTTATAACTCTACCGAGGTTCAAAAAAATTATATCAGAACAGAGAGCATATGAATGTTGGTCTCACCCAAAGTTCTTCCTTCTGCTCCTGATGTCAATTGCTCTTCCTCTGAATTAAGGTCATAGCATCATCTCTGCTTTTGACGAACATTTTTAGAGTTTTGAAAATCACTTGGACATAGGGAAGGGATTTTCTTTTGTTAGTAAAAGTAAATAATCAATAAAGAATAGCGCTTCTCAAACAGTTTTAAATACCAGATCATATTGGAAAGAATCATCTAATTAGATTTGTTTAGGAGATAGTTTCTATGTTAGCAGAAACGTTAACATTAGTAAAGAAGACAAGGCAGCACTGAGGAGTTTGCCTGCTGTGGAATTTCCTCGCGACCTTCCTCCTGTGCAGGTGACGGCAGCTCTTGTCCCCGGCACCGTCCTGAGCATGAGCACCAGCAATGTCTCAGAGGAGCCACGTCAAGCCCTCTGCCTGTGCGGTTTCCAAAGGCAACTGATACATTGCTAAAGAATAGACTCAATATCCACCTCTGGATTTCATTTGAATCTCTGTATCTCAAAAGCAAATTTCACTGAAAATAATGACCACTTCCCTAGCACCTCAGAGAAATGTGCATGTTATGGGAAATGCAGAATAAGTTATAGAACCTAGCACATTACAGCATATGAAAACCAATGAGTTTTAGGAAAAAAGCATAAATGTGAAAAAATATAAATTGCACTAAAATGTTGGCATCTCACCCAAGTGAGGAGCCAGGGCTGTTAGGGTATTGAAAGTTAATATTCTATGAAATGCTGCTTAAGCAGAAGCCTTAAATAAAAAAGCCTCTCCAAATAAAACTAAGTCTCATTATTGAAAAATTCTTTGCTTATATGCCATGAGTTCTTTATTTGAACTATTTGTATAAATCACTTTTTTTTTTTTAACTCAAGATATTTTGTCCTGGAAACTATGCATTTGTTTATGCAAATTTTGCCCTTTAAATCTTGCAGTTTTCAAATATGGCTGCTCTCTGATCTGTAGTTTTGGAATGATTTAGATTCAGTGGTGTTATTTGCAAATATTATCAATACATGCCTATTTCTGCATTTAGTCAGTGAATAACTGAATTTACTCATAAAGCAAATTTGAAATTAAATACCTAGCCTTTCTTCTTATTGGACATTTCTAATACTTTTTGCATAGTCTGAAAATAATTCCTGGAATCATTTGAAAATGTTTTAGTCAAGAAGAAGGACAAAGGGCAGAAAAATATTTCCTAAAAATATACCCCGTAGACATAAACATTCAGCAGGCAAGGTTTATCTGGTGGGAATTCATAAAGCAAGTATTGTGGGAAGAAGAATGATGTCATTTATTTCAATCCATAACTTCAAACAACATATACCTATGAACTTTCTATGTGTGCCTCTTTTTTGAGGCATGAGAGAAGTACATTATTTCATATATATTATTTCTAAAAAAATTATTTACAGTTTAAATAAAATGATAGTGTTGAAGCTGTAAAATATATTTCAAAAACAAGTCCTTAATGTGTATCTGTTCTGGTAGGCTGGTGAACTGAAAGTCCCCCATCTTCCAGAATTTCCATAGCTAAATATCAAGGACTAGACTTCCTATGATGCTACTTCAAGTCATTTACCCTGTCATCAGGAACTGAAGTCTCATAGACCTTGAAAACAAGGGTTCATATGATAGCACCACAGAAAAACTCCTGGTGACATTTCCTGCAAATATTGATATTTATGTGCCACTTAAACTGAAACTGCAATTTGGGTAGGTGACCATGAGATGTCATTCTCATGGTTTTAACTACTAGAGTTAAGATAAGCAAATACTTAGATAAAATCATGTACCAATTTTGCAGACTTTTCCTATTGAATAAATTACAACTTTTTATACTGCAACAATAAAAATGCTACATTTGTATGTGATTCTGAAGTTCAGAGTTTAGACAGCTTTTCTAAACTTGGCTTGGTAAATCATCAGACTGTTGTCCTGTGTCTCCGCTCTTCACAGAAAAGGGCATTGGTATCTGCCACTGCAAGAGTGACCTTCCTGGTGTAGACTTTCCAAGTGGCATTACTGTACCAAGAGTGCCAAGATACAGTGGGAACTCCTCAGTACACAAGACTCCTGGACTCCACCTAATTTGCTCCTTTTCTTGCTGCTCTGGTCTCATTTCCTGTTACTCTCCTCAATCAGCCATGAGAACTCTTCCAAATGAGCCTACTCTTTCATGTAGTAATTTTGACCTCTCTTTCCTAAGCATGACCCTGCCCACATTATTCCTTCCACCCTGAGGTCCTGCCACACCATTGTCTTTTTTTATTATTTTAAATCACCCTTGAAAATTACCTTCTTCAGTTTCTTTGATCTGGCTCCTACCCCTTCCCCAACAGATACTTTTTCTTGCATGTCTAGAGTATTCTGTGCACAAAAGTATCAATAGAATTTATTATACTGTATGGTAACATTTTATTTATGGGTCTATTACCCATTAACAGTGAACTTCTTAGGAGTAAGGACCATGAATGATTTGAATCATGTTCTGTGAACTATTCCCCAGTGCTTGACACATAATAAGCATTGAGTGAATGGGTGACCCAAAGAGTAATTAAGTGCATTAATGAATAAGTGGATTTGGACCCATTTGACTCCTAAGCAGTTCCATTTCCTCTGAGCAGACAGCCCTGTGAGCAAGTCAGTATGTGTGGAACTGTGGGTAGTATCAAGAGTCAGAAGCCTGGACTCAAAGACCTGCTTCTTTACTTGCTGTTTGTGTGACTGTTGGCAAAGGATCTGGCCTTCTGGGTCTTGGTTGTCTCATGTGTAGACAGAATGATCACAGTTTCCACCTTACCAGCTGTTTTCTTCTTAATCTTCACCACTCTGTAATTAATATAATTATTTTATAGGTAAGTAAACTAAGATGGAGAATGGATGAATAACTTGCTCAGCATCACCTAAGATCTAAAATGTGGAGAATTGGCTGATTCGAGGCCCTCACATTAGGCTGGGGGATGTAGCTCAGTGTAGAGAGCTTGCCCAGCAAGTGTGAGGCTTTGGATAGGATCCACAGCATGGCAAAAATAAATAAATGAACAGAACTCTCACACTCTCAACTCTAAAAAGAGTTTGCAATTTGTTTTTATTGACTGGAGGAATTGTACAGGAAAATATTTTTCATTCCTTAGCTAATTTTTACACTAATAATTATTTTCTGAATAAGAATGCAATATGAACTAAACAGCTTTTAGATATTGCAGTGGTTGTGCTCACTGCTTTTTTGCTGTGTGGTTTATCCTTTTGGATAATTGAGCATAGATCATAGATGAATAAAGGTAAATATTTTCATTTGAATTGGAAAAAATGCAAAAAACATTACATTGAATCTTTCTATTTCTATAACTATTAACACGTTTTCAAAAAAGAATCAGATATATTGAAAAGTATATATAGCTCAAAATGGCAGAAGTTCACTCTTGAAGTATTTGTACTTGATGTAGTGAAGCAGGATTTCTCTCCCCAATTCCCACAGGTCAGAGGCAGCTGGGTTTCCAAAGCATCAGAAGGGCAACTTGGAAGCACCAGAAATTCATTGACCATAGTTTCCTCTGCACCTTAGTTCCAAGAACCCCCTCAGAAGTGAGGAAAAATGGATCAGCCCAAAAAATAAAGAAACATCTTCACCTTCTGGCCTATCACTGAGGCAGCTCAGATACTATCTGGTTATGCAGGTTCTCAGGATTAAATACAGCTCATTTTTCCATTCCATAGTCATGTAGGTAGTCTTCACAGAAGGGACAATTGAACAAACTGTGTCATCCTGAGAAGCATTAGAAAAATCACAGTCTATGTTTTGAGCAGCATAAGTGATAGGTGTTCTAAGTTATGATATACATCTGCATTGATATCAATTTGTTTTCATTAACTTAGACAATTAAAATCAAGAGCTAAGTTATTTTCAGCAAACAGCTTCATTTTACATTCATTTATTTCTGCTTTGCATGAAGCACAGCTGCATCATAATGTGATCAGCACAATAAGCCATGCTCCATTGTTTGTAGATGGAAGAATCACACCACTCAGGTGGATGTACAGCTTTACCTGAGTGTCTCGAAAGTACAAGTTTGTGAAATTTTGTTCTCTTCCAGAAATAACTCTTACTCAAACTTTAGAAACTATAGATTTTCTTCCACCTATTACCAAAAATAAATGAAATGTTCTGGGCCAGTGGTCTGAAGTTATTTAATTGAAGTTACTTAATTGGTAGTATCTTTTCCAATGTTTTTGAAAAATAAATTGGCTCAAATAGCTAGCTAGCTGCTGCATTTATGAAATTTACAGCACACACACACACACACACACACACACACACACACAGAGTGAACAACTTAGTTGGTTTCTCCTGGTACACATACATGACGATTCTCCAGGCTGTAAACAAGATTGAAGTGTCTATGTCATAAAACATAACCATTTTTAGCTCTACTAGATATGGTGACATTCCACTCTACTAAAATTCAAGGTAATTCAAGGAGAGTTTATTTTCAAAGATTTTTAGAGGTGTAGGGAGAGGGCAAACCAAGTATAATAAAGTTAGAGACAATTGAGCTTTTAACACTCTTGGGCCCAAAAGAATGACATCTAGGAAAGGTCCCTTGACCACCTGGAGTGCCTATAGGAAAAATCATCTCGAGAAGAGGGGTACGCTGCCATTGAGAAAACCTGGTAGACCCAGACTCAGGGAAGCGGATTCCCTCTTTACATTCTCTCTACCTTCCTTCTAGTCTTCTACCAAAGTCATCCATTGGTCAAACAAAACTGGACGCTAGAAGACAATGTCCATTCTGTTGACCACACAGATCAGCTTCTCATAACAGAGAGGATCTGGAAGGGGAAGCTGAATGTCCAGTCACAAGGTCTATCCAGATTATTAAAAGCAAATCCCATCTGTTGCTAGTGACTGCTATAGAGTTCTTCTGAATATTTTTCCCAACATTTTTAACCTATCCTTGATTCTTGTGATTGCTCCGAGATTGCCCCCAAAGTCTCATTGCCTCTGATAAGGCTGCAGCAGGCTGCTGAACAACCCCAGGAGGAGTGGATTGGTCCTGGGGTGAATGTATACTCTTCCTTCTACCCCACCCCCAGAAGCACTGTACAAGTGTTCCTATGGTTCCACATAGAACACCTTTGTAACTTGTGCCAATAAAATAAGCATAAATGAAGATTTATATGTACACATTATGATTCTTTCATGTACATGTTAAGCACACAAACTATACATTATATTCTTTATACATCTGTGCTATAAAATACAAAACAACAAAAAACAGGATCAGAGAGCTACCATTGGGAATGAGTTCAAAAGAGATTTCAACTTCATATAAAATTTTATATGCATAAACTTTATGGTCAAACATCTTTGTTTATCCTTGTTTTCTGGTATAAGCCTCTGTACATGTGTGTTCACATTATGATTTTTTCAATTCATTGAAGTAAAATGGAATATAATAAATCGCACTAATTTAAAGTGTGCCACTTGATCAGTGTTGACCCATGTATACTCATGAAACCCTCTCAACAATCATGAAATGAACATTCCATTGCCTCCAAAACTTTCCTTTGTCCCCAGGCAGCCACTGACCTAGAACTACTGTGGATTCTTTCTCATATTTTAAAATTTCACAAGAGTATCACCACACCATCATTACTCTGTCTTTGTGGGAGGGGGGATCTTTTCCTGAGCATTTGATTTTGATGTTCAACCTTATATATTTTGCATATATCAGTAGATCACTCCTTTTGATGACTGAATAATGTTTGTTTAGAGGAAACATGATTTGTCTATCACCTGTTGATAAACTTTTGAGCCATTTCCAATTCCATTTCTCTTACAATTAAGCTGATATGAGCATTCATATACTAGATTTTCTCTGAACTTGTTTTCATTTCTCTTGGGAAACAGGAGTACAAGTTTGGGTTGTATTGTAGGTGGTATATGTTTACATTTTTAAGAAATTTCCAAGTAAATTTCCAAACAAGTTATTTATTTTATACTCACAATATATGAGAGTTGTTGTCCCCACCAACCACTTGGTATGATTCTTTTAAATTTAACCAGTCTGATGGGAGGGTATTGATTATTTCCCTGATGAGCATATTTTAATGCACTGTTGTATACTTAATTTCTTCCTTTGTGAAGTACCTACTCAAATATATTGCCCATTATAATAGGTTGTCTCATTATTAAATTGGAAGTATTCTTTATATATTTTATAAATGTGCTTTGTCTGGACATATAAACATTTTAACAGTTGATAGCAAACTTTTTAATTTCTTAAGGGTTTACTTTTTGAAGAGCAAAGGTATTCAATTTTTATGAAATACAATTTATTGTTTTTTCTTTTAACTTTTTACTTTCAGCTATGCTATCTAATAAAACTTTGCTTGCTTCAAGATCTCTTGTGTTTTGTTTGGGGTTTTTCTTTTATAAAACTTTCATGTTTTTAGGTTTCACACTTAGTCTGATGATCAATTTTTAATTTTTGTGTATATAGCATGTGATATGAGTTGATGTCTCTTTTTTTTTTCCATACAGACATTAAGTTTATCCAGTATCATTTGTTGAAAAGATTATATTTTTCCCATCAATTGCCTTGATGTTTTTGTAAAAAATCAATTGACTGACAACAATAAAAGAAAAAACAAAACAAAACAAATAAACCAAAGGGAGAAAAATCAATTGACCATATGAATATGGGTCTATTCCTGGACTCTCAATTATGTTCCATTGACCTAGTCTTCTTTTTTCACCAACTGCAAGCTGTAGTGTTACAGTCAGTCCTGAAATTGGTTAACATTCTCCAGTTTTTTATTTTTTGTGTTTGGCTTTCCTTTTGCATTTTAGAAATCAGCTTGCTAATTTTTACAAAAACAAAACAAAACAAACATAAAAACCCTACTTGTTCTACTTGTTTAGGATTGCATTGAATCTATCCATCTTAGGGAGAATTCCCAATTCTTTCTTTGAATCATTTAGGTCTTTAAAGTTTCTTGTAGCATGTTTTGTAATTTTTACTGCAGAAATCATGACTATCTCTTATTATAATTGTTTCTATTTTATAACTTTTTGCATTATTATAAATGGATTTTAAAAAATTATTTTCCAATAGTTTTCATCTAGCATATGAGAATATAAATAACTTTATATTAACCTTACATTCTGTGGCACTGGGTTTGTCATTTCTAGTCATGATTCTGTAGGTTCTTTGAGGTTTTCTTTTTATGTAAACAACTAGATATCTGAAAAAGGAAGTTTTCCTCTTCCTTTCTGATTTTTATTCCCTGGATTTCTTTTTCTTGGTGCCCATCAACTGTTGAACAGAAATGATGAAAGTGAGCATCTTCACCTTGTCCAGCCAATTCATTCTTTCACCATTAAGTATGATATTGGCTATGAATTTTTCATAAATGCCCATTATCTATTTAAGAAATTTCTTACTATTTCCAATTTGCTTTAAATTTTAATTAAAATGGTGCTGATTTTATCAAACTCTTTTCCTGGATATATTGAAATGATCTTTTTTTTTTTTTTTTTTCAAGAAGCAGGCAAACTATTGCTTAAAAACCAGAGAGCAAATATGTTAGGTTTTGTGACCCAAGAACCAAATTTGAGGTTACTATACAGATATTTATTCAACCATTTAAAATTTAACCATTTAAAAATGCAAAACCCATTCCTACATGATAGGCATCCAAACATGTGCGCATACACACACACACACACACACACACACACACACACAGACGGGCCACGTTTGGTGTGTGCAGTACAGTTTGCCAATCTGTTTTGCACCGTTCGTGTTTAATGTGATTATTAAAATTGCTGGATTTGGGCCTGCCATTTACTTATTACCTCTTTGTAGCATTTCTGTGTCTCCCACTCTGTTCCCCCTTCCTGCTCTTTTAGGATTATTTGACTATTTTAGTGTTTAACGTATGTCTTAGCGATTTCTTTTGTCTTGTTTTTTGTGGTTGCTTTATGGGTTACAGCACCCACGCCTCAGCCTTCACACTCTGCTCAAGTTAGTGTCGTGCCATTTGACATCTACTATAGGAACCTCGAAACCCTAAGGGCTCCCTGCCACTCTCTCTCCCACCTTTACCTTTTATCCATGATGTGCATTAAATCTGCAGACACTGAAAACCTCACAAGACAGCAGTAGACTTTTAGTTCTAATAAGCCAAACATATGTAAAAAGTTTAATAGGAAAACATGGTTTTTATATGTACCCAGATACTTGCCATTTCTATCGCCTCTCCCTCATCCTGAAGTTCCAGGTCGCCTCTGCTATCATTTCTCCTGTCTGCAAAATTTCCTTTAGCATTTCTGACAAGGTACACTGGGAACCGATTTTCCTAGTTTTTCTTCACGTAAGACTGTTCTTCTTTACTCTTCTTTCTTGAAGGATATTTTCACTGAGTAGAGTGCTCCGGTGACGATTCTTTTCTCTGGGCATTGTCAAGATGCTGCTCTTGTGTCCTCTGGTCTCTGTGGATCCGATGGGAGGGCTGTGGGCATTGGAATCACTGTCCTGTGTAGGTGATGTGCTGGCTTCCCAGGTGTTTTCAGGATCTTTTTCATTATCTTTGACTTTTGCCGGTTGGATTATGATGTGTCCAGGCGTGGCTTCTTTGAAGTTTCTCTGTTTGTGATATGTTGAGATTCTAGAATCTGTTCATGACTTCCACCAGATTTGGAGAGTTTTTGTCCCTTATTTCTTCATCTATGCTTTCTTTTAAAATTTTCCTCCTTTCCTTCTAAAATGGAAGTGACGCGTCTTATGTCATCTGATACCTTTTGCATTTCGTTCTGTTTAGTTTCTTCTTTCCCCTGCTTTGTGTCTGACTGCCTCCTGGTTCAGATAGGTCACTTTCTAACGTACTTTGTTAAAGACAGCAAGAAGTTCCATGAATTTTTTGCTGCAGCACACAAGGTGACAATTTCTCAGATATATAAAGTGGCATCCCTGGAGGCTTGTCCCTCCCTTTTGGAGTTCCGTGATGCAGGCTTATTTCGTGTGGTGCGTTGTGACTCATCCTCCGACGCAGCAAGGTCTCGCAGGAGTTGGTGTCTGTCGGGAGACACAGTGGGTTAGTGGACCCGGACCCAGCTCCCCATGCCCAGGTGCCATGGCCACACCTTCCCAGGCCACCCGTGTCTAGTGAGCCTGCTTCTTCCACCCACGCTGCCTTGTCTTCTAATTTTTGAGAACTTACAGTTTCCACAATGCATTCCTTTTCATCTCTTCCCGAGAGTATTTAAATGTTGGAGATGGTACCTTCCAAGGAATCACGTCAAGTGTCACCTACGCCTGGGCTTAAGGCCAGACTAAAATCAACCGTGTTGTTCTGAGAAACTTGCAATTAAGCAAGTTTAAGTGATTAAATTTAAGATTAAGTGATTGAGATTATTTTTCTTTTGGGGAAATCAGCATATTTACGGCTTCGCCTTCACAGTTGGTTCTGTGAGGAGTCCCTGCAATAGCACACAGAGAGTATGTCTCCCGGCATGACC
Source organism: Sciurus carolinensis (assembly GCF_902686445.1). Lineage (NCBI taxonomy): Eukaryota > Metazoa > Chordata > Mammalia > Rodentia > Sciuridae > Sciurus > Sciurus carolinensis. The sequence continues at coordinate 5,772,419 of NC_062219.1, read as the reverse complement.
CACAGAGGACTCAAACTGGACTGCGGGACTCGCACCTCAGCAGAACGCCAGGCCGGGTGCACGTGGAGCTGCGGGGAGGGTGGGTCTTCATCTTGGGGGGTCTTGTTTCTGGGGTGGAAAGTGCGATACTGTCCTCAAGGAGGAACAGTAGGGCCTGCATTCTGCACCTTTGCCCAAGCCAGGGACAGGCGTCCCCAGGTTCATTTTAGAGAAGAATTAGAAGAGGTGGATTGGGGCTCAGCTGTCTCGACAGAATTTTAAATCAGAGTGCACACCCTGCTGCCAAATTTTTGAACTAAGAAAGAATTCACATCTATTTCCCTTATCTATCGTTGGTCTTTATTAAAAGCAAGTCAAGGAACACTTATTCTATTTTGCAGGATGAATAACAAACCCAATGAGACCTTTTCAGTTAAGCCCCATATCATCGGAGCGCCGCCTCCCGCACCCTTGCCGTCACCCTGCACGTGTCCCCCTGGTGCCCCGTCTCTTTCAGCATGATAGCCATGGAGCAAAAGTGTGCAGAGGGAATGGAATTGTCTAAAACTCTAGGAAAAAAGCATGTTTGTATTTATAGGCTCTTCAGGCTCTGGCTTGTGGCCGTGTAGTCCTGCTAATAATCCTTAGACTGATGTACAGTTCTGTGTGTGAACAGCAAGTGTGTTTACCGTGTGCTCATCCAGCCTCGCTATTTAAATTATCCCAAATGATCAGCCTCCTAGGACGCAGGCAGGTTATTACTTTGCCTCGCCATTTTGTTAGCAGATTCTATAAAGCACTTTCTAAACCACCAGATTGTTCAAGATAATAATATTCAATGAATTAAAAATCAGTTTTCTCCTCATTATGGTGGCAAGCTAATTGTCAGAGGTACTACCTATTAATCTTCTTGGGTTAAATTCATTTAAAATGTGTTCTGTTGGGAAATTTGATAACATTTTATTTTTAGTGACCATTAACTAATACTAAATTATACTGTAACGCCTCTGGAAGTACGTGTGACATCCATATGAATACCAAATGAACTCATAATTATCTATACTCTGATAATGAATATCCAAACCAATTTATAATGATACCCTTAAAATGAAGTACTTCTGAAATTTTATGTTCTCATCAATTTAAGGATGCACTCATTGTGGCAGTCGCTGGCACTCAGTGGCTCGCTGTGCTCAGCCTGCAGTCTTTGTTTTCTGATACTATGAGTGCCAGCATGTGGCTCTAAATACTGGAAAACAGAGTAGAGCGACAGTCTGGAGGGACAGCTTGGGGTTCTAGGAGTGTGCACCTTTGTAGGTACCATGAGAGACATACCTACACAGGACACAGTAAGTTAATTTTCAAGTTCACAAGGATCACAAGGATTAATTAAATATTAAACAACTGAAGAATATAAAAAACATGTTCAATGGACTAACTTGTAAAAATATGGGAACCCAAAAGAGGTTTGACCATTTACTTCTTCAGTAAATGATTCTGTTTTTATTTCAAATGTAAATTCATTTTAGGTTCTCCTTTTATGTTGTAAAAGAATAATTTTATTGGGCTCATGTGTAATATTCACATGTGTCTTTGGATTCAACAGAACATTATGGTGATTTGGGGTGCAAGGCTGACATCGCAGAGATGAGCGAGTATAGAGAAGCTGATTGGAGTAACCAGTAACAAGTAACCAGATTTAGCAGGACCTAGAGAGGATCCAGTCCAATAGATGTTTGAAAGGGAGAGGAGGTGGTCGTAGACTTAATTAAAGAAGTAACAGTTTGAGAGGAACTGTGTAGAAAATGATATTGGAACAAAGAGTGGTTTGGGGGTGTTAGATGAAGAACATAGCATGATCAGATTCAAGGAGACAAAAAGAACTGCATACTTCTAGAAAAGCAAGGCTTAGGTTTGTAGAAGTCATGTCTGCAGTTTGTAGAAAATAAACACAAAGAGGCCTTGTGTGATCCCTGATGTCTAGGGCCCAAAATGACCAGAAAAAGACACCTGGTGGGGATTCTCGGGGTACTTGGGCAAGGCCATGTGTGAGTGCGCAGGAAAGAGAGAACTTCTCTGGATCCTGAGTAATCTGAACCTTGTTCCAGAAGAACATTTCCCATGACACCTTACAGAACAGGTCAAATCAAAAACACAAACCAATGGAATTCCCAACAGGGGCCAGCTGTTAGAGGCAGTGACAAGCAATGGTGGCAGGAGGGACGGCAGTGTGTGGGCATAATGGACCTAGGGTCTGGGACACTGAGGCCATGTTCAGAATGCATCCTTCCCAGCATGCAGCTGCAGCGAAGTGGCTCAATATCAACTGAAAGTGCTGCACTGTATTTTACTAAAAGAGGTTTTTACAGAAAAAAACATGCTCTTACATACATATTATTTTATTGTGTGCACTCATTAAAATCTTCTAAGCACTTAAAATTTAAGCTATATGTTCCAGGGTCTAAGCAGTACAACTAGCTATACCATAATAAGTCAATGTTTTACGCATCTGTAGGAGGCAAATGCACACCTACTTTGTAAAAATCTGAACCACTGCCTGACATGAAGACAGACTGGAGGCTCTACCACCAGGAGCACAGCAGGCTGCAGACCCCCGCCGAGTGGAGCCAGGGCAGGCAGCCCCTTCCAGCCTGGCCTCCTGAGCTTCTTGATGCACTTAGGGGTTTGCTCCTCTGCACTGCCTGAAGACGTCCTGGAGGGAGGAAGCAGGGCAGTGGAACAGGGGAAGGCAGTGAGGAGGCCAGGGAGGAGGCTGCCGGAGTGCTGCTCCCGACTACCTGCAGGACCTCGGCCAGGTTAATCTCCCTGAAGCCCGAGTGCAGGAGGAAGCTCCAGAATTGTTATGAGAAATTAAAAGCTGATATATTCTGCTCTCTGGCACTACCTTGGGTTGACAGAGCTGCTGCTCAAGTAGGAGGGAGCCTCATGCTGACAAGAACTCTGCCGTCTCTCACCTCCTCCTCTGGCCATCATGCCACTCCGGGACGGCAGCCACTTCCAGGGAGCCTGGCAGTTAAGGATGCAGGAAGCAGTGATGGAAATGGCAGGTTTTTAGTTGTTATTTCTAGCATTTGCATTTTTATTAATTTTTATTAGTGGTTTAATGGATTTTTATTAATCTGTTCAGTCAACTTTGCATCGCCGTGACCAAGATACCTGACAAAAACAACTTACAGAGGAAAAATGTATTCTGACTCAGTTTCAGGGGTTCAGTCCACAGTCGGCCTGCTTCGTTGCTCTGGGCCAGAGGCAAGGCAGAAGGTCATGCTGGAAAGGATGCAGAGGAAAGCTGCTGTGCTCCTGGCAGCTGGGAAGCAGAGGAAGCAAGAGAAGTCGGGGACAGATATAGGTCAAGACTAGGTCCCTAGTGACCCCTGTCCTCCATCCATGCCCCGCCCACCTCCATTCAAAGTATTAGCCCCTCGCATGGATGAATCCACTGATGAGGTCACAGCTCCCAGACTCTGATCATCCATCTCTGAACATCTCTTCATCACCTAACACCAGTTGTTAAGGGAACATCAAAGATCCGAACCATAACACCATCCCAGGCCCTTACCTGGCCTCTTGTGATTACTGGAAAAGATTCTTAGAACTGTTGCCTGGGTATGGAGTGTGGCACAAGCAGCCTGTGGTTCACAGTGTCTTGGCCTTGAGAAAAGAGCTCTCCAACAGGAAAACTGGCTACAGGTCCTTCTCAGACACTAGCAAACCAGAGTACTCTGTCACTTTCAGTGGAGTACAGCTGTTAGGGAGAAACTAATTTGACTGTCAAAATTAGTATTTTTTAGGCAGTGGAACAGAAGGTAAAGTTCATTAGTCCATATTTAAATTAGAGCTTGTTTTCATTCTAGATAATAGGGAGAACAAAAGCTATTATTTTTAAATTCTATGGAAATGTGAAAATAAATGCTATTCATATTATATCTGCCTAAGGCTTTCATAAAAACACAGTTAATTTCCAAAATAATGTATCTATTATATTTTATGTTTGTGAGGATAATTTGAAACATATATTTCTACTCAGGGACTTTTGAACTAAGCAGTGGAACAAACTGCAATAATTAGCTGAACTACAAACCGAACTTGAATGTTAATGTGTTTTTACATAAACAAATTCTCGTTACAAAAGATTGTTGGAGAAACTTAATTTTTTTTAAAAAAAAGTTATACCTGAATCAGCCAGCATTATCTGTAGACCCAGAAGGGCCCAGTAGGAGGGAAACTGACCCGCTGTTTCTGTCACTGTCCCTGACACTCTTCACTAAGAACTCAGGCAGAGAAAGAAGGACACCAGGTGGGGCGCGGCCTGGAGGGAAGACCCCCCTACATGTGCCCTCCAGCGTCCAAGGTCAGCCTCCTGCTTGAGCAGCCAGAGCTGGAGGAGGAGGCCTGGACATCTCTCTGTCTCGCCTCCCTCAGGAGTGTCCCTGTTTCTGCCACCTCGCAGATCCCTCAGGTGTTGGGCCATCTTTTCTCAACACTTGCTGTTCAACACAATTGTCCAGGGCTCTTTAAACAGAGGGGCCTAGGCTTCTCTGCAGTGATGCCAACCTGGCATATGCCAGACCCAGGCATTGGTAACTCTAAACATCTCCCTGTAAAAGCCACCCTGTGAATGAACCGTAAGGACATCATGCTAAGTGAAACGAGCCAGTCACAAAAAGGACATATATAGTGTAATTCCTTTCAAGAGGTGCAGAGTTTGAGTTTTGCAAGATGAAAAAATTCTGGAGATTGATTGTAGAGCTTGTAAATACACTTGACACCATTGAACTGTACACTTGGAAATGCTTAGATGACACATTTTAAGTTATGCATTTTTTACTTTTGTAAAAATGTTTTTAAGAACCCCCCACACTCCCATGGTGATTCCATGATTGAGAACCACTACAACCATCCCAGTATGGGCAAATCACCATCTTCTTATTTTCTCACAACAGCCAAGAAAGGCTGGAACTTTCAAATATTCCATTAAAAAAAAAAAAGGAATAAACAACATAATATTATGAGAAAATAATGAGATCTTCCTAGTGATGAAGATCCTCTGCACCAAGTCTTCCAGGCTTCCCTGTCCCCACCTTCCAGGACATGCTTGCAGTGTCTTAGGTAAGGCCCGCGTGCTGGCCCTGCGCTGTTTCTGGTGCTGTACTTGGATTCAGTGTGAGTCCCTCATGGTCGGGGAACATACCTGTATGATTTGCCTCCTTGTTAATTTTGTGAGGATTGCTTTTATTTTCCAGAGTGTGGTCATGGTAAGTGTTCTGGGTGAGTAGAAAAGAACATGTGTTCTGCTTCCTGGGGTGGAGAACTCCATAAATATGAGTTAAAGTCAAGTTCCTCAATAAATTGCTCATGTGTCCTGTGTACTCACTGATTTTCTGTCTACTTATTTTGTCAATGCACAAGAGAGAGTCATTGAAATCAATGGCAATATTGTGTGTTTATCTGCTCTTTTTGGTAGTTTTTTAAGTTTCACTTCATGTGTTTTGAAGTCCTGTTATTGGGTGCATAAATATTTTTGATTGTTATGTTATCTTCTTGGATTGATAAGTTTTTTGGTAGGATATGGCCCTTTTTATCAGTAGTAATATTCTTGACTGTGAAATTATCTTAGTTGATATGCACATTCCAAAAAAAGTGATTGTAATGTACATGTTTTTCCATTCTTTTACTTTTAACCTATTTGTAGTTTTATATTTAAAATGATTTTCTCATAGTTAGGTCTTGCTTTTCTTTTCAATCTGGCAATATGGACCTTTTGTTATGCTCTTATCTATTTAAATTTAATTTCATTATTGATACAATTGAGTTTTAATCTATCATCTCACTGTTTTCTATTTGTCTTCTCTGTACCTTGGTCCTTCTTTTTCTCTGTCTTCTTTAGATTGAATATTTTTATGACTTTTTCTCTTTGTTGGCCAATTAGCTGTGACGTTTTCTTCTGTTGTTTTGGCAATGACATCTTTAACTTACCACAATCTACCCTCAATGGCATTATACAAATTTTGTATAGAAAAGAATCTTCCTGGCCTTTTTGCTGTCAAATATGTTACTTCTGTAAATATTATAAGCCCCGTGACACATATTGTTATTATTTTTCCTATTTATTTGTGCTAAGCTTTCATTATCTTTTAAATAGATGTTTGAAAAGCAAGTCACCTGTATTTACCTGAGTTGGTGCTGAGGGACACAGCTCAGTAGTGAAGCGCTCACCTCCATCCCCAGCACCACAAGGCCAATATGCTCCAGAGAAGTATTTGCCCAAGTACTGACCTGTTCTCCTTATTCCTCTGTGCAGAGCGCATGACCTCTGTCTGTTATTATTTTCCTTCTGGCCAAAGGACTTCCTGTAACATTTCCTGTCGTTCAAGTCTGTTTAGAGGAATTCTTTCAGTTTTTCTGTTTCTAAACATTTTTCATCTCACTTTGGTTTTGGAGAGAGTTTGATAGGCTCAGAATCCTAGGCTGACAACTTTAATCCTTTAGCACTTTAAGGAAGATGGCTGGTGTTTTCTGGCCTGCCTTATTTCTGATGAGGCCTGTTTCTCATGTGTGATGTGTTCTCTTCCATGGCTGCTTTTAAGGTTTTCTTTTATTGCTGGTTTTATGCAATTTGCTTATTTTGTGCTGCGACTTGGTTTTCTTTTGGAGTTTATGAAGCTTCTTGGATTATGGATTCCTAGTTTTTATTGTTTAGAAAACTTCTGGCCATAATCTCTCTAGTCTTCCTGCCACTTTCCCCTCTCTCCAAATGCATTAGTTTGCTTGAATTTGTACAGGAGCTCATGGAAGTTCTCTTCACCATTTTCCAGCACTCTTTTCCTCCTAGTTTTGTTCTGGAAAGATCCATTGTGGTTGTCTTCCAGCTGACTGGTCCTTTCTCCTTCAGTGGTGGTTAGGCTTGTCCAGTAATGTTTCTTCTCCACATGTTCAGATTTCTTTCTGCCTTCTTGAGCATGTGGCGCATGGTATTATGACTCCTTCAATGTCCCTGTGTCCTAATTCTAACATCTGTGTCAGTTTGGGGTAGTTTAGATGGGTTGGTTTTCCTTCTCATTATGACTTACATTGTCCAGATTATTTGTGTATCTGGTAATTTTTTATAGATACCAAATATTACATATTTTGCAGAATACATTCTAGATACTTCTGGATACTTCTGGAAACTTAGAAGTATATTAGAAGTATTCTTGAGCATCATTTTGGGATGAAGTTAAAATACCAGGAACAGTTTGATCTTTCCAAGGTTTTCTTTATACTTTGCTTGGCAGAACCTGAGCAGTGCTGTCTTAGGTTGATCCTTCCCCACTACTGAGGGAATACCCCTCAGAGTCCTCTAGTCAATGTCTGGGTGCATTATGAGCTTTTCCGCTCTTTCTCGTGGGAACCTGATCTAGTTTACTCTGCTCTGTGTGAGGGTTCATTCCCTGTCTGGGGAAGTCTCCTGTGCATGTGTTTATGAATGATCAGCTGAACTCTGGGTCTCCAGAGTGTCCACTCTCTCTTCCTTTCTGAGCAAATCTCTTCTCTCCCTTCTCCTGTGACCTTGGGTGCCCTTGACCAGGACAGAGCTCATCTTTCTAGTCTCCCCTTCTCTGCAAACAGGCAATAAGAACGCATCCTGTGCCGCCCAGGACTCAGCTTCTGGTCGCCCTTCTTTTCAGTTTCATCCCGTTTGGAGGTGATGGGGAGCTCAAGGAGACCCAAAATCGCCTTGGTATGATCTGTTGTTTTTATAACTAGTACAGTAGTAAGAAAGTATATTTTTGATATTTTTGTGAATGAACAAAAAGCACACATGCAGGGAAATAATGCATTTTGTAGTACATTATTGTCCGCGATGAGAAGACTCAGAGACTCCTGGAATGTGTTAGTGGCTGAGACATAAGTCGTTTTCTTAAACTGGCTTTTACATTTTTATTTTAAATGTCTTTGTCACATTGTCACAAATTCTTAAATTTCTATAGTTGTATTTTCTAGATAATCAAAATAATGAACAAACTGGGTGTGGTGATTCATGCCTGATAACCCAGCTACTTGGGAGGCTGAGGCAGGAGGATAGCAAGTTCAAGGGCAGCCTCGGAACTTAATGAGACTTTCTCAAAGTTAAAAATAAAAAGGATGGGCTACAGCTCAGTGGCTAAGCACCCCTGAGTTCAGTCCCCAGTAGCACTAAATAATTTTTAAAAGACCTGAATGTAACTCAGTTGTAAAGCACTTAACCTAGCATACAGGCCCTGGGTTCAATCTCTAGTACTGTATGATATCATAAAAAATCTTTTTAAAGGAAAAGAAAAATAATAAGTAATATGACATTGTTTATCACTTAAGATTTCAAGAAGTACTATGACAGAAAAAGAATATCAGTATCAAAATAGAATCTCTAGAAGTTTCAAAATCTAAAATTCCTTCCAAGAAAAAGAATGGTTTTGAGAATTTAGATATTGGATGAAATTAAGAACAACATAAAGTTGTAATTTGTTATCATGAGTGGATAACATATTACCAAATCTAAACTCCAAATTCAAGCACTGGGCCAGGTGCCGTGGTACATGCTTATAATTTCAGTGACTTGGGAAACTGAGGCAGGAGGATCTTGAGCTCAAAGCCAGCTGCCAGTCTCAGCAACAGCAAGGTGCTAAGCAACTCAGTGAGACCCTGTCTCTAAATAAAATACAAAAAAGGACTGGGGATATAACTCAGTGGTTAAGCGTCCAAGTTCAATCCCTGGTACCAAAAAATAAAAATAAAAAAAAAAAAGTTCAAGAACTTCTTAAAGAAAAACAAAGCATATGTCAGCAACCCATCACTAATAGGCATACATGCAAACTCCATACACTTGTCAAAAGGAGGATCCCAAACTCAATTTCACTTTTTAAACAATCTTGGCTATTCACTCACCTTGATTTATCACAATGCTTTGTGTGTCTGAAAGCTGTTAATGTGGTTTTGCTTCCACTTAGCTAATTCCATAGGACCAGATTGCCTTGCAGTCTCTGAACTATTCAGAACTGAGGGTCAGGAGACCCTCTAGCACTGCACTCAGCCAAGCAGATGATGCTGTGGAAAATTCTGCCCTCATCCAAAAGATGAATGGTGTCTTGTCAATTTACTGTTCACTCACAGAGATGAAACTATAAAGATGAAACATCCTACGAAGATGTGCTTTCCTAGAATTTTATTTTTTAGCAAACGTGGTGTCTATAAGACCCAGTTAAGGGCTCAATATAGGAGGAAAGCGAGAACTCGGAGAAGATGGCAGTGAGGGCAGAGATGAGACCATCCAGGCAGGCTGGGAAGAATAGGCCTGCCAAGTAGAAATGGAAGATGAACTACACGTGGACTTCTCGATTCTTCTAGGAGACACATCTTAAAGTAAAATGAAACTGGTGAAATCGATTTTAATGAAATTAGCCAGATGCATTCAAAACCTCACCTTGCCATGTGGCACCAGTGACGTTTAACACTCACCGCCCGTGTGGCTGCCACACAGTGCAGGGCAGTGTGATAGAGGAGAGCTGGGAACACACCTCGGGGAAGCCAGCATTTCAGGAATCAGGGATGCAGAAGAGTCTCGGGAGCAAGTTGACAGCTCTCTGGATCTCAGCCCATCCACAGGTGGGAACTTGTTCACACACACTTTTCTTTCTAGATAATGCCACATTCAAGGTCAAGCCTGAGATGGGCTCATGCTGTCACTGACCCAAGCCTGGAGGCTCAAACCCATTTCCATTCTGAGACAGAGGTCTTGTCCCCAGGTTACCAGTGAGCCAGGGACACTCTCCCATGAAGCTCACAGGTGCATTTACCACCCGCATTCTAGTCAAATGTGTGGTGCAGTAGCGCTCCTGTAATAGGAGTATTATACAGGAAGTAACACAACCTGTTGTCCTAGCTGGGCCGATGCTTCAAACCTAGACAGTGAAAATTTGAGAAAGTTTTAAAATAAAAAGGCACTCCCTTGCTTAGCCTTTGCTGTTTATTAGCGTCGGTTTACATCCAGTGTTTATTTGGGCTCAAAACCAACCCTGGCAGAGACTCAGAATTTCCTGGAGGAGCAGGAAAAAGGTAGTGGAATGAGTTTCTTCTTTAGGGGGCTTTTCTTCGTTCCACATTCTTCTTGTTCTTCACTGTGTTCTTCTTTCTTCTGATCCTTCGTGTCTTTTCCTCTCCTTTCTCTGTATCTTTTCTCTTTAACTTTCCTCCTCCCTTCTTTGTTCTCTTTATTCCTTTCCCATTTATTTTCATCTCCCATATTTGATTGTTTTGTGTGTAGCTATCTCATTCTGCTTTGCCAAAGGAAAGTCTTGGACAACCGTCTTCTCTAGCAGTTGTTGGCATGGTAAGAAAGGCACCCAGCTCTGGGGGTAGGGGAGTTTTTTTCACCTTGCTGGCACTAGCATGGACTGGAAACATGTTTTCTCATGTACGATGCTTTTTGTGCTTGACTTTTATTTCTATTTCAGCAATATTTTAAGTTCATAATTCTATTTGTTAATTTGCAAAATTTATTTAGTGCCTGCTGCCAGTCTTTTTCTTAAATTAAGAACCATGCAACAAATTAGTTCAAACTGATAATTATATTTTCTAGAATTATTAAAGCAAATCAAAACTAGAATGTCAAAGTATTTTCTCAAATGAAGCTGAACAAACCCATAATTTAAGTTTGTTGCTAATTCTAATTGCATATAAACACTCCTTATAATAAATTTTTCTGCTTCCCCAGGATCATGGACCTGGAGGTATGGAATATTGCAGTAGAAGAGAAACATCAAGAACAAATCTTTTGAATATCTCATTTTACAGTTCTTTATGCTAACATTCAGAGAGGTACCCTGATACGCTCAAGGTCAGATGACAGACTAGAAGCAGGGCAAGTTCAGAAAGAAATCATTAGGATTCAAGCTGTCGCTGCCCCAGCTGTGTTCTCAGCAGGGCAAGGATGTGGGGCCCCTGCACCCTGGTTCTCTGACTCCTATTTAGGTTCTTATTTTCTTTATATAGTTATCACTTGTGGGTGGCTCTCTATTTTGTCTGTGTTGGTCTCTGTCCTTCTGTTTCTCTCACTCTCTGGCGTCTCTCTCCATCTCTCTCCATATTTGAGTCCACAATGAAGCGAGCAGGATTTGAGGAGTGCCTTCCTATGGATCAGATAGCATCAGAAAGGAATTTTCTTTTCACAAGACACGAAGATGCTTTCTGAAGCTCTGCCCTGGTCTGCTCCATGCCTAGACTGGTTGGTCACCGCCGGGCTCCCAGCTGACCTCATTTCTCGTCATCAGCAGGGGAAAGTGACAGTTTCTCTTTTTGCCTCAGGTTTGCTTTTGTGGGTAGATTTTTCTTTCTCTCTTTCTTTTAAGGGGTGAAATGTTATGAAGGAAGCTGGTGAGAACAACAATCATGTGTCACATTGCCACAAAGGATCATGAACACTGCAGTAGTCTGTGTCTGAGAAAGATGAGTTTTTATTAGGTTTTAGAGACTATATCACAGGATATAGTGAATGTCTCAAAATGCAAAAAAATTTTAAAAATAAATTACTTGAACAAATGTACATACAGTTATCGACGTGGTCAATGCGTTTCCCTTCCTAGAACGAGTGTGTGAGGGCGAGTGTATGTAGAACCCAAACCTCTTCGGCTGACTTCCCCGCGTCTTCCAGTCTTTTGGAGTCACCTCTTCTTTAGCATTAGAGTGGCTCAAGGACTCACCCCATGGGACTCTGAGAAATTTAGGGGGCTGTTCTCCTCCTTCCTCCCTTCAGCAGGTCCAGGGGCTGGTATGGGGCTCTTTAGTTTCTTCTGGCTCCCTTCCGTGACTTCCTGTTCCACTTCGTATCTTGCATCCGGCCATGTGATGCCCCTTTCCAGGTGCGCAGTGCTGCCCAGGGTCCTTTCATCCCTGAAGGACCAGTTTCTGGGTAACACACACTTGTGGAAAGGTGGGGAGAGCAGAGCACATCACAGTGAGTCAAACCAGAGCACATGGGCAGGAGACATCTGTACCCTAAAAATGCACCCGTGCCTCCCTGACCTGAGGACTTCCTGTTCACTGCGTGTCCTCTGAGCCTCCCTCTCTGAGTTCTTCACAACCCTTTGCCTACCTATTCAGTACCTGCCCGATTCTAATCCCCCATCACCTTCCTTTTCATGTACAAAACCCTTGGGCTCCTCAGGCCTGCTCTGCAGAACCCACACGGGAGCTCTGCCAAACAAGTGGCCTCAGGCTCCTTGTCCAGCCTCTAGCACCAATAGATAAATACCCCTGGGACCTTGAAATTTGAAAATTTTGACATTTCTCTAACGTGATTGAAATCCGGGGCAGGTTTCTTTCGTCGTGGGGGTGGGGGGTGGGGAGTGGGGGGAGGGGAGTTATTCTCCCTGCATGCTGAAGAAGATCCCAGGGAGGATTATTTGCAGTTGGGGAAATTATCAGCCAGGGTTGCTTCAGCTATGACTGCCCATTCCCAGTCTCTCTTCTCCAGGAGCTCTACAAAGCTCTTGGATCTTTTCACTCTGTTTCATGTACCTCCTAGTCTCTTTCCTTCACTTTTCATCCTATTTTTTCCCTTTGTGTTTTTCTGTCATTTTTTGTGCTGACCTGTCTTCTAGTACATTAGTCATCTCTGCAGAGTGGCCAATCAGTCCCCAACCCTATCTATTGAATTCTTAATTCAGTAAGAGTTTGCAGGCACTTTTTAGTTCGAGAATTTCCATTTGACTCTGTTTATATGTTCAGTCCTTTGGTGCCTTGCTTTATGAACATACTAATCATAATTAAAGTTCATAGCTTATAATTTACCTGTCAATCACTTTTTGGGGTTAGGGTACCAGGGATTGAACTCAGGGGCACTTGACCACTGAACCACATCCCCAGCCCTATTTTGTGTTTTATTTAGAGACAGGGTCTCACTGAGTTGCTTAGCACCTCACTTTTGCTGAGGTTGGCTTTGAACCTGCCATCCTCCTGCCTCAGCCTCCCCAGCTACTAAGATTATAGGCATGCACCACCACACCCAGCCTGTCAATCACTTTAATTATCTGCTTTTACTCTGGGTTTTTGGTCATTTGGTCTTGGGATGGCTGGTAATGTTTAATCGAGTTTTAGAAATTGTGTGTGGAAAGCTCTGATACTTGTATTTCTCCAAAGATGTTCTCTGGGAGATCTGCACTGGGCAGAATTCCAGTCAGGATCTTTGAGGCTGTGACTCGGGTTCTGTGAGGGCTGGTCTATTCCAGAGTCCTGCTACTGGGTCCCAGGTCTTAAGAAGGGTAAGTGTGACAAGAGGGATGTTTGCCAGGGACTAAAATGCTTCCATCTCTGTTTAGAGTCTGATCATCTCGGTGGATGCCATTAGTGTTTCTAGACCTGTTTCAGGGCAGGTGGAACTGAGGAAGTGGCCAGTGTCCCCAGGGGAAATTATAGCAAATTTCAGGTTCACTTCTGTGTAGCTCTCTTTTTCAGAATTTTGAAGCCATAAGTCAGAATTGCCAAGAAACCCAGAGTCCCAATATTGTTCCCACCAAATAGATAGATTGGCAAAAGTCCAGAGTCACTGTTTCCTGCCTGGCCTGTATATCCTGTGAAGTGAACTGGAATATGTCTCAAGGAGAAAAATCATTGCTAAATGTCACCATTTTTCTTCTTCCTGGGGTTTTGGTCTCTCCAGATCCTAGATAACTTGGTTACTGTCCAATGCCTTCAGGTAACTGTCCTCACAATTTCTATAAACATACTTGTTTGAAGTAGTAGGGTTTATAAAGACACCCAGAAGTAAGGGCTATGTGCACTCAGGAGTACAGTCCTTCCCAGCAAGCTCCAGGTCCCAGCCAGATTCCCAGTACCGGAAAAAAAAAAAAAAAAAAAAAAAAAGTCACAGAACTGGAAGACCTTTCATATTGATTACCTTAAGGGTTGAGAGTTTCTTCTCCATGGGTCTTGTCTTCCTGCCCTCATATACACAGAATATTGTGTCCCTGAGGCCTCAAACTTCTGAAAACAAGAAACCTGTTCTATCTTGTCAAGAAATACCCAGGGAGCTTCAAGAAAATCTGTTCCTCCTGCATGTCTAGCTTTCCATCTTTCTACACTTGATGCCCTTGGAAAGGCTTATATTGAACTTGAAGAATTTTAATTTTTCTTTTCATTCCTGACAACTTTTTGCCATTTCTCAGATTATTATCTTAGTTTAAGTAACATATTTTTAAAATTGGAGTATTGTAGTTCCATAATAACTGAAACAGGTGGCATAGCTAATATTTCTTTGAGTGGATGAGATGAATGATTTTATCCTCCTCAAAGTAAAATTGGATCTCAGGTGCCACCTCGACGGCCGATGGTGTATGCCACCTCTGTAAGTCAGATGGCATTTGTTTATTTGTTAATTTATTTTTAAGTTAAGCTAATTCATTAGTTATGAGGCTGCAAACTCTCCGGAGAAAACAATTCAGTATTTCTCTGAGCTGGTGGTTTTTAAAAGCAAGTCCACTCAGCGCTCTGCTGTTGATTTAGTCTTCCTCCCCAGGAAGATGGGGAGCGTCCCCAAGCAGTCAGCTTGACTTCCTGGCCTTCACCCATCAGCTTCACTTTGAGCCTCCAAGAATTGTACTCTCCTTTCCAGCTTTCTGCTGATGAATCTTAGGAGAGAAATGCTCTGTGCCTCTTAGAGCACAGAAGTGAGATGTGTCATTAGACAAAAGCATTGGCATCTCCCACGCAGCTGAACCTGCCCAGTTAGGGGTGAGGGTCCGTTTTCTCTGCATTTGTAAGAGTCACTGCAGATGGAGACTTGTGATCTAATAAGTTAGCTCTTCTCTCTGTATATCACAGAACGATATTTATTCAGTTGCTAACCTAGACTCTTATTGTAAGACGGTACTAAAGGAAAAATAGAACTTAAAAAAATTACACAGTACACTTTTGTTGTAGGTCAGGAAATAGTTTGAGCCTATTTATATCCAACTCTTCACCTTTCAGTTGCTCAGTATTCTACTTAGGAATCCCTTGTTGCTACATAGATTACTGAATTTTCATAATATTACCCTTTCCTCTTTAATGCAAAATATTCTGAAAGAATCTTCCATCAGAAACCTCTTTAACAAAACCTGAGGAACTGGGTGGTTCAATAGATAAATAGTCCTGTTCCACTGGGAGTGAAGTTCACGTCAAGCCTCAAGTCTAAATTAAATGAGCTTGATCGTATCTCTCCAGTCTCTTGTGAACAGCAGTCCAGAGTCTTGAACTGTATGAATAATTCCGCCGTTCAGCATGATTGATAGTCCTGGCTCGGGAGGGTCGGGAATTGAACTAACAACCACACTAAATTGTATGGCATCTTTAAAGGAGATAGCCTGTGCGGGGGCTCAGTTACAGGAAAGGGCCCTGTCGTCAGTGGGCATTGTCGGGGGCCTGCAGCTAGGCAGAGGTGGCTCCAGCTCTGCTCGTCTTTGAATCAGGTTCTGCAGTTCAAATCACAAGTGATTTATGTTCTCCTCCTGGGCTACCGTAGCTTCAACTTCTTGCATGTGACATTATATCTACTGATAAATATGTGGATTTTTCTTGCTAAGTAATTTGTCTCTAGCAATGATAAGAAATATCTATATTTCAAATATATAAACATATTCCTGTAGCTGGAATTTGTGTGTATCCTTTGGCATCCTAAAATTCATTGCATTTATCTACCTACTATTTAGTTATTTAATATGTGTGTGCATGTGTATGTAATATGTATGCATATATTTTATACATATATATATGTATATATATTTTTAAAGTGAACAAACCTGGGAATTCAATGGAATTTCTTGCTTTAATTTTAAAAACCAGAGTATTGTAATTGCTTTGAAACTTTTCTTGCTTTCTAAGCTGTTTAGTCAATCACTTGCATTGCCTTTTATGTTACATAGTAGCAGTTAAGGAGGGGCACAGACAGAAATACATGAGAGGTATAGCTTCAGCAATCAGCTGCCATTAATATTTTATTAAGCTTTCACTGAACAACCACCTACTTATAATTCTCAGGCTCAATTCTACTCTTTAAATTACATAGAAAGCTTCTTTTGAATGTTTAACATGTAAATCAATCAGCAGAAGAAAAATAACTCCAAACATAATATTGTAAAATAATGATTCTTAAATAAAATGGTCTTTTTTCTTGTTCCCTGAAAGGCAACATAAAGTGATAATTTTTAGTTAGTAAAAACAGAAAATTTAAGGAGAATCGCCCCCAGGAATGTTAAGGTTTAAATGACCTTGAGATTTTTCTGACTGTCAACCTAGCATATCAGATAGTGGTGACTTTTCTTTGGGACTGTCTAGACTGCAACAGTGCTTGACTGACAGAGCTGACGTGAGCTGTCCTCTCTCCCTGTTGCTCTCTCTTCCTCCAACATTGTTCTACTTGCAAATGTCAATCATCCATGATTAAACAGGAAAGAATGATGATATTCTGTTAAATGTAAATTCACTTTGCACTAACTCTGTACCTTTTATCATGCACACGTAGGCTGTGATTTGGTTTTGCCAATACACACAGGCAAAAAGCAGAAATGGAACATAGTATGGAAATTTATTGATGCCATCCTTAAAAGTTCAGTTAACAATAAAGTAAATTATTATTACAGAATACCAGTTTTTATTTTTTAAAATTTTGAAGTGGTAAAACTGAATAGCTAAAATCTCAATATTTTAGATAGTTTTTATTTTGTAATTGATTAGCAAATAAGATAATATAAAATGATAATTGTTTTCCCTGTGGATATAGTTATATTTAGAAGTATTTGTCTTTACAAAGCATGCATTCTTATTGTCTACTAGGGTATAAGCTTACAGCGGGAGCTGTTTGTTCAGTTTGTATGTGTTGGCACCAAACAGCTTAAAGTAATAGTCTGTTTTAGTGTATCTTAAATTAATTTTCTGCCATGCTAGAAAAGAGAACAGCAATGTCATTATTTAGTCGTCGACCTAATGAAGCAAGTGTTCAGAATCCCTGACCTCATGTTCAACATAAGAAACATGGGTGATATCTATCAATTTACCTTTGACTTCCCTTTTTTATACTTTAGACAGTAAAAAAGCTACAAAATTTCCTTATTTTTGAATAATCCTAAATTTCTCAATTTAGAATTAATCACTCCAAATATTCAAACATCATTTCATAATTGTACAATCAGCCTCAAGCAGTAGATCATTCTGTCATAATTTCCCATGTCCAGTACTACCAGCTGTTCCCACCCACCCATGTGGAGTGATTTCCTTCTCTACCTTGTCAGCTTTCGTTCATTAGTTGAAGGACTTTGAGGTCTACTTTGTTCTACATGTTGTGCTGGTTGACAAAGCTGTATTGATGAATAAAAGTCTCTTGTTAAGTAGTTTCTGGGTGAGCAGGGGAGGTCAAGATGATTCAGTAAATACGGTGACTTATCAAGTGGATTTTTGACTCTTAATCCTATAAATGTGTTCTTATAATACTCCGTAGAGGCAATTGTTGACTAACCATGTGATAGCTTGTTTGACTCACAAATTAAAGATGAACCTGATATCACTAACTGCAAATACTAGCAAAATGAAGGTAGGATGGTAGTCAACCCATTGTGACTTACTGCTCGAGGGTCAACGGTAACCGCTGCTGGTAGCTCGGAGTCTGTCCTTGCTGTGTGAACACACCCATTGATCCCTGTGGCATGCTACCGTACCTGGATTTAAAAACTACATTGGGTAATGTTGCTTGTGGTTGTTTACGCGTACCAGAAGGGAGGCCACAGACTGATTCTGTCAAGAGAGAAGGAAAAGGAACAGGAAAAGGCAAATAGAGAGCCGGTTGGGTGGTAAGGTGGAGTTTATAATCTGGGCAAAAGGGAAAGTGTCTCAGATTCCCTGGTGGTCTAGAACCCGTTGTAACGTTCCTTTTGTGTTCTCCGTGGATATCAGAAATGGGGCACGATTTATTTACGATGCTTACCCTGTCAAGAACTTTCAAGGCTCGCCCCACCTGGCAGGAGGGAGCAGAAGCAGCCGTGCCCTAGCCAGGCAGGGTGGTCTGCAGCAGCAGAGCTGCATTTATTTTAAGATAAAATGTTGGTCGGTCCAGTGATCCTAGGACTGCTGTACCAAAGTGCCACAGATTAGATGACTTAAAACAAGAGAAACAGATTGTCTCATATTTCTGGAGGCCAGAAGTCCAGGATGGAGGTGTCGGCAGAGCCATGCTCCCCCTGAAACTCTCAGGGGAAATCCCTCCTGGCCTCTCCCAGCTTCTGGCGGCCCCAGGCATCCCTTGGCTTGTGGCAACATCACTGATGGTCACATGACCCTCTCCCTGTGTGTCTTCACATAGCGCCCCTGCCCTGTCTTTGTGTGCAAATGTCCTCTTTCCATGAGGACACCAGTCATATCGGATTAGGACCCACCTAGTGCCAACCTCTCATTTTGTCCTATCAGCCCTATAAAAGTTTGAATGTAGTATAAAATAAATGCTATGATTATATAATATAGAATCATAATATACTGTTTCAATCATTATAATATTTGTTAATATTAACATAATAATATATATAATCTCTAGATGATGATTTCCAACCTAATTTAATGCACCTATGCCATTTTCATTGAAATATTTACAGAATTGAAAAATTGCAAGCTAATGTGTTAACTGGACTTCATCTGTAAATAAGGTCACATTCTGAGATCCTGAAGGTTAAAGTTCAACATATCTTTTTTGGGGGAAAGCACACGATTTAATGCATAATCATTCAAGTTGTTCAAGTTGAATTTCATTTCTTCTTGATATTTACCAAGGTTTGTCACATTTTTAATGTTGGTCATGGGTAAATCTCAGATGGTACTTTTAGAAACACAAATACTTAAATATTTTATTATGAATGGTAAGAAGAAAACAGGTAGAACAGGGGACCAGGGATTAGAGGCTGACTTTGGAGTCAGATGTGGCTTCAGTCTCTCTGCTGCTCACGAGTAGTGGAGTAATGTGTTTGTGCTCAGCCCCCCTGACTTTTCAGGGTCCTTATCTAAGAAATGGGATTGTCTCTTCATCTGTGAAGTTGAAGGAGTTAAGTTACTTTATCCAGGCAAGACACTTAGCATAGCATCAGACACATCGTCAAACTCTATGACTGGTATAACTACTGAAGACTATTGTCTCTTCTAGCAAAATTTTAACTAGTTTTAATAGAATATAAAAATATACCCCATTCACCTCCTGCTCCCTGAGGCACAGATAAGCCAACCTGAACTCTCCCCCATTACCCTGCAGCAGGGTCCCCCTGCACCTGAGGGCGTGGGAGGGCTGGGTGGACCTGACTCTGTGCATGGCCTGTCCGGAGCTCGCAGGGCCTGGGAGGTCTGTTGTCAGCACAAGACAAGGGTGTGGGGAGCAAGTGTGGGAAACAGCAGAAGGATTTCCGTATTCAGGGTGGTCTGGGGTCAGACCTCAGGGGTCAGAGGTAGACATCCTGCAGCCTGTGCTACCAGACTGGGCGAACCTGGCACCATGACGAGTGGAGGGCCCAGGCTCAGAGATGCTTGCAACAATAACTGGTGGACATCAAAGCAATCTGCTTTCAGATACGATCCAAATACAGGTAGGGACGTCACCAGAGCTTCTCCAAAAGCTTATGAGTGACTCTAGAATTGTGCTGCTCTTCATCAGCATAACCTGGCTCCGCCTGGCCTGGCCTGACCAAGATGTTTAGGAAGTCAGCTGGCAACCTCTGAATGGATTTCAGGAATGTTGTGGAGGTTCTGAGAGACCCCAACTGTCAACTAATGCCCTCTGGTTCCCAAAGTCTAGATAAATCCTGCTGTTCAATATCCTAGAACTACTTTTATGGAAAGGAAACCCCTTTAAGTTATTATGAAGCCTTTATTGGAATGGTGGGTTTGGATATTTCCAAAGGGAACTTGGGTCAGGAGTTGGGGCTGGGGCTCTGCTGCCTCTGCAGTAGGAGCCACGGGAGAGGAAGCATGAAGGTCCACGTCCCAGCTGTGGGGAGCCTGATCAGGGTCAGGAGCAGAGCTCCAGTCGCTTGTAGCGCCATGGAAACATTGCACATGTTGGACAAGCTCTTAGGTAGCATACAAGTCATCTTAAACATAAGTATAATTCATTGGCAGTAAAAACCAGAGGAAAGAAAGTTTTATGGAGTTTGAGGAGGTTCGGTGACTGGTCACCCATCTCCATTGCTCAGTGGCACTGGGTCGGTGGTTGTACAGAACTATACAACCAACTTTTTATAGTAGCCAAATCTGTTAAATTGTGTGTTTCTCAAGGTGAAGGAGCACTTTGTTTTGTATTGGGTTTTATTTTTATTTCATTGTTTACTTATATTTTTCTCCAACATTCATATAAAAGAGGATCCCTTGAAAAAATTTCTCTCTGAAAACTCAAAGTTTTGCCTAACTTTGTTGAGTTAGGCAAATCTAGATTTTTTTTTCTTTTGGTGCTGGGAATTGAACCCAGGGGTGCTCTACTGCTGAGCTCTCTTCCCCAGTCCTTTTTGCTTTTTTTTTTTTTTTTTTTATCCTTTGAGACAAGGTCTCTCTAATTTGCTGAGGCTGGCCTTGAATTTTGGATCCTCCAGCCTCAGTCTCCCAAGACTCTGTGATTATAGGCATGTGCCACTATACCTGGCCAAATCTAGAATTTAATTGTTAAGGACATATATCAAGCTGTAATCCCAATAAATACAGATGCAAATCAAAATAATCTGGAAATGCATTCTCAATCATTTGTTGGAGAAACAGGCCACATATATTACTGATGAAATTGAGTTGGAATGTCTATCAATTTTACTTTAAGTTCATGATTAAATGTTTTGGAAGTTTTTCACTAATACAAAACATCTGCTTTAGTGACAAGAGAAAGGTATTGAAATATTTAGAATTATCATATCTTTGGCTAAATGAATCACCTAGCCATCCTCCAGAACTTTAAAGAAAATAAATTAATAAAAACAAGCAACCATTAATTGGACCAGTGTGGCTCACAAATGTTTTCATGGCAGTGATTTCCAAGTGTAACTAGAAAAAGGTTTGAAGACTGTGCTATTCTTAAGATTAACTCTGTTTTAAGAAAAAGAAGGAATTTCAAATATTAATATCCCATATTAATATTTAAATATTCGTTTAAAAAGCCATTTTTTAATATAGCTCACATATGGATTTTTTACAACATAGCTCATTTGTATGACAGACTTGCTCACAGTGACTGATGAGATTCTTCAAATGAAAACTGAAATTTCTTAGCATACAGAGCACATGTTTATGTCTTTTTACTTCAGAATGAATCACAAATGGTAGATCCTCTGAACGCCCTGACTTGTGGTGGTCATTTTTGTTGTAGCATCTGTCCCATTTATTCATGGTTATGGGTGTTGTTTTGCTTCTAACATTAATTTACTCACTTGACAAATATTTATCATGTGGCTACAATATGTCAGTCATCACCGTGATGCTGGGGACATGGCAGAATTCCTTGTGAAGCTTAGATTCAGGCGACAGTAGATAATCGTGCTCATATAACCGTATACCATGGGGCATATGGGAAGACAATAATTACCAAAAGATCAATCAGGGAAGGGCAAAGGGAGCAGGGCTGGGGAGGGAAGCTGGTAAACTGGAGTGGCCAGGGGCAGGCTCGCTGAGAAGTTGGCACTGAGCAAAGACCTGGAGGAGGTAAGGGGTCCACCAGATGGCGCCCCATGGGAAGAGGCCCAGCAAGGCACAGAGGCAGGTCTGGCCTCTTCTTGAACAAGGAGACCAGTAGCCGATGCTGCGGGTCATTGTAGAGAGGTCAGCATGTCAGAGGACCTGATCCCTCAGACCTTGTGGGCTGTCACAGGGACTTGGACTGACTGAGTGATACAGGGAGAAGGTGGAGGGTTTGAGCACAGGAATAACAAGACCCCACTTAGGCTCCTAAAGGATCCTTCTGGGGCTGTGATCAGAAGAGAACGCAAGAAAGAGGCTAGTTAGGAGGCGAACGGGTGACTCCAGGGAAAAAATGGCGCTGGCATGACTGGCATGTGACTGGTGCAAAGGGTACGATGTGGTCAGTCCCTGCTGTGCGGATGCCCCAGCAATGTGAGGGAACAAAGAACCCTGTATCCGTGCATCCGATCGTGGCTGCAAAATCTCACAGTATTTCCTAGTGTTGCAACTGCCCTGCACCTTTGGTCCGTCTCATCCCCTGGGCACCTTGAAAAGTGCACAATAAAACCCAGGAATGGTCCAGCTGTCTGCGGTCATAGCCCAGGACCCCTGTGTTTCAACTGCATTCTTGCTTTTGTTCTCTAAAAAGTTCCAAATGTTCTCCCAGTTTCTAACCTTTAGCTCTAACTTTTAGTGGATTCAACAATGGAATTTTGCCTCCTGGTGTTTGACTTTCTGTGTACGTGGTATATCCAGGCTCAGCCAGCCCTCGCCTGAGCTGGTCTGCTTCTGGAGAGCCGGCGACGGCTGAGGAGAATGGTTCAGGAGTTGTTGAGCAAACCAGGGAAGAGCCAGCAAAATGCAGCTGTCAGATCCAGAGGGTTAAGATGTAGCCAGGAAATGGAGGTCAAGGCTCAGGCTAAGCACCTAAGAAGAAAATGCTGGATCTGATCAGTGTAGACCATATGTATGTATGGAGATATCATACTGAACCTCATTAATATGTGCAATTAAAATATGTTTTAGAAAAGAAAAGCAGTTGGTATAGGCAGGGAGTGAGAACCAAGGAAGGAAGCAAGCAGGCAGGTCAGAAGCAATTTCTAAGAAAGAAACTGGAGTTCCTGGGCTTTGTTTGTTTGTTTGTTTGTTTGTTTTTCATGGTGCTGGGGATTGAATTCAGGAGCACTTGACCACTGAGCCACATCCCCAGCCCTATTTTGTCTTTTATATAGAGACAGGGTCTCACTGAGTTGCTTGTGCCTTGTTTTTGCTGAGGCTGGCTTTGAATTAGTGATCCTCCTGTCTCAGCTTCCCAAGCTGCTGGGATTACAGGCATGTGCCACTGTGCCCAGCTTCTTGGGCTTCTTTGTGTTGGCCAAAGGCCACCTAGAACATGAGTGGGTTACTCTGCTTTAAAACTTTGTCCTGGTCCCACACATCAGATTTTATGATTGAATTTATCTTATCCTTGTACCTGATCCAACCACTTAGCCTTAAAGAATACAGTTCCTTTCTGAATTTTTCAGGACTAGTAGCATAGACCCAATTCAAATTCCCTTAAACAGAAAAGGAGAAAGTATTGGCTAATGCAATTAAAAATGTTCAGGGATAATATTGCTTCAGGCACTCCTGATCCAGAGACGCAAACGATGTCATGGATACTCAGTCTCTTTTTCCATTGTTAGGTGTATTTTCTTTGGTGTCGACTTTATTCTCAACTAGCTTAGCAACACCATGACGGAGACAAAGTCTCTTTCCCAGTGGATTAGATATTGTTGCATTAGCCTGATTTAGGTGAGGTGGCCTTGAAAAGTCAGTCACCATGACCAAGGGAAGTAGAATGACTTTTCAACCAACTGAGAATGGTGTGCTTCCCTTGCTCTTGGAATTTTTGCTGTCACTCATGTCCCTATGAACCAGGGCAAGGAGGGAAACATGGCAAGGGTTGCATCAGGGGTCAATGTGAAAGCTGCTTGCGACCTTCCTGATAAATGGCATCCCCATTCTGGTCATAGTTTCAGGGCTTTTCAGGGAGGTGCAGACTCTTAAGATGGTTAAGAAAACCTTCTAGGGGGAGAATGACATCCCCCCAAATCCCCAGTGTCTCATTTACAAAGTGTTCAGCCAATCACAAAGGCTTCCACAATAAGACTACAAGTGAAGTTGAACTTAAAATTAAATACGACCTAGATTTCCTACTAGTAGATCTGGTTCTGTAACCCCAAATCTGCGTTTCTACCAAAGTTATAGATACATCTCTTCCTACATCCGTGGCCTTTTCAATCCACTGGATGAAGAAGCACCTGAATTCAACTTGTCTAGTGATGAAGTGCGTCCTGTCTTTCTCCTCACCACCCTGATTCTGCTCCGCCCACTCTGCTTGGCCCTCCTTCTCATTTCACCCTTTTGGTGGATAGTGCCCCTTTCTGTGCAGCCACCCACAGTTGGAATACCTTCTTCTCCATCCCCCACTCTCTGGGTTCCAAGCGTAGGTCTGATGTCCTCCCAATCAGACCTCGACCCTGAGCCAGAATGATCCATCTAAGCAGCGAGCAGGGGCTTGTATTCCCATACTTGAAATGCTTTAATGACTCAGCTCCTGCACCGTGTTAGTGATTTCTGTCCATTTTCATGTCTGACTTCCTTTGCCATATTGTAAGCACCATGAGGAGGAGACTATCTCTCACCCATGCTGATACTCCCAGTGGCCAACAGTTATTATTCTTCAACAAGTGTTTCTGAAGTGAGTGAATGAGTGTATTTGCTCCTCTGAGGAAGATATTGACTTTATTTTCTCTTCTGAGGCCTTGCTGTGGTCCGACCCTGTATTCCTCCAGAATCCCTGTGTTGGGGCCCTGAACTTCAAGGGGATACGTTTCAAGGTAGAGCTTTTGTGAACTCACTAGATTGGGATAAGGCCATGAGGGTGTCTGTCATGCTGGGATTAGTGTCCCGGTGAGAAGAAGAGAGACCTGAGTGCCGTCTATATGTGAGGGTGAAAGGAGAAGGCAACTGTCGCAAACCAGGGAGGGGTCCTCACCTGAAACCAAACGGGCCAGCACCTTGCCCTTGGCTTGTCAGCCTCCAGGCTGTGAGAAATGAGTGGCTATTGATTAAGTCACCCACTCTGTGGCATCAAAATGTCTTTGTCATGGCAGCCCAAACCGAAGAGGACTATAGGCAGGCTATGTGTTGGGAGGTTGGGAGACAAAGGAGACCGACTGGGAAACAAGATGAATGGCAGTTCCCCAAAGAGAATTTCCAACTTTGAACTTGCCCATGAAACTAAATATTTCCGTGGGTCCTGCTTTTCTCACCTGGTACTGAGGGAGCCTGCATTAGAGGCCTCTAGGGTTGTTGAGGGGGCTCGCAGTCTAGTTTATAGAGCTACGTTGGCTTCAACAATACTGGTTTTGCTACAATAAAATGAAGATATCTAGGGGACAGTAAGATAAAAATCAGAATGGGGGAAAACATAGTTATGGAAAAGAAGGGCAAGATTTTCTGTAATGAATTGCTTATAAAAACACCAAAGATGCTTATTTGGGCAGGTGCATGCAGGTAGGGGAATTAGAGTAAGAACAATTCCTTTGTTCAAGAAATGTGGCTTTTAACAACTAATTCTATAGAACAAAAGATTCTCCAAGAGTTGATTATACTAGATATTAAAAGATGTTATGTCTCAGTGTGCAAATATCAAAGTGGGGAATTTCTAATCTTGTCATGTGACATGAGTAATTATAAGGTACCAATAAAGCTCTCATGGATCACAAATGGAACATGTGAAATTTTAGCTTATAACCATATGAATGTAGTGACAGAGAAACAAATTCACAGAGGTAATGCTTAACACTTAAATATAGGTGTGTGTGTTTATATAGATGTCTATTTGTATAAATAGATATACGCGCATAGAGAATGATTTTTACTGACCTTGAAACTCACCAGTCTTCCGAGTGTGCTCAGTTTAGAGAACACTACCAGGCCCGCACATTTCCATCATTTTTATGTTGCTACCCTATCGTGCTGCCATTGTAACATGTCACTTACATCACTGGCTGAAGCTACATAAACAGTCACCTTTATAGCCCCCTTGCAACCTAGCAATTCCCGGGAGGAAGACGCTCACCTCGATCATCATTGTCAACCCATACAGACCAGCAAGACACCTTGCCAGGAGGAGCCGGAGCTGGATAAATATCTATTTAATGAATTGGTTTGAAAATGAATACAGAAGCACGGCAGACATTTGCTAGTGTACTCGTAAGGCTGGATACAAAACTTAGAAAGCAGAAGCAGGGACGGTGTTTGCGGTGGTTAGATCCTGGACAGTGCAGTCAAACCTGATGTCACAGCCCTGCTTGGCCATTAACAAACTGTATAGCTTCAGCAAATTATCTCATTAAGCCTCCTTGCCTTACCTGCAAAACCAACGAGTTTCTCCAAAGGTGAAACGAGATCATGCTTAGCAAATTTCAATTTTGTTCTATTTCTTAGCTATTTATATGAAAAGTAATAATTACAGAAATATTAAGTTAATGAAATCATACAGGCCTCCTTTCGTTCACCACTGGTATTTCCTTTAGGATGTGTTTATAGGATCTGCTGCAATAAGAAAAGGAAGACTTTTGTCTGAGGGGTATCATCCCAGGAGCAGGCTGTGACCCAGGGAGGTTAGAGGGAGGGGCCTGGAATAATCATCAGAATGTTTGGACACTGGAGGTTTTTGAGACAAGTGAGTTGCACAGAGGGGTCTGGAAGGGAACTTGTAACTGGATTTGAATGTCTTAGGAGGTTACATTTGAACTCTCAGAAGAGGCAAGCCAAGGCCAATGGTCATATGGAGAAAAGCAACTTGATCAAGTGTAACAGAAATGAGTTCAGAGAAAGCATTTTTTATATAAAATGGAGTTTCCAAGACAGTGGAATGAATCTGACACGACTTTTCCATGTGCATATATGAATAGAGCACAATGAATCTCCACAACACCTACAACCACCAGACTGGTATCCCAATTAGAATAAGATGTACTCCATGTTTGTATAAATATGTCAGAATATACTCTGCTGTCATGTATATCTAAAAAGAACAAATTTTAAAATTTTGAAAAATATTTTTAAAAGTGTGTATATATACATACATACATATACAAATGATGTTTCCAGCTGAGATTGTGAAGTGTCCCACCTAGTGACCACCAGGGTTAGAATGAGAATTAGGGATGTAAGCTTAAGACAGCTGACTTGATGTCAGGGGAGAGTGTTACCGTGGTGAACAGGTGCGAATTTAAGTATATCACATTGGCTGTAGCCACTTTCCTGTGATCTCCTCTATGAAGTGTGGTAGGTCATTGGAACTTGGAGAGCAGTTTCTAAGTATGCCCTCCCTGCCCCCAGGTTGTGACAATGCAAGTGTCCCTAGAACTCATGGGTGGGGTGGGATTGGGTGGGGAGCAAACTCCAGAACAGTCAAATCAGTGGTCAGCTTTTCTTTTTTCTTTTTTCCTTTTTTTTTTTTTTTTTCTGGTACCAGGGATTGAACCTGGGGTGCTTAACCCCTGAGCCACAACCCCAGCCCTTATTTATATTTTATTTAGACACAGGGTCTTTCTGAACTGCCTAGGGCCTTGCTGCTAAGCTACTGAGGCTGGCTTTGAATTCGTGATGATACTTCTGCCTCAGCGCCCCCACGCTGCTAGGATTACAGGTGTGTGCCACCACACGGGGCTAGTGGTTGACTTTTCTCTCTGTGGGGCCAAGAGAGATGGTTCAAGCAGGGTACCACATGAGTGTAATTGCACCCAGAAATACCTCTCCAGGGGAGTCAGGAGGAGGAGACCAATGGCAGAGATGCTAGAAAATAAATGATCAAGTCTTCAAGTCAGGAGTGAGGAATGCCTGCTGTCTTAGTGCATTTGGGCTGCTATTTTAAATTGCCATGAACTGGGTGCATACAAGCACCAGAAATGTATTTCTCACAGTTCTGGATGCTGGAGAGTCCCACATCAAGGTGCTAGCAGGTGGTGTCCAGGGAGGACCCACTTTCTGGTTCAAGATGGCACCTTCCAGGTGTGTCTTCACATGACGGAAGAGGTGAGGGGTCTCTCTAAGGCCCCTTCTATGAGGTCAGTAATCCCATTCACAAGTTCTCTTGTCCTCATGGCCTGAGCACCTCCCAACCGGCGAGGTTTGGGACTTCAGCATATGAATTTAAGGGGACACAGCATTCACAACACACACCTGTGCTGAGAAACTGATGACCGGCAGGGCAAGGGATGGAGGAGGTCAGCCATGGAAACCATCAGCCAGTGACAGGTCTGGATTCTGAGGAAGAGGGCCACTTGGTGGGAGGAAGCAAAGAGGATTTGTCGTATTTTGAAGTGGAAATCACGGGCAGCTTCTGAGAATAAGGAGGCTAAAGAAGGACTGCAGGACTTCAGGTGGGGGAAGCTTTGGGAAGGGGGACTGGGAATCACGTGAAAGACAGGCTGTGCAGCTCTGAACGCAGACTTCTGCTGCCTGGGCTTAGGCCTGAAGGAGCTGATGGCTGAGCGAGTCCAGGCTTGAGGATTTGCAGAGAATGTCGGGGAAAGGCCAGACTGAGCAGTGTTGTCGGGCGACTGCACACCGGAAACTCTTGAGATGGAGTTTGTTAGGGACATTGTGCAAGAAAATAAAAATCTGGAAACAGGAAAATAATCTTATTTCCTGAGACATCTTTTATTCAGAGTCGACTTATGTGACCCAAAGTAGGTTCAGTGCTGCCTTGTATTCTCAATGCCCAGGTGTCTTCCTTTACAGGACTTGGCTGACTTACAGCTATTCACTGGGTCATTCGTGACTGACTGTGATCCCCACGTCCCCGCTGGTCTGCCGTCTGTTTTATTGGCATACAGCAGCTGCCCAGGCAGTCCACGGTGCTTGATACACTTTCAACTGAGGGAAGGGAACGGCAAGTTTTGAAATATTTTGTCCCTCCATAGTGTCTTGTAAGGTTTTGTGAACTGCTGTAGTAAGGAAGATGACTTGTAAATTAAATGACAAATGCTACTTTATTGGACTATTTATTGTTTCTAACTCATAAGACACAGAGATAAGAATTTGTGTAATTACATCAAAATTGTATGGATGTTACACAGTGATTAGGTAAGTAAATAAACATATCTAAAATTAGCTTCTGGGCAACTTAAACATAGCCTCCATAATTATTACACTGGAACCTGACGCTGTTCATAGCTTCTTTTTCCCTCGTTACACATTTTGTCATACTAAGTGTTTTAAATTGGATAATGCTCAAGAAAACCATATGACATGTTTTATTTTAGAAATGGATGTGTGTCTTGGAAAAGGTGCTTCCTATTGGGGATTTGCAACAAAGGAGCAGACACTTTGCTAGAACACTGCTAGAAGCAATATTTTTGCTAAAACTTGGGGAAAAGACTCTTCGGATATGGTCTGTGATTCATCTGATTTCTGGATTCTTGCCTGGCATCTTCCACCAAAATCTCAGTTTGTAATTAAAATTTAAGTGGTTTTGTAAAATGTCCACCTAATTTCATATAGTTGTTTTATAACAGATATGAAACATCACATCTATATGGTCTTCATATTTCAATTATATTTAGAATTTTGATTAATATATTTCTGTAAAAGAGAAATAATTATCTTTTTTTACATCCTGAAATATCTTTTGCTGAATAATATAAATATGTTCTTCAATAATGAGCATCAAAACCCCTCAAATTAAAATCATAATGAACTGCAAATGTATATTTTATAAGCTTAATCACCAAATTAAAAATATTCTATATATCTTCATCTTAAAAGTCAGATGTTATTGACAAATAATTCTGAAGAGTGTTTTCATTCAACTAGCATTAATTTGAAGGCTATTTATATGGTGAGTTTTTCAGAACTTCTTCCTTCCTGTCACGCTGGATCCCAGGCTGTCACAATGAAGTAGAGAGCCAGTCTCTGAGGGCCCATCTACTTCTCTACTCCGCAGGGTGTTCTCTTCTCCACTGTGTTATAAATACAAATAAATTGTGTCTCTGTCACTGTTTAATATTATTTAAATATATAATTCACCTTCATAAAATAGGATAGATTGCCCAAAATTAAAGATATGCATATATATGTTGGCCTAAATTTTATTTTATAAAATCATAATGAGGTTGTCATATAAACTGCCTCATTGAAAACTTTGTCAAAACAAAAGAAATCTGTACCTGCCTTCTCAGTGAAGTACCGTGAGGATTAATGACACACTGTGGTTAGATTGTACACTTCCTCCAGGAATCTCAAAGCAAGTACAAGCTAGCACTTTCTTTTGAAAGGCATATGTTTTACTGTCAAACCCAACTTAAAGCAGCCAGAATGATACACATTTCTGAGTTAACGTCCTGCTTTCTTGGACATGTCAAATTACTGATGTTCCAACATGACAGAAGTCTAGTCATGAAGGAACCAAGAAGGTGGAGAAAAAAATTGTTACCCAGCTTTCAGTCACATGGTAGGACACAGAGATATGGCAATTAAAGAAAAAGCCAGAAGTTCAGTTTGTATGCAAATCAAGAACTCAGAAGCAAAACAATGGACTAAGGCTTTCTCTAATTTTAAGTCAGACACTAATAGAGGTACATCGACTAATGTTATTTACTCAAATAATGTTTGCTATATATTTCTATCTTATGAACTTCAAAGTAAAGGTATTTATTACTGATCATGTATGTACCCAAACAGCAAACTGGGGACATCCTCCCTTGTCCCACGGCCCCTGCTCCAAGCTATTAGAGCGACCGCTGGTCTTTATTATCTCCAAACACATCTCCAGATCAGCCTCTTCTTGCCGTGTCCATGTCTTGTCCCTCCTCTGCTTCCTCTCTGCCGCCCACCTCCCCTGGCATCCAGCACCCACCAGAAACAGAGGTGACCTAAAAGTCGACCGCATCACGTCACTCCACCACATGGACTTTCCCTGGCACTCTAAAGATTCCACGCTGCTTACCGAGACCCTGCCCGCCTGCAGCTCTGAGAGTAGGAAGCAGGCCTGTGTCGTTAAGCCGGTGCTTACAGTGCCCAGTGGCCCCGTGCTGGCCTGCAGCATGGCTGAATGACTGACTGAATGAACGGTCAACTAGACAGGCCAGAGGACTGTGTGCCCGACATATCGAACAGCATCGGCTGGACATGAGCTTTGACAGTGGGCTTTTCCTCTACAGGCTACCACGCTATGCAGTCGCTTCTTACGTGAGTTAGGTCATGAGAGACACGGACCTAAGTCTCCTCATCTGAAAGGAAAGAAGTGAGGACAAATACTCACCAAGTGCCCTTCCTGCTCCGAAATCCCCAGCATTTTGAAGCTGTCCCCCAGGCCATGCAGGTGCCACCTACTCCAAAGGACTGGAAATGCAGCACGTGGCCAAGGAGTCTCTCTCTGCAGTCCCAGCAGAGGGTCTGGGGAGGGCACGCTGACACTTCAGAGCATCTGGGGCACCTACTTAGGTTCATAGACAGGTGACCCTACAGCAGGTGGCTTGCACAGAACCTGCTCAGACCAGCTGCTCTCCTCTTCTCACCTGGCAAGAGCCCCAGCTACTAATGGTGCCAACACTCTGCTCTGCAGTGAACAACCACGCCAACGTGCAGTCTCACACCCCTGCTTCCTCTGCCTCCTTTCACACCTGCCCATGAGCTCACCTGAGAAGAGCCATGCCACACAGGTGCAGGTCAGGAAAGGGCTTCTCGTTGCTTATCTGTTCAGTACCACTCTGGAATCCATCCTGGAACTCCAGGAGCATCTTTTCACCGCCCTTTATCTCCCGAGAGTTGTCGAGAGAGCTCAATTAAAGTTGCCTGCCATGAATCTTTGTTCTCAGTGCTGTAAATCAAAGGAATGAAATACTTCTCATCACAATTCAGATCCCAAACAGGTAAAAATTACAACATAAAACAAAATTTAATACCAACATTGCCCCGTCACCTAAGCCATATATTCTTGACTGAAGTAATCAACAGGGGTGTGTTTGTGCCGTAACTCAGCAATTGTTTCAGAGCCTGTGGGTTTTGCAAATACCTGCCATTCTTACCATCCCCATACTTGAGAACAAGTTTGGGTAAAAATGTGGACCTCTGTTTTACTCTATTCTTAAAACTATGACAGTTTTGATCCTGTCTCCTTGACTGTTTGGCAATCTCACTTTGTATTGACAGTGTCCATGACACAAATTCAGGTTGTAAAGGCGGAACTTCATTCCTGTTACAGAGCATTCTTGGCAAAGCCTTTTTATTTGCAAGCTGCACTTGACAAGAGTTTTGGAGAGGTGAGATGGGAAAATAAAGAATCAGACAAGGAGTCCAAGAACCTAAGCTCTGTTCTGGGCCCTCATATTGATTTGTGGAGCCTTGTGTCATTTTTCCCATCTGGGTTTCAGTTCTTCCCTTGATAAAATATGGATTATGAACCAAATTGTCAATGTGTGTTACCCAGGAAGTCATTCATTACAGACAGAGAGCCAGCGCTGATCAAAGGTGCCTACACCCACAGCATATCGTGAAGACCCGGATGCCAGCGCTTGCCCAGCTTCCCAAATGCCTTGGGAGGAAACCAGCAGCTGAGCACCAAGGATTTACACATCACATAAAACAGAAACCACAGATCCACACCTCGAATTTCCCCAGTCACTTGTCTTGGAATCATAGATTCATGGTAGTTGTGTATCTTCCTCCAAAACTGAACCCCAAATTTCAGAGGCACACATAAATAGGGTAAATATTTTATGAGAAAAT
Organism: Sciurus carolinensis; assembly: GCF_902686445.1. NCBI lineage: Eukaryota > Metazoa > Chordata > Mammalia > Rodentia > Sciuridae > Sciurus > Sciurus carolinensis. Next base: position 5,739,962 of record NC_062219.1, on the reverse strand, counting down.
GTAACTCAAAAGGAAGACAAGTTGTCTCCAAAATAAATCTTAGTGGTAAAGTTTTGAATGTTGCCCAAAACACAGGCCATTCCTTCCCCGTCACTGAATTTGTACATGGAGGAAAGTCTTAAAAGGTTGCTACTGCAGTGGTCCAACTGAGTCTGCTCCACAGTTTCTTCTGAGTTTTCCTTCTGTGGTTGGCTATTTAACATGGTCAAATCCTTCACAGTCCACTGTGCTCTCAAGAAGCGGGACCCATGCCATTGCTACCAGCATTGAATTATACATCCTGGCAACTGCATTGACGCAGCTTTATCTCTGTCATAAACCACAAACTAAAGAGATAATTTCAGTGCATCCTGCACTTGTAGAGGAGTGGGCATATCAGTCAAAGTCACCCTCATCCCTGATTCCTCGTGCACGGCATCCATGAACACTGAAGTATAGTGGTCTCCCAGGCTGAAAGATGGGAATTCCTCCTCACCTGCCTGCTGAGCCTGGCTATGGCCGATCCTGTCTCTGTAGAGTCTAGGTAGTGACCATCCAGGTAACTGAAGGTTGTCTCCTCCACGTTGGCCACAGTCTGCTTGATCATCTGCATCTTATACCACATGGGAAGCCATGTGCTCTCATGAGAATTCTGAAATCATAATAGCCATTATCATGATTTTTAAAATTGAAATGCTTGTTAGGACCCTTAAAAATCCAAATGTTTATTAACAGATTATAGCTTTATTCTCTTCTTTTATCCTCCAGGTAATGCTTATGAAGAAACTATGGTCTCGGGAAAAACAAATAGGCTAGAAGGGTCCTCTGACATAGGAAAACTTACTTTTAAATCTATAGCATTAATTTTAAAAATCTAGCACATCATTCATAGTATGGTTAAGTGATGTGAATGATGGTGATTCCAGTGGATTTTGAATACATCCATCCAAGTCCCATCCAAGTAGTCCAAGCTTAGACCTCTGTCCTGGCACCAGCACTGAGTGTCATGACATACCAGGTAGGTCACTGTCCCTCTCTGGCCTCAGCCCCTTACCTGTAAAATTAGTAAAAGGGGGTCTGCTCTAACTTGCTCACACTGCTGGCTGGGAAACCACAAGAGTGGACACAGAAATGGACATAAAAGTGCTTGCGAGCATGGAGCACTGTCCTCTTGCAATGTTCACCTGTAGCTTTGTCTGTGGCCGTCATCTAGGGCCACTCTCAGGCATCCAGTCACCTCCCACCCTGTCACTAGCACTCAATTTCAGGCCGGTGACTCCTACTCTTGCTTTGTAGGAAACCAGGCAATTCTTCTACTTGAGATGCAGAGTCATTTTGTCATTGACGTTTTTAGTCCTCTATGAGAGTCTGTTTTACCAGGCTTCTCCCCCAAAGTGAGGAATTCCATTATCTGCTTTTTCCAGGACATTCAGCATATTTGTAGTGTAGTAAGTTATTGTTTCAATAAAGAAGGGATAAAATAATATACTACTAGAAACTCATCGGAGGTTCTGTTTTACACAAAATCTTAAGAACGACTCGTGTGTGTGCGCGCACACATGCGCGCGTGTGTGCACACAATTAAAAGATCAACTTTTTGAAAAACAGGAAAAATTACTATGTGGGAGTTCCATTGTTCAGGTAGAGGGGATTAAGTGGACCCTGCATTACAGTTGGGGGAAATGTATAGATTTTAGGAAAAGGAAAGAAAGAAAAGAACCTAAACAGCTATACATTTATCCAGGTATTTTTAAATGTCCTCTACATTATTTTCTAAAATTTCTCTTAATCAGGATGCTTTTTCATTTGAGGTGTTAGTAAAGACTTTGGAGAAAAATTTATTTCAAATAATATCATGATTATAAAATCAGGGAAAGGAATCTCCCTGACACACATGATTTTTCCAGAGCTTGAAACTGAAGATAATGTTGCCTGCATGCCATGGAGCTCACCTTCAGTATCTCAGCCCCTACAGAACCATCATTTCTCTTTGCAGTGGAAGACAGCTGTCACCATATGCCACCTCTGTAATGAACACAAGTACTTCAGCAGAATAATTAATAGCAAGTCATTTGCATTTTTAAATTTCCACAAAGGAATATGTTTTTTTCAAAAAGAATTCAAAATATAATGCTAAAGTAAATTCTACAAATGATTGTACTATATCAATGTGATTCCACTTTAAGAAATCCAGCATGCCAAAAAAAATGTCAGTGTAAAAATGTTGGATTTGATGTTACTGTAGTCATAGATTCTTTGCTTCTAGTTCTTTATTGCATTTTAAAACTTGCAATTTAATCTACTTCATCTTAAATGATTCATCTTGCAATCAACTTTCTTCTGGAAAGTGGTGTAGCTCCATTATACACCAAGGATATATGTACTATATAAGTTCAAAAAATAGAATGGTAGTTGTTACATGGAATTTTCTGCCCTTTTCCTCTTCCCTACTGGCAGGCATCATATTTCTTTAAATAATAATGATAAAATTAAAAATTGTCAACACTCACCTAATGCTTAGTTTCTTTTTAAGACCTTCATACTTCATAATGAATAGGAAAGTATTATTATCTCCTTGTGACAGATGATAAAACTGAGTCATAGAACAATTAGTCAACTAGTGATGAGTGGGAACTGAACCTGGTAACCCAGCCCCAGAACCCATGTTCCAAGTCCCTCTCCTCTCCCTCAGGGCCCGCTAGCAACAGTTGTTGCCAGTGACTTGCTGACCTGTCTGCACCAGGCCCACCAGTGGTGTCCGGAAGCTCAGACCATGTTGACTGAGAGCTAACGATGGTGACTCAGACTCCTGGAGGGACCAAGTCTTTTCCATGAAAATTGCTACTCCGATTTAAGCTTAATTATTGCAATCAATAACAATTAGAACGCAATATTGTAAATATAAACATAGCCTGATATGTGGCATGTTCATAGTATATATTACAACTTGCTCCATTTAAAACCCAAAGTGGTATTGGAGCAAGTCCTGGAGAACAATGCAAGAAAATTAATCATCTGCTCTTTACCACAATCCACTTGTACAGGATATTTGCTGTTTGGGTTTTGTTTCATGTTTTAAATGCAATAAAGAGTTTACAAAGCATAAAGCACTACACTCATTTTTCATGTTTTACTTCAACTTTTTCACTGCACACAGCCCAGTCCAGATTTTAAAGTGTTGGGATTAGACAGCAGAACAACAGCGTCACCACCAAACTGGGGACGAGACACCTAGGTCTGCTTTCATTTCCATCATTTAACGTTGTTTCAGAGAATCTAAAGCAACAAGTAAATACAGTGTGTGACAGGTATTGAAAAGAAGGACAATGACAAAATCAGCATCCAAAGTGCTGTTGGAAGTACCAAAGAAATTTGATAAGGTGGATATATATAGAATAAGTATGTAAAACAAAATTGCTCTTCTGTGTGGTATCATTCAGCAGCAGGAAATACCACAAAAAGAACAAAACTACACATGAAAACCTAACAAGAAAATTGCAGGGCTTTGCCAAACTAGAAAACTTTACCAAACTAGAAAACATAAGCATAATAGTATTTCAGATTAATAGATTTTTATATTGCATAAATATTCAAAATTTAGTATTGCTGAAGATTAACATAAATAAAGGATGAAGGCTACAATCCAGAGAAAATATTTGTAAATATTTAACAAATAATATAACTTACAGATAACTCCTTCAAATTGATAATGCAGAGATAAATAGAAAAAAATTTAATAGGTAATAGATAAATGAATAAAAGTCATCATCCCAAAACTGTTTTTTTTTAAACTAAAAGTTAAGCAAGTAAAAATTTGAAATACCAGTGAGATACCATTTTATGTAATTAAATATGCAAAAGTTTGAAAAATCCAACAATCTCAGTCCTAGCAAGGCTGGGCTAATCCTTACCTGCTAAGTTCAGTAAGGCCATTGAAAGACTAACATTGCGTCATGTAAACATGTGACCCTGAGCCCCTTACTCCCCGATCCCCTTCCCACCATCTCCGAGTGGCCAGACTCCTCCAACTTTTGAGATACAGGATTTAGAGGGTCAATGTAGGGCACCTGAATGTACACGTCAATATTTATTTATTGTTAAATATTTAGAATATTGTACCTGGGTATGGGCACAGCAGAATCAGTCCTTCTTTATAATGCAGGTACGTACATATGCATTACTAAATGAAACTTTATTGAAAAATTATATGATTATATCTATTAAAATTCAATAACTGCTTATTCTTAACACAAAAACCCACTTTATTTTTTAATCCTAGAAAAATAAAAGTCCCAGTATATAATGATGTATGAAGATCTATATAACAGCATAGTTTAAATGACCAAAAACTGAACAACATAAATACTTTTCAATTAGGAAATGTCTAAAGGAATTATAGCACTGTATATTTCTACAATGGAATATTTTATAACTTTTTTTAAAAGAGTAAATTAGATTTATGCCTATTGATTTGGAAAGATATCCACATGCATTGTTTAAACATTAAAATCACAATGTGTAGAGTAATATGTACTTTTCTGTTTAGAATACTGATTTTGTTTTAGGAAAGGGAAATACATCTCTCTCACACACACATGAGTGTGACATAAATCTACGTGGTGTGAGGATTTGTGTATAGACAGACTCTGGATTGTGGAGGAGGGGCTGAAAGGATATGTGCAACTCTGTGTTGTTAGGTCTGTTTTAATAAGTTTTGTATTTTTAATGTACAAAAAACAAAAAGGAGCCTAAGAAAATGGCAATCTCCAGAATTCTTCAAAATTGAAGCCAAATTAGACTAGAACATGACAAACTAAACTTGAGTTATATTATTTGGTAAGAAAATAAAGTAATAAAAATTTGGACTCACCAAATAACCATGTTACTAAACAATTTCCTCTAGAACAGTTTTAAGGGTGAAGCACCCTTAGAAAAATGGGATGAAATCTCTTTCCCAGGTGAAGGCCCCTGACTTCTCAAACACACATGCAGCAGAGAACCAACCACATGGGTTGCAGGAGCCCTATATCAAGCTTCCGGATCACCTTTTTACACTTAAAGTCATTGCATGTAAGTTCAAAACACATATTCCTGATATGTGTGCTCCCTTTTCTTATCGTTTGGACAATAGCCTGTCTTTAGCATCACTTGCTTTCTTTGCGAGAAGAGCTTATTTCATTATCAAAGATGAGAACTAATTCACCGGGTTCTTACCAGCCCGAGACTCCTTCACCTTCCCACTCCAACCAAACCAGATTGCTGCCACCTCCCTGAACACGGTCTCAATTCTCAGTGTTTCTTCCTGTGAGCACCTGAGCCCCTGTGTACAGCATCCCTGTGTGCGCGCACGCTCTGTGCCCTCCGTGCTCCCTCCCAGGCCTCCAATCCTCTACTGCCGGTTGCAACACGCTCCCCTTAGGCAAAGCTGGCCCTAGTTCCTCAGCCAGAGGGAATGTCGCCATCTTTGCCATGTTGTTCTTCCTTCCTTCATGTAAGTTACAGTGAGTTGTGGGGATGTCTTATCTCATCTCCTGGACTATTAGGGCCCTGGGAGAAGAGCTCGCAGCTCACATCCTGATCATTTTAAATCTGTCCCAGCACCCGAGCAGAGTCCTGCAGGTCACAGGCCCCAGTAAATGCCAAATTGAATTGATTTTGAGCTAACTTCAGTGGAAACCTGAATCAGAATGTCCTTTCCGGCTTTCGGTTTTTATAATGCAATTTTGCAGCTTCTGTACAAACGTGTCTCCGTCAGTCTACAAAAATAGCCCACAATTCTTATTCCAAGCTTTAAAATTGTGCCCTGCTTTAGAAGATTCTAGTTAATGATATCTATTTCATGAAGAATAGTGAATATTTTCCAATCTTATTTATGAATTGGATAGGCCCCTCTTAAGTGGTGCTAAAAAATTAAAATTACTTTTGAATTGCTTGATATATTTTCATCTCTTAGACATTTGAAAATTTAGTATAATTTTATAGTTTACATGACTATTTTATTTTACTTTGAGGTGCTACTTTTTGGTTTCTTCTCCTATCATAAAAAATATTATGTTCAACAAAGAATAGTAAATATAGATGAATGAATGCAACTTTAATGCCACATGTGAACTTGCTATTTAACACTAATTAAGAAGCAGCATACTTGAATAAAATAAGTTCACAGGTATTTAAGTCTGTTTTCACTCAAGGCTTTTAGGGCCTAAAATTATCAAATAATATTCAGAGCAGAAAAGTAAAATTTAAATAGTAGAAATTAAAAAGAAACAGCTCTAAAATTATATTTAGATATAATAAAGACCTGAGAGTTTTAGAAATCCATATGGTTTAGTGGTGGCAGTTAAGAAATGGTCAGTATATGAGCTTCTTTGACTCAGCAGATTGATACTGTTTAGAAGGTTCAAGGTCTTCCCAATACCTCAAATCAAAATTATGTGAAACACACACACACACACATACACACTTCCAATATAATTACTGGCAGAATTTTAATTACTTTGCATACATACTTCATATGCTTGGGCCCTAGTCACAAGTCTATGTTAATGTTATCCAGTTAATTCCCCATTGTCAACTCTCTGAAAAATCAACATGAAAAATTTTCATTCCTCTGGATTTTCAGCAGGGACAGTTGTGATCTAATTGATTTCTTGCTTTGCATTAAGAAAAAATTCAATTAGATGCTCTCATGTTGTTTTCCATCAACATTGAATACAGATGGTTTTAAACTAGGGATGTAGCTCAATGGTAAAGCACTTGCCCAGCATGCCTGAGACCCTGAGTTCCATCCCAGAACCATACACACAATGAAACAATTTCTGAGGTGCATCATAAACATGGCAGAAGCAAGGAATTCTGGTAATAACCTGGTTTGGTGATTACTTTTTTAGAATCTCCAACATATTCATATATTAATATTTTTATTTTAGAAATATCTTATGAAATACCAACAGGGAAATATTATCTATTCAAGCTGTAAATAAAAACTAATGCAGAAGAATAATTAGTTTATTTAAGATCTGACTTTATCAAACTTGCATCAATTATGTGGAGGACATTCAAATTTGCCCAATACAAATAAATTTTGGTAACACAATAATTCATGAACCTTGAAAAATCTTATTGCATTTATCCACAATAACCTGTGGCAGTTGCTACAATAGAAGCATAAGGGTCAGATACAGCAAAAGGGGTAAACTCACAGAGGTGGAGTTGAAGAGTAACAGCTTGTAGTACTTGGAAGCGAGGATGCCAGGGTGGAGGAAACACTCCTGTGAAGTTGTGACACGGAGGGATCTGCAGGTGACGGTCCTTAGATGGTAGGCTGAGTTGGGAGTTCCTTAATAGGCTATGAATGGCCAGCTACATAGCTGTTTGGGAAAGGCAGCTGTTGTGGGATATGATCAGCTGTGCTCTGCAGAAATCTGTATGTAGGCAGTTTATGGAGGAGAACAGATAAAAACAGGAAATCTTTAAAAGGCGTATAAACCTTAATGGAGTAATCCCATTTCTAGGAGTTTATCCTAAGGAAACAACTAAATCTACCAGAAGAGTTTTATGAGTAATGCTATTCATTAAAATGCCAAACAGAAAGGGGGATGAAGGTTCTACAAACCACGGTGCAATCACTGAATGGACCATTAGGAAAACATTATGAATTTAAATGTCTGCAAAGAGTTTTAATAATATGAGAAAATTATCAGGTACAATAGAAGAAAAAGCAAAACAGAGAAGTATGAGTTTGGTCTGAGCATGCTACTCTAACAAAATTATTATAGGAAAAATCCTAGAGGGAAATACACCCAAACTGTTAAGCAGGAGCTGCTGAGTAGTGACACTGTTGGTGGCTTTTTTCTTTCTGCGTTATAGTGTTCAATACATTTCTCTAAGCATGTATTAGTCATGCAGTGAAAAGTAAAATTCAATACAATTTTCAAAAGCCCAACCAAGAGCAGAAGGGTCCTGGGATCAAGCAGCAGTGTGAATGCAGAGAAGAGGACCGAGGCAGGTTTGAGGCAGAATGTTGTTTTCAGGGACACTGGACTAAGAAAGGACCTAGGCAGAGGACACCGCAGTTCTGAGTTCTACTGCTTGATAGTGGTGTTGCTCTCTGGGTCCAACAGCAAGCGCAGGAGCAGGAGCAGGGTCAAGGGGGAGGAAGTTCCCAAAGTTTTATACCAAATGTGTTTCTTTGAAAGAATCTTTAGGGTATGTGGCAAATGATGATATTCAGTACTTTCTTATTTTTAAGGCTGAATGACATTTTGTTGTTTGTATATGTCACATTCACATTTTCTTTATTCATTCATTCATCAAAGGACTTTTAAACAAATGTCTTGGCTCTTGTAGATAGTGTCACAGTGCTCTCTGGAGCACAGATAACCCTTTGTGACCCTTTTATAGTCAGTGAGTAAGCAGAACTGTAGTGACTGGCTCATAAGATGGTGTTGAGTTATGCCAAAACACTTCCTGGAGATCTAGTGTATGGCAGGTGTCAACAGCTGAGCTACTTAACAGGACATATTAGTTTACTTGTCATTTACTAGGAGGATACATCAAGTTGTACATTTTAAACATAGCATTTTTGAATGTCAATGATAACTCAATAATGCTGTTAAAAATAATAGTCCTGACAAAGACACAGTAAAACTATCACTGTCAGGTCCCACAGTGGAGGTGATAAAAAGTGATCTGGTTATATGTTCATGTTGTTCAAACCAAATATAGAAAATTCACTATGCACTTTGATCCAATGTAGGTCAAAACATCATTATGCACAAAACTACTCATTGCACAGTGCTGCCTATAACAAAGAAGAAACAGGAACAGAAACAAAATATACTCCCAAACTAAGGAAAGGGTTAAATTATGATGAATCCATTTAGTGGAATATGGTATAGCAGTTAAAAATAATGTATTAACAAAAGAAAATACTTAAGTTGAATTTTAAAAAGCACATGCTAGAATTGTACATGCAGTGAGACTTTGGTCTTGTAAAATATTACATAAATGACACCAAACTAATCACACATCAAAATATCAGCAGTGATTATCTCAACTCTGGGTGGTAGTATTATGGCGAATCCTACCTCATTTAATTTTTAAAAACTATTTTCTACTAAGAGTATGTGTTACTAGAGATTTGAAAAAGGAAAAAATAACAGTGAAAGGAAAGGTGCTGAGCAATCAGGGTTAAACTGTGGACTTAAGAATCATGCATGTAGGTAACAACAGAAGTCACGGTAGTCTTTAGACTCTGGAGAGACACGAGGTTGCCTCTCTTAATAGCTATTTAGTACATGGATTTTGTATAATCAATGGAAACATTTTAATGATTCAGTCCTGTTTATCAAAACTCAATTAGAGTCTTAGGCCTGTGTCATTTGGGGATGTTCAATAGAGTGAACATGATTTTTTAAATTGATTTGATAAAGATAAAACTTGACATTAGAGTATGATAATCCATTTTCTTACTTTTCTTCACAAAATATGTCATGTTCAATTTTAATTTCAACAAAATACAGAGTAAATCTACAGAAGGCAAAAATACTGAAGATTTGTTTGCCCTAAGACATGTTTTGCTCAGTATAATTGGGTTGTCAGGATGTGCCTGATGTATGCTAATGAAGCAGTGTGGAAAGCCAAGCAGGCTTACTTGGTTACATTCGTCCTTCTTAGAGTCAAACCAGCAACACTTATTTATTTCCTACTTAGATACCTGGAAAGAAAAATAACAGAGTGACACCTCCCTGGCCCTCAGTCACGGAGGACAAGGGCTGACGGGAAGTGAACTGGGCTTCCAGCAACGGGCAGAATAGCCTCGCACCCTGAGGGACAGGTGGGGAGGGCTGTGGCCTCAGTGCAGGCCTCACAAAGGAGGTGGCAATTGGACACCAGCCTGTAAAGCGAGGCAGCCATGGAACAGAGAGACCTTCAGAGAGACTCTAGATGCTGCCAGAGTGTTCCTCCGGCGGTAACTTCAGTTACACCCTATTCAGCCAGGAATAGTAGTACCCACTGTTCTTCGTGCTGGCCAACATGTGACTCTGTCTGACTTTCAATCTGCTTTTGCCATGTTGTGCATCTTTTCCTTTATGAATTCAGCCATGTATAACATCTTCTGCCCACTTCTCTGGAGTTGCTTCTCTAACTGACCGGGGGAGTCTCTTTTTGAATTCTGGGTGCTAACCCTTGCCAGGAGACACACTACTCCTCCTTCTTGGAAACAAACTTCCTGAACCCTCATACTTGCCAACAGTGGTCCTTTAACCAGCTTTTATTTTCTCAGTAGCAAAACTGGGCTAATAACAGTACCTCTGGAAAGAGTTGTGAAGATTAAATGAATTGATTGATACCTAGAGCGCTGTAACTGGCTTTGGCACCCAGTGAGCCCAATTAAACTTGGCTTCTGTTGCGGCGATTCAGTCCTATGACCTCTCTCCTTTGCTGTGAATTATTTTCTAACCCACCAGCTCTGTGGGTGCTGTTCCTCAGGAGTTCTGATTTGAGCAGGACTCTTCATTCCAACTCCCTGTTTGGTGTGGATCCAAAGACTTGTCTCTGGTCCTCAGACCACGTGTGACTCAGTATGTGAGTCCCTGAGTAAGAGCACCTTTGAGAGAGCTCTGCTCTGACCCACACTCTGGCTTCCCTCCCTTTATTTCTGACCTTTGCTTTTGTAAGGATGAATATGAACATATGTTTATAACACTGTTTTTGCAACATTTCTCCATCTCTAAAATATTTTCAAGAGAATTTGTTCCTAAACTATCCAACATGTTGTATTGATGGATGCAGAAGTCTTATCTATTTTTCTCTTGGGGTATGATACTCTTTTCCTTATTTATAAGAATTCACTTTTAAGTACTTGACATATTTTTCTCTTACATTGCAGATATGCTTTTTTATATAGCAAGACTTAATAGTCAAATCTCGCAATCATTACGATTTCTGCTATTGGAAATATGCTAGGAAGGACCCGTACCCTAAGATTACCTAAAAATCATTTACTTATTTATATTTCCTCCCTATACATTTCTGACACTAAATGTTACTTAGAATTGATTTTGGCATGTGAAATCAGTTAGAGAATCTAACAGTTTTCTTCCGAAACACTTAGCCCGTTGTGCAAAACCTTTTCTTGAGTCATCATTCCTTCCTTGGTCAAGGCAGCCCTGGATGTAAGACTTTACGTTAGCTCAATTGCCAGCTGCACTCTTCGTTCCTTCTGTAGGGCATGGCCAACAGTCAGAAGCACCAGTGTACTCTTCCCTACACCTAAATAGTAAAGACTTTGCACTGTTCTCTACAGTGCAGATATTCATATTGGCAGAAAGAATAGAGACAGTCGCATCTTTAATTAGATATACAATCAGCCCCAAAACACTTTGACTTGAAGTTCTGAAATAATTGGGCAGAAGAAAAGACTGTCCTGGAGGTCTCTAGATAGAGGTATAAATAAAAGGACACTAAGAGATGGCTGGGAGGCCATGCTTATTGGTAAGCATCTGTCCAGGTTTCATTTACCTCTCACCAGAACTGAGAACTCTCAGGACACAGGCCCCACTGAATGTGTAACACGGGACAGTTTGTTAGACCTGCATTGTCTCAGCAGATACTGCTGAACACCTGTCAGGAGCACACTGTTCATTGACCCATGCGGTTTGGGCACTCACTCATTCTGCTGTATCAGATAGATGTGTGCTAAACCCTGACTCGTAATAGAGACTCTATGTACAGTTGAAGATTCACTGCCTGCCCTAACTCTTTAGACCCTCAGCCAATTTAAATTGGATTAAACACAATAAAAATTCAGAATAAAATTGCCTTGGCCTTCTATATATTTCCTTAACATTTTAGTGACAAACAAGATTTCCTTTCTAAAAGAGGATTAGCATTTTAATTATGAAGACTGTGTTTACTATATGAAGTCTGATCTTCCCAGGCAAGGTCTAATCCACTAGACATGACTAATTTTCTTCCGAGTTTTACTTTAACCTCAGCCATTCAAAATTTCTGAGTGGAATATTATTAATCCTAGTGATTCCTGACCTGGCCCTGGTATTTTGCAGTCTTTAGTATAAAATCTTTCATTTAGAAAACCACAAATGGAGGTATGAACCTAAAATATTACTTAGAAACGTTAATTATGAAATGTAATTATAAACACCAGTGCCAAAATGGTAATCATTTCACCACTTATAACTGGATGTACTTACAATATTCTGTGGTTGACTTCTTCTACATGGACTGCAAAAGAATAAGTCTGAGCTGGCTTCTGGCTGAGAGTTCAGATGATTTAGTCTGATAGTTAAGATGCTGGGTTACGAATCTGACGACAGTGAGCTGAGACTTTTGTCCAGTCCACCCAGGCTGGACTCTTCCTTCTTTTGCCGCAGGACTGGTTCGTGGTCTTAGGGCGTGGGGCTCCCTCAGTCAGTGTGCGGTGCCCTCCTGTGAGTCCTGCTAGGGGGTCCACACGTCCAGGGCCCTGCCTGTGCACTGTGTTCACCACCGACACAGGCTCCCAGGGTCATCCTCCTCTGAGGGCGCTGGTGTTGACCACTCCCAATGACCCCTCTGAGCACTACCATCATGCACCCCACACCTCGCGTGCCATGGGACCCGAGGACAGTCATGCTCACTGCTAACAGAGATTGTGGGCCTTGTTTGTAATGTCTGGAGCCTTAGAAGATAAGTTGATTTGTACTTGGCTGTAGCTCTGGCCTCCCCTCAGTTCATGATCTTGAGTGCACATTTTAATTTCTTCACCTGTAAAACCAGACATTGCTGCAGGATTGACGCATAAGGCAGCTGTGGCCGCGTAGGACTACCGTGAGTGGCGAGTTACTCTATTGCTCTTTCACATTGTTGTACGGTCATCTGATGGGAGGTTTCTACTGGGCACCACCATGTGTGCTGCGGACTCTGTTAGGGACTGACAGACAGACAACCATGAGCAGGGCAGTCACTGTCCTCGGAAAGCTTCAGGGTTAGGGAGGAGTGAGGGGCACAGGATATAACCTAGAATTTAGCCAGGTGAGTACTGACTGGGCCCAGGAGCAGGGGCCTCAGGACCATATCAGGGGCCTTAACCCAGCCTCCAGGAGCTGAGGGCCTCCACTTCTGAAGTCCCCTGGAAGGAGGTGGGGGAACATCCCAGGGGCTTCGGGAAGTTGAGTCCTGCAGTCACACACTGCAGTTGAGACCTTTAAGTAGATCTCGGGGTGTTCACTCTCCAGTAACCACTGTGTGCGTTGTCCAAACATGCAATGCAATTGCAGGAGGAGGAATCTGGTGATGGTGGCGTATTGGGAATCGGGCTACAATCCTGCGGACCTGCTTTCTCCACCCTACCCACCATTTTAATATGTACACTTTTCCCAGACTGAGCTGTGAGGACATAGCATGAGAACTAGGGCAAATCAAGATTTTGGTTTTTTTTAAGAAAATGGAAGTGAAAGCCCAAAAATCAGAAAGCAATACTAACTGAAAGGAAAGACACAAGGTCAATCCCAGAGAGCAAAAGGAGAGGGAGACACGGGCCTCTGTGGACAACTGTGTCCAGTGCCCAGCCTCCCCACCGGGAGAAGCCGCTCTTGAGGACCATCATCCCATTTCCTACTTACACAGCACAGTTGCCACTTTAAGAAATTGTCTTCTTACATTTAATTCTTGGTAGCATTTGATTTAATTCTATGATCTCATTCACGGAGTTGGGAGGTTAGACTGAGCAGCGTTCACTTACGCAAGAAAATATAGAAAAGTTACACTGATAAGATTTTGTTATAACATTTTACTCAAGGTAATTAAATCCCGGCCTAATGCACCAAGACAGAACAGTGTAATGTACATTTTGGCATTTGTTTAGCCCAAGAAAATTCACTCATCCAAGAAGTCCACTGATAGTGTACTCATTTAATATAATTACCCCATTATGCATAAAATAATGTGTTTAAAGAGAGTTAGGCAACCTGCTTTAATCACTGCAGTAAGTCATAAATGAAATGAAATAACCCTGGCTAAAATATTAAAAATACTGAAAGCATTTTATATCGGATCTGCTCCAGCTGAATAAAGGCACATTTTTCAGAGTGACAACAAAATATTGTAAGTATTTATTTGGAAGTAAGGCAGTCAAGAACTTTTAATTAAAAAGTTCCTTGGTTGATCCACACGCACGCTGCCACCCTACCCCGTGCACGTGGAGGCGTGGCCTCTGTGGCTGCTGGTGGGAAGTCGGGCCATCTTTGGTTTGTTGCTAGACAAGGCTTTCAACAGAAAATATTCTTGACTGACTGAGTAAGACTCATCTGTTTGTCTTTAAAGCCTTCCCTCCTGCTGACCTTCTAAAAGCTCTCTAATGTCTTGTGTACAAACGTGGAGTGAAGGAAGAGGGAGGTAAAGAAAAGTTATTTGAATCAAACAACACTGTTTGTTGAAGTGTCTTTTTCGGGTATTAAAAAACGCCAAAGGACAAAAGTTATTTAGAGAGCTGCCGTCCTATCTTCATTCTCTTCATATCACCTGCAATACCTTGTTCATGGTAAACACTCAAAAGCTAATAATTGAGTAAAAGAATGGACCAGTTAGTCTATGAAAAATGTCTTTGTGTTTTGCAAAACAGTTTGGTTGAGTAGTTGAGGCAAGTTCTGTTTACTGACAAATGAATAGAGAAGAACATTACTGTAGATTATCCAGAGACTATAAATGACTCTGTGCTTTTTTCTTCTCTCTCTCTCTCTCTCTCTCTCTCTCTCTCTCTCATGTGTGTGTGTGTGTGTGTGTGTGTGTGAGAACTCTATATGTTAGGTAGGCCTACCCAGCAACAACTGTCAGACTTGTGGACAAGCTTGAGTCTTGCATAACCTGGAGTCTCGAAGGCTCAATCCAGCCCTCACAGGTTTTGATAAGCTTGAGCAAATATTTCTGGAGACATTAAAAAATGAGAATCTTCATGTCCAAATTTCTGGCTTCTCTTGAAAACTGCAGGATCTGACAAAACTGGGACCGTATTCCTGCACGTCAGCACAGGACTGAGGTCACACAGCACCTACTCTAGGTGGCAAGTGACCCCAGCGCTCTCCACTCTCCAGTTGCTGCTCACTCCAACATGGTAGACTAATATCAGTGGACCTTATATTGTCTTGTTTATATCATTATACCTCTTAAAGAAGACAGATATTTCTATGGTCCCAGATTGCCTGACTGAGCCCATGTTTACAGAAAAATGGGAGAGCAATTTTTTTTGTGGAAGGGTAATCACCTCTTGTTGACTAATATGCAAATAAAGCAGGTCTGTGAGAAGCATTCATGACACTGACTTAATTCCTATAAGCATTTAAACTTTAAGCCCTCGCTTTGCAAATATTAATGAAGGGAACAGGAAATTGAGTCTGTTGGTAATACAAGAATGGAGTCAGAAATAATATGAGTTGGAAAAATCTGGGCAAGTCTAGATAGCAGGAGGTAGAAGGGGAAAGGAGATATATCCAGTTTAAATCTCACATTTTCATATTTCTACTTCCTGCTGGATGTTGTTTTCCATTAATCTTTCTGTCTTTCCATTTTCAAGTTTAATTATTCTTATATATATATTCATCTTCTTCCAGAAATTTTTTTTGCTTATTAACAACCAGAGGTAGGATGGGCTTGTAAAACGGAAGTCTGACACTAACGATAGTAATAGTGAGAGGAGCAACTGTCATTTATTGCCATTCTTCTTTCTACCTCCTCTGGGTTAGGTGCATTAAATACATTACCTTGGCAGGGTGTGGTGCATGCCTGTAATCCCAGTGGCTCCAGAGGTTGGGGCAGGAGGATTGCAAGTTCAAAGCTAGCCTCAGCAACTTAGCAAGGCCCTAAGCAACTCAGTGAGATTCTGTCTCAAAATAAACAATTAAAAGGGCTAGGAATATGACTCAGTGGTAAAGTGTCCCTGGGTTCAATCCCCAGTACCAAAAATAAATATATTACCTCACAATTATTTAAGGTGGGCTTGTGCCCCATTCTTACGGGTGATGTGGCTAGGCATAGAATGAGTAATCCATTCTCCCAGGCAGGAAAGGGCAGAGACAAGATTCAAATTATGTGCACATGGCTGCACTGTGCATGCACTTTCAGGCTCTCTCCACTTGGACTTGCTTAGGAGTTGGCTAATCATTCCAACTGGATCATTAACCACTCGTGCTTAAATAATAAACATAGCAGTGTGTTTCAGAGTTCATTGGTCCTGAATTATAACTTACAAAAATCTCTTACTATAATTTAAGCCACAGTTACTCTTCACTTTCCAAATTAATATGCAAAGGTTTTTAATTGTAGAACTTCCATTGCATCGTTTCCTAATATGTATGTACACATATGTAACACAGTCTATTAGCTATCACGCAGAGTGTGAATATGCATGTGTGTGCAAATTTAACACAGGTTTGGAGTATAAGCGAATTCCTGATCCATTGCTTGTTTGCTAATCATTTATGCTGAGCGTAAACGGTAGGCGGGCTGCAGCCTCTGCCCGGGGTCAGTCCACACTGAGCACAAGGTCTGACTCTACTGGTCAGAGGCTGCTCAAGTTAGGTCCTCATCACCATCTGGCACTGTATTCAGTGTGGACCCTGTGGTGGTGTCGTGCCATCATTCCCACAAATGGCAGTTTAGGTCCTGTTTGTGAGTCCCCTCCCCAGAGGCAAGACTCAGGCACCAATCTTCTCAAAGGACACATTTTACCTTTTGTTCATGTTATTTCTTATTTTTCAGTTTTCTATTTCATTCATGTCCACTTAGATATTATTTTCTTTGTTCTGGTTCCTTCAGTTTGCATTATCTAGTTTTTGAAGGTTGAAACTTCAGATCTTTCTTCTTTTCTAACAGGGATTTTAGTGCTATCCATTTCCTCTTAATACTGCTTTAGTTGCATCCCACAAATTTTCATACATTTTTCACTCAGTTAAAATACTTTAAAATTTTTGGTTGATTTTGTTCTTTGTCACATAGGTTTTGTTTAGACTCTAAATATTTAGAAATTTTTTTCCAGATATCTTCCTGTTACTAATAATATAATTTCATGCGGTCAGACAGCCTACCTCATGTAACTTGAATCCTTTTAAATACAGTATGTTCTGTTCTGGCGAAAGTCCTGTGTGTACTTTTAAAACTGTGCATGCTGCTGCTGTTGGTTGCAGGATCATATAGATGTCAGTCAGGTCAGTGTATTGATAGTGGTACTTAAATCTGTTGGTTGATAATGTGGTTCCTTTTCTCTCTTTTTACTGTTTTTTTTTTTTTTTTTTTTGTCTAATTGTTCTTCAGATACTGAAAGAACAGCACTGAAGTTCAACTACAGTTATGTTTTTTATTATTCTGCCATTCTATCTTGTATTTTGAAGCTCTGTTATTTGATGCCTCAATGTTCACAATTATCAAGTCTGGGAAAACTGACCCCTTTGTCAATATGAAACTAATTTTTATCCCTGGTAAACATCTGAACTCTAAAATCCACTTTGCTGACATTAACACAGCCTCTCCAGCCTTCCTTTGGTGAGCATTAGCACCGTTTTTCCATCAGTTTTTCTTTTAAACTATTTTATCTTCAAACCATGTTCCTTGGAGGCAGTTTTTGCTTCCTGTTCACCTTGTGTATAATCTGACGACGGTTGTCTTGATTTAGCTGCTTTTACCACTGTTGTGAGAGGGTCACTTTGTAAATGTGTCGCTCTCCTATGTTTTTGTGTGTGTCATCTCTCCTTGTTCCATGCTTTCTCCTTTTTGGTCATGTTTCCTGTTGGCTTAATCATTTTTTTAATGATTCCTTTTTATCTTATTTAAGAGTTTCAAATTTTGGTTACATTATTTTAATGGCTGCCTTTATAGTACATATATTTAACTTATCACATTAGAACGTTAAAAGATAGAGTACCCCTTTATATGTAGTAATCAAATATTTCATTTTTCATTTTTTCCCTCCTAACTCTGCTTCTGGATATTGTAACCCCCACAGTACATTGTCATTAATGTTTGCTTTAAACTGACTGTTATGTTTAGGAACTTAAATAATAATAAAAAAGGTGCCTTCCCCATGGAGCCGCCATCCGCCATGCTCTTCCTTCCCTGTGTAGCTCCAGATTCTCACCAGGGCCCTTCTCCTTCTGCCTGAATGACTTCCTCTTATTTGTGAAGCATGGGTCTGCTGGCCGTTAATTGCTTTGTGTGTTCGAAATAGCCTCCATTTCATGCTCACTTTTGAAAGATAATTTGTGGGTTAAAGTGATCTAGTTTTGTACTGAGTGTGTCTTTTATTCTCTGGCTACATCTCACACTTTCTCTTTATGGCTAGTTCTAAACGCTGTGATGTGCCTCATGTGGCTTTCTTCATGTTTCTCTTTCTTGGAGTTTGTTGGGCTTCTTGGTTTTATGGGTGTTTAGTTTTCATCAAATTTAGAGAATTTTCAGCCATAATTTCTTCTTCTGTTCCCCTGTCTTCTGCCTTTGGGGACTCCAGGCACACACATATTTGAGGTTGTTCCATAGTTCACAAATGCTCTGTCAGTTTTTCAGTCCTTTTCTATTTGAATACTTTCTATCACTATGTCTTCAAGTACATTAATCTTCTGTTCTAAGTCACCATTAATTCCTTCCAGTCTCTTTTTAATCTCAGGTGAAGTTTCTCACTGGGTTTGGTGGCAATAGGTACTGTTCCCTGCCAACAATGTTCCTTGTGGTGTGCTCACTGAGATCCTCAGGTGGCTTCTTCCCCAGGCTTGGGTAGTGGCCTCAACACACAAGCCATTGATTCTCAGTTGAAGACTTGAGAAAGGCCCACTGTGGAATTCCAGAGTCGTCCTTCTGTACGCTCTGTCCTCCCCAGGACTCTGCGCAGGAACTCTTGCTGTCTTGGGCTCCCTGGACTCCCTACTCTGCCTTGGCTTGAGGAGACCACTTGGCTCTGTCTGGCCCATGTCCTTTCTGCTCCACTGACTGCTCCGCTTACTTCCCCCAAGTAGTAAACCGGCACCTGCTGGCCTCACTCATGTGTTTCTGCCTTGAGGGGATCACTGTCCTTCACCTCCTGGTGTCCAGTGTCTTAAAAACCATGTTTTTATATACTTTATCTATTTTTTAGTTGTTTCAGGCAAGACAGTCAGGTACCTCTTTTTTAAAATTTCTTTAAATATGTGCATTATAGTTCTACATAATAATGGGGTTCATTTAGGCATATTCATAAGTGCATACAATATAGTTTGCTCCATTTCAATCCCAGTACTTCCTCATTCCTTCCCCTCTTCTCTCTCTTGACCCCCTTCCTCCACTGTCTTGGTCTCCCTTCTATTTAGTTATTTTTATTGGTGCATTACAGCTATAGTTAAAATTAGACTGCATTGTGCTACAGTCATATATGCACATGGCATAATTCGGTCAACTTCATTCCACAGTTCTTTCTCTCTTCCTCCCCTTCCAACCCTTGGTCTCCCCCTTGAACTCTACTATCTCTGTTCAGTTTTCACAAGATCCCCTGTTTTATTCCTTATTTCTCTTTAGCTTCTTCCTATGACAGAAAATGCTCTACCCTTGACTTTCCGTATCTACTTATTTCACTTGGCGTGAAGTTTGCCATCTCTGTCCATTTATTCAGGGCCTCTTTTTCCATCTTGATCAGAAGTAAAAGTCTTAGAGCTCTAGATCAAACTGGATTTTCCTGGGGAATTCCCAGTCCACCAAGCTCAAGAGAGAGCACCCATCTCACTGGGCAGCTGGCATTCTGGTCCCAGGTCATGAAGTTCCACCTCAGCTGGGACTTGAGCTGCTGATCTGGTTTCATTTGAAGTCCCCTGTCTTAAAGCTTCTTAGAGCTTCTTCTCTGACTCATCCATTCACTACTTGTAATAGTCTTTCTTGTTGTTTTTCTGGGTTACAATTCCAGAAGGACCTCAGAGAGTAAAGGGGGGTTGCTAAACTCCCACCTATCCTTGAACTTCCCTTGGTGCTGCCTTACCCACTTAGAGCTCACGTTTTTCCAGTTTACCCTTGACACGCACACACTCACACACTCACACACACTCAAACACGTGGCAATGCTGGGAGGTACTTTCTCAGCACATATTTTCAAGCCAACATCTCTTCTGAAATAAGAGCCAACATAATAGTAAAACTTCTGAAGCACACCAGACTCTGAATGGGCTCCGAATCCCCCAGACTCAGCATGTGCTTGAGCCCACGTAGGCTCTTCTGAAGACCAGCAATAGTTTGCCAGACTCTTTCAAGTCCTTGAGTGAAAAGAGTGTTACCATACCACACAGGCTTCTGACTAGATCTCTTCTTCCTGCCATTTTGAGAGACATACAGAGTAACAGAATGACAAGGACAGTTTGTTTCAAGTTTGAACAACCTTTCTCCACAGCTGGGTAATCAAGACCCTTCTACAGGTTCTCTAGGAGACTCAGCCCCAGAACTGCACCTGAGCCAACCCCTCAGCATAAGGTGACCCTGCCTTCCTCGCCCTTCTTCACAGAGACCCTCAGGCTCTCACCCTGGGCTTGAGAAATGCTTGGGTTGGAGACCTGAAAGGAAGTCCCTGGTCTACCAACCAAAGCACCTGTTGTCATGTGCTGGGGACACATGCTGATCCCTTCTGTGACTGCAGCCTGGAGCTGCTGCCTTCTGAGGGCCACTTGAGGCACTGGCTCCTTCCATCTCACTGGTCTTGTGCAACCAAGTGCTCTGCTGGGTTGGTTTCCATTTCTTCACCTATTAGTAAAAGCAGGACATGACAATTTGATTCTTGAGATCCTTTTCCGTTCCAAAAGACTCTGATTATTTATTTGGGGGTAGATACTGGGTAAAGTAAGTGTCCAAGGATACAATATGGTGTTTTACTCACTCAACAAATTCTATGAAACACAAGACTGAAGCATGCATGAACCCATATACTGGCTCCACCTGACAACAAAATCCAGATAACTGGCAACATTTAAAGCCCTTGACTTAATTCTTCACATCTTACTGAAGCTAATTCACTTATAAAACATTTCTCTCATTGATATGTTTGGTCATGTGACCATAAATAAGGAATTAGTGGCAGACTTAGGAGTCAAGTCTAAGATACCCAAAGTCTTTCATTCTGCAGAAAACTATCATTTTATCTAGTATTCCATAAAATAAAAATATCATACTAAAGAAAAGTGAACTCAGAATTGAAAAATATAAAACTACAATTTATCTTACTATATGTTCAAATTCAACGTTACATTAACATGGTTCATTACATTTAATGATTTCAATGACTATAAAGGCAAAAGTTCTCAAAAATCACTCGAACTTTAGAAAAGTTTTTGTTTACTTTCCTGTGTAGATCACTAGAATTTCTAATCTTAGCATGATTTCTTTGACAATCCAAATTAGGGAAATTATCAGCCCAGCGAGCCACTTACATCCTCAGTAAAGAACAGTGAGCTAATTAGGTGTGCAGCAACTTTTTCCACCAGCAAGGGAGTTATTTACACCTCTGGACGCCATGCAAAACCTTGCACATCTGATGCTGGCAATAGAATTTTCAACTTATACTTAAAAAGATGCAGACAATTTTGTTTTATTATTGTCACGAAATGTCCCTTTTGTGAGATTGTGTTGTTTTTCATTTATTAAAGGTGACCATTTAACAAAAAGAAGGTTATATTCAGTGAATAGAGACTGTAGAGAGCTGCAAACTCCTGTTTTCGGTGACATGAAATACCAGAAGTTAATATTTAAGTGCAAGGAGATGCTCATCATGAGTCTGTGTATTTGTGTTCATTGGAGATCCTGGGTCTCTTGGAGGTAGAGAGCATAGAAACACAGATTCAGAAGAAATGAGAAGTCATACTGAATTTCGTGAACTTGATAATATTTCTGATTCAAAATCATTTAGAAAATCAAAGGTCCCAAAAGTATTTTATCTATTAAAAAAAAAAAAAGATTCCTTTAGCAGCAGGTCATAGACGGAGCCCATAAATTGAATCTGAAAATCAAAGGACTGTAGAGCAATCCTCTGGATGTAATCAAATCGGTTTGCTGGTCCAGAGAATACTGAACTCTTCCTTAATTGCTGTTTTGCAGAGATTACAAAGCAAACTGCTGATTGGTCCAGTGTTTCACGACACCAGAATCCCCTGTTTTGTTTTGCATCATATTCCCTGGGGAGAAGAAGAGAGCACGCAGATGCCCCAGAGACAGGGTGGGGCAGGGAGCCGACACAGCCCAGACCTCCTCCCTGACCAGCCCTGACCAGCCCTTCCCAGCGGCCCCCTCGGCCCCCTCCTCTCCCAGCCCTACAGAGTGTCCTTATTTCTGCACACAGACGCGGGCTGCTCAGTGACATCATTCCAGTTGTTGTTAGTCAAGTCTTTCTTCTTTTCTTTCTTTCTTTTTCTTCCTTCCTTCCTTCCTCCTTTCCTTCCTTCCTCCTTCCTTCCTTTCTTTCTTTCTTTTGTTCTTTTTAGTTGTACATGAGAGTAGAGTGTATTTTGACATTATACATACATGGAGTAGAACTTATTCTAATTAGGATCCTATTCTTGAGGTTGTACATGATGTGGAGTTTCACTGGTTGTGTGTTCATATATGAACTTAGGAAAGTTCTGTCCCATTCATTCTCCTATCTTTCCTATTCCCATTTCCCCTCCCTTCCCTTCATTCCCCTTTGTCTAATCCAGTGAACTTCTGCTCTTCCCTCCCCACCCTTCCTTGTTGTGTGTCAGCATCCACATACCAGAAAGAATATTCAGGCTTTGATTTTTTTGGGATGGCTTATTTAACTTAGTCTGATATTCTCCAGTTCCATCTATTTTCCAGCAAACGTCCTAATTTCATTCTTCTTAATGACTGAATAATAGTCCATTGTGTATATGCACCACTTTTTCTTTATCTATTCATTTGCTGAAGGGCTCTTAGGTTGGTTCCATAGCTTGGCTTTTGTGACCTGAGCTACTCTAAACCTTGATTTGACTGTGTCACTATAGTATGCTGATTTTAAGTCCTTTGGCTATATACTGAGGAGTGGAATAACTGGGTCAAATGGTGGTTCCATTCCAAGTTTTCTGAGGAATCTCCACACTGCTTTCCATAGTGGTTACACTACTTTGCAGTCCCACCAGCAATGTATGAGTGAAACTTTTCCCCACATCCTCACCAACATTTATTATATTCTTGATAATTGCCATTCTGACTGGAGTGAGATGGAATCTCAGTGTAGTTTTAATTTGCATTTCTCTAATTGCTAGAGATTTTGAACATTTTTTAATACATTTTTTGACCATTCATATTTCTTCTTCTGTTCACTGTCTATTCAGTTTCTTTGCCCATTTATTGATTGGGTTATTTGGGGTTTTTTGGTGTTTTTTGTGTTCTTTATATATCCCGGAGATTAAACTTTATCTGAGGCGCAGATGGCAAAGATTTTCTCCCAGTCTGTAGGGTCTCTTCATGCTCTTGGTTGTTTTCTTTGCTGTGAGGAAGCTTTTAGTTTGATACCTTTCCATTTATTAATTCTTTTTTCTGGTGCTGGGGATGGAACGCAGGGTCTTGCACATGTACATACTCTCTACCACAGAGCTACATCCCAGTTATTGTTGATTGTCTTGATATAGTTTATCTTCAAAGTTTGGGTCTCTGGAAGTTTAATAACTGGAATGCTTTTTCCCATCAGAATTTCAAATAAATTTTAATTTCATCCACTGGACAGTAAGCTTCTACAATGTGTTAGGGTCATTCCAGTTAGGAGGAGACAAGTGAATGATATATTTACGGATTTCCTATAATTGTTATTCTAACTGGAGGCACAAAAAATAAACAATAACCTTAATAAGTAAGATATGTAATGTATTAGGGGAGAGTCATTGCCACAGGAGGAAAAAAAGAAAGCAGAGAAAAAGAGATAAGAAATGCCAGAGGTGAAGGTGGTTCATAACAGAACAGGGCAGATGGCAGCCCGCTAGAGGCTACATTGCTGATGACAGAGCCCGGGCGGAGCACCTGGGTAGCTGGACCAGGCCCCAGGAACACCTGTAGCCTAGAGGAGCAAACTCCCTTCTGCATGCAGGCTGCCTGAGGTGGGAAGTGGAGACCTGTGCCAAATTCACCTGTCAGATGATGGCTCCACCTGCCCCTGGAGAAGTAGGGAAGGCAGGGATCCGTGAGAAAGGGGCTGGGAGGGCTGTCAGGAGTGGAGGTGCACTCCATGTCTTCCATTTACCCAAACGCCTGAGTTTCCCCGCCAGGTACAGTATTCCACTGGAACTGAAGGGGTAGGTGCCCTGCTGGGTGGGGCCAAGACACAGTCAGTCATTCCAGGTGTACTAAGGGTTGAATAGACCATCACCTCTGCACCTCAGCAGGGGCCCTCGCAGCCCCAATTTGAAAGTGCCCATGCTTTATTGAAAGGTCACTGGTCACATACAGTGTTGCCATAGCTACCCAGGTAATTCTTCCAGTTGCACCGCTAGAATCAATCGCTCCACCACCTCTGGGGCAGAGTGATAAAGAAGGGCCAGGGAGCCACACTGACCATGATCCTGTCACATTGAAGGAAACACTAGGAGCAGGGGGAAAGAGTTCCACCCTGATATCCACACACAGGTGTTCAATTCATGGGGACAAGAAGCAGACTTATACTTCTTAGTTTGTACCTGCTCAAGCTCTGTTGTCCTAATTAACATACTGTGCCCCTTTTATCTCAGTCCAAAGATCCGAAAGAAATTTAGTCAGTGTTTTCCCATGTCAGAACAGAATTGAGTGCATTTGTTGTTATGACATTTCAAATTCATTTAGTGGAGCAGCATCTATCTGCAGAGGTAGAAAAGTCAGGTCTTGACTTTTGCTGTTCAGTAAGAGGTAACACTGCTTGAATTAAACAGATTTGGAAAAGTGGCCTGTTCTGTCAAGGCCAGCATTGCTAGGAGCAGCACAAGGAGAGAAGGGCTGACAAGAAGTAGGAAATCTGTTACTGAAATAGACCACTAGTGTGTCCGTAAGTGTTTGTATCACATTAAGCAGTAGCTCTGGGACTGACCACAATGTGGCTGCTGTGATGTGTAGCTCTGGAGGGACAGTCTCATGGCCATCTCTTTGGCTGTGTCCAGCCCAGCTCCAGTGTCTGCAGAGACCCCAATGTGCATGCATTTCTGGTTGTGAGCATTTATACCCCATAGATGCTAAAGACTGGAAATGATGATTAGCATTCTCTGGCCACATGACTACCCATCCATTTCCCTGACTAAAGCGTAAGTACCTGAGAGCAGGGGCCATCTCTTGCATGCTTTCAAATACACAGGATGTGTCATGTATACAGTGCATGCTCAATAAGTGTGCAGTTAGTGAACAAAGGTTTATACTATTTAAACCCCTAGGCCTGAGCATCCTGTACAGTAGCTGATATTCACATGGCTAATGAACACTTGAAATGTGGTTAGTCCCAGTTGCAAAATACACACCAGATTTTGAAGAATTCATATGAAAGAATGTAAAACATCACACTAATAATTTTTACTAATGACATGTTGAAATGCTAACATTTTGGATATATTGAGTAAAATAAGACATATTATTAATATTAATTTTTCCTGTGTCTTTTTGCTCTTTATTTGGGCTATGAGAATATTTTAAATCACATATGTGGGGTGTGTTTGTGACTCATGCTAGAATTCTATTGGACAATGCTGCCTTCGATGAAATCCTGGGCATTAATTTGACTTAGTTATTTTTTCTGTGGTAACACCAGTCAGGACCGTGACAGTGAAATATAAAAATTTCCTGTCATTGGAACTAGTCTAACATTTTCACCATGGCCCATGAGGAATATTTGCATTGCAGTAACAGCAGCGAGTATGATTTCAGGACAGCTCTGACGTGTACTCCTGTTGCCCTTAGAGCTGAGTTGTGCTTGGTGACAGTCCTTTCCTTTTTTTTTTTTCATCTCTAACTGGCCTAACCAGGCCGGTTATTGCAATTGGAAGTGCTTCCAAGAGCGATCACTAATGTCCTGTGGTGGGGGCTCAGCTTTCCAGGAGCTAGGCTCTGGAAGACACACGTGGGAATAGGAACTCAACGCACGTGGCGCTGGATCGGCGTCAGAACCCATCACGTCTGGTTCTCCACACTATTTGAAAATTATTAAAACCAAGACTTGCATTTCAAGTATTTGCTCTAAAAGAATTGTAAATAAAGTAGAAAAATATTCATCAAAGATAAAAATGATTTTACTTTATGGAATTGACAAAGAAAATTTCTTTAAAATTTTTTTTCACATTATCAAATCTTGGCTTTGGGCTAAAACCAAAATAACATGAAGAAGCACACCTGCTGGAAAACTCTGTGGAAGTCTCAACATCACCAGGGGCTATTCCACTGCTCGTCAGAACCTTCGTTATGGAGTGATATTCCAGACAGCGGCAGCTTCCTGAAAATTTAAAAATACTTTTGAAACATCTTACACAAATATTTTAAATAAGCATTTCTTTAGTAAACTCACCACAATGAATTATATTGGTAAAGCTTTTTTACTTTATTAACATCCTTCAATAAAAGCCTAATCTTCTAATAAATTACAGAGTTATCTCTCACTGAACAAGAAATGTGATATGTGATCAGTCCTCCTGAACTTACTTTCCTCACGTAATCTCTGGTAACAACAGATGCACATCATAAAATAAGCCAATACTTTTTGAGTAAAGTCCTAATTATTAAGAATTATAATGGCACCATTTGTACACAGGTACGTATTCTCAGGAAGATCATCCTCCCATATAGAACTCCACAGGAACTATTTTAATTGAGTATTAATTCAATGTAGTTGAGGGATTGACAATTACGTTAGGTTGCTGTTTAAGTCATACTTTTTATGTACATTTACGTGGTTGTTCTGGGACCGGAGACAGGATGTAGCCTGAACCTCTTCTTTTCCTTTGATCCGCTTTCTTCCCCTCTGATTGAATACGTAAACTGAATGACAAACACCAGTGTGTCGTCAGTGCCAGGTGGTAAACCAGGAAGCTCTGCAGAGAAAGTCAGCCAGCCTCCCTCCCCAGGACAGCACCCCATCCCCAGCGTGGTCAGGCCCAGATTCTGCAGGTGTCCTCTGAACAGTGAGCTCCTATGACCTGTTTCTCTCTCACTTGTCAGTGTTATTGGACTTCTTCCAGAATTAGCACTATAAAACATTTTTGAAGAGGGATAGACTGGACACGATTTGTTCCCCAGTGTAATAACTGTGTGAAGTTGGAACAGGAAGAGACGGGAAGTGGGAGACTGGGAAAGAGCTGTTCCTGGGAAAAGGAAAGAATGCTGACCTTTCCACAGTGGCAATATTGATAAGAAATCACTGAGAAGGGAACGTTCCAGAGTCGAGTACGTTTTCTCTAATTCCTCAAAACCACAACCAGATCAGCCACTTTTATACCATATGTTTAGAGAACTGCAAGTATTTTTGTAATAACAGTTATGTATAATCCTCAAAAAAATCTTTCAGCTAGCTTTCTATTAATTAATAGTTCCAAAGATGAATATGGGGTCTGTGTAATATGCACCACCTGAGGGGGACATTGATATTTGTACGATCTAGCAGATCTGGCAGCACTACAGGGCGGCGTCATTTCCACTTCTCATGTATTTAACAGGGAAGCTAGAACACCAAAGTGTGGTTTTCATTGAACACTGTGCAATAACTCTTCAATTTGACTTCAACAAATGTAAAATTTAGGAGTTCAAATATATTGAGATTTCAGATTATTGTAAATTCTAGGGTCTTTCTATGTACTGGATAAAGTGAATTAATTTCAAATTTATTTTGGTCTGTCTTTTTCTCATCTCTCAAACTTAAATATTTGGATAGTGTTTCATAAAGTCAGTGAGATCAGGTCAAAATATATTTCATGTTATTTCATGTATAATGTATTACCTTATAAAAAACTGAAGTCAGAAAATATATTTGATCCTAAGATATATTAAAATTTTTTATAGTCTAGAAAACAACCCACAGCTGAGAGAGCTGTTTTTCTCCTTTGAATGGTTACTTCCAGTTTATTTACCCCTGGGTTAATTCTATCAAACCCATCATTTGAATAAATTATAAAATGAGACAAATCATCATGTAAAAGTATTGCCTAATCACAAGCCAAGATCAAGGTTTTTTTGTATAATCATACACATAGAAACTTATACTTAATGATTACTATGAACACAGGCACAACATCAATTATAGCTCCATAGAACAGAAATTCTGTGAGCAGGGTTTGTAATCAGATTTCCACTATGCCTGTATTTTGTGCTCACATAAAGTTATTAAACAACATCAATCATTTGTGAATCCATAGGTTCTAAGAGTTGACTATAATGTGGGTCATTGTGAGCTTATCTCTTAAAAAGCCACCGAAATATTAAAGATCTTTGTGCCTCCTTCAACTCATATTTGTTATTTAACAGAAAGTTAAAATTCTTACGAAGAGAGATAAAATGCTAATATTTCTTATTTGTCATAAGCAAAGCATGACATCCTTTCTGCTTGAGTTTAAAAATCTAAGGTAGAGAGATATTTAAAAAGTCAAAACTTTGTACCCAGGAATTGGGTGCAGATGTCAATGGAAACCTGATTAAAATAGAGATATGTTCTTCTTTTCATATTCATGTCCCTTTAATTTCTTTGGTCTGTCTAATTGCTCTGGCTAGAGTTTCAAGGATGATGTTTAATAGAAGTGATGAAAGAGGGCTTTCTTGTCTTGTTCCAGTTTTTAAAGGAAATGCTTTCAGTTTTCCTCCATTTAGAACAATGGGTTTAACATAGATAGATTTTACAATGCTGAAATATGTTCCATAGTTTTGCTAGTGTTCTGAACATGAAGGGGTGCTCTATTTTGTCAAATGCTTTCTCTGCATCTATTGAAATGATCATCTGATTCTTGTCTTTTAGTCTACTGATGTGATGAATTACATCATTATTAATTTCCATATGTTGAAACCAACCTTGCATCCCTAGGATGAACCCCACTTGATCATGGTCCACTGTCTTTTAAATATGTTTTGTATGCAATTTGCCAGAATTTTATTGATAATTTTTACATCTATGTTCATCAGGGATATTGGTCTAAAGTTTTCTTACTTTGATGTCTTTCTTTGTTTTTGGTATCAGGGCGATACTAGCTTCACAGAATGAGTTTGGAAGGGGTCCCTCCTTTTCTTTTTTATGGAATAATTTGAGGAGTACTGGAGTTAATTCTTCTTTGAATGTCTTGTAGAACTCAACTGAGAATCTGTCTGGTCCTGGGATTTTAGTAGACTTTTGATGGCATCTTCTATTTCATTGCTTGAAACTGGTCTGTTTGAATTGTGTATGAACTCCTGGTTCAGTTTGGGTAGGTCATGGTCATGGGTCTCTAGAAATTTGTTGATGTCTTTAAGATTCTCTATTTTATTGGAGTATAAATTTTCAAAATAGTTTCTGATTATCTTCTGTTTTTTGTGTCCATCCTGATATTTCCTTTTTCATCACAAGTTTTAGTAACTTGAGTTTTCTCTCTCTTTGTTAGCATGGCTAAGGGTCTATTAATTTTATTTGTTTTTTCAAAGAACCAACTTTTTGTTTTGTCAATTTTTTGAATTGTTCCTTTTGTTTCCATTTCACTGATTTCAGCTCTGATTTTAATTATTTCCTGTCTTCTACTGTTTTTGGTGTTGATTTGTTCTTCTTTTTCTAGGGCTTTGAGATGTAATGTTAGGTTATTTATTTGCCTATTTTCTATTCTTTAATGAATGAACTCAATGAAATAAGCTTTCCTCTTAGAACTGCCTTCATAGTGTCCCTGAGATTTTTGATATGGTGTCACTATTCTCATTTATTTATTTCCCAGAGATTTTGATATGTTGTCACTATTATTTATTTCATCTCTGATTTCTTCTGCCACCCGTTGGTCATTCAATAGCATATTATTTAGTCTTTAGGTGTTAGAGTAGCTTCTATTTTTAATTTTATCATTGATTTCTAACTTCATTCCATTCTGATCTGCTAGAATGCAGGGCATTATCTCTATTTTTTTGTATTTGCCAAGAGTTGCATTGTTGCATAAAATATGGTCTACTTTAGAGAAGGATCTAGGTGGTGCTGAGAAGAAAGTGTATTCTTTCGTAGATGGATGAAATACTCCATATATGTCTGTTAAGTCTAAATTATTGATTGTATTATTTTAATCTATGGTTTCTTTTTTTTAGATTTTATTTGGAGGATCTATCCAGTGGTAATAGAGATGTTAAAGTCACCCATTATTATGGGTGTTGTGGTCTATGTGTTGTGGTCTATTTGGTTCTTGAAGTTGAGAAGGGTTTATTTGATGTAGATGCTACATTGTTTGAGGCATAAACATTTATGATTGTTGTGTCTTGTTGATGCATAATTGTTTTAAGCAGTATGAAATGTCCTTCTTTGTCCCTTTTGATTAACTTTGGCTTGAAGTTCACTTTATCTGATATGAGGATGAAATCCCTGCTTGTTTACATGACCCATGTGAGTGATATGTTCTT
Organism: Sciurus carolinensis; assembly: GCF_902686445.1. NCBI lineage: Eukaryota > Metazoa > Chordata > Mammalia > Rodentia > Sciuridae > Sciurus > Sciurus carolinensis. Next base: position 5,709,449 of record NC_062219.1, on the reverse strand, counting down.
TCCCATCCAATTAAAGGGAAACAAATAGGAAAAAAAAGAACTCAAACTCCCTATTTGTCAATGACATGATTCTATATTTGGAAGACCCAAAAAATTCCATCAGGAAACTTCTAGAACTCATAAATGAATTCAGCAAAGTAGCAGGATATAAAATTAACACCCATTAATCAAATGTATTCCTATGCATCAGTGATGAATCTACTGAAAGAGAAATTAGGAAAACTAGCCCATTCACTATAGCCTCAAAAAAATTAAAATATTTGGGAATCGATCTGACAAAAGAGGTGAAAGACCTCTATGATGAAAACTACAGAACACTAAAGAAAGAAATTGAAGAAGACCTTAGAAGATGGAAAGATCTCCCATGCTCTTGGATAAGCAGAATCAATATTGTTAAAGTGGTCATACTATCAAAAGTGCTATACAGATTTAATTCAATTCCTATTAAAATCCCAATGGCATTTTTCATAGAAAAAGTAGTCATTAAATTCATTTGGAAAAATAAGAGACCCTGAATAGCCAAAGCAATCAATTAGCAAGAAAAGTGAAGCAGGAGGCATCACAATACCAGAACTTAAATTATGCTACAGAGTCATAGTAACAAAAACAGCATGATATTGGCACCAAAACAGACATGTACACCAATGGTAAAAAATAGAAGACACAGAGACAAACCCACATTAGACTAAGATGCCAAACATACCCTGGAGAAAAGATATCTCTTCAACAAATGGTTCTGGAAAAACTGGAAATCCATATGTAGAAAATGAAATTAAACCCCTCTCTCTCACCCTGCACAAAACTCAACTCAAAGTGGAGTAATGACTTAAGAACTAGAACAGAGAACCTGTGCCTAACAGAAGAAAAAGTAGGCCGACTATCCATCATGTTGGTGCCAACTTAGGAACTGACTTTCTTAACAAGACTCCTAAAGCATAAGAAGTGAAATCAAGAATCAATAAATGGGATGGAATCAAACTAAGAAGGTTTTTCACAGCAAAGAAAACCATCACGAGTGTGAAGAGAGAGCCTACAGAATGGGTGAAAAGCTTTGCCACCTGTACTTATAGAACATAGAACATTAATCTCCAGAATATATAAAGAACTCAAAAAACTTAACACCAAAAGAACAAATAATCCAATCAATAACCCAATCACTGAACAGAAGAAATACAAATGATCAAAAAGTATATGAAAAAATGTTCAACATCTCTAGCAATTAAACAAATGCAAATTAAAACTACATTGAGCTTTCATCTCACTCCAGTCAGAATGGCAATTATCAAGAATATGACTAACAATAAATGTGGGCAAGGATGTGGGGAAAGAGGTTCTCTCATATATTTCTGGTGGGACTGCAAATTGGTGCAACCACTATGGAAAGCAGTATGGAGATTCCTCAGAAAACTTGAAATGGAACCACCATTTGACCCAGCTATCCAACTCCTCTGTTTATACCCAAAGGACTTAAAATCAGCATACTATAGTGACTCAGCCACATCAATGTTTGTAATAGCTCAATTCACAATAGCTAAACTATGGAACCAACCTAGGTGTCCTTCAACAGATAAATGGATAAAGAAAATGTGATATATATATTCACAATGGAATATTACTCAGCCATAAAGAACACAATTATGGCATTTGTTGGTAAAGGGATGCTAAGTGAAATAAGCCAATTTCAGAAAAACCAAAGGTGAAATGTTTTCTCTGATATGTGAATGATAATTCACATTAAAAGGGGGTTGGTTTAGGGAAGAATAGAAGTACTTTAGACTAGACAAAGGGGAATGAAGGAAAGGGAGGGGAAATGGAATTAGGAAAGATAGTAGAATGAATCAGACATTACTATCCCAGGTGCATATTTGATTACATGACCAATGTAATTCTACATCATGCACAACCAGAAGAATGAGAAGTAATACACCATATCTGTATAATGTGTCAAAATACATTCTACTACCATGTATAACTAATTAGAACAAATAAAAAATAGATATGAGACAGATATAGAAAGAGGAACAGGTATTATTTTTAGGCAGAGGAAGATACGTAATTGAGGGGATAGTTACCACTTTTAAATTCCTGCCCATTTTCATATTTTATTTCCACCTTTCAAATTTAGACTAGCAAACATTCTGTGAGCAAGGGTTTCTTTTTCTCACTTTCTTTCTTTGCCATCCACTTTGAAATCCCTGCTCACCTCTCTTGATTTTACATGACACTCTGTTTAGCATGTGAATGAAACTCCAAGGCAGGATCTTTCCATGACCAACCGCACACAGCAGCCGTTTGCTGCAGTCCACCTCACAACTGGAGTGTGTCTGCAGAGCGGACAGGTGTGACTTATACCTAAAGTTTGTCACCAATCCTCATGGCAACACCTCTCCAGGGGTTTGGGTTGTTTGAATCTCCTTTTCTAGTGGCATCCTCTGCAAGTGTTTATGTGGTCGTGTTCTCTGAGTTGTTAAATTATTCCATATCAGCTTGAGACTTTATATTGGAAAGTTATTATGGCTGGGTATAAAATATTTGGCTCACATTTTCTCCACCTGAGTTATTCCATTTCCTCTTAGCAAGTATTATTGACAAAGTGTTTGCTGGCAACCTTTATAAATGAAATGATCATTTTACCCATATGTTAGTTTTATTTTTAGCAAAGATCCAACAACTTTACTAAAATATGGTCCAGTGTTGGTTTTTTTAGGATTAAAATTACCAAGAATACAATCCCATTGACATGTAGTTTTGAGTCTTTTAGGAATGTTTTCTTGAATTACATTTTAGTTACTGTTGTGTTAACCTTTGGGGATTTATGTATGTTAAGTCTATTTTTGCCTATCTTCATCTTCACTTTCTCTAAAATACTTTTTATCCCTTTTTTAATCTTTAAAAATTTCTCCTATTCATCTATTTCTCTAATAAACTATTATCTGTTGTGGTTTTCCTTTCTTGTGTTCCTTCCAACTTACGCTGCATTTATTAATGTTATTTTATTGCATTGTAAGTTCTTTTGTGAATTCTATCACTTCATTTTTGAATTTTTCTAATTCTGGTAAATTTATTTTTAAGTGTCTCCTATCACTTAAGACTGGTTTCTCGTTGTTTTGAAACATCAGCTAAGTTCCTTCCGTGCAGGCGTGCTGTCCTTACCAGTAGAGGCATGGCTTCACACACGTCTCTCTGAAGGATCTGGCCACCACCCTTTTCTGTCGCCCTGAAATTTTAGAAAGCAGGCGTAGGTCAGGCTGGCTTCTTGAGATCCACACCTCTAAGCCTTCCCTGCGATCGCCTCACAAAGTGGCTTTAGAAGTGACCTGGCGCACCTCCACTCTGCCTTCCCCAGCCTCCCTCTCTCCAGCTGGACATTGCGTCTTCTTTCCTCCTTTTCTTGGTGCTCTGGCCAGTCTGCCTTCTGCCCCTGTGGACTCTCCCTATAGAGAGATTTGAGCCATATGCACACTGTGGTCTGCCGGTCCAAGGCCCTCTGAGACCAGACCTCAGAACCCTCTCCCCATGAACTGAGTGTGCACAAGCACAGGCTCTGCTGTCCAGCGACCGCTGGAGACATTCAGATCCTCAGAGCAGGTGGCCGCTGCTCCCCGCTGGATCCTCCTGCAGAGTTGCCGCTGCTGTACCAGGTTCAGTGGCCGGTGGTCGGTCCCACCCACTAAAGGTTGGGGACCATGGCCTCACACTGCTTTCGGTGTAGTTTTGTGTACAGGGTTCAGGTTTGCCATCCTGCCTGCTTTTTCCCCTGTGTTTATGAGCAGACTGGAGAAACTGCCCTGTTTCCTCCGTTCTCCCTCCTCTGCCTGTGAAAGCAGTAGGTGAGGGAGAGCAAGTCTTGATTTTTCCAAGATAAGCGAAGCCTCAGCCTCCTCAACTCAAGCCAAGAGAAGACCACAGCGAGGTGAGGTGTCTTTGGCATCTAAGATGTCTTTGTATTGGCAAACCCAGGAATCTTTAGGGGATCCTAATTATGGGAGATAGTCACTCACAGAGGTGGCCCTTCCTTGAAACTGTGGGGACAGCAAGGTAAAGAAAACACGTTACTTCCAGTCTCAGCCAGTTCAGGGAATGGTGTGATCTTAAGGCTGACTGCCAAGAACAGGCCAGCTGTTACAAAATTTAATTAAAACAGTTTTGATAATTAGCTCGACTTGTTTATGAATGTGAGAGCATTTCTTATGTGAACATATCGGTCACCTTGTCACTTATGGGGGGAGGAGAAATCCTCTGACATGTGGAATTGTGAACCTGTTATTAAAAACAAACAGAGTTGCTCTTGAACTCTCCTCCCCTGTTTTTGCCCCTTCATAAAAACAGTAAGAGTACATAAAACTCAACATCCTCTTCTAACCCGACTCCTGCAGGAGTTTAAGGGGCGAATGGCTTCCTCTTGTGCTTGATTTAAAGTTCTTCTAGTTGCAAATCAATCGCAACAGCCCCAACCATCAGCAGCCGCCGATCCCCAGCTGCCTGGGCCCCACAGCCTGCGTCCACATCCTGGCCCTTATTCCTCCTTCTGAATTTTGTCACGTTTTTCACTTTTATTTACTGAAGAATAACAAATCACCCGGGCGATCTTTTTTCCTTCTCTCCTTTCAATGTGGTTCATTCTGAAAGGTTCATTGCTTACCAATGATATTTTGCAGTCCAAGCTCAGTATTACAACTGTTCTAAAAATGTCACGTTTGGGAAGAAGAGCCTTCGCCTGCTCGTTATAGCCCAGTACCTCCAAGCCCTGCCATCATCAATCAGCGAAATGTCTACAATTAACTCTCAATGTCGCCTCCCGATCCTGCTGCTGTCACCACAGCCCCAACACCCTCCTGCCTCCACCTGCCCGGATGGCTTCCCGTGTGGTGATCTCGAGGGCAGCTCCCCTCAGTCTTCTAAGGGGCTTCCCTCTGGAAGGCCCATTCTTCCTGCGTAGTCCCAGGGACATTTCTGACCTCTCTGCTCTTATCAGAGTGAGCACTCTCCTGGCAACCTGTCACGTTAGCCCAGCTTCTTCCTGTTCCAAGCTCACATGTCCACATACCTGAGCATCTCCTCAACTCAGCAGGTCCACGGTGCAAATCCTGGCCTTGCTGCCCTGGTCACATCACAGCTGCTCCCACCAGGGAGCTGATCGACAGCACCGTGCTCATGGTCCCCACAACAGAAACCAGTAGTTACCCATGACCACTGACACCTCTTCACCCGCACTTCTGAATCCTTTACTCCAGACTTTAACTTCTATTTCCTAAATTTCTCCCCAGAACCACAGCCCTTTCCCATCCTTACTGTTCCTTCAGAGGCCCAGACCGCATTTCTAACTCAGCATCCTCAGCAGTAGATATTTTTCTGGGTTCCAGGTTTGTCTCTTCCTGGTCCATAGTTCATGCCACAGTCTAATCTTTCATTCTTGAAACACAGATCCAATTTCTGAATGCATTGATTAACAGTTTTCCATTTCCTTCTGGATAAATTCAAAACTGCTGCATCACCTGGCCCCTTCGCTCTGATTGCCCCCACCTCAGTCATCCTGAACCCCACAGCTCTGAGGGAGTTGGGCAGCACCACTACCAGTCCTGCCTTGGGCTCCGGCCCTCTGCCTACACTGCCCTCTGCAGGAGGCAGAGCCTGCCTCCCTCATGCTGAGCTGGAGCCCACTCTTGCAACATATCAGAATCTGGTTGACTGTATGATTTTATCTTAACATTATGCTGCACAATCCATTTTAGTGCTCCAAGATGTCTGAGTTCTCCTTTCAAGAATTCTTACTTTTTAGAATAGTTACATGCAACCATATACGGATTGTCTACAGCAGGTTGTGCTCAATACACACTGATGCCTTTTAGATGCATCCAAACGACCCAGTAAGAGAACAGCCTGTCCACAGGAAGGAAAATGGACTGGAGCTACGTGAGGGGCAGAGCTACAAAACCCACCAATTCAACATTCAACATATTTCCTGAGCACCTACTGTGTGTGGCTGATGTGCACTCTACTCTGAAATAGTCAATTAGAGATAAACACAGCAGCCCTAGTCCCCGCTCTCGTGGCTCTGCTATCTAGGGACCACAAGTTCTGAAGAGAAAAAGGTGGTGTTCAACCCCATGGAGGGGACATGGCACCTGGAGGAGAAGGTGTGCATCCAGGTTGAGCTCTTGGCTGCCTCCTGTCTGTTCAGCGCCTCCCCATTGTGCTCTCTGACCGGTGCCAGCTTTGGGAGTCCGGCTGAGGTGTAAGCAGGGCCCTTGCGGCAGGGTCCAGGGCCTGCCCGCTGCTGGGCCTCCTGGCTGTGGTGTGGGCGGCTGCTGGGAGTCTGCGGGAGCCACCTCTCGCCCAGCCAGAGTCCCAGGAAACAGGAAGCCCAGCAAGCGGGCGGCCTGCCAGTGCCAATTACCTGCTTCAGCAGCTCCCCGTCATCACAGGTAATGGAATCAACAGGGCCCTGAACCTCTGCTGTGGAGTGTGTGCCATTTGCCTGGCACTGTTCCATTCCGAACCCCCCCCAAGGCAGTCAGAGGCCGGGAAAACGGAATTTCTTTGGCTTTATCCGGGGCTGCAGTTTACTTCAGTCGCCCCTCTGGTGCCTGGTGGTTCCCACCTTCTCCTTCGAGGGGCCTGGAGGGTGTGACTGCAGGAGTGCCCGCCACCTGGGGACTACGGGCTGCACACCCTCTTCTGCGGCTGGTTTTGGGTCGGCTCTGCCTTCACTTGCTGAAGACCTGCCCCGTGTCCGGATCTTCCTTCAAGTGAATGAGAACCTTGGCGTGGACCTGGCCAGCCACGACTTGCAGCTCTCCTGTCCCCAGGCGGGTCGTGGTGCTGGTACAGAATACCTGTGCAAATTCAGGACCAGCGCCCGCAGGGTCAGGGCTGGCTCCCTTCTGTGTTTCCGCTTGCACCTTCACCTTTGGTTCAGGGAGGAGAGGGCCTGGCAGCACCGAGGCTCCTGTCCCATTCTGAAAGAGGGCCCGAGCCCTCCACCCTGCACAGGGGCCCAAGTTCAGAACTTAGCATCCCCTGGCAAACACAGACAGATGTCCAGTTCAGGCAAATCACAGTGGGAAAAATCGATTCATAAGAGGGAAAAACACACGTTCATCCCACTGGAAGCCCTGTGGAAGAATTCAGAAACTAGGAGCCTCTCCCCACCCGCCTCGCTTGCAAAGGCTCACAGTTCGCTGCGCTCTGCTAGCTGCCCGCGTCCCCGCTAGCGGGACATCTGTGCCATGCCTCCCTTGCAAGGTTTCAACAGACTTCAAAACGCCATCTCAATGGAAATGCCCTGGAAACCATGCCAGAGATAAAGGCCATTTAACCAAGGAGGACCTGAGAGTACTCATGGAAAAGGAGTTCCCTGGATTTTTGGAAAATCAAAAAGACCCTCTGGCTGTGGACGAAACAATGAAGGACCTAGATCAGTGCAGAGCTGGCAAAGTGGGCTTCCAGGGCTTCTTTTTGCTAACCGCAGGCCTCACCATTGCATGCAATGACTATTTTGTAGTACACATGAAGCAGAAGGGAAAGAAGCAAAAAGCCAGCAATTACTCCCATCCTGAGAGAGTTCTCCCAAAGGGCTGCTTAGGGAATCTGCCCCACAGCCTCTCCTGGTGTAAAGATTTCATGAGAGGATCGGGACCCTTAGAAAATGTGCAAATAACATCCAACTCCCATTCAACAAGCAGAGAAAGTTAAAGCTTCTGATTTTTGTATCATTTGCATCCTCTTGCCCTCGATAAATAAAGTCTTTAAAAAAAAAAAAGAGTTCAGAAATTAGAAGCCAGAGAGGAAAAATGAAATTTACGTAGCCAGGAATGTCTTCCAATTCAGTCAAAAGTCAAGTGAATCTCCCTGCTGCGTACCTCACACTAAGAAATAAAGTTTAGTTAATTACAGCTGAAGCTACCATGCTCATCTGTTAATAGAGTTTGTTTTTCTAATCACAGATGTTATTGAATAGCACACTTTCCCAAAATTATTCTGATGCAGGTTAACTATTACCGTCGAATGTATGTGTACTTTTAATTATTAAAGAGTACTTTCTAATTATTAAATGGCTTTGATAGAACAACTTTGTAAAATGACTAATAACATTTATAATAACAAAAAGCTATAAAAATGTACAATAGCCACATGAGTGTTAGTTTTGAAAAGAAATACAAGAAAATATGTTCAAAATACATGAGACCCACCGTCACCACTGTGTGGTGGTCTTAATGGCATGTTGCCAGCAAGGGGTCCCCTTAGGTTACCTCCTACAGAGCCCCTCTCCTGTAAGAATCTGTTACTTAGTTTGGGTCCCTATTTGACCATCAGTTCCTGGGGGAGTTGTGCCCAGCTTGTACCAATAGCTGCTAGTTGATGGCCTGTGGGAACCATCAGGAAATGCTTGTTAATTGACTAAATAAAGTATGGCATAGCCAGAAACCTCAGGGAAGAGACATGTTCCTACACATTCAGGGACTGCGTATAGAGGAGGCATCCAGAAGTTACTTCCAGGTGGACTGTAGGGACTTTACCCATACTGGAGGCCTGGGATAGGCAGGTCATTGTTCATGAAATACAGATAACATATGGATGTTGCAGAAAACCCCACAGGTATGTCTGGAAGGTGCCTGCATCTTTTAAGCAGCTACAATGGACTTGAATGGAAATGCACATAATTGAAGCATGAGAAATTTATTTTTTATCTGGATGGTAAATCAAGTGTGACTCTGGTTGTGTCTATTTCTTCATACAAACTCTTCTCGCAGGCATCGGTGTTATCTGAAGTTTGCAGAACGTTTCTTTCTCAAGGTTCACCTGTCTGCTCTTGCTTTTTTCATCTTTTAATACTGAGCAGATCTAATTTCTGTACAATAGCACGTTCATCACACTGGAAATTGTGCTACATTTAATGATGCAAGTAAATTGAAAAATGTTGGCTTAAATCTGGAAACATTTCTCTCTTAGAATCACTGTTTCCAAATTTCAGCTGAGTTTCTGGAATCTATTGTAATATCCCTTGTCTATGCTGTGGAAGCATTTTCAAGGTGATTGTCAATGTGTGAATTTTGACCTCAGATGAATAGAAGTCATCCTAACATGGTGTTTGGGGATGCCGGTCTCTATTCTCCCCTTCACAACCAGCCCTGAGGGCCCTGCCTGGGGTTCCCCTGAAGGTGCTGTGTCAGGTTCTGCAGAGAATATTGCTGAGGCGTCTGTCATGGAGGTTTCTGCTTGGCTTTCAAGGCCAGTAGGAGATGATGAAGCAAAGATATGGCGAAAAGAGTGTCCTGACAGGGCCCAGAGGGTACAGCTCCTTCACACATGCAGAATAAGCGCAGCCTCTTTCTCATTCCTGAAAATTTGGTAACGGTGTTTCTGATTGGTGGGCAGCTCTCTCGGAATGATTAGTAGGGACCAGGGCCCTCTGTCTCTGCTCCACCAACATCTTCATCACTTGCTTCCTTGCCTGCTGGCTCCTCTGCACGAAGCTAAGGGAAGGGGGAGGCTCAGGAGACGGTCCTATTTTGTTGTTTCTGTTTTTTATTTTTTTTTGGTGGTGCTGGGGATTGAACCCAGGGCCTTGTGCTTTTGAGGCAAGCACTCTACCAACTGAGCTAAATCCCCAGCCCAGGCTCTTCTTTTTTTAGTTTAAAAATAGCATATTTAATGGCATCCTGTTGACATTCTAGATCATAACTGACACATTTTAAATTTGGGTTTTGACCATTTTAAATCTCTGTCAATGGGTAGAGCATGAAGTCCAGGTTCTAACACCTGAAGATCATGCAGCCCTGGGGAAGGAGCTCAGTGTCCCCCAGGGTCTGCCACAGCACCTCCCATTCCACCTCTGCTTTCAGCTCCGTCAATGGGTAAGATTAGCTCCATACAAACATTTTAAACTTAATTGATAAAACTCTATTTTTCATATATAAATTATCAAAAATGACTTCATAATAGAAAGATATTTGTAGTGCTTTCCTTAATAGGAAACTATAAATCTTAATCGGAGCCATATTATGTAATCTCAATGGTCTCAGTTGGTTGTGTGTGCGTGCCTGGTTCAGTCTCTCCAGTTTCAAGTCTTCCTTTTGAGGTAAAATATCAATTTTCTTATACATGTGTTAAAAGTCATATTAAAATCCCCTCCAATGGTAGGTAGAATAATAGCCCTAAAGAGGTCTCCATCCTGTTCTCCAAAACCTGGAACTATGTTATCCCACGTGGCAAAGGACCTTTGCAGACATGTTTAAGACGGAGAGACCATCCTAGATTAGCCAGCGGGCTCAGTTGGGTACAATGGCTAGTCCTCAGGAAGGGAGGCAGGAAGGTCAGAGTCAGAGAGAAGAGACGTGACCAAGGATGCAAAGGATGAGTGATGTGCTTTGAAGATGTGCTTCCAAGAAATGCAGGCAGCCCCTGGATGCTGAGGAAGGCAGGGCCACGCTGCTAGAGCCAGGGCCTGCAAGGCCTTCATTTCAGCCACACCGTGCACGTGGGACTTCTGACTTCCAGAATCATGAGTACAGAGCTTGTGCTTCTAGCTCACCATGCTTGTGGTAAATTGTCACAGAGTGGTAGGAGACCGACACTCCTACGGTCTCAAGCCTGCTTCTTGGATTACACCATGGTCTACTTATGACTCTCTCTCCAATTTCTCTAGGTTCACTGTCCCTAGCAGATACTTTTAGTGCCTCACCAACCAGCTATTCTCTCCTTATCCCCAAAAGATAAAGCTAGTGGGAGGCAGGCAGGTGAATATATTTGGATTGCTAGTGATTTGGACTGTATTGGGTGGGGAGGAATTTTTGACTCAGTTCCAAGGGCAAAAAAGAGAGGGGTTATTTCTGAGAAAGTTTCCTTACCTTTTAAAAAGAGACAAAAGGAGAAATTTGACATTCTTCTGCTACTGTATGTGACCATGTCTAGATGAAATTATTGTAGTTGTTGCAGCCATTTTTTGATCAGGAGGAGAGCCGGCCTACCCTTTCGGGGTGGCACAGGGGAGAGCTGGGAGCAGGTGGGCACTGGATGATGCTGTTGAACCGCTCGGTCAACACCCAGCCAACCACGGCTCCTCTAACTTGAACCTTAGATTCATGCTGCCAAATAAGCCTAAGTGATACCACTGAATGGGTGTGACCTTCCAGCAGCAAATGGGGGACAAAAGGAATATAATTGTGGACAAGAGAAAGCAAAAGGAAAGGAGAATCTGGTGTAAATGACAGAGCCCAAAAGTTTTGTACAACTGGGAGGAAAATTAGCTTCAACAACTTCAGTCACATGGGCTTTTGATTCATTTCTTGGTTTGTATGTTCGAGGTTCTGTCTGCGTTCAGCTATTTTTACTTCATTGAGAGTGAGGGAGATAAAACCTTGTTCTGATGTAAAAGACAGTCTGTAGCCTGTCACATGAAACTACCCCTCTTCTTTAGAGACCTGGGCAGTCAGAAGATGGTGTGAGCACCTTGTGGGTTAGCCTGGCCAGGCAGGGTCTATGAAATACAGAGATGCCTAAAGTTTTTTTTTGTGCAAAATGTATTTCTCTCGATATAGAGAAATAACCAAGATTCTCTTGAGATACAGGAAGTTGCAACATGGAGTTTCTTACAGCTTCTGGGAGTTGATTCTATGCATCTCTTCCCAGAGATTTCAGATTGGCAGCCTGGCATTTACACCACCAAGAGCTGCCCTCCCCCAGCCGGCTGCTACACATTCCCCAGCCCGGAGAAGACCTGGTTTCTACCCGCCTCATGAGTCTCATGTTAATAATCTGGATGTGACGTCACGGCGTGGTTGATGTCTTGGTCTGCTGCACCAGTCAGCTCAGACTCGCTGAGTGGATCTGCTACAATCGGCGGCCAATGCTAAGGGCAGGTGGCAGGTGGAGGCGTGGCTGCGGTGGCACCGCCCTCCTTGGACTTCCTTGGCACTCTTGTTTCCCTTCATTCCAGGCCTTTTAAAAGCGTTGTAGTGTGACCATAAACTGCTCTACATCTAACCACTGTGGCACCGGGGAACCGCCAGGCTGCACAGGATGGGTCCTAACACGGAAGCAGGATTTGATAGACCCAGCAATCAGCGCCGAGCTTGGCACATTTCATGAACCAAAAGTGTGGAAAACTAAATGAAATCAAAAGCCCCTTTCAGTTGACAAAAGAACAATGATCCTAAATAAGTTAGGACCGATGAGTGGGCAAGTCAATCACTTCAGACCTCAGGGCTAGTCATTTTACCCTAAATGGGATTCTGGTTCTCACTTGTGAATCAAAAGGAGATTGAAATGAAGGGTTTAAAGTCACACAAAATGACTCCTTATCCCAGATGACTAAATCCAGTAGGTCTGAAACCAACAGTCACTTAGCAGATTTTGCAGAATTTTCCAGAAAAACACACTGAAACGGAAGATATTTGCCCCAGAGAGGGTGCAATAAATTAGCAGATTTGTTCATTTACTCCTTTTTAATCCCTCCATCCAGGTCTGTGTGACAGCCCTGCTCCATGTTAGATTCTGCATTAACCGTCAATCAGATGCGATGGGAGACAGCTCTAACGCACGCACACGCGCAACAGCACCCAGTGCTGATGGGCATGAACACCTCATACTGCAGAAGGCCAGGACTCTTCATTGTCCATGACTCCGGAGAGCCCATTCCACTCGGGACGTCCAGGAAGCGGGAGGGGAGAGTGAAGCCTTTGGGACCCGTCTGTCTCGTGGCCCTGTACCTGCCTTACTCCCTTCTCCTTGCCATGCCTCACCTGGGCGGAGCAGACACTTAGACGGCCCCCTCCAGAGGGGAGTGCCAGGAACCAGCATTCGGAGCTCCCTCTCTCGCTGCGGGCTGCAGCCGAGCTCATAGGTCTTCTCACCTGGCCCTTGGGTGTGGGTCTCCATCTTCAGAGCTGCAGTTGAGTGGCCGTGGCTGGAACTGGTCCTCGATCCGTTCTCTTAGTGTAGGCGATGGGATGACCATTTCTGAAGCTCAGCTGCTGGTTGACTGTCAAAGACCAGCCCTCATGGCTGCTTCAGGTTCAGCTGTGTGCCTTTCTGTCCCAGACTTGAGCAGTCACCTCTAGCCTCTGCCAGGACTCTCAACTGCCTTGGCCCATGCCCTGAGAAACAAAGTACAACAGCCTATCCCAGCCCTCTGCCAACATACTCAGGGACCCCGGGACCTTCCCCAGTTCTTTCCAGTTATCAGCAACATACCCATGTGCACCCACATGTGTGCACACAGGCACAGCTGCCATCCAGGCTGGAGGACCTGGGCTTGCAAATCTGACCCCTTGTTCTTCACACTCTCTCCTGCCTATTCAGCCCCTCCTCCTCATCCACACTCCAACTGAAAGGCAATGAGAGACGTAATTCATATTACAAATAGGTAAATATTTGGGTACACACTTAATAATTACCCATATAATTATAATATAATGTGCCTAATGCTATTATAGCAAAGTTGCAATAGTAATGATTGACATGGACCAGGCAGTATGCTAGATAGTTTGTATGAATTAACTGATTGTGTTATTTACTGCAAAGTATATGCCGTTGACATTGCATTTTAATCAGGAGCCTGACATGACTTCCCAAGGTCATGTAACTGATTTGCAGCACAGACAGATGAAGGATTTGAACTGAGGCTCCAAAATCTACATTCTTAACTACTATTATATGGAAAGGATGCAGCATTCATAAGATTTCATAAGGAATAAAAAGATAAACATCAAAATAGAAGAAGCAGGGAAATACTGCAGACACAGGATGTATTCAGCAAAGAATGGAATATTTGGTATAACTGGGGAGTGAGAGCAGAATGTCAGAATATGCAGCTGTAGGGAACTTGAGGATAGGTTCTGGAGAACCTCCCTCGCCATGATCAAGGGCTTAGAACCTACCCTACACACAGTCAGCAGAGAGTGCTTTGCTGCTGCATGAATTCACAGAGTGTATTTTAGGAGGGAGGTTCTGGCTGCCCAGGGAAAGGAAAAAGAGAAGAGGGGCTGTTACTGAGGTCCCTTGAGAAACTGCTCCCTGATTAAGTCAATCACAAACGCAAAGTGGCTTCTGTCCATGAGTTGTCGTGTAATGTTATTGATTGAAAAATGGATATGCTGTGCCATTGGGACTCACAATCTAGTGAGGGTGGCAGAATATAAATAAATCTATACAATAAATGCCCCAGTACAATGTATAAAAAGGGCACTGGTGCCACATGGGCTTCACTGTCCACAGAGGGACAAGGAAGGCTGTCTGAGCTGGTGCAGAGGTCTGTCTGTGACAACTGGGAACTCTTGAAACAAGGTTAGATATCATTAAGCTTGGGAGTCATAAAAGTGCAATTTCAGGTGCCTACTGTACTCCAAGTTCTTAATGTAGGTGAGATGTGTCGCAGGTTTGCTTGTGAGGCTCTTAGTGATACTTGCTGGGCAACTGGCATTCTGAACCATACCCTGCAGTATTTCACTTATACCCCAACCCCAGATAGAACAATCAATTAAGGCTTAAAGAGTCCCACTATTATGTGTAATTATAATGCACCAATAAAAGAAATAAATAAACACAGACTCACAGGAGGTGGATGGTGTCAGGTGCCACAGGTGAACCGGACACTGCCCCTGTCCTTGCAGAGCATACAAGCAGAAGAGCAAGGGCACCCTCCAGAGTGACGCTGGGTTGTCTCTGAGGGGGTGGCGGAGCCAGGGCAGGCTCCTCCAGCTGGGTAATGACAGCCACAACAATGACCCTTCATTTTGTGTGGGATTGAATTTTCTCTGTAATTCAAACTACATTCAAGGAAATACTCTTTATACTACCCACTAAGAAGTTCAGTCTTGAAGCAAAAAATAAAATACAAAAAAAGAAAAAGGAAAAAGAAAATACAGCAACCTTTATGAAACCGTGCTTTGAGATAGTGACTTAAGATGCTTCTTTACAAAATTACAACTTGGCATCTTATTCTGTTTTTCTGAGTGTCACTGGTGTGCGATTCTCAAGTGTCAAAACAACTACCTTGTAAACACTGTGCTTGCTATCAAAGCGAGGTGTGTGGCCCAAGGCTAACTAGAAGCAGAGGTTCCACTAGACAGATATGTTTTCATTAAGAAATTAGGAAATGCCTTAACTGATGAACGTGATGTCAGTAAATTTTATGTACTACTACTTAATCAGTTCACATACATGTCTGTAGTCATTTTATAAATGTGAACTTATCTGTACTCAAAATCTATGTAACAGAGTGCAATGTTATTATAATAAAGATGCTCAGCTTTTCATATTCTTATCCCCTAGGTGTATTGTCATCCCATGCAACCCAAAGGGATGGTGTCATTTCCTATAAGACAGTCTGACCTATTTTGAAGTCCCCTGAATTGCTGGCAGACACAGGCGCGTGCCCGCTTTGCCCCATGAGCTCTCTGGGCCCATGTTCTGTGTCCTTCACAAATGACTTCTGTTCTCCAGTCATTTAAAACAAAATGCCAGGAGAACCTGAACAGTTTAAGAAAATGTTGGCACACCAAAAATAAGAATTTTTTTCTGTGCATAGTAAAATGTAAAGAATATAGTAAATATCTAGAACTGGACTAAGGGTTGCAGGTTGCAGGTTACGCAGAGGCGACACGTAATGAGGACAGCAGAGAATTCCTTGGCAGTTGCTTTCTAGCGTGCATCTATTGGTGCCTTCCAGTGCCCCGCACTGCTCTTAGCTATCACAACAGCCCATGAGGCAGTACTGTCGCTGACCTATTTTGCAGGTGGAAACTGAAGCACAGAATGAGCAACTTGCCGGTGATCGTTGCTTGTGCTGGGAGTTGAGATGAGACCCTAGAGCCAATGCCCTTTCCTCCCTCCACGCTCCCCCTCCTTGCTGGGCATCCATCCAAAGCACACAACAGCAACTCGCCACAACAGCATGTGCCAGAACCTGGCGGGGCTGGTTGATGAGTTGCTTGTGATTGGGCAGTGCCCTTCCCCAAACCCACACCCACCCATGCCCACCTCCTGGAGATGCGCCCTGCATCACAGTTACCTGTCCGTTCTTTCCACTTCACCCAGTTAATTCTTTTGGTATTTGGGGAAGGGCAATTAGATGATCTAATTATAGTTATACCTGAAGATATAACAGCATGTGATCTGAAACAAGCCAAAAGGTACTAGGTTTCTAAAAAAGAGAGACAGAGAGAGAGAGAGAGAGAGAGAAAGAAAATCTTAATTAATAAATGCGAGAAGGTATTTTTAACAATGGGGTCTTCCCAGGTATCCTCACCTGTTCATGAGTTCCCTCCCTCCCATGTAGCACAGAATGCTCCCAGGCCAACTGGAAGAACAGGGTTCACAGACTGGAAGGTTCCAACTCCTGCACAGGCCTGGAAGGACTGAGGACTCAGGAGGGAGGGACAGGTCTTTGAAGTACTGATAATGGTCTCTCCTCATGAGCTGGTTTGAGTTCTTCTGTAATAATTCTATCTTGCCCATAGAACGAAAGCTTAACATGATGGGTTTCAGCTTAGACCCTGGGTTGCCTCGGCTGTCAAGTTCCTGTACTTCCAGTAACTATCATTTATCTCCTCTTTGATGGGCTAGCCAAGCATCCAACCCATCTTTTCCCTTGATGCCAATGTCACACACACCCTATCATCCTCCATGATTCTCTTGGCTCTCCGACCTTCCTTTCTCGGGATGTCTTCATGTCTCATGACCCTATGACCTGCATGCAGTGTCTCTGCTGACTGCTACACTAACTGTGTCTCTACCAAAACCCAAAATGTGATTCTTACATCTTTAGCCAAGGTCTCCTACTCTGTCTCAAACTGAACATGTGGCCTGCAATACCTGTCCCTGCCCATGTTCTCTGATTCTGACAAGGCCACATTGTTTTACGCATCCCAAGTGTTGGAAACCGGTTCTGGAACGTATCCCATCTTGCACTTTATGCTCTGTGCCAGTTAATCATTCAACCCTGTAAAATATCCCTCCATCTTTCCCTTACCTGTGCCTTCTCTCCTGTCTTTCTATGTCAACACCAGGATTCAACACCAGGTCCCTGCAGCTTCTTAAGTAGCTACTGTGGCCTGTGAGCAGGAAACTCTTCTCTCAGACAGTCACTCCCATGCTTTGACTTCCCCAGTCATCCTGGACTCTCCTGCCAGACTATCCTTACTTTCATGGTTATTTAATCACCTGTTTTCCCTGTTGTCTGAAGAGCTCAGTCCAGACTCAGCCTGGCACAAAGAGTCCCTTCCTACCTCTCCAGCATCACCTGCCAGTTCATCTCCACTCAGATTGCCTCAGCCCAGACTGCTGACAAAGCTATGGTCATGTCCTTTGCGCAGAATGCTGAGCCTTTCTCCTCTTGCTGGATTTGTCAAAGTCCCCCCCACCAAGGATGCTTTTCCCTCTCCACTCCAGCCCAGTCATCTCTTTTCTCTCCCCCAAGCCTCTTCCTAGACAGCTCTGGTGCCTTCCCCTCTTGGTCATTTACTCATTTGATCTTTTACTTCTTTTTCTGTGACTATATTATTTTTGCTTTAGAGAACAGAGGGGGAATTAACATCAAGTAGCTCATACTGTCTCACTTCATCCTTATGACAACCCCAGGAATCAGCGCCCATTGCACATGATGAACTCACTTGCAGAGGGGCTCCTGAAGTTTCCACCTGTAGAAGGGAGATCAATGAGAGCTGACTGTGCACACGTGATGAGATTGAACTGGGTCTGTCTGGTTGCACACGCAGGCTGCTCTCCACAGTGTGGCTTCCAGGTCACAAGCCGTTCTTCTGTAGTACGCTCTCTTTTTCTCTCCTGCCCGCTCACTGATCCCAACTCTCCCTGACATTTAACAGCAGTATAATTGTCACAGCTGTTCAGTTTTTTTGTTTTGTTTTTGTTTTTGCTTTAGTTTCCTAAATGAAATTTGATTTGTACAAGAATTCCTGAGTTTAAAGAAGTTTAATAAATTGAAACCAAACTCTGCAAAATATACACATAGTAAAGTTATAGGTGATGTAAGAGAGAGCTTCTACTGCTACTGTTATGGTAATTTATTCTTAAAAGTGCTTACTGGCAATAACTTCACCTGAAATTATCCTTTGCTAACCTCTTCAATTCTCCTTATTTGGTTGAGTGTATTAAAATTGACAGGACAATACCTACTTCAGGGACAGTTTTTGTAAAATAACACCATGTTTTACTACTAACACCAGTGATAGATGGATAAATGGATGTTTATCATTCCTAACGCTCTGCCAAGGCCATTTGGGCCTTTCATTGCTTCTCCATTTTATGAACACTTTTGCCCCCAAATATAATTATTCCCTACCTCTGACCAAATTATACTATTTTAGCATTATACAGAAATGTGGTACAGGAAAGAGAAGCTTTAAAGATATATTTTAAAACAATTTTGCTCCTTTGTATTCCTGTCTGGTTAAAATAAGTGCCATTTTAAAAGTTTTAAGAAATTCCTTTAACTTTATGACAAATGAAAGAGAGTGGGATTGTTCAAAGCGACAGAACATGGGATTATTTCTTTTTTATGTATTAAATTGAAAGTATCATCACTGACTGCCACAGTCAGGAGCATACAGGTCTTGGATAATAAAGGTTAAGTGGCAGAAATTTGAGATCTGCTTACAACTGACCTTTAGCTCTTATGTTAGCATTTTTGACAGAAACTTAAAATAAGGTTATTCCACAAAATAATTTGATTCTCCATTTTCAAGTCCAGATTTGTTACTCAGTAATTAATATCTTCCAGCTAGACAGAGACTTGGAGATTTATGGTTAAGCTGTGAGTGGTGTCTGCCTTCTTTGTAATCTTCCCTCCATCCGGGAGCCTTGTCAGTGCATCTGCGAACCCATAGAACACCCTCCTGTCTTGCATTGGTATTTGTTGATGATCTTCTGTAATTTCCTCTGTAAAGTTTTACATATCGACCGTTAATTCTGTGGCCTTAAAGTGCCTCTTGGGCTCCATTTCGCACTCCTGTGACCTTTTTAACAAACATTTTCTTAGCATGTTTTAATCACATGTCTGAATACAATTGTTCTTAGCGCTCTGTCTGTGCAGCAGCTTTTCTGAATTCTTCCTAACCAGATGTCCTGGAGCCTCTGGGTGTGTCTCTTAGACACATGGCTTTTCTCGGCCACCCCGTCCATCTACAAAGGAGTTCTCACCTTGCCACGTTAGCTGCGACCTCCAATAGGATGTTGAGTAACAGTCTTCTCCTTCCTAACCACGTGGCTGGTTCTTAACGTTTCCCTGTACAGTTTAATATTTGCTGCAGGCTTTTGGTAAGAGTGTTATGTTTCAATGAACAAATTTTATATAAGTATTGTATGTGCGTCTTAATATGGAGATGGTCTCGTTTCTTCCTTTAGTCTGAGATGTGAGCCCGAAGATGAAATGTCCTCGTATATCCGCAGCTCATCCTTTGGCTCTGGCCTGGACCTGCTGCTCAGTCTCCCACTACTGTGCTTGATTCAGTCTCTCTCTAGCTCTATATGTCTCATGTAGCAACTCCTGTCTACTTTCCCATTCTTAAAAGTATCTGTGTAAGTGGGAGTTTGTTCTTTTAAGGTTAAAAATTTTATTGTGTTTTGATTCTTTCTTTTTATTTCTTTTTTTTTTTTTGGTATCTATGTTTTTCTTACTTTTAATTTTATTTCTTATTGGTTCCTTTTAGTTGTACATGACAATAGAGTCCATTTTGATGAAATTATACATGCATGGAATATATCTTATTCTAATTAGGGTCCCAGTCTTGTGGATGCACACGATGGTGGGATTCACTGTGGCAGATTCATATGTGTACATAGGAAAGCAATTCTTAATATGCCATTATTTCCATAATGATTTTCTCTTTGATCTACAAGTGATTCAAAAGTATTCCTCAATTTCTAAATACTGAGGATTAAGTCTGGCTATCTTTCAGGTCATGAGTTATTATTTTATTTCAGTTTCTTCAGAAAATGTGATACTCATGACAGGTATTTTGAAATTTCTTGAGACTCACTTTGTGGCTCAGTACGTATTCTGTTCTCTAAAATATCCCACATATGCTTGCAAAGACCGTGTTTTATCTAATTTTCAAATGCAAGGTTCTCTGTAGGACCACAAAATAGAGTTTGTCTAAGGTTTAGCATGATTATAAAAAATCTGGAAAAGTAACATGAAGGCAACTGATGTACTAGGCATTAAAATCTACTAAGCTGTTGTGATAGTTCAGAGTGTGGGCTCATGGGTCAGAGAGAATGGAGCTGGAGAGAAAGTCAAGAGATAGGGCTTTGTGATAGGGCGCGTCCTCCCCATGGAGGCTTCTAGCAAGTGCTCTGGGCAGCCTGCCTCCTGGCACAGCTGGAGAGCCACAGACAGACAAAGGCTTCAAGGCAGAGGAATATGCAGGTGCCTGAGCATCCAGTCAGGAGGATTCCTTTCTAATTGTTTCTGTTCTTTATGCCACAAAACTGGGGGAAAACATTCTAATGATGACTCAAACTTCAGAACCCAGGAATCATTAATATATGCAAAAGCATAAAAAATCTGCATAACAAAAACTCGATACTTCTGTTAAACAAAAAAAGACTAAGCTCCCTAAAATAGAAGATCTCTTTTTAAAAGAAAGTCAATGCCTCAGTAGAAAAAATGGAAAGATATACAAATGGTGTTGAAAAGGCAGCTGTTCTCACTGTAAGACAAGTGCAGGCTGAAACAACGCTGAAATGCCATTGTGACCTGTAATACTGTCAGTAGTCAAGCTTTGATTCCCTCTGGGTAGTGTTCTCTCTGCACAGACAATGGGAAAATGGGCACTCATTTATTGTTGAGGGGGAAAATAATTTGGTACCCTCTCTGTGAAGCACCACTTGGTAACATCTATCCAAACTGCATGTACATCTACCCTTTGATAGAACAATTCCTCTTCCAGGAACTCATCCTACATCTAGTTATTGTTTCTTTTTACCATACCTTTCCTTTCAGCCTGTCTTTGTTATTATATTTTGAGTGTGTTCCTCATAAGCAAATACAGGGCGGAAGTGTGTTTCCCTCTTCTGGTAATCTGTCTTTCAACAGAGGTTTAATTCCCTCCACTCTCTGGGATTGCTTATATATTTGGATCCATCCTACATATTTTCTTCCCTCCATGCTTTTTGCCTATAGGCAGGGGCTTGCTTACCCAGCCTTCTGTTGGATTGCTAGATCTTTATTCATTCCCTGTATTCTACTCTATTCTATTGGAGGTTTGCTTTTCAACAGTAATCCTTAGATTTTAATATGCTTAATGATTTCATTGTCTAAACTCAATCCTCATTTCTATCAACCTAAGGATTTCTTCCTCTCTTCTTGACTACTGTTCCTTTCTAGTATCTTGGTTCCACTTCACCACCATATTGATGATTTTATTTTGTTTTTATAGTCAGTGCTTACTTATTCTTATCAATCACTCAACATTTTGTTTCGTATTATTTCTTGCATTTCACTTTTTTGTCCTGCGTTCAACTTACTTTTTAATAATTTTTATCCTGTAATTCAGATAATGATCGATGGCTTGGAAAAATATCCCCCCATGTTGGTGAAGTACATTTGATTTTTCTTTATTTTTGAAAGATGGCTTCATTGAGTTGCATACTAGATGAATAGTTTTTGTCTTCTAATGTGTTAAAGAACATTGACCCTGTCTCTTGTTCTCCATTTTGTTCATGAGAAATATAGCCCCATTTTGATCATTTATATGTAATCAGTCTTTTGTTTCTAGTTGCTTTTAAATCTTTTCCTTGACTTTGGAGTTGGATAGTTTTTCTGAAAAGTGTTTGGATATACATCTTCAAATCCGAAGACCCACATCCTCCTTCACTCTTGATTGAGTATCAACCTTTATTTCTTCAGATACTGCCCTGCTCCACTTTTTTCTCTCTCCTCTGGAGCTCCTGAGTCCCGTGGCAGCATCTCTGCGGTGGGATTTTCTGAGTTACTTCTTTTTGCTACCATTGAGTTCTCCTGAGATTGACTAAATGGCTATTCTAATATTTAACCTAGCTTTTAGTTATTGGTAATATAATTTTTTCTTGGAAGTTTTATTGGTCCTTTTTGAAAAAGTGGTCTTTTGTTTTAGGTATTTGATTTCTTTGCGGATTTTATTCTGTTATCTCCAGCTGGTAGTTTCAGGGCCAGAGCTCATTCCCACACTCACTGGATCACTGAGTCTTCCTTATGATAACTCCATTGCCATGTGGTCTGGTAATTTTTTTCTTGTGAACTCGACTGCAACAAGGGTAGCACTTTCTGTGTGGCAGTCTCAGGTACCCAGATTATGCAAGGGTTCACATCTTTGCATTTGCTTTTATTTGGGCCTCTGAATTTTCTTTTCTATCATCTGAGACTTAAATTCTTGGCTTTAGGTTCTTTGGATTTCTGTTTTTCAGAGGAGATTTTTCCCAAGGAGTTTGTCAAACATCAAGTCTTCTTTCTGTTTGCACAAACTAGTGACCCTCTGTTCCCTTCTTCACACATGAGACAGCCCTTCAAGTGTCCTGATTGTATGCCGGAGTTCCAGTTTAATTCCCTTCTTTTATCAAATGTTCTGTTCTCCTGAACTCTGGAGTCACTACTCCGTCCTGGTCTCATGCCAGTCTGGGTCTGATAGTTCCTGAGGTCACCTGGCATCACCTCGAGTTCACCGCTCGCTCACCCTGTGACTGGGTTCCATCCCTATCTCTGAGCTGAACTTTGCATTGAGCACGTCTTGGTTTTTTGAGACTATATAGCAGTTTACAGATCCATGAAAGTCTTGGCTGCCATCTTTCTTGAAGTCTGCTTCTTTTCTACACTAAAGAGCATTGTTTCTGTTAAAAATGTTTTACTTTCCACATCACAAATCTCATGTACACTATTACATGACTTTAGCTGTAAAATAGTTGTACAGTTGAAAAATAGAAAATGACTTAATTAATTTTAATTATTCATAACTGCATCTACATACATTTTGAAAAATAGCGGTACACCAATGTGAGAAATACGCTTTGTATATTCCACCTGCAGATGTTGCTTACTGCTTTACATTTGTAAGGCCTTTGCAGCTGCCTCAAGGGTTAAAATGTAAATCTATAAACTTTATTTATAAATATAACATTAAGTCCAAATGAATCCAAAATATATACTTATACTTTTTCCAGATTAGTTCATGATACTAAGCAGGGTCCTCAGGAATTGTTATAGGAGTCATAATCACCAATATTTTCATGATATTTCATAGGCTCACTGAGGCAAGAATATGCAAGATGTACGAGTAAGTCTCTGATTTGAATTTTTTAAATGGAAATCATTAACCTTATTGTGTTTCTGACCTTTTAGTCAGCACCACTACCTTACACATTTGTTATGGGGATAAAATGTTATATTTGACAGGCTAGGTCAAGTTAGAATTTTATTGCGTTTGACCAAAGGTCACTGAAAGATTTAGAGATCCACTTGTAGGTATTGCGATCTTTAAAAAGTTATAAAACAAAAGATTATGTGCATAAAAACACTTCATGTTTCTGGAATTGCTATCAATGTAGTCATTAATCATGTAATTTTAATGAATGTCTAAAACAGTCCTTGTTCTGTGTTTCACTTCAGATAGTTTTCTTTAAGTTCTGGATTTCATAGACTTTAAAAAAAGATGCCCAAATTTGAAAAATACTTTTATGGTAATATTTAGTAAATATAAAGCATATTATACCTTAAGAACAAAAAGATTACAAAACTGAAAAAAATGTTTACTGCTAAAGAAACCTTAAATATGGCTTTCTGGAAATCTAAATGAAGCAGAGGCCAGCAGTTAGAAGCACTCTAAGTGACAGGAGTCAACAGAGGTCAGTAGGGAATCTCCTCATTCATCTCTTCTTCAAGATTTGACTTAATCTTCAATTATTCTTAACATTTGTATTTTTAAAATAAAGTCCTCTTATAATTATAATCAATATGGACATATTTTAATATGCCTGAATTTGATGACGCTATGAAAAACAGAAACTTTTCTTCTATGGTTTTAAAAGTAAGCAAAGAAGTCAATTGAGCCCTATGAAATTTCCAGTGATATGAGGGTAAATTGAGGCATCAAGAAGCCCATACTGACTGTCTATTAAGATACTCATAAAACTGAAATGTGAATAATCCCAAAAGCATTGTGAGGAACACACAAAGCTGTCGAGTATGTAAATTTGGACCCTTGCCTTCCCTTTCTTGCTACAGGGTCAGCGTGAGACGCCAGGCCCTCTGTGCACCCTGGCACCACCCCCACACGGGCTGGCCTCTTTCCTCAGCTGAGCAGGCCTCTCGAGGAAGTTAACACGAAGGGCAGATTCAAAAGGCCACTATTAAAATTCAACACCTATCATGTGCCAAACACCCTTCTAGGTGGTGACAAGCTCCCTGAAAACAGCTCTTAAGAAACGCAATGAATAAATGATAAGGGCTAAAAGAAAACCAAACGGGGTGAGAGGTGGTGGTAGAGGCCTCAGGGAACTAAGGTCTAGGTGACAGGACCTGCCTGCAACAGAGGGGCCTGGCAGAGAGAGAATGGTGTGCAAGAGACTCTTTGTGCCCCCCCCCCCAACACACAATCCACTGTGCAGAAGCACTAACACTGGGTCACCTCTTTGGAGATGGTGACCATCAGAGGTCACACAGTCTAAGTGCTCAGAAGGACTGTGCCCTGGTAAGAAGTGGAGAGACACCAGAGCTGGCTGTGTGCACACACAGAGGAAAGGCCACGTGAGGACAGTGATAAGGTGACTTCCACAAGCCAGGAAGAGAGGCCTCAACCTGACCTTGAACTTGCAGCCCCCAGAACTGTGAGAGAATAAACTCCTCTGTTAAAGCTGCCCAGCCTACGGGACCTTGTTACAGCCGTGCCTGAGCAGACTAAGACGTGTGCAGTCAGAATCTGTAATGGCGACAGGTGCGGCCAGGTCAGCCTGGGGAGGGCACCAGGGGCTCTGAGCACCGCACTCTCAGGAGGACCTGGTGGGCTGCCGGCACCCAGAGCACCAAGGGGGGCCCTGGAGAGGCTCCGGTCAGGAGCTCAGCAGGCCAAGTCCAAGATGGAAGGGTGGAAATAGGGAGGCAGCAGTCGGAACAAGGGGCCACCAGGAGGCCGCAGCAGCCAGCCAGGGAAGGCAAGCTGGGGCCAGGACCAAGCAGGACCGAGCAACATCGCGGAAAAGCAGTGACTCGAGGTCTCACCTGGAGATGGAGTCCCACTGTTGCTGGAGCCAACATGGATTTGAAGGGAGGGAATTAGGACAGCCACCAGCATTGGGGTGTGGCACCGGGAGGCCCGGGGAAGATGACTTCGCGAGGTCAGCTGTGCTGTGCGGATGAGAACAGAAGAGGGACAAGGGGATTAGGCAGGTAGGTGGCCACTGGTGACTCGATAAAGCAACTTCAGTGAGATGGTGGAGAAGTGGGGAGAGAGACTGAGAGGAGGGAATGTAGAAATGATTCTAGAGAATTCTCTTGAAAAACTTTACTGTGAAAATGGACCAATGTCTAAAAGGAAGAAAAAATAAAAAAACAAAAAAAAAATAGAAAACTAAATGAAAACTAAAAATAATAATAATAATAATATATGGTATTAGCACACACACAGCTCTTACGGTGCATGGAATCTAAGAGGGCTTACCAAGGGCTAAGTCAAATTCATCAGCTGAAAATGGTATTAAATCATAAGAAGAAACCCCTGAGATACACAAGCAGGAAGAAAGTTACATACAAATTCACCCTATTGCAAGCAGAACAAAATCTATGGTGCTAAAGAAGTTTGTGACCTCGATGTATACCAACCAGTTGTTACTCCATTACTTAGGCAACAGGTCAGAATGACAGCAGAAGTGCCAAATGGCCAATAAATAGGTCAGAGAAAGAACATGAGAAGAGGGGTTTTGTAGGGAAGAGTTGCTAAAGTTGGAGAGTCGGGAGGATTTAAAGACATAGGGATGATTCTTCTTTCTCAGTCTCTTGCTCACTTAGTCTTTCATTCAATGTCTCTGTCTTTCAGTATCTCTCTCTTTTTTTCTTTTCTCTTCCTTTCATTATTTCTCTTCTTCAAAACTTTTTAGAATAGGAATCATATGGGCGCTCAGCATTAAAGGCATATTTATTGTAAAATGGAAGGGAGCAAAGCAAATCCAGCTATAAGCTACGCAGGAGAGACTCTCAAAATATAATGTCAGAGCAAGAAGAAAGCTGAAGGATGAAAAACACAAGCATATGACAGGTAACCCAGTTGCAGCAGTGTTAATATCAGACGAAGACAAACTGTGTTAGTAATGACAACAAGGACACGGACAGAAGGATGAATGGAGCAGTTTTCAGGGAGGTTTTAATAGTACCGATCCTCCGCGTGCCCAACAAGTAGTCTGAGAGGTGGTGCCCCGTCACACAGCCATCCTGTTAGGGTTGGAATCCCCACACCAGCACTTATTATTTGTAGCCTTTGGACAAGTTATTAAGCTTCCTTGTGCCTCAGTTTCCAAATATTGCAAATTGGGATACTAATAATACTAATTGGAGATGATTAAATAAACTAATGCTCTGTTTATACCGTGTCTGGCATCATATATATTGGCATTATTATTTGTTGCTGCTGTTGTAGTATAGTTTCTCCAAACCAAATAAAGAAATAGAATTCCAAGGAAGAAATGGCACATCAGTCATCTTATTAGATTTTTTAACTTGCCTAATTAAGATGAATTTGTTTAAAATCTTTGAGAAAGCTCTAAGATAACTGTGGTAAAATATCTACACAGGTTGTCTTATCTTTAAAAAGTCATCACAAAAATAACAATAAACCCAAAGCAAATGAAGCAAAATCTATATAACAAAACAGTTAAATAGAAAAGAAACAGTAAATGAAAAACAACCACCAGACACTGTAAAATAAGATGACTCAAGTTAAACCAGGCATAGCTATAAATGTAAATGGTTTAAATTACTGTATCAAAATACAGGGCCTTAGATCATATTAAAGTAAAAAAATTAATGATTTGCTGATTTTAAGAGAAACACGTAAAAATATGACAGTGATCCAAAAGAGAATGAGCAACATATGTTAAAGATTTAAGTAAAAATTATAGTACAGATGAAACTTATCATGAAGTTAGTTTACAAGATAAAATTATACAAAACAACAGTGTACCTTTAATAACTGAATCATGTAGCAATAAATTTTTCAAAATGTACAAAATAATGAGCAAAAACATTTTTGAATTCACAAGATGTTGGGAGAAATCCTGGTTCTTGACTGGCAGCAGTGAATATCTCAAGTGTGTAAGGAAAACCTTTGCACTTACAGGCCTGACAGGAAAACCTGCGGAGTGGAACTTTCTGCTCTGGCCATCTAGGAAAGTACACAGCTTCCCCAAGTTGACATCAGTGTTACCAAGGGAACCAAAGGGCAGGGCTTGAGAGACCTAAGGAAAGGATGTCAATTCAAATAGGACAAAGGTGTAACCATGGCAAATGATGATTGGTCAAGAGAACTATAAAAGTCTGATGTACTTCTGCAATAAACGAGTTTGCAGGCTGCTCACCACATACCTGCTTCCACCCAGCTCCCAGAGTCAGAGTCTTGAGTATGCGCTGCTTACCCCACGTCCAAGCTAGCCCAGCACAAGAAACACAACAACAAGAATCCTTGAAAAAAATGTTAAATAGATATCCCATAAACTTCCACAGAATAAAATGAATATTATAAATATGCAAGGAATATAAAGAACAACTGATCCCTACATTTGGGATTCATTTTCTAAGCTCCAGTTCCGAATGAGGATCTGAATGTCAGCTCTCCCCTGCGTGCTGCCTTGGCTGGCTGGGCCCCTCTTCCTGTCCAGCCACTGTGGCAACCACACTGTCGTTGGGAAGTTCGTGAGCAGGCTGCAGGCAGGCCTCCTGCCCCAGGAACTGTAGCCATTTGCTTCACCCTGACTCACAGTAAAAAGTATTGCTGCAGAGTTTAGTTCCATTCCCTGATGGAAAGTTCTGGCAAAAGGTCATGGAGGTGCCATTGAGGGTGACAGGAGGCGAGGGAACGAGAGACAGCTCGTCCCAGAAGAAGCAGACAGGGGAGATCTGGGACATTTTGATTCTGAGGTGTTAGGGGTCCATTCCGGATCAGCCCACTCCTTGTCTTGTCCTTTTTTCTTGATGCCACTAACTCCTACTTGTCATCCAGGCTTCAGGGATGTTTGCTTCCCTCTCACTGCCAGGTCCCAAAGAACCTAGGGCTCCACATTAATGTAGTTCGTTATACCTCCCATTCCATACTCCACCAGAACGCAGGAATGCCTGTTTCCTGCTATCCCTGTTTTATTTTGTTTTGTGTTGTTTCTACATGTATCTTTCAATATATATACAATGGACTTCTTGAATCATTTTTAAAAAGCAAATAATTAATAATTAATATGCTCCCAATGTCAGTAAGAGATTTGATTGCTAAGATTTTAAGATTTCAAGATCAGCAAACTTAAGCTCCTTATTAACAGACCGAAGGCATGAGTATATGCTTCAGGTGGCTGGGTGTCCTGGTCAGTCACACCTTTTGGAGAATCCTGCAGAGCCCTTTCCTGCCGAGATGGGGACAGAGCCTCGCGGCCAGCTGGGCTGTGCTGGCCTCTGCTGTTCTCACACAACCTCTCTTCTCTATTTCCAGGTGGAAATCGAGAAGCTGGATTACCATCATTACCTGCCTCTGTTTTTTGATGGGCTTTGTGAAATGACATTTCCCTATGAGTTTTTTGCTCGGCAAGGAATCCACGACATGCTGGAACACGGGGGGAACAAGATTCTACCTGTCATTCCACAGCTCATTATCCCGATAAAAAGTAAGTGAACAGGTGAGAAAGCATCGCTCAGTTTATATGGTGCCACTTTTGACAACTTGCTAATTAAGCAATAAAACACAGCAGACGGAGGTGATCCCTGGGTTTGTGGGAATTTTTATAAATTCTCTTATGAAGCTAGACAACCCAAATCTCTGAAAATATATGCCATTATCCATGCTACACTATGGCTCAGCCACACAAATAAGATAAATCATGGGATGTTTGCACTAATTTAGAATGCATCCTGGTAGTGACAGTGCTGACCCTAACCTATACACACAGAGGTGACGTGTCTTTGTGTGTGTATACTCCTCTGCACTCCCAAGTTCTTTTTAAATGGCATCCTTAATTTGTGAAGTGCAATATAAATACAGTGCCAAGTACCTTTTAGGTAGATTTATGAGTAGTTTTTTAAATTTTAAGGAAAAAAAAAGTCCAGAATGGAGAAAAGATCAACTTTTTAGTAACTGACATTTTAAAATTGAGCAGGTTGCCCTGGCGACCCCAGGACTGCCCACGTCCCACATTAGACCTGGATGCTGCTTGGCTTGGGGCCTCAGGACCCTCTGCAGCCCCTCCAGTGGTGTTTCTGAGCTCATGTCCCTTGATAGCCTTCCCAGTTCTTCTCACCTCTACCCTGGTATTGGGGTCACTGTGGGGCACCCCCACATCCACCCATGAAGGCTCAGAGAATGGATGGCCTGTCCTCAGCTCCCAGGGCCAGACCAGCTGCTCTGGCCACATTGCCACCAAGACAGAGGTGAGACCAGACAAAAGTACTACCAAAGGCCCACTGGGCATGGTGGTGCACACCCGTAATCCCAGCAGCTCAGGAGGCTGAGGCAGGAGGACCAGGGGGATCACAAGTTCAAAGCCAGCCTTGAAAAAAAGGTGCTAAGCAACTCCATGAGACCCTGTCCCTAAATAAAATTAAAATGGAGCTAGGGATGTGGCTCAGTGGCTGAATGCCCATGAGTCCAATCCCCAATACCAAAAGAAAAACAGAAAACCAAAGGCCCTTTAGGGTGCCTCCCCTAATGCCTCAGCTGCTGAGGGGTGGCCTGGGGAGGCCTTTACAGGGGGACAGAACTGAACCATGTTAAGGCCTTTTCCAAGCATGACTTAGTCTCCCAAATGGATCATGCTTTCTAAACACATTAAATTCTAGTTAAAATACTATATTTTGAAAGGAAGATATCCACATTTCTTTGATAAAAAAGGTCTGGGACATTCTCTCCAGGAACAATCTGTCCTGTTCCTCTTGCACCCACTAAAATACCAACAATATCCTGGTAAGATGTTGCCTTCTCAGGTGTCTCCCCATGTCCCTGTGAAGATACTGAGGGGCAGAAAGGGAGTTGCTAAGTCATACTTTTACTATGTTCTTTTACAATTAAAATATACAAAAGATTAGAGACCCTCAAGGCAAGGTGAAGTGATTTTTCAATTTCATTTGTTCTGTATGTGAAGATACAAAAAGGGAGTAAGAAAGAAGTGATGTGTCGGGACCAAACGGGGGGTGCGTACTCCAGAGGGCACTTGCTGACCAGAACTCAAGAAACGTGACTGCTCAGGAGATGAACTGCATAGGAGTTTGGTCATTTAAGGTCCCAGCAGCCTGGAAATTTCTCGTGGTGGCTTTTGTTGCAAGGCTGCCTCACTTCTTGTTATCATGTACTGATCCTCAGTCAAACTTCTGCTTTCTCTTCTCATCCCACGTCAGTGAAGCCGACCTTTCCTCAGGAGGAAATGCTGGCTGACTACGCAAGGTCATGCCCAGTTCCAACGCACTAGGAAAATCATTATCTTTCAGGTGGAATTCTGGAGTGAGACTGTTCGGCTAGCAGGCTGATGTACATAACTGCCCTAACCTATAGCGGCTGTGTGAGCCTCGTTTTCTGACTATACTATTGGTATAAGTTGCACTTCATCCAGAGGCAAAAGTCGACCTCACCGTCACCAGCTAGCATTTCTGATTACCGTCTCTAAAGATTCCTCCCAGAATCTGGGACTGATTTCAACAAATTATAAAATTGATAATGTTGGAATGGGAAATGGACACATTCCATGATTAAAGAGGGTTTAAAAAATGCAAAAAGCTAAAAATACAATTTTTCTTTCTCCTGGTGCTCCTTTATTCAATATTCCGTTTTGCCAGTCATGGTGGCATGCTCCTGTAGTCCCAGCTACTCCAGAGGCTAACGCAGGAGGATCTCATGAGCCCACCAGTTCAACACCAGCCTGGGCAACACAGCGAGACCCTGACTCAAAAAAAAAGAAAAGCCAAAACACCCTCCAAGTTCTGTAGTCACCGAAACGATGAGCGCCGACACCTCTGCTCCAGTTGTTGCTTCATGGCATAGCGACCCTTGTTCCCTTTTCCTAATTGCCACCTTCTTAAGTTATTCTGGGTCAGAAACTCCAAAATACACTGTTGTGCTGGGGTCGGTGACAGGGCATGGACTGCTGAGAGCCGCAGCAGGACATGCAGGGAAGGGCGAGGAAGAGGAGCCTTCCTGCAGCCTGGCCTCCTCCTCCAGAGTGGCGAGGCCCTTCGCATGTTAAATTCAGAAGAGGATTCAGAGTGACGAAGACGACAGAGGGCAAATAGCAACCTGCAAACTGGGCCAGGAACCTCTTTACCCAATAGAAGAAAGAGCAAGGCCACAGCTTCCGGTGGCCACTGGGAGAACTCTGCCTACACACAGGGAAGGAGGACCAGGCCTCTGCGGCCCTGAGAACGGGAACTAGAAGAACCTGGGAGAATCTCTGACACCCTCAGGATTCAAGAAGATGCGATCTCTAGGACACAGACGCCAAAATCTTAAAAGGAGACTGCGCTCAAATGCAAACAAGCTAGTTTCAAATAGAATATGGAAACAGAAAATGCCAGAGAAGAACAAAGTGTCTGGAGGTGGACGGCCTCCACCCCAACTGCAGACACCGGCCTCAGCTCCCTCAGAAGGGTGGCATGTGTAAAGAAGGGGAGAAAAGAGGACAAATGTAAACCCTGGGCCACCAACAGAAGCTCAAGTGCTGTGCTCCCAAGAGCAAGTGGCAGGGCCAGAGGCCTGGAATCCAGGGGTGGAGGTAAGCAGGGAAGGCTTCCTGGAGGAAAAGGACCCTTCGTTGTGCAGGTAACAGAGGCTCACTGCAGTCCAAAGAAAGTCAGGAAGACACCACACTGACGCACATTTTGCCCAAAAAATTAATGGCATAAAGAAAAACCCTTCAAACATCTGGACAGGGAAAAAAGTAACTGGGGCAAAGACTTTTTGCAACACAAAATTGCAAAAAAAGAACACTAGAGGATCCAGAGGGAAACCTGCTAGCCTCTATTTGCCCAAAGTAGTTCACAAATGAAGTAGACGTAAGGACGTGCCAGGAACCTACAGCACAAAGTAGCCAAAGAACGTGGAATCAGCTCTGAAAATTAACTTTTCTATTGACTCATAAAAACAAAATATAAATAATATAAATTGTGTTCAACAAAAGATGATTTAAGTATTTTTTAAAAATAAAAGATAAATTGGGAAAATTTTTTCTAAAGGCAGGAGTTATTTTAATTTCGGAAAAATACAATTTGATGCAAAAATATCTCAAGTATATCAAGAGAATCAGTTTACATTGATAAAAATATTCATAAAAAGAGCCACCCACAGCTGTAATCCCAGCAACTGGGAGGTATAGGCAGGAGGAATACGAGTTCAAAGCTAGGCTCAGCAATTTAGTTAGGCCCTAAATAACTTAGCAAGACCCTGTCTCAAAATAAATATAAAAATGGGCTGCGGATATGGCCTATGTGTTCAATCCCTGGTACCAAATTAATAAAAATAAAAATAATTAATCTTCATGACTTTCTGTGTACTGCAAATTAGGACCCATTTAAGAAATAATCAACTGTTTCTACTGCCTTTTTGTCTCTGGAGAGAAAGTAGACTTCTACTTGACTAAGAGCTGGTGAGATGCTCGCCTATCCTCACTGCCTGACCTCTGCCTCTGAGACTGAGGATTTCATCTGCCAAGACTGCAGGGCTCCTGCCCTCTAAAGCTGCTCCCCCAGCCTCAAGGCGAACATGGACCATCTGCTGACCAGGACACAGTGTAGCTCTGGATCAGTGGACGCGGATGGACCTGAGACCATTTCTCACAGGTGGAGGCAAGGCCAGCCAGGGCCAGATGGCCCTTGGACCTCCCAAACTCCGCCACAGGACCCTGGAAGGACAGTGAGGTGCAGGATGAGTTGGAATGTTCATTTTCTACTTTATATGGGGAAACTTGGGAGCTGCTGCTTCACTCAGGATGTGAATGATAGAGGATTATAACTTAAGTGTTTAGGTCCTAAAAGCAACCATTCATGGACTCTGTGAGTGGTAGATCGTATGAAGTACAAAGGAAAGAAAAGGAAACTGTGAGCCAGGTGATAGAGAAGAAAAAGTCAAGGTAGCATGTCAAAACTAAAAATACCATCAGAGACGAAAGAGAAAACCAAATAATCAAGCATCCAGAAAGAAATGAAAGGAATAACTCAGTAATCTTCTTCTTTCTTTTCCTTTTTTTTCTTTGGGAGATTGTTTACCTGTATTGAATTTAACTCTCCTCTATAAACACACCTTCTTCCCCCTCCCACCTTCCAATATGGTTAGGTCACAATTTTGGCGAAATCAGCAGCCCATTTTGATGCCACTGTGATCATATAAATACTGTTGAGAGCCAGTCATGCATCTACAATAACTACTTTTCTCTTTTTGGAATACACTAAGGTTTTTCTTAGCATTGATAATTCTCTGTTTGCTTGCTTGATTTTTATGTACTTAATAATTTTCCCAAATATTTCAAGATCTATCAAAAGAACAGTATTTTCCAAACGCAGAGAAGGACAGACCATCCCACCAGCTCTTTCCTCTCTGGATCTGGTGGCTCTCCCACTCCACGGCTGGCTCAGGCTGCATGCGTTGCCTGGCCCCTGCTTTCTCCTGCTCCCCTTTCCTGCCGCTCTTCCCTCCACCACTTGGTCTCTTTGCCTCCTGGTTTGCGCAGGGTATTTTCCAACCATTTCCTGGAATACCTGAAAATCCCCCTTCAAACTTGGTGATTAGTTGAGCTGCGTTGCAAATTGTTCTCCTTTAGAACCGTAAGGTCATGCCTCTGTTGTCTCCCAGTCCTTTGTGTTGTTTGAAAATTTTGATGCCTTTTGAATATCTACTCATTTGCCTGTGACCTATTTCCCCCCATCTCTGAACGTTTTTGAATCATTCTTTATAACGTTATAACTTTGATTCCATGGACAATTTGCTTTTATTCTAGTCATTTTGATAAGGATATTTTTCCTTGTCACCATATTATAAATACTTTGTACTTATAGTTTTGATTTATTCTTTGATTCAGGTACTACTTTAAAATTTCTGGTATTTCAGGATTTAGTTTTTATTTTTATTTAAGTTGTATTTGTTGCTTTACAAGGAGATAATGTGGTCCTCCCACTAATTACATTTCCTTTTTTGGAATATACTGAGGTTTTCATTGGGCTCTAAGAAATGCTTATTATTATTGTTCATCCATGAATGATGAAAAGAAGGTCCATCCTTTGTAGGAGGTAGATTTAAAAATAGTGTCAAGTTTGATACTATTGCAATTGTTTACCTGTATTTTCCCTTTCATGGTGGCTTACATCAAGGACCTGAAATCTCTGTCAAAGTTTCCCACTGTAGCAGCATTTGAGTCACCTCTACCAATGGCTGTCCTCAAAGCTTCCAGTGGGCTGTCTTCTGGAGCCACATCAGTCAACCCTCCCTGCACCCCTGGAAACAAGTGCCACCACCCTGTTCCTCAGGTGACAAGCCCAAGGCATGTGTAATTTAAGAGACAATCTCATGTCACACCCTTTCTGAGTGGTAGGGTCAGAGTTTGAACCACATGAGGATTTACAGAAATTGGCCACACACTAGGCCATAGGACAAGTCTCAAACACCATCGAAGGATGGAACTCCGGCAAGACACATTAAATAATCAAAATGCAATGTATGCTAGAAACCAAATTTTAAAGCAGTAACTGAACCATTCCTTTCTGCTTTGAAATTAAGACATTATGTTTCTGAATAGTTTATGGGCCAAACAAGAAATCATAATTAAATTAGAAATTATGTTAACTGAACAATAATGAAAATATTACATAAAAATTATAAATTGAAAGTTACAAAAAATGAGAATGTTACAAAAAATTACATTAAATATTGGCCACACATGATGTGGTAAGAACATTATTTAGAGAAAATATATAGCCTTAAATGTGACTTTAAAAATGAAAAAAAGTAGCAGATTAAATGTCCATTGTAATCAGTTATAGAAATAATTCCAAGAAAGGCAACAGAAGGATAAAATATTAGGCTAAAAATCATAATATAAAAATATGTAAAATAATTGTAATGAAGGAATCAAAAACCAAACTGTGGCTGATTTCATGAAATTACTAATCAAATTGATATACATTTGCAAACATAGAGATAAAAATGAGAGAAGGCAAAAATAATCACTATCAGAAATAAAAAAAGAACATTACACAAATTTTACAGACATTGAAAATATGATAGGATAATGTGAACAACTGTAACATTAAAGCTTTGAAAATTTGATGAAATAAGCAAACTTTTAGAAAATATGACATCATAACTGACATCAGAAAAATAGAAAACAAGTTAAAATACAACAGTAATATAATAAATGAAGAAATTGTTAATAATTAAATCTCCCACAAAAAGATAACTCAGGATTCACATAGCTTAACTAGTTAATTGCACAAAATACTTAAGGAAAAAAAATAATTCAAATCTTGTACAAACTTTCTCAGACAGTAGAACCAGAAAATACACACTCATAAGGTCAGTGCAACCTTGATTCCAAAATCCATAGATGTGATAAGGAAGGAAAACTCCTAGGACAATCTCATTCATTAACATCTTTGTTAATTTTACTAATATTACTAACAAATGAAATCCATCAATGTGTAAAAATGATAATGATAATACCTCAGGACAAAGTTAGTTATATTTCAAGAGTATAAGATTGACTTAATATTTAAAAATTAAAGACAATTTATAACATTTGGTAAAAATCATCTGATCATCAATAAATGGTTTTAAAACATTTGATAAAGTTCAGTATCAATTCATGTTTCATTTACTTAATTTATTTTTAAACTTTGATTTGCATCTATTTTGTGATGAACTGATTTCCACATCACAAGGTTTTGTTTCTTTGGTTTCTTCTGGGATATTTTTTTTTCTTCTGTGCAGCATCCTCTTATGGTTAGGAATACCCTTTTAGTGGAGATCATGGGTTTTAGTGGAGACCATGAGCTCAGCAAGAATGGCGGCGTATCTTGGGTACTTATTCACCTGGACATGTCCAACAAACAAGGCTCCTTCCTGGAAGAAACACATTTCACTTCTGCTCACTGCTTATTAGCCAGGCATAATCCTGGGCTTATCCAACCACGACAGGCCCATACAGTGAAATCCTACTGTGGACACTTTGAATAACGTGTTTTAGAGCCTGTGAGCTCCTTTATGTCCCTCTGAAAAGTGTTGATTCCAATTCTGGCAGACAGTTAGCAATCAGACACAAGTTCCAAGTTTCCCCCTCTGGTGGACAGCATCTAAGGTCCTTTCATCTTCCAGCTTGCTCATCTCTTGGGCCCACTGGGGCCTCCTCCATGCGTGGAATTCTCAGCAGTCAGCTCAGGTGGAGTCTCCCTGCAGGTTTTCAGCTCACACCGCCTGTGGTCTCCCTTTTCCATGATCCCCTTCCCCGACTCTCTACCAGTCCAGAATTCTCCCTCTGCCTCTCCAAGCCAGTTTACCTGCTGCCACTTTTTTCTGCCCTTAACTTTGAGGCAAAAAGCTTCCAACTCAAACTCACTCAGCAACCTTCAAGGGTGATCTCTCTTCCAAGCTCTGCCACCTCCAATTCTTTGACATGACACCCAAGGATTCCTTCTAACTATCTGGCTGCCAATTTTGTTTTCAACTTTACTTCTTAACTATTTCCTTTCATTTGTCCTGTGCTTTAGCCAAACTGTATCTAGGACTTGCCTTGACCTTTGCCTCCTGAACCTTTGCATTTTTTCTGGAAAGTCCATGGCCACCCCAATGCCTAAGTGTTAAGTGATCTTCAAAACCCAACTCCCCTACTAATTGTTCTGAGAGCCTTTTGATTTCTCCTCCCCACTCCCTACTCCACCTCCAGTCCTGTCCCCACCCTGCCTTCCCTCTCCTGCAGAACGTTGTAGCTTCCTCTCTTATGTCACTTAGACTATAACATTAGAAAGTAATATGTCCCCACGGCATCTAATGGACTGGTTAGTACACAGTAGATGCATCAAAATATTTGCAAAATTAATTTAATAAAGTGCATAACTACTAGCAATACTGAAATTTGTATAGGCACCATAATCTAAAGCATGAAGGGCCATTTGGGGCCATTTGAGCCTGCCACGGTACTGCACATTCAATTAAAACTGTCTTGGGAGAAGCCTAATTCACAACAAGAAAGAGGATATAATGATAGAATGCTTTCCACTTTCTGGGAGAAGGTTGAGAGCAAATGTTTGTTTATTCATCTAAATTCTCTTACGAGATTCTTTTGTTTATGAGCAGGGACATCCATTTGTGAAATGGCCTGCCAGAAGGTGAGATGACCCTGGCTGCTAAGGAATTATGGCCTCAGTGCTGACCTACAAATTGAAGGGACGTAAGACAGTGGCCTCATTAGCAAAGCACTAGTGGGTGAGATCACCCAGTTTCTAAAGGATAAACATTTACAACACAGTTAAGGAAATTTGAACAATGACATTTTAAAAAGCAGAATATTCTTATTAAAGAATACCCAAAGGCAGAAAAAGACAAGAAGTAAGGATAAAATATGAGAATCCATATCACAATATAAAAATTGGATAGAGAATTCTTTTTAATTAGAAAGTAGCAAGTACAATTAAAATGTATTATCTTTTATTTATGATCTAATAATTTCACTTATACATCTCTACATTTCCCAGGTAAATTATGTTAAAAGTGATAACAACTATAAAAACAATAATGATTTTTAATTTAAGAAGAATAAATATAATTTTTTTTTAAAAAAATAGAAAAGAGGTATATTGCTTAGGATTATTTTGGTTGCAAGACACAAAAAAGAAAACAACCAGTTCAAATCGTCATAGTATAGTTTGCTTATTAACCCACAAAACTGACCAAAAAAAATCACTATTAGGCATGGTTTCATCTGGTGGCTCAAAACTGTCACCTATGCTCTGTTATATGCAAGGTCATCTTAAAGTTGGCTCCCTTCTTGGCCTCAGGATACTCCTAGTAAATCCTGGGACAGCATGTGAATCTATTAACCCCATGAGCAAAGGCAAGCATCATTGTCTCTGTATTTCCAGAAAAAAAGCAAAGGCAGAGATTCACTGTGATTGCACCAGCTAGGGCACATGCCCAGCTGTTTCAGAGGACTGTCAACAGGAAGCAGGGCACACCCCACTCGATTTACCTAGATCATGTGACCCACCCATGACACCGTGAGGGGAAGGAGAGTGGGCTCTCCAAATTACAATGAATTTATGACTGATACTTCCTGCACACCTTCTCTCCATCTGCTCTTTGCCGCTTCTTGATTGTCTTGTTATGGAGAGCCACAAGTCTAACTCCACCAGTGGCCTGTGATGGAAGAGACATGTGTTCCTTTTCAGCTGAAGTATTTCAGAATCCAATACACAATTCTCTCAATCGCTCTTCTCACCTCACCCCACGTCAACCTGAAGTGGATATGTACCATGAATGAGAAATGGTGAATCTATTGCTGAGCAAACTTGGCCTATACTGACCAATTCAAAAGCTCCAGTGAAAATCCACAGCTATGGAGGGACGTGGAATCTGGAATCTTAAGGCTTACAACATCAAGGCCTTCACTTCCATCTTGTGGACCTTCAACATGCCGATGCCAAAGACCACAGCTTCCTCTCCAAGAGTTAATGTGGCACATTGGGAAGGCCATGGCCTTGGGCCTGGGTTCTAGGGCTGTCCCTATCACTTTGTGCAAAGTCCCCATCTCCTTTGGCCCCATGTGTTGCTCTCACGCCCAGCAGTCCATAGCTCTCTGACCTTCGTTGGAAATGAAAGGGCTGCTCCTGGCGGAGCTGGAGCGCTTGCCCGTCTTCTGTTTGGCTCACAGCTCTCACTCCTCATTCTGTGAGTCTGCGTGTATTCTGTCCTTCTTCATAGCCCACCACCTCCCCAGTCTGCAAGCTGTAGCAAGTAGACACCTTCTCCACCAGAGGAGGAAACAGGAGCCGCTGGCAGTAGTGCCTGCCTGACGCTGCAGATGGCCATTTGCTTTTACGCTGAGAATGGCGCTGAGGCTCACCCTCTCCTGGGTCCTCTTTCCATCATCATCCCACTCTTTCAAGATGAACGAAGCCAAAGTCTAGGTGGAGGAGCAAGTGCTTCCCGTGGACGAACCTGCCCTCCCTGACAACCAGCATGTTGGTAAGTTCACCTGCCGGTTCTGTTGGAGGCGTCCAGCATGTGTGTAAGGCCCAAGCCCAACCTTGGCGGCAGCAGGA
The DNA here is from genome assembly GCF_902686445.1 of Sciurus carolinensis. Taxonomy (NCBI): domain Eukaryota; kingdom Metazoa; phylum Chordata; class Mammalia; order Rodentia; family Sciuridae; genus Sciurus; species Sciurus carolinensis. The sequence goes on along the minus strand of NC_062219.1, from coordinate 5,669,986 downwards.
CTGGATTGCATGCGTCTTTGGGTTCCTACTTTGTGTCTAGAACATTGTGAGTATAACCCAGATCATGCCAGCAGCTACATCTCTGAGCCCATTTTTGTAACAAATACTTTCATTTAAACAAATAGTTTTAATTTTAACCAAAATAAAATGCTTAGTGGAAAGAAAGCCTGAATACTTTTACCAAATATTAAATTGTACAGTCTATGATTCTGAAGGTAAGAATATGTTCTTCTCTGCTGAAAAATAGAAAAAAAAATGTCTGCTATTTGTAATGATAAAGTTTTGATGGGAAATCAGAATTTTGTGTGAAGATGGCTTCTTTCTGTGTGGGACAAAGGGGAAAAATTTAATGCTTTTTAAATACATTTACTCTAAGTAAGATAAATGGAAAACAATTTGTTAAAGAAAAAAGTTTAACTCTGACTGTAAGCCCTATACCCTGTTCAGAGTAGTATCTGGTCTAAATCTATGATTCTTTATTGACCAAGAATGTGAGAAATCAGGCCATCACATATTTATTTGGATAGTAATTGAGTTCTGGTATGACAAGAAAAAACAATTCTATAATTTTTCAACCTAAAATTGAGTTCAAAAACATATCTTGGATTTTTCTACTCTGTAAATGAGTAAATTATATGGTTAACGTCCTTCAGCTAGCAAAAATTATATCCATTTCAGTCTAATTCAGTCAATACAATATTGGATTCAACAACCTCAAATATTAATTAAATATTTTAACTTTCAAAAAAAATACTTAAAATACTTCAGCACATACATAGTAGGAAAATTTGTAGAAAAGAAAGTCGCTTGGAGACCATCAAGGACTGGAAGAGAATTCTGGGAACCAGGGTCTTTGCTTAATTTTGGAAACATTTTGGAAGATAGTTGTGATAATCATGCAACATTGTGAATGTAGTTAATACCACTACACTGTACTTTGCTTTTAAATAAGAGTGGTTAAATAGCATACTTATTGTCATATATGCATTTGATATAATGAAAGGAAATCCTTCAAGGTATTAAAATTCAAAAGAATAATGAAAAACCTGCATCACTTGCACTATAATACTACATTTTCTCTTAGAAATTCTAGCTTTTGTCACACAATCAAATGTAAGAGATACAAATACTGGAAAGCAAAGACAAATTTAGCAATGTTTTTAGAAACAGAATTATGTGTGGAACCCAAATGAATTTACTCAAAACCAATCAGTAAGGGAGTTAAGTGAGTGAACCAGTTATAAAACAAATATCCAAAAATCATGTTCTCTTATGTTTATATTAACATTAATCTTTAGAAAGCATATAGGGATAAAATAACCTCACACAAATAGTAATAAAATATAAAACTCCTTTGAATAAATCTAACATCTATAGAGCATCCATATAAAAAATTACTAGAAAGTTTTTCTGAGGAACTTGAAGACAACACCACAAAAAGGTTAAAGGAAAATCATGTTCCAAATGGAAAGAGTCAATGGGAAGGATGACTACAGTCCCTCGAATTATTTTCTAAATTTATAGAATGTTAATCTAAGTGAAAAGCATTTTGTAACTGGATCACATTATTTTAAAATTTCTCAGAAACTAAAGCATTGATTAAGAATAATCAAGAAAACATTGGGGGAAAAATGAGAAAGGTCTTGAATTCTAAAATATGAAAACATAAAGCTGTAATCATAAAGAATAATGTTTAATAACAAAAGGGAAATATTTAGAATATAGTGATTTTTAAAAAAACCTGTTTTTTAAAAGCATATGTTTTAAAGAAACAAAATACTATGTCTAACCATGCCTGTGGGAAAAAGAGCCTCCATGTTAACATCTAAGTGTAAAAATTTCCAGCATTTTGCCTGTTTATATTCTATTACGTAAAATGAGAGCAGAATGCAAATATGCTTTACACTCTCCTTTCATCATTTATATCTTATAAACATTTTCCTATTTTTAAAAAATATTTTTCTATTGCGTGACATAATTATATGATTTTCTGTTATATGGATATACTATATATTACTTAAGCTATATATTACTTAAGTACTTTTTTTTACATTTAGATTTTTCTAACTATAAATAATACTGATTTTAGTATTTTTTCAGATAACTCTGTGCACATAAGCCATAGATTAAATTCCCCACAGGTGAAATTGCTATGTTCAGTATTATAGGTATTTCTATGGCTTTTAGGTATATTGCTGATCCACCCTATACAAAGACTGGAATAATTTATAATATGCTGTCTATTAGGGTGCCTTTCCTCTCAAACATGTTTCTGCCCACTGTTAAATTTTCAACAACTTTTTGTTAATAGGATATTCAAAACTGGTGCTTTATTTTGTTTGATTACCAATGAATTTGAATATTCTAGAAGATTAGTTGCTTGTTTGTATTTATTAATTCACATATTATTTGCTCACATCCCTAACCCACTTTTACTGGGGGAAGATATATGTTCATTGGGTTATGTTATCTATTTTTTACATTAAGGATATTAACATTTAAACAGCACATGTCAAAAATATTTTTTAGAATTTATTGTTTGCTTCTCATTGTGTTTGTTGTTTCTGGCTTTAGAAAAGAACTACTAGAAATGTTTCTGCATTTTCTGATTTCACAGTAGCAAATCATGTAATAGTAGAAAATGTTCTCACTTTGCAAAAAAAATCATAGCAATAATGGATTTTATGCCTGAGAAAATCATACATGTAGCTCATAACCACCTAGGATGAATAAATTTTACCACTTTGAGTGTAAATCATTTTTCTGTATTCTTCAGCAATTTCTCTATATCTGGAAGCTCTTTCTGTCTGATTACAGTCGAAGGCAGTAAGCAGTACAATAGAAATCCAATTTTCTGAATAGAAAGTTTCCACATATTCAGTGGATTCCTCACATCAGACCCTTTCCAAAACTGTACATCTCAAGTTCAGAGTTCCTACTTAAGTCTCTACAACAACCCATCAACACAGGAATAAACAGCTTCTTCCCTTTCAGCTGAAGAATCACATTCTCTTTACATCTGTTAACAGACATGTTCAAAGGAAAAGAGTTTTTCTTCCAGAAAAATTTTTTCTTTAATTCCATTGGGGGACAGTAAGAACAGAAAGACTCCAACTGAGTGTTATGTCTTAGTTTCCCAAAATGAGGAAGCAAAATAAAGGGCCTGAGTGGAAGTGGACAGCATAAACCCCCGTGGATGGAGTTAAGGGGCTGCTGTAGGGTATACCCTGGCCTTATTTATTTCACAGCCACCACAGAGGTCTTAAAGCCAATACCTGGTCATTTAGAAGGACTTTACATTCCACTTTAAATTCCATTAAGAATGACAGTTCAGGCATTTTACTCATTTGGTCATTGTCAATCCAATAACATCTATCATAGTCACATTAATTAAATCAAGGTTGCGATTACATTATTTCCTAATAGCTATTATCACTATCCTTGTTGAGACAGATCATTAGTTTACCCCCCAAGGATCAAGTAGCAATACAAATAGACATAAGCCTAATCAACCACAATTCAATGTGCGTATTGCTCATATATAGCTCATATGACATATATCATGTCTATTATATATGTGTACATATACACATGCATGTAACATAAACATCTATGAATAAATTTTACCACTTTGAGTGTAAATTATTTTTTCTTTTTCTTCAGCAATTTCTCTATATCTGGAAGCTCATATATATCGTATAGGGTATACATGTATATGGTATGTGAAGTTCATTCCTTCATCAATGTATTCCATATGGTGAAACTCATCTCTAACACTGGAAGTAGATGGACACATTCTGGGCTGGTTTTTGCAGCTTTTGGTATGCATACCCTAAAATCAGAACACTGTGATAAGCCAGCATCCAGGAGCCACTGTGGCCACCACAGTCTCTTCTGTGACCACCACATTCAGATAGTTCTCTTCGGTGATGTTCCACAGGTTCTCCTACTTCTGGCTTTATCATATCAACAGAGTCTTTTTGAAAAAAATGAAACCCACTGGAATGAGACCCGGATGCACTCAACCATGCACTCATCTTAGGGTATAAAGATACAGACAGCATGCCCTTGTGGTTCTGTAGCTTCTCCTTTCTCACTGCACAGCACATGAAGCATTCAGCTAGTGTCTAGGAGTCCTTTTTAAGGAGTAAAAATGGAACAGAAGATGAATAGAGAGACAAAGAAGAAACCCAGGATCTCAAACATCTGATGCTGTCTGGTTGACCAGGCAAGACCAGGGGGGTCTTCTCGTTTAGAAAGAATTACTGCAGCATTGTCCTCCTTTTATGCCCACCTGCTTCTCTCCACTTCCCAATGATCCCGAGAAACGCAGACTCAAAATGATAATGCCAACTAGGATATCTCTTTACTGTCTGGGACTGTGAACCCAAGTCGCTTAGTGGAATCTGCTCCATAGGATCTGGGGCAGACCTGGGGGATCAGTCCCCCGCATGCTGTTCCCTCCCCTGAGCCTTCACCTAAGTAACATCTCTTCGTCCCTGTCCCTGCATCTGGAAGCCTTCCCTGACCCCTAAGCTAGGCTGCGTGCCCACTGTAATTGGATGCTTAAATATGTTCCTCTTAAAAATATTCATCACGCTTCCCATATTTGTTTACTATCTTCTTCCATACTACGTGATAAACCCGAGAGGGAGGTCCAGGACATCTGTCCTGTTCATTTCCATCTTCCTAATTCATACACAGTTACAGGCATGTAATACACTCTCCATAAATATCTGATGGGGGCTTAGCAAGCGCCCAGATGTAGAGTGCTTAGTCTAATTTTGGCACATGCAGGCTCTCACTCTGGCACCAGGAAGCATCACACAGCTGAAACCCTGCAGTCCCGAAACCCAAACGTGGGGCTTCATGGACTCTGGGGCACATCTGCTGCCCACGGCCCTCAGAACAGCACTTCTGCAGCTCCTCATTCTCTCCTGGTGAACGGAACTGGGTCCTCCTGGAGAGAGAGCACCTTTTGGATGAGAGGAGGCCCACAGAGCCTGTTTCTACAGTTGCCACCCGCCACTTAGCCTTCTTCCCCGCCTCCTCGGGATACTCTGAAGCTTTATTCTTAAATGTCTTGTTACTACAGCTTTTAGGCTAAATTATAGCATTCTATTTTTAGTTGTTTTTCAGAAGATACGGCATGGCCTGAAAGTGACTAAATGCTGTAATAATGAGCTCTCGTGTTGTCAAGCCCTGCAGTTATAGGAGGGTGGCTCCCTGAGCTAAGGCTGACTTCTCTCTCTTCACTACGTTTGTTTACTTTCGAACCAAACGAGAAGGTAGTCTTGCCTGGACAGAAATTATGGGGCTTCTCAGAAGTATTCTCATGCCCCAGTCTACAGTTTGTTTCTTGAAGGGGTAAAGCTGACCTGGGCTTTATTTTTTAAAACTTCCTAGTGATTCCACAGGAAATAGCTGTGAAACCACTAAATGAAGCTTTGTATTCTTGGACTTTTAGCTAAGGATTGAGTTTAAGTCAAACTTATCCTGAGAATGCTTCCCTGGTGCCTGGCTAGTTTGTCCCTTACTCTTTAGAAAATGGGTGGGGGGCCCTGAGCTCTTTGAGCAGGTGGTGGGATGATCAACTAGCTCCAGGAAGATAAATTAAGCCACAGTGAAGAAAGACCAGTTGAGAAAGAAAGAAAGAGAAGAGCTCTCTTAGAGGGCATGAGTGTGTTCCAGTGAAGGGGTCCCAAGGACCCTCAGAGATGGCACTGATAATGGAGACCCAGACCAGAGGGATGGCATTGAGGATGGAGACCCAGACCAGAGGAGTTGGGCTGAGGTCGGAGACCCAGGCCAGAGGAGTTGAGGTGAGGATGTAGAGCCAGGGCTCAGGAGGCAGTGAGGATGGAGTGGAGGTGAGGATGGAGAGGAGATCGGAGTTTGTTTACTGCAGTGCAGAGCCAGATCATTTTGCAACATGGTGAACGTGAGGAACGAGGATGGGGTCTGGCCTTGGGTGCCTGAGCACCGAGCAGGCGGTGCCATTGCTAAACACGAGGAGCAGAGCAAAAAGAAATGTTCATAGAGGAAGATGTACCTTGGAACACACTGACCTTGAGGCGCTGGGAAGTTGGGGTGTTGGAAACGCGGGCTGGAGTTTGAGAACCATGCCAGCACTTTCCCCCAGGCCTACTGATCAGTCATCCTGTTGACAGCTGGGGATTTTGTCCTTCCATGACTGGCATGTGCTTTAAGATCATAGTCAATCCTTTTATTAGAAAGTAGTACATCTTAAAAATAAGAGGCTTTGGCTTCTCGGAGTAGCCGGGGCACCACATTTGATGAATCCCCACCCCTGACCTTTCATACTAGCTGCTTTGTATAGTTCTTCTATTTAAATCGCTTTAATCTAGTCATCCAAGAAAGCAAATAACAGGTTCCCATGATCGAGGAAAGTGGGGCCAAGGAAGTGTCAGTGAGTTGGCCGGGTTCACGGTGCAAGCTCCCAGTGTCCTCTGGGTGCAACCCGACCCCTGGAGCATGGCGCCCTCTACCAGGCAACTCAGGTCTCTCGGCGGTCCGCTCCTGGTCACTGTGCACTCAGAATTCTTCTTTAAAACCACCTGGATGCCTTTGATCTCTTTAAACCCATCACTGTTGACTTTTTCTAACTGAACCCTTAACGTTAGTGCTGTCCTTCCTGACTTTCTGGAGCCCATCTGCAGTCCATCTATGTTCACTTGCACCAGGAATATTCTTGGTGTTGGAAACCACAGATGCGCCCCACCTGGCCCTCCTTCCCAAGTAAAGGTTTGTCCTGTGGTAACAGTTTTCAGAATAGCTTGGGTTATTAGCTGGAAGAGGTGTCAACTTGCATGGTGTCTTTTAAATCCAGTGACACTAAATGATCTTTCATCTTTTCTATTCCCTCTCAGACTACCAGTCTCTTCCCCAAAAGGAGAATTAGGTGCATTCTTAGGTTGGTAGGAACCAGCACAAGCTGGGAGACTAACTAGCAATCAAACCAGGTGTCGTCACGACTTTGGGGCTGCCATGCCTTTCAGTTATATAATAAAGACCCACTGGGCCCCCAGAAAGCATGGTCTAGTTCAACGTGTCCATGAGATAGCTTTGCCTGATGTTGCAGAATTCACGTTCCCTGTTTCCTACTTGTTCTTTTTCCTACCATCTAGATGCCTTGAACCTCAGAAATCGGCAGGTCATCTGTGTCACACTCAAAGTCCTCCAGCATCTGGTTGTGTCAGCAGAGATGGTGGGCGAGGCTTTGGTGCCCTACTACCGTCAGATCCTCCCCATCCTGAACATCTTTAAGAACATGAACGGTGAGTTATCCCACGGGCCAAAATGTCCGTAAGCCTTGCAAAAAGGGGCATGGCTCGAAGCAGAGTTCGTGAGCCACATGTTTAGGATTTTCCACTGCACAGGAACTACGGTCCGTTGGGAGACGCAAATAGCGTACTCCTGCCCCGGCCAGTAGGTCCCTACAGAAACGGCGCAATTACAATTTCACTTTTTGCTGCTCACTCCCCGCCTGCTCACTCAGTGCAGGAGCAGCGGGGCTCTTCCGTGATGCTGGATAAATTGCCAAGTTTATAAAATAGTTTTTGAGCCTATTAGTAGGCTTTGGGTTTGTTGCTTTTCTTAATATTTAATAGTAATCCTACCTTTAGATTCTTCCTGTTAAGCTTTCAGTAGTCTTTTTATTTTAAATCGATTTAGGATAAATTTTTTTAAAACAATTCTAAAATATGGTAGTGGTTTGGGGCATTCAATAAATGTTCTTCCATTTCTAAAAATAATATAGAAAAATAATTTTTCCTTTTTCACTTTTACTAATTATTTAACAATTTGTCATTAATACTTTGTAGTTACTTAGTGGACATGAATACTGGTTAATATGTAGATCCATTTTTAAAATACGACTGTGAGCTTTGTGAACACAGATGAGCTCAGATAGATCGGCTTTACCTTACAAAGATGTCAACAAGTTTTGGCGATCTCTTAGCAGGCAGCGAATGTGCATCTGTTCATTGACAGTGTGATTTTCTTGAAACAAGGAGAATCTGATTTTCTTTTCTGCTGCTCACTTTGAAGTTTTGTACTCCTCACGCGTGTGGTGTAAGTCAGCTCTCAAAGTTTATTCCTGACAGTTATGTAAATAAGTGGTAATTTAGTGGAACACTGCATGGGAACGTTGCAACATGATCTGCTCGTTGTACCTACAAGGAAATAAATAAAACAAAAAGCAGAGTGGAGGCAGTTCTCACCACAAAAAAAACAAAAAAGCAAACAAAAAAACCTTTGGAATCACTGTTTTTTATATTATTATTAAATTGCTCTGAAATCGACTTCAGACATAGACTTCAGGAAAGTAAAAAGGACTTCAAATGGATTTGGGAAGTTCAATAATGTGTAAGGGAGTGAACTGACATCCATCCCAGATTATCTGAAGAGCTGTTGTCAAGTGGCAATTGGGGCAAGATGGCTGCTCTTTGAGAAAAGTAAAAACTGGGTTTTAGTCATTGAGCCTCTTACTGTCCGAGCTCAACACTTTTGTAACAGCGTTCTACTTTATGGAAAATATGTATCATGTGCTTATGTCTTCTTAAGTCCTGATTCTCATTTTTACCAAGCAGCAGCATGGACTATCCATGAGGTTACAGAAGGATCCACATGTGCTCATGTTCAGTTAAGTTTGACTGTTACATTGAGATTCTAGTTAACTTGAAGGAGCTAGAGATGGCAGTAGGGAGGACATGAGAAAGGACAGTTATTAAAGGAATGGAAAAATCAGTGAATAGAAGTCTTGGTTAATATGATGGAAGTGTGCGATTCACAGATTTCCCTCAGTGACCCTCACAGAAATCTATGACGTATGCATTGCTACTGTTCCCATTGTTTTGTTGTAAAACTTCCCCTCCAGCTTTTCTCCAGTGTGAACATCTGTCTCATGCTATGGTTTGGATGTGGAGTGTCCCCTGAGGGCTCATGTGTTGAAGGCCTTGTCCCCAGGGTGGCAGTTCACAGGTGGACTTGGGGAAGTGATTGCCTCATGAGGCTCTGACTTCACTGATAATTGAATTGACTACTGGGAGGCGGGGGAAACCGGAGGCAGGCGGGGCCTGGTTGGAGGGAGAAGGTCACCAGGGCATGCCCTTGGGGACCACTTCTGCCCCTGTCCCTGCCCCCACCCCCAACCTCTCTCTCCTTGACTACCTTGAGTGGCGCAGGGTCCTCACCAGGCCCTCCTGCCATGATGTACTTCCTCTTCTCAGGCCCAAAGCAATGTACTCCGCCAACCAGGGACTGAAACCTCTGAACCGTGAGCCAAAAGAAATCTTTCTTCCTTTAAGTTGTTCATGTGTGGTACGCGGCTCCTCCCTTGCTTAGGCATGTGGGTAGGTGGCCACTACAGTGGCCTGTTAGTGCTCTTGTCATCCCACCGCGAAACCTCAGCTGAAGACCAAGCATCATTTGGCATCCTTGTATAGAAGAAGAAAATACATAAAGAGTAATGCTCAAAAGACAATTAGAATCTCCCACATCCTCCAGGAAACCTGCAAGGCAGGATTAACACAGCTGCCACAGAGACAGACACACCTGGCTGGGAGCCCTTGACTGTCAGACAAGCTACCGGTTCCTACTGCTTCCTCGCCTCAGCTTCTCTTTAACTCTGTCACTCACACATGTTCATATACTTAACAAAGGAAGTGGTTGGCTTCAGAAATATGTTCCTGTTAAAAGCTTATCACCGTGGGGATTTACAGTTTATACCAGTCTCAACATAGCTAATTTCTGGAACATTTCTCAATGTATGCATCTGGGATTCTACATTCAGGCTATTTTCTTGTCTAATATTTTCCCGGTATTTGAGGGGGACACATTAGCTTCAGCTTCATTTTCTCCTCCTCTTACAAATCTGTCACTACAAAGCCACAATGTGGTTTGCTGTATTTTCAGAGGGTCCTATTATAAAATTGGAGCATTCTAGCTGGACAACTTAAAGCACTTCTTCAAAGTGGTTCCCTTATCCTAGATCCAGTTCAGCCAGAAGCAGCTTATCACAAGATTTCCAATTACAATTACTAGTATTTTTACTAGAAAAAAATGATTTAGTTTTAATAGTATTTTAATACATCCTGCTTCATGATTATAGATATGCTATCCATATTCACAGAACCATAATACTTACTTAAACAAATGTCTTTACTGGAATATATAAGTACAATTAAAACTTATTAGATATTTACAGTATGTAGCATTAGAAAAAACTCATCTTAATTTTCAATGTATTTGAGAATGATTTCACACATTTCTGTTTCCTCTTTTCTGTACTTGTCTTTTATGTAAATCAATATCTTGTTCAACTCAGATTCAAATATATTTCTTTTAAGTCTCACCACAAAATCCTTTTTAGAATGAGACCAGATATAAATGACAGAAGGAAAGAATAAGAGAAGATGTTTCAGATATAGTGACCCTGCCCTTGTGTCTGTCCCCTTGAAGTGCAAACTTCAGCCTAGCTTTACTGTCTGATCTTCCCTATTCTCATGCTAAATGAACTTTCTCTGAGGAGTCAGGGAACTGGGCAAACCTCACTGCAATTGCTCACAGTGAGGAGAACCAGCCTTACCTCTTCTAGCAGTGGTGGGTGCTCAGGAATGAAGTAGGGTGGGGAGGAACATCAGTTCATGCCCTGTCCATACTGCCGTAGGCGTTAAAACTTATGCCCAGCTCCAGAAGATTATCTCTGCTCCAGGAAGGGAGTGGCTTCGTATTTTTATTTGAGAATAGCATTTTTACAAAGTTTGATTAAGCTATGGTTAAAACTACAACAACTGATGTGAATTGTACTGAAACATACAGAGAACTCTGTGGAGCCAGGAGAGATGTGGTGTGACCTTTGGCAAATCACTTAACTTCTCTGATCTTCAATCTTCTCATCTATATAAAATGTGTATAATAATATTTTATGAGGGTTGGCATGAAAATTAGAAACAATAAATCCATAGCCCCTTCACATGGAGTCTGATCTTGCCTGGGTTAAATAAGGTAGCCATCATTATTATATAACAGTATATACATATGTAATATACAAATATATTACATGATCCAATTTTAAAACATAATAATGATATGTCAGATATTACATAGTAACATAATCAGATGGTTGACAGTATGGTCAGGGCTGGTGGCACTCTCCCTGGGGGACTGTGCCTTGGTCCTTCCATGACCTGTGAATGCAGTGTGGTCTCCTGGGCTCAACAGCAGCTTTGGTCACTTTGCTTGGAAGGACTCATCATGCCTGTGATTGCAAATGTCAGGTGAGTGACCAAATAAGTTAAAGAACTCATAAGAGGGTAAATGGTTTTCAAATCCATTCTCACCTGGTGTAATCCCAAAGATCGGACATGTGACGGGTGTCGTGGGGAATTCCGTATTTGAGAAAGAGAAGCCTGCCTGGGAGAGAGAGGGAAGCCCAGGCAAGGGCCTCTTTGGAAGAGCCAAACTGTTGTCTAAGCCCAGGAGCTTATTGCCCTGAATTTGAAGGATGGATTTCTGATGTCTAAAACATGCTATCTTTCTAATGACTGCTTTGGGGTAGGAGAGAAAGTGGAAGCTCCATGAAATGTTTCTGGAATGCATTTGTAATATAGTCAATGAAATTTCATCTTTCCCATGCTCTTTTACAAATGTTATTAAAGGTTACAGAAAATTAAGACAATAGGAGTGTTCGATTTATAGCTTTCAGAGATGAAACTAGAAAATTAATGATGCAGCATACTACATTTGAGGAATATGAGCCAATAAATGCCATTAAAATATTTACAGCTAAAATGCAGGCTGTGAGTGGAGCAGGGCTATCCAGCGACCCCGTTTCCTTTTTTGGTATTCTTTGTTTCTAATTGCACCGGAAGGACCTGAAACAGTTCAGGCTCCAGGTATCAGAGAGTTGATAATACCAGGAATTTATGTGGTGAATATGCAAAAGTAAATACAACAATTAAATGTCACTTTCCCATGCTCGTAGAAATCAGTGTCAGCAGAGGATGTATACCACTGTAGACTAATAAAAGTCCATTAGAAGATACTTCAAACTTCCAATTCAAATTTAAGTACATTCAAATATATGCATAATGAGATGCATTAAAATTGCAAAATTTTAGGATGTTTGGATTGATTTTTTGATCCTGGACGCCAATGGCTTCTAACAAATAGAAACTATTCTTTTGTGCTGATGGTTCTTAAAACAATGTCTCCTGAGATCCTGAGCCCTCTCAGGCTCTGTTCCTATCTCGTGGCTTCTGGGAGACCCGAGCTCATGATCCTGGGGGAGGCTGATAAACTTTGGGCAGTGGATTATGTATCAAATAACAAAAACAAGAACACTTGTTTTTCTCCCTTAAAATTGATTTGTGCAAAGGTTATCTCTCTTCACTGAGATTTAGCTTAATTTTGGAATTAAAGTTTATTCCTCTTGGACCTATAGAGAGTTTTGAGTTCATGATTTACATATTGGAAATTTGCTTCAGAGTTCTCTGGAAATCATCAGGTTTATTAGATTTGAAAGCTGTAGTTTGTCCTAAATTCATTGAGGAAATTATTAGAACTGCTGCCACCAAATTTCTGAAAATTGGGCTTGGATGGATCGTGTATGAGTGTGAAGTCTCTGAGCACTTCTCCCGTCCAGACTTGACTAGTTCATCCAAAGAGACTCCTAAGATCACACGAAAACTGGAAAATATGCAGAGGTCCTTTGGTTTAAGCGTCTCTGCAATCATATGATCACCTGTTTCACAAAGGCAAAACGTATGTATCTGCTTTCCCTTCTCTTGAATGGAGTGCGGCCCATCTGGTAGAATTCAGTGCTTAATGCTTGTTATGTGCAATTAATTCACTCACCCGCCTATGTGACCAATGTGTGCTTATCCTGTCTTGTCCTGAGTGGCTTCGGCTCCTTGGAAGGTAGTCCACTCTCCTTCTAAAGGGAAAGAAGCATCCATCTGACATTGAAATCTGGCCTATGCCTGATGCTTGTCTGCTGTATCTCTCTAGTCAAAACTGCACAGCACAGAGTCTAATCTCTTTTCCAAAGAGCAGGCCCTCAACAAAGTGACCCCAGCCTCACTTTTTCACATTCAATGTCTATTTCCTCCAAGCATTCTTTATAAGAAGAGCTTCCAGAATCTAGAAACTCTGTGAGGACAGGGACAGAGGACCCATAGAGCAGCCCCAGGAGAACTAGGGTCCTAGCAGGGGCCCAGGCTTCCAACCCCACTTGCTGCCTGCCCCATGGTCAGTGCCCATAGGGCTCTTTCCCGTTATAAAGTTCATAAATGCTTACCAAATTAAATGCATTTCATCTTCACTTAGACTGCTTTATTTATTTTCAACCTTAATTCACTTACAGAATTAAGGTGGGGAGATGGGGAATCACCTATTAACGTACCTGTGCTCTTCTCTGTAGACCTCCTTGGTCGCCTTTGCCCAGAGGGAAATTTCTCATATAGTCCACCTTTGTCTAGAAACGTCAACTGGTGGAATTATGCCCAAAGAAATGAGAGTCCAATTCTGACAGGTAGTGCTCCATGTCAGCTCCGTGTCAGACGTAACAAGCGTCCACACGCTGAGCGCTTAGACAGCAGAAGCTCAGTCTCGCAGCTCTGGACACAGGAAGTTCAAGACCATGGTGTGGACAGAGCCACAGGCTCTGAAGGCTCTGAGGAAGAATCCACCCCAGCTGCCTCTGAGTCAGTGTTGCCAGCAACCCTTGGTGTTCCTAGACTTGTAGGTGCCTGGCTCTGACCTCACAGACCGCTTCTCCCTGTGTTTGTCCCCACGTCTCTTCTCTTCTTATGACACCAGTCCTCAAAAAGATTGGGTTGGGACCAGCCTTATTCCAGCATGACCTCACCTAAAGGTCACTTAATTACTTTGGCAATGACCCTATTTCAAAATAAAATCACATTCTGAGGCCCTGGAAAGAACATGAATTTGGGGGGACACTATTCAATCCAGTACCGACTGCATTCCTCTGTCCTGCATGTGGGAAGTTGGCATCAGTGTTTGTAAGCCGAGTCACAGGCTGTTCTCCCTGCTCATGCTGCTTTTACTACTGGAAAAGGGTGGACGAGAGGTCCTTTAACAACAGAAGCCCGTTCCTTCTCCCATCAGCAAGAAGAGTTTGTACAGTTAGGAAGGAATTCTCCTTTCTTGATCTGGGTGGGTTTTGAGTGAGGGAGATGACAGCTAATCAGTATTTTTCTTCTGTAAATCTGCTGACTAACCAGAGAGGTAAGAGAACACCTACTGCAGCTCTGGGAGCTGCCCAGGGATCCCTTAGTGTCAGGCATGACTGCGGTCAGCCTGCCCATGGACCCCAGGGAACTCAGTAGGGTGGAGAACTGTACCCAATGCCCATTCCTGCCCAAACCCGCTGGGCAAGAGACCCAGACCCGTCTGTGCCCAATAGGGCTTAGAACAATAAATTAGGGGTTCCCCTGATGGACAAGGCAGGGAGGATGCTTTGGATATCTGGAATAATTGTGGAAAACAAGAAGTGGGACACGCTGGAGCAGTGGAGCCCGGTGGAGGGTTCTGGCATCAGAGTAGCTGGGTTCCAATCCTGTTTCCCGCCTGAGCCATCTTTGAGGGGATGTACAATTCCTCTGTATCTCAGTCTCCTTTTAAAAAGCACATTATTGGGAGAATTAGGTCCATAAATTTTCAGAGAACTATAGGGAGGTGCCATGCCAGAAGCATCACCTGGAGACGATGGAGGAAGGAATCATGGAAAGTGAGTGAGGCTGTTCTGCAGGTGACCGTGCGCTCGGTGAAAGTGTTCAGTTGGTGTTACATGTCAGTGTTTCCTCGCAGGGTTGTGGAGAAAACCAACTTGATGTGGTCCTTCCAACAGCTTTAAGTGAAATCCATTGGAATCAATATATTTAGCAAGGTGATTAGATGAAAAATAAACTTTTGAGAATCAACTTCTTTACTATATGCTAGAAGTCGGCAATACCATGCAAAATTTATTTTTTAGGTGCTAATAATTCCTATTTGCACAAATAAGCCATTGTAGACAAACTTTCATTGCTCAAACTTCCCTCTGGTCCCCCCACACAGGCCTAGCTGCTCCCTTGACCCCTCACTTCATCCCAGAGGAGGGCTGATTAAATACTTCAAATCATAAAGCCAGATCCAGAGGATGACCAAGAATTGCCTGCCCTCGTGGACAATTGAAATCTCATCCTATGTCCAAGACAGATGTGGCGTTCAGCTTGCAAATGGCCCTTGCGTTTGCAGTTTGAATTTAAGTCTGCATCTTTCCACATCAGAGTGTCCATGTTCCTCCCAGGCATTCCAGTTCTGTCTGCATTAGCAGTGGCCTCCCAGCCTCACCCCTGACCTTGGAGAAATCCAGCTGTCAGACACCAAACTGCAAGTGAATCCGCTGCTCCCGTTCATCTCCATGGTCCCCAGACTAAGGGCCATTTGGGTGAATGTAGAATGTCTTGCATTCATTATTTCTGATTCTGCCATGGAAGGGCAGCTGCGGTATGGAAATAGGGTGGAGATAGAGCTGGGACGCGCGCCACTGCCTGCTCTTGGGATGGACTGTGTGATCTAACACCCTGGCCTGGCTGCTCATCCTACTGCCCAGTCAGGGACTCTTGGGACAGGGTTTTGTTTTTCCTCTACATCCAAAGTCTAACGTCACATCCTCTCCGTACCCATCCCTGGTCCTGCTCATTCTGCAGAATGAACTGCTTTCTCATCTCCATTTGCCCCGTTGGTCCGCTGCTTTTTGTGTCTGTCCCCTCACCAGGGCCCAGATGCAGGCAAAGGCTCACTGGGGACAGCTGGCTAGTTGCTCAATCTCTTTATAAAGCCATGTTTAAAATGTGTGCTTTGTCACTCCTCCCTCCCCCTCTGAAGTCACCCAACAAAGATCTAGGGACAAAATCACTTAATTCCAACTGGTTCCCAGTCCATGGCCAGTCGCATCCCTACTGTTAGCTGGAAACTGACACGTTTCTGAGTTTCAGATATCCACCAATTCAGCTGAGGCCTTCAGGATCTGCTGGGAGGAATCTGTAGACTATAAGGTGTTTAAAAACTCAAGGGCCCCAAGTGGACAAGCATGTAGACACTCACCCAAGAGAAAACAGTGTTCTATTTATGCAACTCAAACTTCTATTCAATCTGGGCAAGAAAGCAAACAGGGATTTTGAAGCTTTAAGTTAAGGAGACTTCTATATTCAGTCAGGTCATAATTTATACTTTTTAAATCATTTAAGATATCACCTATTCTAGATTTGCTGATAATTAAGCTCTCATTCTCATTTTCCTTGATATGCAAATCTTTCGTGAGCACCAACAAATGACATTTTAAAGGTCTCTTTGTGGACATTGCAGAGAATATAAGAATGTCACCAAGTATAATTGTTGTGTTGAACAGTGACTATTCATGACATAATCAAGACAAGATTAAGGGGGAGGAGATTAAAAAGTGAGCTTTATTCAGTGGGGGAGCCTTGTGCAGCCAGCCCTGCATGAACTTAGGTGGCGATTGTTCTGTTTATAGGATTCTAGATATCGCTGGAAACTGATTTGCCCTCAGGATTCTCTCCTGGCTGAGCTCGGGCATGGGAAAGTGGGGTATGGCAGGCTCTGCCAGGACTTCTCTTTCCTTGTGTTGGCCACCCAGGCTGGACTCCCAGCTCTGTCCTGGCCATTGTCAGAATGGGGACAAATAGAGGAGGACCAGAAGTGGGAGCACCTTCACTCACGGCAGCCCTCCGGGGAGGACCTGGCAGGTGTTGAGGGCCAGTTAGGGTGCTGCTGACCAAGGTCTTTCAGGCGTCCCACCACATAGACGCAGCTACCCCAGGTTTTCCCTGGTTCCCTGGGTGTCCTGCATTCCCCGGCTTCTTGGGTTTGTTGGAATCCTGTTACTCAGAATTACTCATTCCCACATGCAAATCAGACTCACCCACCCTGGGCACTGAACCTCCCTCTCCCCAGGAGAGCCCCGCTCTGTGCTACTGCCCGTGGTCACCTGCTTGCTGCAGGAGCCCCAGGCTCCTTGGCCCGGGACTACAGAGGTGCTGCTCCTATACTTGCCTTGACCCTGAACCTCAGGGAGCTCCAATTCAAAGCCTTGCCACACTTATTTCAGTTTATGTTAGCCAAACATGACACTGCAGGATGAATTTTCCACTTAGTATGAAATCAGCTTTCCATTTTTATTGCCTTCTATCAAAATCTATATTTTTCACTTTGACAGAACAGAACATAAATAGCTCAACATACACGTAACTATCAATGAAGGTGGAATTGAAAAGTACAATGGACATATTCCCCAGAAAAACTGCACATATTATTGATATTTCCTTGCTTGCCTGCTGGCTGCATTATATTCTCATGTACATCTTGAATTAATGTACCAAGTAATAAAGAAAAAAGTAATGTTGCAGTGTTATTATGACTAAGCTCTATTCCAAGCCCTCCAAGATCCATTTGCTCTTTCTGCTCTTAAATACAGTACTTTATTATCAGCTTTTTTGTGAGCCTATTTATATTCATTTTGAGGTGGTCATACAATGAAAGAAACAATCACTCTGTACCCGGTGACTTAGATTTTGCATATTTATTACCACTCTGCCTGCATTCTTTCATTTTATCTTAGAATTTAGTTCTTGAATTTTCAAGTTATTTTTATCACAAACAAGAAAACCTCATTAAGGATACAATATTAAAGTTTTAAAAACAAGAACACCATTGGGCAATTATCGCTTGATAATTCCCTCACTATTTCAAGCTTTGTTTTGACCTGTGGGCAAGTTGGATATTTGTTTATAAAGGATTATGGGGAGTTTATAGTTCTTCTAGCAGAAATCATTGAATCTTATATGGTTTTGTGTGTGGTTATGTACCATAAATATGGTAAATAACATGCAAACCAAAGGGCTTGAAGGGAGTCCTGTGAAAATATGTTGTCCTTTTGAAGTTTTGTTTAATCTGTGAATACAGAATAATGATACTCAAAGAGAAGCAGTGGATTGTTTTACATTCCTGTGAGGCCACCTACAATTTCTAACAGGATCTCTGTTGGATTTGAAGCACGGTGGAGCGAGGACAGTGTGGTGGTTCTGGAAAACCCGCGCAGGCCCAGCCTCCCGTGCCCCGTGGGCTGGCTGCTTTTGCCATGGCCTGTGCTCTCGCCTTAATGCATCTCCACTGCATCTCCAGAGCACCAGTCTAGCACCAAAAGCACTGGAGAGCGATGCAGTTTTTATGAAAGTTCTTTGGGGGATGCCAAAGAGAAGAACACACAGAATTTATTCATTAATTCATTCAAAAGACAAAAACAAAAAAAAATATTTGCCTGCTTGCTGGGTGCCAAGACAGCAGTGCCTTCTAAGCACCCTCACAGAGTGAAAGTCTGCTGCCATACCGTCATTTTCCATTTGCCAAATCCTCCAGGCTTCCTCACAACCTCCCCCAGGACAGCAGAGTCAATGTGGACACCCACAGAGGCCCAGGAGCTGAAGGGCTCCCCACCATTGATGGACAACTATCTGGGCAACAGGGACATCACCCGCAAACCTCATGTTCCTTAGGGCTGGGCACCCTCATCTTCTACTCCTCTCTGCAATAACTGGGCCCTGGGGTCAGGGCACAAATTTGGAGCAGTAAAATCCATATTTAATGGTAGACTTGTTGAGACTGTTAAACGGGAAGAATGCTGCTTAAACTTGGTGCATTTGACATAGTGAAGAAATGCAATGAAGTTTCAACTTCACCACAAGCATCATCATCTGGTACAAGAAAGGTGACACCCACTTTGTTTGTCCCACCTGCGTACTACCAAGAATCTCCCTTTGTGGACTGCCTCCAAAGAGTGCTGAAGAGGTGTCCCTGAGATTTCGGTGAGTGATTTTTGTCAAACTTTTACTAAGAGCTCCCTTATGTAATTTTGGATAAATCACACCTACCAGACCCATGAGCTTCAGCAGCAAGCTGGAGGCTAGGGCTTTGGGGGCCATCTGACATTGTTCTAGAAGGTAAATTCCACGAAGGCAGGGACTTCTGTAGTCTTCAGTGATTCTTCGCCAGCTCAAGAACACCTTCTGGCAGCTCCTGCCAGAGATCAATAAGCATTTGCTGAATGAGTAGATGGATGGAGAGTGTGCTGGTTTTCTATTGCTGCCACAACAAACCACCACAAATTTAGCTCTTGGAGACAGCACCCATTTGTCATCTCACAGTTCCACAGATCAGAAATCAGTGGGCTCTGCTGGGTGACATGAGTAGAATTTTATAAGACTAAACTCAAGGTGTCAACCACCCTGTGTTCCTTTTAGAGAATCAGAGGAAGAAGCTCCTTCTAAACTCATCACAGTTTGGGGCAGAAATCCATTTTGGAAGTTGTGAAACAGAGGTCCCCATCTCCTGGCTGGTTGACAGCAAGGGGTTACTCCCAACTTCTATGCCACCCACATCCCTGGTTCGGGGCCTCTTCAACCTAGTGACAGTGGGTCAATTTGTCCTGTGCTTCCAAACTCTGAGGTCCCCTCCTGGACATCTCATCTGACTTCCTTTTCTGCTTCTAAGAGCTCACGTGATTGATGACACTGAACCCCCTTAGGTAATCAGGATAGTCTCCTTACTGTTGGGTCATTGATTAGTAACTGTGATTCCATTCACAAAGTCCTCTCATGGCAACTCCTCCATGGGCCTGAATAACCAGGGGACAGGAGCCCTGGCATTGGGAGTCAGCTTTACAGTTGTGTTTTCTGGATGAAATGGTCCACAGGCTGATGCTGGGATGGCATCTCCAACACCAAGTGAAAGTAGCACAGCTCTGCACACCTGTGGGAAACTCAGAGAAGACTGGGGTTGTGTGGGAGGCCATGATAAGACCAGAATGTAAGGGTTTCAATGCTAGTTTAGAGTTGAACCAGGTTATCTAATGATTGGGTGATTTACATATATATAAGAAGAATAAAATCAGCAGATTCCACGTCTTCCAAGGGGTCAGTCTGGTGGTAGACAGCACAGTGGTGTCTCTAGCAGAACTCAGTTAAGCTCTGTTATCCACCGCCACTCTCCACCCCACTAATGCCTGTGCATTGCAGTCAGCAAGTATTGATTCCTGAGTAGTGTCATCAAGTTTACATAAAATCCCATGACTGGCAATAGAAAGGACAGGGAAATGTTATTTTTAGAATAGTTATCCTTACCTTACAGATGAACAAGCTAAGGATTGAATCAAATGACTTGCCCAAGGTCAGCTGACAGTCATGTGCAAAACCAACATCTGAAACATGAAGAGACCCCACATCCACACCTAAGGGGCAGGTGCTCTGGAATGTAAATTGACGTGGTAGAAATACCATTCATTTCTGAAGCAATTCTGATCAGCAGATTTCTTTAAGTACCAAAGAAAGAAAGAAAGAAAGAAAGAAAAAGCAACCTTCCTTCATCATCTTTAACAACTATTAGATGCACGCAGATCAAAGCAGCTATTGCTGACCTTCTCTACAAATTCTTGTTATAAAGCAAAGATGTTTTCAAATCATCAATTTCTGTTATGCAATAGTGATTAATAATAGCTTCAGGAAAATTGTGAACACAAAATTAGAGGCAAGTTCACAAAAGTAGAAACATCAAGCAGGTATCTCCTCTTTCTGCTAGAAAGTATGTAACTACATGGAGTGCAGCAAACATTTTTAAATCTCAGCTGAATTCCTTCTTGTAATTCTGGATAAAGTTGGAGTACATAGTATAATCAGCTTATGGGCAGGATCTTCCTAGAAGGAAGTTACTCCCTAGTATATATTTCAAAAAAATCTGTTTGAGACATCTTACAGAGCTGTAGGCACAGTCGGGGAGACAGTACCTGGCCTGGTGGTGACCCATCCTCAGGGTGCCCGGGTCCAGTCTCGCTCTAGCCTAGCAGGCCTGGGAGCTCCGACAGCAGCGAGCTAGAAGCTAGGGCCCTGGGGCCGCCTGACATTGTTACTGGAACGCAAGCTCCACCAAGGCAGGACTTCTGAGGTGTGATGAATAAAGGGTGGGGAAGTAAAAAGTGTTGCCCATAGAGATGATGGCACCGCAGCCCGGCCAGAAAGGCGGAGAGGTACGGGACAGGACGGGAAGGGTGCGCACTGACCCAGTTTGCAGAGGGTGGCATCGACTCTCTCAAAAACGGGAAATAAACGACCAAATGCAGTGAGAACCTGGCACCCTTCTCCGTCTTTGGGACTTCCCTGGGCATCACCAAGCCTCTGCGGCCACTGTGACGTGAGTCTTAAGACCAGTGTACAGGCTGGGAAGTTCCTCCAGAATGTTTAGTGCTGGGTGAAAGGCAGTCAAATCGGTTTGATTCGAAATGTACGGTTTTGTTTTCTAGGAGAGTTTTTTCTAAGAGGGTGTCTTTTCCTGCTCATGGTCTCTTGGCTGATATATTTACCTATCTGGGAAGCATGGGACGAAGTGATAAAGAAAAAAGGCAATGGGAAGGATCATAGCTCAAAATGCTGGCACACCATGAAACCAGCGTCCATCAATCATGTAGAGCTGAATTAAAAAACCAGGATCGACAGGACCGCGCGCACTTTTTAAAACAAAAAGATTATTTGGTACACTTGGAGGAATGCAAAAATATAGATAGATAGGTCCCAATTTCTGTACAGTGTTCTCTACAAAACACTAATAGTCAAGCAGTTAACACTGGGAAACCAGCAATGGATTTCAGTTCTCACTAAGCAGATTTTCTTGTTTCAAGAGCACTACTCTCCAGTATGTACAAATACGTAACAACAAATCCCACCATTATGTACAACTGTATCGCACCAACAAGAGATGTGAAAAAAACTGTGAGAATACATATACTTGAGTCTTTTTATATGTGCCATCAAAATTCCCTCCAAACGATTGTAGCAATTGCACTCCAATCAGAATTTTATAAAGAGCCCATTAAATAAGAAAAATTTTAAAAAGAACTGTTTTCCAGAATAATGATTTTGAAATTGTGGTCTCAATATATATTTTAGAACTTCAGCTCTTCCTTAGAAAAATAAAACAAGATAATAGTATTGTAGAAAGGTAGAATAAAATTGAGATTATAAGAGCATTTTCACCATATTTATTAAAATACAAAGTAAAATAATTCATTGTTCATATGACAGATTAGGTATATGCTATACTTGCATATGCATCTGGTAACTATTAACTGTTGAATTTGTAATTCAATAAAATTTCATGGTCTAATGAATTATTTTTTACTGTCAGCAAGGTTTCACAGTCATTTCAGGATTACTAGTTGAGGAAGGTTAAAATCATAGCTCCATGTGATTGATTTGGTCAGATTTTAATGAGATATGAGATATTAGCTCTCACATTTCTAGGACTTGTAGTTTGCACAGTGGCTTTGCTGCTAACCACAGATCTTTGAAAAGACCACTTGTTTAACGGGGATATTTCACAATCTCTTTATCCTAACCACACGGTTCCCCCAACAGTTTCCTCAAATACAACAGGTACATAGATTAAAAACTGCTCTCGCCAGTTGTTTTACCTTTGTTTTGCTGAATCCATATTTTGAGGTAAGTTTGATGGTAGATTAAACAGAGAACAGTGCTCTGTATAAACAAGCGTTCTTATACTATCTATGAAAGAGTTTAAGATACGAATGTGTCTGCATTTATCAGTGCATTGTGCAGAAGCACTTCTATGAACCTATTTCTGAAACCCAGCCAGTTTTTCTTAGAATTTTCTACCTGTTTTTATCATAAATCTACTGTACTATTAAATTTCTCTTAGTTCCCCATACTCTTAAAAAGAAAGCATAATTCATTTCAAAGAAAACCTTTCCAGAGTAATAATCACTTAGCATAGAAATGATTTTAGTTTTTATATAGATAAGTTTTTCTAAATAAATAATTTCTATGCCCTTTATGTAATGTACCAAACACACCTGTTGAATGATAGTTTTGCAATGCAGGAATTTCCATTATAAAAACCTGTGAGATACAATCAAACACATTTAAAGAATTAACACCCTTAGATCGTAATGGGGAGATAACTTCTAATTATTGTTTAATTTCTTGGTTGAGAATCTTTGGCATGTATAATATAAATTGACTGAATTTATGCAATTAATATTATTAGCACTTAGCTTTTTTACAGTTTTGTTATTAGGACCATAAATTAATATGCAATGTGTGACATGATCCTGCAATCTTCAGTCAAATCCATTATTAAGCATCAGATCCTCCCTTAAAAATGTATGGGTTCTTTGAATTGATTACTTCTCACTTAAACTATTTTTTCCAATAATATAAGTCTCAGGGGATTGTTCTAAGACAAATATTCCTTTTTATTTTCAATGAGATCATTGGATTTTTAAACATCCATCCCAAATTTCTTGTGTTACTTAACTGTCTTAGCAATGGCCAATATTTATTTAGTGTTTTCTGCATACCAGATTCTGGGATAAGCTCTTCCATGAATTATCACATTTAATGCTCACAAACTCAGGAGGAAGAAGCTCTTTATGTAATTTAATCGAGGGAAAATGAATGCAGGCAGAGAAAGTGGTTGCGCTCTGACAGTCAGTCAGCAGAAGGACACTGATGGCATTAGTCACCCAGGGAGAGAAAGCAAGAATAACTCACATAGATTTCCCCATTGCTTGAATATTCAGTGTTTCATCTCACCTGCTTGAGTATCTCATCACAGTGTCTGAGACAGGCACCCAGACAGACTGATTTCATCTTCCAGTGTTTAGACAAGCAATGTTAACTAATAACACTCCTAAACTTGCAACTTGTTCCAAAGTTGTTCTTGTTGTTTTTATTCTTGTTACCAAATGAAAAGAAGCAACATTCAGTACTAATTATTTATTATGATCTACTTAAAAATATCATGAGTGGCATTAATCTTGAACAAAAACTAGGTACAGATTCAGCACTTTTGCAATAGTACGAGGTTTTTTTTACATGATACTGTTTATAAAAAAGCTTTTATAAATATATATAATGCATGTAATATAGTTAATAGAGCATGCAAAGAGTTTTGCTGAGCTAATAAATCCAACCCTAAAAGTACCCCCACCACATGATGATATGGGTGACTTTCTGGCAGCCACCCAGAAGCATGGAGCTCTGCATGTGCAGTAATCTGTCCTTTGTGTAAAAAGACAATTTTGCTGACAGTGTTGGTTTTTGCACAGAAGTCCTAGTTGTCAGCAGGACTTGAGATGATTCAAGACAATTACATGAAATGCACTTTAGAAAGAAGAGTGTACAAGATTTGCCTATAGAAAGACATGAACTAATTATAATTTGAAGAGAGAGATAACACTAGTTCCACTCTTTTTAAGTCTGGGGAAGATGAGTCACTAATAATGATCAAGGGGAAAAAGTCATTCTGTCCCAATTATAACATGGTAGACACTGAGCATGAATTCAGTCATCTCAGGGGAGAGAGAGCAAGAGAAATGGAAGTAGATAAAGGAAAAAGAAAGGCAATGGCTATGTGGGAAGTACAGAAGAAAGTTCAGCAGTTAGAGAAATTGAAACCATAAGGACTCTTTCATTGTTTTTAAGAGTAAGAGAAATATGATGAGAAAGGGGAAATTGTTGAAAATGCATAGAAAGAATGTGAGTCAAGCCATCGTTCTAACTGCAGATACAAGGCAGGGAGGCACTGAAAATAAAGGTGACCAAACGCATGTACATCCCAGTGAGCCCCTGGGTGTGGAAAGAGGATGGCAGGAGGCCACTCCGCTCTGCCGGGTGGGAAGGCCTGTTTCACCCGGGCAGAGCTCCCCAGCATGGCGACGCTGGGCGGGACTCACTGCCTCACACGGCACCCGAGTACCTTCACTGATGAACTTCCTTCCCGTGTGACCCATAGAACTGCTTCCTGCCCCTTTCCCCAGGACTTCCTGTAGCTCTCAGCTTCCTCAGGTCCAGGGCTCTCTCTGCTTCGTGGGCTCCCCAGGTTTCCTGGTGGTTATGTTTCTCACTCAACCTCTTTTTGGACTCTGATTTTAAGCAAGGTTCGCCTTTGCCTTGTTGGATTCCAAATACACAAAGATTCCACATTGACTCTGTCCTTGTGCTGACACTTCAGGACAATATTTACTCCCTGTGCATATTTTCTCTTTATTTCTCTTGCTTTCTATAAATTTCTCTGGAATCCTAACACATTCTTTGTAGTTTTGTTGTTTCTTCGTACATAAGTTTGCATTCAAATTATGCTATATTTTATGTGTGCAGGAATCCTGCTTTCCTCAAACTGTGTAAAAATTAATAATCTTTGATAGTCCACTATTATCTAAGTTTTAGGTTTGGTGTAAGAGATACTGTTTGAGACTAAAGCTGTTTATACAAATTAAACGCGTGAGTTCCTTGTCTTCACCAGATGAACGCTTTGATCCCTGTTTTGGCCTGAAAGCAAAACGTCACCTTGACAGAATCCATGCCCACACTTCAGTAGGCCGCTGCTGTCTTGACCGCTGTCTGCCTTTTTTCTTATCATCATCCTAATGGACAGGGTATAGTCCATGGGTGAATTTGGTGACATGTTTCATAAGGCCAAAGAAAATCTGTGCTTGTATGTAAGATATCTTTACTAGACAACTATTTAAAAGAACCCAATGGAGTAATCCTTCAATCTTTTCTTTCCCTTCTTTCCCAAATTTCATCACTTCCCAGTCTTGTTACTTTTTCTCTTGTTACCCCACTGCCTCTCACTAACTGTCCCTGCCGTGCTCTCTAGTTCAGGAGCATTGATATCACACTGTTTCTATGACACGTTTTCCATGTGCCAACCATCACATCACATGTCCCAGCGCAAATTGAAAAGTCTCCCTATCGCTTCCAAAAACACATGGCAAGGAACTGCAGGACGACAATGGGGTAGCATTTGCGGCTTTCGTTTCTCTCCTTTTAGGTATTTCCATCTTTATAACCTGATGACATGATTATACTTCCATCTATCGTGGGAAGGAGAAGATCAACTTCTTACTCACCTCCTCTCAGTGAGGTTCCACATGTGTGCTCTTGGGACAAATGGCACTTCTGTAAAAGAAAAGATGTCAAACCTGCCAACTGACACTGGGAGATACACACAAAAGGATTTCTAATTTTTTAGAAAGTCTTCTCTTTGTTAACCATGTACATGATTCCTTCCTCTGGTTCTTTGAAACCTGTTCATGAAGAAGTAGTTGAGAGAAGGAGCAAGAACCAGCCTCCTCCTTAGTGAAATCGGGAAGGAGATTGAGCCTCACATGCCAAGGCTGGACTGAATGACCAGAAAGAAGCCAACAAGGACTCGGTGTCACCGAGATGGGCATCTCCACACAGACCTCACCTCAGAGGCAATCTGTACGGGAGTTGTGAGAATTCACAGGAAAGAAGTAAAGAAGTTAGTAAGCCAGTCTTCCCAGATTCAGGCCACAGAGGGGCGAAGGCAAGCGCCATCGTTCCTCCAGAGGGCCTGCTGCCTTGGGTGGACTTGGGCAGCTGTCCGGGAAGACTTGCCGCAGATGGAATCGTCCCTCTTTTAACATGTGCCGTGGAGAAAGCCACTTAAACGTTTATCTAATCCATGTTTTTTTATCTTACATGTGCCACTCACTCTGCTAAGCACCAAATAAAGAGGAGTGAACTCAAACAAAAAGCACCGACGTATAATCTCACACTCTCTTGAGCCCAGTGTGGAGGGTGGTGGAGACGAGGCCCCGGGGGCAGCCAGCAGTGCTGAGCATCCCTGATCCCCGGGCACTGCACCGCCCTGCAGCTGGCCACCGTGTCACCGAAGGGGCCTCAGCCGACTGGAGAGTGCGGTCCATCGCCTTGTTCCCTGGAGACTCCAGCTGTGCACCCTGCGGTCTTCACCAGAGCTCCCCAGGGAGCCAGGGAAACCCGCGGGCTGAGGGCGCGGCTGCAGCCCTCCCCCAGCATGCTGGTGGCCAGCGCCTCCTGTGTGTGGCAGGCCACGCAAACTGAGCGGGAGGAAAGAAGGACTCACAGACACTGTGCAGCCGCTCAGGAGAACCAGGTTCAGTTTCTCTCTGCTCTGCTGGCCCAGGCGACACCTCTTCAGCATAAATATTCCCATGTCCTCAAGCATGGCCGCTCTCTCTTCCTAGGGGACCTTATCCCTGACACACACACGCCTTCCACGCCTCCTGTCTGTTCTCCTGCTCCTCAAGGTCAGAGCACATTGTCATTTACAGTCACCAGTTCATTCCAGTTGCTTCTCACCACCTACTTTGTGATTTGTTCTGGAACCTTCCCAGACACAGAAGACCCGGTCTCTCTACAGACAACCCTGGGCTCCCCTCTCTCTGCAGCTGTAATTAATCCCCATCTCATACCTGAGCTGCCGCAATCAATAGTTTCTGAATCTTATGATCCCCTTGTAAACACTGGCAAAAATCAATGAGATTTCCATACGGGGGGGGGGGGCGAGGAACACTCAAGCAGATGCTGTTGGTGATGAGTTCCTTACAGAGCGCCAGGTAAACAGGGGGCGCTCCTGCCGCTTTTATGCATAATGAGGCATTTACACAAACGACGTGCACACGGCTCGTCTAAATGCCCGGCCCGGATAATATTCAAGCTTCCAGCTTAACAACTGCGTACTAGTGCTGACGGGAGACCCTCTGCCCCAGGCCGATGTGCCTACTCACGTGCATTCAAGGCCTTCAAGGAGGTTTCTTTGGTTCTTATATTTGTTTGCTTTGTTTTGTTTTTATATTTAACCCTCTCCCTTTGAAACCCATTTGTGGTCAGTGTCAGAGACTGATAGTTGTCTTAATGTCTCACTGTTGGAGAACATGCCTGGGTTTGTGTATTTGTTAGTGACTGACTTTCTTTGAAGTGATCTGTGAGGTTTTTGCTATTTTTATTCTAAATGCATTGACCATTTCTCATTGGGGCATGTGCTCTCAAGCTTGGGTACATGTCACTTTATCTAATAAACATGTTCCTGGCACACAGTGCATAAATTGAATTATAACAAACTGAATCATATGTTTAAATGCCTGAGGGGCTCTCATTTTAGGAAATGAATCAGATTCTGAATTTTAAGTAAATTTTTACCTCCTAATTTTTATTTTCTGATAATATAGGTTTTCACTTGGTTCGTGTTATTTTTGGTAATACTTACAACACATTATTAAATTCACTGAGGAATTTTTAAAGAGTGGTTGAAGGAGAAGGTTCTGG
Source organism: Sciurus carolinensis (assembly GCF_902686445.1). Taxonomy (NCBI): domain Eukaryota; kingdom Metazoa; phylum Chordata; class Mammalia; order Rodentia; family Sciuridae; genus Sciurus; species Sciurus carolinensis. Next base: position 5,641,757 of record NC_062219.1, on the reverse strand, counting down.
GAAGATGGTGGAGTGGGAAGCACCAGGAATTTCCCCTGCTGGACAACACTGGCCCTGGCAGAATGTCTGAGGTGCCTATTTCCAACCTCTGGAATCCGTTTTAAGGATTGCAACTTTTAGGGGAAAGTTTCGAAGGTAAAGTTGGTCAACTTTGGTCAATTCCAGCTGGGAGCAGGGCAGAGCTACCCATCCCCCAGCCCTGTGGCAGGCAGCTGTGCACCTGTTCCTGGAGCAGAAGGGACCCTGGCCTCCAAACATGGAAGCTGCCTTCCTCTTGTTGTGATCTTGGAGTTACACAACCCAGGGCTCAGCTGTTATGGAATCTCTCTCCCTGCTGTGGGAGCCCCTCTCCCTCTGGCAGAAGCCATTTCCAGGGCCAATACCCCTTTCTTCCCTTTTCTCTCCTTTCCTTTTCTTATTTTCTCCCCCAACCCACCCCTTTCAGGGAACCAGAATTTAAATCCTAGGGCACGGAAAGCAGCCACACCCACAGGGGAATGTAGAAAGTCATCGTTTGTACTCAGGAAAGGCACAGGCTTAAAAGCAGCTGGCAAAGACCTTAAGCTCATGCCAGTCTGATCACCAGCACAGACGCAGACTACATCAATTTCTTTAAAAAATCAAGTGAGTTACTACATTAATGTTAAACTCAAAGGTCCAGTCACCACCACCAACAAGGTCACAGGACACACAGAGATAAAGGAAATTATTGCCTATCAAAGGAAAAAAATAAACCAACAGAATCTATCTGTGAGAATAATGAGGTGGTGGACTAGCTAGACAAATAATTTTCTTAAAATCATCTTAAAGATGCTCAGAGAAATGAAGGAAGATGGGGAGAAAATCAAGAAAACAATACATGAACAGAATGGGAAAATCAATGAGGAGAGAATTTGAAGATAAGACCACTTAAATTATAGTCCAGTGAACAGAGACAAAAAACGATTTAAAGAAAAGTGAACTTCATGTATGTCTAAAAAAGAATAAAAAAATTAAAAAGAGAAAGAAACATAAGTAGAGCCAAGGAGACCAGACCCGTGGGGCACCATAGCATGGACCAACATGCACATTTGGGTGGTTCAAGGAGAAGAGAGGAGAAAGAGATTATTCAAAAAGAAATAAAGGCTAACAATTTTCCAAATTTGATGAAAGACGTAAATATAAGTAGCCCAAAAACTCAATGAATGGAGCCAAATAAACTCAAACCAATGTCCATCACAATTAGATGATTAAAAGATAGTCTTGCAACAACAGCAGAAGAGAAACAGCTCATCCCATACAAAGGGATCTTCTAAGAGTATCAGTGGTTTTCACATCAGGAAATTTGGAAGCGGGAGGTATGGGATGATTTATTGAAAATACTGACAGAAAAAACCCTGTCAACCAAGAATTTTACATCCAGCAAAAACTGTATTTCAGAGGGGTTAAGATATTCTTAGATAAACACAAATTGAGCTTATTACCTTTCAATCTGTCCTGCACGAAATGCTAAAACGAGTTCTGCAGGTTGAAATCAAAGTACACTAGAATGTCCCCAAGGACATGTGTATTGAAGGCTTGGTCCCAGCTGGTGGAGCTGTTGGGAGGTGGTGGGAACCCACTTGCTAATCACCCTCATTCTGCATCATACTGGCTCAACTAATGGCTGCAGGGGCACATAGTCAAACCAATGGTGAGAAGGTTCCAGGAAGGGCAATGCCGAGGCTCACTGGAGTTTACGGTTATGTGAGAATGTGTGTCAGACATTGATAGTCAGCTAGTCCAAGTACTCAAGACATCATAGACCTCGTGTGTCAAAAGGAACGTCTTGTGAGCGTGATATAGATTCGTACTTACACATATTGTATATACACATATCATTTAGCCTTAGAAAAAACAAGATTCTATCATTTGTGACATCATGGATAAAGCTGGAAAGCATTATGCAAAGTGAAATAAGCCAGACTCAGAAAAATACGGCATGATCTTGCCTAGATGGTGAACCCCAAACATTCAAACTCGTGGGAGCAGAAGATGGAATGGTAGTTGCCGGAGACTGGGGGCGGGGCAAGAGTATAAGCTGGTCAAAGAGTATAAGGTTCCTTCTATACGATGAATAAGTTTGGGAAATCTAGACACTCAGCATATGACTGTAGATCATGAGACCGTACTTGAAATTTGCTAAAAGTAGATCTCAACTGTGCTCACCACACAAAGAGGTGAGAGCTAAGTTTACTGGCTTGATTATGGCAATCACCTCACAATATACACATTTAGCAACACGTCATATTGTATAGTCTAATATATATAATGTTTATTTGTCAATTACATCTAAACAAAGCTGCAACAATAAAAAGAAACTTCTTTGAAACATAGTCCATGATATACCGGTGAAGTAGACATTTTAGGTTTATGGTCAACCACCAAAATATTTAACAAGTCAGTCAAATCCCTCACATATGAATAGAAACCTTGAATCTCATAAAATCAATACTGCATGAAAGTCTACTTTGTACTGAGGTCAGAGACACAAGGAAAATTAAGAGGTGGGCTGTGCCTTCATCGTATGGGGGCAAGTTTACAGGGAAGGTCAGCGCAGGCCCAGCCCAGAGGAGCAAGTGGCTCACTTTACCTTGAGCGTCTGGGGTAACTTCCCTGGGGACTAATTTGAACCTTAGAAAAAGTATATGTGATATTTTAATTGATGCTAAAATTGTCCAGAAGTGGCACCTTTTATGCTGTGTGGATGGTAAATCTTTCTTAGTTAATCACAAAAGCATTCTAATAATGATGACCCGTAAGCTGGTGTCCAACGCGCTGGATGCACACCAGGGAGGGGGGAGTCAGTGTCTAGTTCCTCCCTCTCTACTCGGAGGAGAAGTGTGAGTGAAAGATCATACAAAGGAGAGAAACCCATAGGGCCAGGGTTGAAGGAAGCGAACCGGTTGAACTGACTTACACTGGGGGAAAAAAGAAGCAGGGTGAAGGTCCAATTTCGTGGTTAGTCACCACATAGCCACCTGGATCAACTTCAGCCAGACCCAGAGAGCAGGCCAGGCGTCCACCGCTCCCCATTCCATTCTACTCTGGAGAGATCATGAAATCAGAAATAAAGACCTGGCATTCATGTCGGCTTCAGCTCTCCTCTGAGCACATTTAACTACTCCAGCATGGCCCCTCCGTGTGCGCAACCCTGAAAGCAAGCGCACTACTTCAGCTGTTGCAGGCCCCCCAGACCCAGAGGGCTATGCCAGTGTTGGAGGGAAGCCTCTGTGCCCACGGGCTTTTGGGGCCTTCCTTAAGGGTTGGCTGCAGGACTTAACCCCATCACCTCCCAGCCTGAGACAGCACACCCTGCAGGATGGGTAAGATGAGGCTTGAGGAGTTTGCCTGGAAGTGTCTCTTCTCTATATCGGAGTAATGAGTCACCGGAGGGTTGGAACAAGAGCATGTGTGTCGTACTCAGGGAACAGGAGAGCTGCGGTCAGGAACAGCAGCCCGGGTCTGAGGCTTGTCAAGAGAGGGGAAGCTGCTGTTCACTCTCGGAGCTCTTTCTGTGATTCAGACCAAAGACTCGAGATCCTGAACTAGGGCTCGCACAAGAGCCCGAAGAGGAGACAGCGTGGAAGATGGCGCTTGGAAACTCACAAGACGTTTAATAAGTGCGCAGGTGCTCAGGAGTTTCAGCAGTGCTGACAGGTTTGGTGTTACGATAGTGGTGCTGGCTTCAGAAACAGAAGACAAGGGGGACAGGTGGTGGGCCGGATGTGAGCTCAGTCCTGGTCATGGAGTGGAGCTCCACAGGACCCCAGCCGAGCAGGCTCAGAAGGACCATGGAGCAGGCTGTCCATGCCTGCCAGCCAACCAGCTTCCCCTCGCCACTCCCTGCCACCACAGAAGGCAGACTTCCTGTGGCCCTGGGGACTGGATGAGAGTACACTCTTCCCAGTTCAGGGGACAGCTGACAGGCCAGCCAGTGGCCCCTGCACATGGCTCCTGCTCACTGGTTGGTGCAGTGAGACTCGAGCCAGGGGCCTGGTCTCAGGGGGAGCCCCACAAGGAGGGAAGCCTCCTACCAGACACAGCAGGAGAGGGCTCCCCAGCAATCAGCAGGCTCACGGAGGAAGTGGAGGTCGCAAAACAAGTTTCTAGCACAAAGGAGAGGCAGGGGGCCTCATGGAGTCTTAAATTAGGTATTCAAACTGCTGTGTCGTTCAACAGGGGAGAGGTGAGGCAAGACGGAGGTCGCCATGAGTGACATTCACACTTACGGTTTGATCTGTTTCATGGATGGCAGACAACTACCAACACACATGGCCTTAAAATTAGAATGAGGTTGAGAAAACTCAGGCGCTAAGAGTGACAGGGCTGAGCCGAGCAGGAGCCTTAACTGGGACGTTGGAAGCCTGGGGTCTGTCACTGGCTCTGTCAGTGATTCATGACATGGCGTTATACGCAGTCTCCATGCATTAGGGGAAATGGTGGTGAAAACAGTAATTATTTACTCAGCACACTGACTGCCTCGGTATTTATACACTGTACAGCACAGAGAAAAAGAATACCTGCCACCTACCTACCCATTAGGAGTGACGTCTAGAGGGCGGCTTAGGATTCTGGGATGAAAGAGTGCGTGAATAGCAGGGTATCATCCACTTTGATCTGCCCCATCTTTGCTTACGACTCTGGCCATGGTGCCACCTGTCCTTGAGTTTCAGATTCCACGTCCCCTCATTCAGGGCATGTGGAAGAGAAGGCTCGTGGGAAGGGACAATCCATTCTTCAGGGTTTGATAGCACTTTACTCTTGCATGTTTAACGGTGACTCCTTACGCACAAAAATTGTAAAATGAGGTGACTGCATGGCCAACTGCATTTTATTTCTGGAACTTCCTTCCTGAGTTCTTGAGGGAAAATTGGTACCCACCTTAGGCTTGTCCCCTTTACCCATTTCATTTGCTAACTTAGTAAAGAGGAACTAGTTCTTAAAATTCAAAGGGTGTCGTGTTTATTTTCTATACATCTTGTCACTTGCTGTGTATGTTTGTAAACAAATATGTTCCAGATTTTAGGAGACATATGGTTTCTAGCTTGTTTGACTTAATAAGGTAACAGAAGTTCCGTGTTAAATCTGCCTCTAAGGGTTGCACTCTCTCAGTGATTTAATTACTGCTTCAAAGAGTGTCTCATTCAAGGGCAGAGTGGGATTCTCCATCCCTCTCCTCTCCACCTTCTCTTTCCCTTCCAAACACTCGAGAGAGGGACCCTTGCAAAAAGCCTGAGAAAGACGCTAATAACAGAGCAGATAAAGCCTTGGGATATTTTCAGTGGCCACTCCTGTTCTTGCCCAACTTGGAAAAGGTCAGAAAGTCCAGCTTAGGTGCGAGGCTGCTTTCTAAGATGGCTAGGGTCAAGGTCAGAGAGCCCATGAGGGTGTCACCAGCACAGCCTCTTCCTCTGGGCATGGGCTTAACCAAGGGCTCCGAGGAGCCCTTTGGACTCTGAGCAGAAAACACATTCCCGAGCAGGCCGCACTGACCCCAGAGCAGAGCCAGGCTCTGCTGTCCTCTCTGCGGAATGCTCAGTCCCATCACTTAACTGAGAGGGCGAGAGGCCACCAGGGGAGGGAGGCAACTGCCACTCTGGCTCGGAGCCAGATTCCCGGGTCTGGGGAAGCAGGACGTTAATATCTCTTACCTCATCATTTAAGGATGGAGTTAATATTAGCAGAGCATTCGGGACACTGGCGCCTGGCGAGCACTATGCAAGTGGTAAAGAAATGGGCTTTTCCTGGACTGGGATCAAGGCTGCGGTGCCGGCCTGGACTGCGCCTCTTGTGGGGCGAGAAGCCCAGCAGGGTGGTTCAGAGCGACTCAGCAGCCTCAGGAAGGAGTAGGGCTGCACCCATCTTGGGGCCTTCAGATGAAGACCACCTGAAGTGTTAACACTTGTCAACTTTGCAAAGCTGCACAGATGCAGAAAGGCGAGCCAACCTGAGCTTTATGCTTCTGAAGCTTGTTTAGGGACAAGCAGTGGAACATGTGAGAGCAACTCAAGAATGCACAAAGCCACATCCCCAGTACCACACTTGTGACCCCCACGGAGGAAGCTCCTGCCTTGACTGCGACTCTAGCCTGGTTTTATCTGCTTCATCGCTGTCGTTAGTGTGTTGGTCACCTCCCAGCTTTAAATGCTGGATTATACTTTGGGCTCATAGTCCAGATAAAATACCCAGCACCGTGGGTTTCTGTTTCCACACATAACGGGCAGATGTTCATCATCTCCAGGGTTGGCCAAGCCTCTGGCTTCCTTCCTAAGGCACGTTTTGTGGAGTATTAATCTTCCTGTTCGTGGCATGAGAAAAATAATATACTCCTTTTGTTTTAAATACATATGATAGAGCAGTGCTTCAAAATCGCTTCCAGAATAGGTAGTCTTAGAGGTGAAGGCTGTGCTTTGTGTGCCCTGGGATGAATCGTGAGATAAGATAGGAGAGAAGCTACCCTGGGGACTGACCTCCTGTTGGAGTATTTTTGAAAAGGCCGGGCTAGGCTGCAACTCCCACTGGCCTTCCAGAAGCATCTTCCCTGTTGTGCCCCAGATCTGGCGCATCTCCCTCGTTCACTGTTCACTGGCCTGTGAGTAAGCGAGGCTCATGTCTGTCATCCTGGTCACCTTTCCTTAGCTCCTTGGTCCTTGGTGTGTGAAATGGCACAGTAGTGGCCCCATGCGTGGGAGGCACGTGCCCCCAAAACCTGGTCAACTTCATGTCACAAAGATATTTGTCCCCAGGCTCATGGGACAATTGGTCAAGAAGGTGGTGGATACCGATATTGTCTTACTCAACACGTCAGCTCCAAGTCTGTGCAGGACAGGATGTCTTTCCTCTTCTCTTCAACCAGAGTAGGTCTGTTTTGTTGTTGTTGTTGTTTAATATATTGTGGACTTCTGTAATAATAATGGTTTTAAGCAAAGAACTCAGAATGGAGTTTGCAGGAGCTGATTTCATGACATCCCCAGCTTGTTCTGGTGATAAGGGAGCCCCATCCTGTGGGAGAACAAGCTAGACCCAGGGCCGCCCGTGCCTGGCCTTGTCCCTGCATCATGGGGACCTTGTCATACCTCTCTAAACCCTGACAAGCCCCAAGAAGCATCTGTCTGTCAGTCTTCAAGAACAGAAATGGGGTTTGAAGACTGAAATGGAAACTGTTCTAATCCAACAGCTGTAGGGCTAGTCTTCCATTTTCTGTGTTAGAGTCATGAAATAAAAACAGTATTCCTACAAACTTAAGAAACAGCCACCCTTGCCCACACACCAGGTTCAGCAGGTGTCCTCAGGTGTCCTCAAAAATGAATGGATGCTTGAAATGCAGTTCTTGGTTCACATATTTAACCTCATCAAAACTCAGTCTAATTAAGAGATAAAAATCGTAACTATTCACAAGGAAGCACTTTGTGAGCCATAAACCACTGGACACAGGTCATTCTTTTCTTTCTTCCTATTTCTTGACCAAGCCTCTATCACGTTGAGATGGCCTTGCACTGCAGTGCCAGGAGTATGCGTATGTCATTGCTAATGTTATGGTTCCTTTTATTTCTAAATCATCATCTGTCACCCCATGTGCCGGCTCTGGTTATCCTGGGCTTCTCTGATGCACATGATAGGCTCTCTCACGTTTGGCTCGCCTCATGGTTGTGGCTTCTTGGGTAGTTCTCCCTGTCCAATGATCCAGAATTGTTGGGAGCTTTCTGTGTTTGCTCTAAAGGGGCCACATATGTGAATTTCACGTTTCTCAGTCAAAAAATGACCCATCAGGGACTCATTTCCCAAGTTTGTTTGTTTGTCTTAAACAATAGTGCATTCATTTTATTCTTCATGATGCTCTTTTTGAGGTTAATTTATAAAAGCAGAGGGGTTTGGAAGAAAGAAAGTAGTCCTTTGTGAGTGTCTGTTTCCACTGATGCAGGTTTTCATGTTACTGGATTCCAACTGCAGGCATTTAACTTGGCCTCTACTCTGACCAAGAGGATCAGAAAAATTTCTAGCAAAACCTATTCAGAACATTTCAATAGAGTCTTTGGAGAAAAGAACAGACAAACTTACACATTCTTCTTCCACTTCATGATGTATTTGTGACTTGGGACATGCTTGTAGTCCGCATTTCAGGTCCAGCTACTACATTTTAAAAATGTACTCACCCTTGTATTTTATTTTCTATTCTTTTCCCCAGCTTTATTGAAGAGTAATTGGTAAACAAAAATTGAACATTACTAAGGTATACAATTTGGTGAGTTTGAACATATACATGCACTTATGTTACCATTACCAAAATCAAGGTAATAAACAGTCATCATCTTCAAAACTCTCCTTTGTGTGTGCATAGCAAGAATATTTAACATAAGATCTAACCTCTTAACAAACATTAAGATGCACAATAACTTGTTAATTGTGTGGTACAGCAGATCCCTGGAATCACTTGTGCTGACTAGCCATAGTTTTATACCTTGGAATGACTCCCCACATCCCCAACCCCCAGTAACCATCAATCTATCTTTGCTTCTACATGTTACTGTTTTTAGATGCCTCATGATTCCATGCAGCATTTATCTGTCTGTGATTGACTTATAATCTAGCATAACATCTTCTAGATCCATCCATATTATCACAAATGACAGAATTTCCCTCTGTTTTAGACAGAAGAGTATCCTATTGTATACCACGTTTTCTAATCCACAGTCAATAGACATTTGGGTTGTTTCCATGTCTTGGTCATCATAAATAATTCTGCAATAAACACGAGAGTGCAGCTAACTCTTCAAGATCCTGATTTCAAATCTTTTTTTTTTTTTATTATAAAATTGTAAACAAATGGGATACATGTTGTTTCTCTGTCTGTACATGGCGTAAAGGCATACCATTTGTGTAATCATAAATCTACATAGGGTAATGTTGTTTGATTCATTCTGCCATTTTTTCCCTTCCCCCCCTCCCCTCCCACCCTTCCCCTCCATCTATACAGTCCTTCCTTCCTCCATTCCTGCCCCCCTCCCTAAACCCAACTCCAACCCCAACACTAACCCTTCCCACCCCCCATTATGTGTCATCATCAACTTATTAGCAATATCATTCTTCCTTTGGTTTTTTGAGATTGGCTTATCTCACTTAGCATGATATTCTCCAGTTTCATCCATTTGCCTGCAAATGCCATAATTTTATCGTTCTTTATGGCTGAGTAATATTCCATTGTATATATATACCACATTTTCTTTATCCATTCATCAATTGAAGGACATCTAGGTTGGTTCCACAATCTGGCTATTGTGAACTGAGCAGCTATGAACATTGATGTGGCTGTATCTCTGTAATATGCTGATTTTAAGTCCTTTGGGTATAGGCCAAGGAGTGGGATAGCTGGGTCAAATGGTGTTTCCATTCCAAGTTTTCTAAGGAATCTCCACACTGCTTTCCAGAGTGGCTGCACTAATTTGCAGCCCCACCAGCAATGTAAGAGTGTACCTTTCTCCCCACATCCTCGCCAACACCTGTTGTTGGTTGTATTCTTGATAATTGCCATTCTAATTGGGGTGAGATGGAATCTTAGGGTGGTTTTGATTTGCATTTCTCTTATTACTAGAGATGTTGAACATTTTTCCATATGTTTGTTGATTGCTTGTAGATCTTCTTCTGTGAAGTGTCTATTCATTTCCTTAGCCCATTTGTCGATTGGATTATTTACATTCTTGGTGTAGAGTTTTCTGAGTTCTTTATAGATTCTGGAGATTAGCGCTCTATCTGAAGTATGTTTGGCAAAGATTTTCTCCCACTCTGTAGGCTCTTTCTTTGCATTGCTGATAGTTTCCTTTGCTGAGAGAAAGCTTTTTAGTTTGAATCTATCCCAGTTATTAATTCTTGCTTTTATTTCTTGTGCTATGGGAGTCCTGTTGAGGAAGTCTGGTCCTAAGCCGACATGTTGAAGCTCTGGACCTACTTTTTCTTCTATAAGATGCAAGGTCTCTGGTCTGATTCCGAGATCCTTAATCCATTTTGAGTTTAGTTTCGTGCATGGTGAGAGATATGGGTTTAGTTTCATTCTGTTGCATATGGATTTCCAATTCTCCCAGCACCATTTGTTGAAGAGGCTATCTTTTCTCCATTGCATATTTTTGGCCCCTTTGTCTAGTATGAGAAAATTGTATTTATTTGGGTTTGTGTCTGTGTCCTCTATTCTGTACCATTGATCCACCTTTCTATTTTGGTACCAATACCATGCCGTTTTTGTTACTATTGCTTTGTAGTAGAGTTGAAGATCTGGTATTGCGATACCCTCTGCTTCACTCTTTCTGCCAAGGATTGCTTTAGCTATTCTGGGTTTTTTATTCTTCCAGATGAATTTCATAATTGCTTGCTCTATTTCTGTAAGGTACATCATTGGGATTTTAATTGGAATTGCGTTGAATCTCTATAGCACTTTTGGTAGTATGGCCATTTTGACAATATTAATTCTTCCTATCCAAGAACATGGGAGATCTTTCCATCTTCTAAGGTTTTCTTTAATTTCTTTCTTTAGTGTTCTGTAGTTCTCATTGTAGAGGTCTTTCACCTCTTTTGTGAGATTGATTCCCAAATACTTTATTTTTTTCGAAGCTATTGTGAATGGGGTAGTTTTCCTAATTTCTCTTTCTGAAGATTCATCGCTTATATATAAAAATGCCTTAGATTTATGTGCATTGATCTTATATCCCGCTACTTTACTGAATTCACTTATGAGATCTAAAAGTTTTCTGGTGGAATTTCCTGGTTCCTCTAAGTATACCATCATATCATCAGCAAATAGGGATAGTTTGAGTTCTTCTTTTCCTATTCGTATCCCTTTAATTTCTTTGGTCTGTCTAATTGCTCTGGCTAGAGTTTCAAGGACGATATTGAATAGAAGTGGTGAAAGAGGGCATCCCTGCCTTGTTCCAGTTTTTAGAGGGAATGCTTTCAGTTTTTCACCATTTAGAATGATATTAGCCATGGGTTTAGCGTAGATGGCCTTTACAATGTTAAGGAATGTTCCCACTATCCCTAATTTTTCTAGTGTTTTGAGCATGAAGGGGTGCTGTATTTTATCAAATGCTTTTTCTGCATCTATCGAAATAATCATGTGATTCTTGACTTTAAGTCTATTGATATGGTGAATGACATTTATTGATTTTCTGATGTTGAACCAACCTTGCATCCCTGGGATGAAACCCACTTGATCATGGTGCACTATCTTTTTAATATGTTTTTGTATGCGATTTGCTAAAATTTTGTTTAGAATTTTTGCGTCGATGTTCATTAAGGATATTGGTCTGAAATTTTCTTTCCTCGATGTGTCTCTGTCTGGTTTAGGAATCAGGGTAATATTGGCTTCATAGAATGAGTTTGGGAGAGTTCCCTCCTCTTCTATTTTCTGGAATACTTTGAGAAGTATTGGAATGAGTTCTTCTTTAAAAGTTTTGTAGAACTCGGCTGAGAACCCATCTGGTCCTGGACTTTTCTTTGTTGGAAGGCTTTTGATGACTTCTTCTATTTCATTACTTGAAATTGGTCTATTTAAATTGTGTATGTCCTCCTCGTTCAGTTTAGGTAATTCATATGTCTCTAGAAACCTGTTGATGTCTTCGAAATTTTCTATTTTGTTGGAGTATAGATTTTCAAAATAGCTTCTAATTATGTTTTGTATTTCGGTTGTGTCTGTTGTGATATTTCCTTGTTCATTCCGAATTTTAGTGATTTGGGTTTTCTCTCGTCTTCTCTTTGTTAGTGTGGCTAAAGGTTTATCAATTTTGTTTATTTTTTCGAAGAACCAACTATTTATTTTGTCAATTTTTTGTATTGTTTCTTTCGTTTCAATTTCGTTGATTTCAGCTCTCAGTTTAACTATTTCCTGTCTTCTACTACTTTTGGTGTTGGTCTGTTCTTCTTTTTCTAGGGCTTTGAGCTGTAGTGTTAGGTCATTTATTTTTTGAGTTTTACTTCTTTTATTGAATGCACTCCATGAAATAAATCTTCCTCTAAGTACCGCTTTCATAGTGTCCCAGAGATTTTGATATGTTGTTTCTTTGTTCTCGTTTACCTCTAAGAATTTTTTAATTTCCTTCCTAATATCTTGTTATCCATTCATCATATAGTAGCATATTGTTTAATCTCCAGGTGTTGGAGTAGTTTCTGTTTTTTACTCTTTCATTAATTTGTAACTTCAATCCATTATGATCTGATAGAATACAAGGTAGTGTCTCTATCTTCTTGTATTTGCTGACATTAGCTTTGTGGCATAATATATGGTCTATTTTAGAGAAGGATCCATGTGCTGCTGAGAAGAAAGTGTATTCGCTCTTGGTTGGATGGTATATTCTATAAATGTCTGTTAAGTCTAAATTATTGATTGTGTTATTGAGATCTATGGTTTCTTTGTTCAATTTTTGTTTGGAAGATCTGTCCAGTGGTGAGAGAGGCGTGTTAAAATCACCTAGTATTATTGTGTTATGGTCTATTTGGTTTCTAAAATTGAGAAGGATTTGTTTAACATACATGGATGAGCCACTGTTTGGGGCATAGATGTTTATGATTGTTATATCTTGCTGATTTATGCTTCCCTTAAGCAGCATGAAATGTCCTTCTTTATCCCTTCTAACTAACATTGGCTTGAAGTCCACATTATCTGAAATGAGGATGGATACTCCAGCTTTTTTGCTGAGCCCATGTGCATGGTATGTTTTTCCCCATCCTTTCACCTTTAGTCTATGGGTGTCTCTTTCTATGAGATGAGTCTCTTGCAGGCAGCATATTGTTGGATCTTTCTTTTTAATCCAATCTGCCAGTCTATGTCTTTTGATTGATGAATTCAGGCCATTAACATTCAGGGTTATTATTGAGGTATGATTTGTATTCCCAGTCATTTGGTTCATATTTAAAATTTTTGACACATCTTGGTTCCTCCTTTATTTGACAGTTCCTTTAGGATAATTCCTCCCTTTGCTGATTTGCTTCTTTGTTTTTTATCTCTTCCTCATGAAATATTTTGCTGAGAATGTTCTGTAATGCTGGCTTTCTTTTTGTAAATTCTTTTAGCTTTTGTTTATCATGGAATGATCTTATTTCATCGTCAAATTTGAAGGTAAGTTTTGCTGGGTATAAGATTCTTGGTTGGCATCCATTTTCTTTCAGAGCTTGAAAAATGTTGTTCCAGGCCCTTCTAGCTTTTAGGGTCTGGATTGAAAAATCTGCTGATATCCGTATTGGCTTCCCCCTGAATGTAATTTGGTTCTTTTCTCTCATAGCCTTTAAAATTCTGTCTTTATTTTGTATGTTAGGTATTTTCATTATAATGTGCCTTGGTGTGGGTCTGTTGTAATTTTGTGTATTTTGAGTCCTATAAGCCTCTTGGACTTGATTTTCCATTTCATTCTTCAGATTTGGGAAATTTTCTGATATTATTTCTTCAAATAGATTGTTCATTCCTTTGGTTTGTTTCTCTAAGCCTTCCTCAATCCCAATAATTCTCAAATTTGGCCTTTTCATGATATCCCATAATTCTTGTAGATTCTGTTCATGATTTCTCACCATCTTCTCTGTTTGTTCAACTTTGTTTTCGAGGTTAAATATTTTTTCTTCAATATCTGAAGTTCTGTCTTCCAGCTGTTCTATCCTATTGGTTATGCTTTCTATGGAGTTCTTAATTTGGTTTATTGTTTCCTTCATTTCAAGGATTTCTGTTTGGTTTTTTTTCAATATCTCTAACTCTTTATTGAAATGATCTTTTGCTTCCTGAATTTGCTCTGTTAACTGTCGATTGGTGCGATCGTTCAATGCCTGCATTTGCTCTTTCATCTCATCGTTTGCTTCCCTAGTCATTTTAATTATGTACATTCTGAACTCCCTTTCTGTCATTTCTTCTGCCATGCTGTCGTTGGATTTTATTGATGTAACATGTAGATTTGTTTGGGGCATTTTCTTCCCTTGTTTTCTCATATTGTTCAGGGATCAGTGGGTCATTAAGATATTGCAGATTTCCTCTATCAACTTATAATGTCCCTGAAGATTGCTAGTATATCCCCTCTTATCCTTCAGTAGCCTGAAGTCTTGGAGGAGGTTGATAATGCAGAGCTCCACGAAGAAGCTGCCTCTCTAGGTGTGGTAACCCTCAGGTGGCGTATATTCCCTGCTAGTGGGCGGAGGTGCCTCCACTTGTTGACCAATGGTCATCCAATGGGGAAGTAGACTGTGGGCTGAGGCAAGGCCTGTTTGTGCCTATGTCTCCGGCTTTACTGTCCCTGTGGGAAAACCTCCCCCGGCTGGGAAGAGTCACTCGGTGGGGACGTCTCACTAGTCAGTTGCCCTCCTAGAGGTTCCCCTCAATCTACAACTACCACCTGGGCTGGGCTGTCTTCTTCTGCAACGATCCCAGGGGCCCGGACCTACGTCCTGGGCCTGGGAGCCTCACCCTTCGCAGGCGTGTCTCCTTAGGCTGCCTCTCCCAGAGAATCTGCCCGCCGCCCTGGAAACTTCGCTCTGCCCCTAGGCGTGTCTCTGTGCGGCTCTTCCAGCAAGAAGCCACCTAGCTCCTGGGACCCTGCTCTGCACCAATCGCCTGGCTATGCAGCCCCTCCCCTGAGCCACCACCTGGAGCCCCGTACAATAGCTCCGAGACACAGAGACCCGCCACACACCTCCTCCTCCGGACAGCCGCCCGGTTTCCGACGCAGTCACTAGGAGTCCAAGCAACTCACTTCGGGTCTCCTCCTCCCGCCAACCACCCATAGCCCTAGGCAGTCACTCCAAGTCCAAGTGACCCGCCCTGTTCCTCCTCCTCCTCCTTGGGGTAGCCCCCCAGGTGTTCAGGAACGGTGGCTCCGAGACCAGGTGACTCACCACGCTCCTCCTCCAGGCAGGCCACCGGTGTTCAGGAGCGGTTGCTTTTAGTCCAATCAGCTCACCACTCGCCTCCTCCTCTGGCAACCGCCTGTGGTTCTGATGCAGTCACTCCCAGGCTAAGCGTCCCACCGCTCTCCTCCTCCAGGCAGGCCACCAGTGTTCTGGAGCAGCTGCTCCGAGTTCAAACAGCTCGTCACGCAGCTCCTCCTTTGGCAACCGCCCGCAGCTCTGATGCAGTCACTCCCAGGTCAAGCAACACGCCGCGCTCCTCCTCCTCCTCCGGGCAACCTCCCGGCACTCAGGAGCGTTCGCTCTGGGTTCAAACAGTTTACCACGCAGCTCCTCCTCTGGCAACCGCCCGTGGCTCTGATGCAGTCACTCCCAGACCAAGCGACCCGCCGCGCTTCTCCTCCTCCTCCGGGCAACCCCCCGGTGTTCAGAAGCGGTTGCTCTGGGTCCAAACAGCTCGCCACTCAGCTCCTCCCCAGGCAGCCACCCGGAGCCCCAGCGGCTGCTCGAGTCCAAGCGCTGTGCTGAGCCGCCTCCTCTACGATGATCCCAGTTGTCCGTGTTCACCGCTGCCGTGGGGGGAGGGGCATCTCGCCGAGCAACTCCACTTCACAAATTCCCTGCGTTCCGGGGCTACCGCCCCATCCAGGACGCCTCCCCAACAGGAGAGACTCACCCGGCGGCTTTGAGTTGGTCCCAAGTCTCTCACTATCTCCTCTTTTGAATCCTGTGTCCTGGAGCAACGTGAAATGCAGCTGCCCTCTAGTCCGCCATCTTGGCCCGCCCTGATTTCAAATCTTTGAGATGCATACCCAGGCATGGAATTACTGGATCATATGGTACTTCCATTTTTAGTTTTTTGAGGAATCTTCATGTTTTCCATAGTAATTGCCCCAACTTACATTGCAACCAACAGTGTATAAGAGTTCCAACTTCCCCATAAACTCCTTTCACTTATGTTGTTATAGCAGGTATAAAGTGTGAAGTGATGTCTCATGCGGTTTAGATTTGCATTGCCAAGATGACTATTGATGTTAAACATCTTATCATATATTGTTGGCCACTTGTATGTCTTCTTTGGAGAAATTTCTATCAAAGTTCAAGTTTTAATTCGACTCTTTGGGTTTTTATTATTAAGTCAAAGGAATTTATACATACATGAAGTATGTATTTTGAAAATTAACCCCTTATCATATATAAATGCTTTCTCCTATTTTTAAGTATCCTCTCCCTTTGCTTTGGTTACCTTTTTACTCTGTTGATTGTTTTCTTTTCCTCGAAAACATAGAAGAGGTATAAAGGGGGGAAAGGATGGACCAACTTTGACTGTTTAATTAGGCCTTTCCTTATTTCTTTTAATCAGGAAAAATGTATATCATAAGAAATGAATTAACAAAGAAGAATCAGTTCTGTAAGACCTCACCTAGACCTTAAGTTAAAGTTCCTGGATTCTAGATCCAACCATGTGGCCTTGGGCATGTGAGTATATGTTAATTCTGTACCTGGGCTTAGTGCCATAAGGAAAACCCCACTTTCTAGAAAAGATACCAAAACTGAAAAACATACATAAAAAAAAAAACTGAATTTGATTTTCCCAGGGGAATTATATTAAAATGGAGCAAAAGCTTTGTAATTGCAGAACTGATGTCCAACTTTTTATGGAAATTACAACAAATACTGATACCCTTCTCAGGACTCTCCATACACTTTTGAGGCAGTTCAAAAATCAAAATATGAAATTTTGAAACTACAAAAGTACTAGAAGAAAATATGAAGTCATTTTTAAAAATAATGTCAGGGTAAGGAAGGCATTCTAACTACAATGCAAAATCTAGGCAGTATCAAGAAAAAAATCCCCAGATCTGACTATATACAATGAAAAACTCACATATGAGGAAAAGCCCAACATAGGGTTGATGGCAAATTGGGGCAAAATAATTTCAACACATACTAGAACAGTAAAGAGTTAGTGCCCCAGGCTTACAGATGCAGCTAAACACAATATTACAAAGACAAATGGTAATAGGAGGAGTCGTCCAGAGAAGAAGAAACATAGTGGAGAACAGAGAGGAGGCAGCCATCTGCATCAGTAGTTCAAGTAACTGAGACATGACCTCCAATTTTTATAAAATTCTGAGGAAACATGCTCTTACAGAGGTTGATTAGAAGACAAATAAGTACAATCTTTTTGAAAGATAATTTAACATTTTCTTTCAGTGTATATTCTATCCAACCCTAAAGTCTAGTTCTAAGGAATCATCCTAAAGAAGTAACAGATTTTGATAAAGATTTCTGACAGTCTAAGCTTCATCCAGAGGACAGTGGAATCCTGGGCAGCATTTTTATAAAATGATTCACATATTCTGCCTTGGGAAAAAAAAGAATCAATTTATTATAACATAAAACAAGTGCACACACACACACACACACACACACACACCCCACTTTGCAGAATGAAATGAGAGCGTGATTCTATTTTTATCTGACAGATGACACCTGACACATGTGTGCACTCAAAACCATTTGTGTGTGTCCTATTAAGAGCATGGGAAAGGGACTGGATCAAAAGACGGTTCTGGGAGGACAGGGACTGGCAGGATGAGAGATTTTTATTTCAAACAATATTATACAATGTATACATGTTTAGAAAAACCATGTGGCACCCCATAAATACATACACTTTTTGTATTATAATTAAAATAAATCAACCAAATAAATGTTTTTAAAAATGCATGCCAAAAGATGCTTTCTTTGACACAAGATGCCAACATACAAGGGCGCCGGCTTCCGTCAAGCAGCCGAGCAGGGAGCAGCCTCCTTGGCCCCAGAGCAGCCTTGCTCCTCTGACCACTGACCTTGACGCGGGACGCCACCCTCCTGGCGATGGCTTCCACTCCAGCTCATTGTACGGAGCGAATTCCCGGATGTTTCGTTTCCCCACAGCATTGAGGCTAAGTGTGTCTGCAGAAAGGGAGCCAGGCAAGTGCCATTTAGACAGGTCATGATGATTCTCTGGTCATTCTGACACTGGTGTTTCGGGCATCACCTTCCTTCCACTGGAACTCAGTTCAATTAAAATGCAGCACAGAAAGCCTCGCTAGAGGGCCCGAGTGGGCACTGCAGAGGTGAGGAGAGTGACCGCACAGGAAGCACTCCTCACGGGGAGGAGGTGGGCTTCCTAAGGTGAAGCCTAAGCAGCAATGTGCACCTTGTCCCTGGATTCCCTGGACCCGGAGCCGGCCAGCGTCCGCACAGTCAAGGAGGTCTGTGGATGCTCTGCAGGGGATGCTGCCACCACATCCTGGACATGGGTCAGCACCACCGACGGATGGTGGCCATGCGGGCTGTGTGCTGTGAGCCTGCCCCACTTCCTGATCTCCACAGGCTGGAACTTCCTCTGCAGCCCCAGGATGTTGCAGGGATGCCACGGGGTGCTCCTGTTTTCCTACCAGACTCTGAAAACTAATCCTGCCAAGGCCACTGGCAACATTCCGCCAGGGCAATGCCATTGCCACAGCTCCAACTGGCCTCCCTCTCCTGGGGCTGCAGAGAGAAAGGAACTTTTCTCCAAGACGTCGTATTTCAGAGAACCATCTTGCAGTTGCAATGCTTTGTCAGACTGCAAAGTTTAGAGAACAGGTTGCCCCAGCCCTCTACTGTCAGAGATTTTTTTGACACTTATAAAAAAATAACCTATTTTTAATTGGCATCTTTGTCAGTTAATATTGCTATGAGAAAATACTAGTTATAACTCATTCTGCTGAAGCTGTGAAGGAGGGGCTTGTCTGTTTGTTCATTGCTTGGTCCCTAAGACCACCTGCACATAGTGGGTCCTCGAGATGTGTTGTTATAAGAGTCTTGAGATCACTTTTTAACTGCATATCCTCATTTGGATGGATTTCTGTAAGTTTTTGTTTTCCATGGCTGTTGAATTCATCAGTCTTGACATTTAAGTGGCAAAGGCTTGACCATACATTGAAAAGCATAAATATACTCCATATGCATGCATGAGAAGTCCTTGTCACCAGAGCCGACAGACGTGACTCATCATGACAGGCTTGGCATTCTGGTCACACCGTGTCACTTGCACACCATGTGCGTGTTAACTGGAAAGCACACTTGCATCTCAAAGCACACAGCAGACTCTGATTAACTGTCAAAGATTTTTAAATTAAAAGAGTCTATTGAAATATTATGAACTTTGTTTTGGCAGAAGTAAAGTGTATATGTTTTAATATGTCTGGCTTGCTTTCATGACCTGTCTCATAACATGAAGTTTAGAATATGTACTATGCATTTTTTTTATTCTTTGTTCCTTGACTGTGGTTTATTATTTTTCAAAGAGCTTTGAAATTTCCCATTTCTAGGAAGTGTCTGAATTTAGAGTTTTAAAATAGCCACGTTGATGAGGTTATCTGAAGATGATGATTTTCTCTACTTAGGAAAGTCACTTAAAAATGGGTGAGATTGAGGAAGTAGAGCAAAAGCTTAATTCTCAGTATATTAATCTTAGCTTTCTTTGGAGCAAGAAGCTAAGAAATTTCCCTCTGTTTTAAATGGTGGATGAGTTTAAACATCCTCCTAAAGAATTATAATTTAGTTCTAGTCAGGAGTAGCTGAGCAAGAAAATACTAGATTATTCGAAGGCACTAAGTGTGTTAGGAAAGGAGGTACAGACACCTTCCACCGGGCAGCCACTGCCTGGCTCTTTTGCTCTGTTGCTCTGATGGAAACCCATAGGCTCTGTCACGGACATCCATCACGTACAAAATGGACTTAGGATGCCATCATCATGTCTTTTGCCTGTAGGCTGAGCTTCTCAAGAAATCACACGGGGTCCCTGCCAGGTGCCTAACTTAGTTTACTGCTGCAGTGAACACAGAGCAGTTAGCACTGCGATCTTCACCCAGAGGCTTTCCACACTGACCTGACCCGTTGACGTCATGCGCCACAGGCATGCTGGAGTGACCAGGACAAGACCTGGGGTGCCATCATGCCAGAACTGTGTGCCTGCTACGCAGAGAATGACTTACCCCAAATTGTAACCAGTGGGAAATCTCCTACTGACCAGGATTTGGGATACCTGACCTCGTGGAAAACTATTTTTGTCCATATCATCAAGTTGCCAGAAGTAAGCACTCTTGAGTATGTTCTAAGGAATTTATAATAAAAAAAAACCCAATGATAAAATTTGATAGCTATCTCTCAGACCATCTGTTGTTTTGGTAGAAATCTGTATGGTATGTATTAAATATTAAAAATCAGAGATTCTAAATATGCTACGAAGAATTTAAAATGTGGAGGAAAGCCCCTCCTCGGGCCACTGAGGTGGCTCGGGCTCTCGCCGTGTTTCTGAAGCGTGCCCTGTGCAGCCTGCACTTCTTCTCTGCACTGGGTGACGCTGCAGTGCCTTAGCCCTCACTGTGCCCTGAATGAGCATCTGGGGAAGGCAGGGGAAGGGGCTGGAATCTGCGCATTTGCAACTTCTCCGGGTGCTTTTCAGGGGCTCTTGACTTGGAGAACCACTGCTGTTAGGTTATAGTAACTGTTAATTTTGGAACCATCATTAGTCCCATCCTAGGAAACTGCCATCTTTGTGAGTCCAGTTTTGTTGTGACTTCAGCCCAGAGGTGGCATGCAATGCCCCTGGACGACAGGATGAGCAGCTTAGAGGTGAGAAAGTGACCGGGCTGCTGACCGCCAGGTCACAAGCGCAACTGTGCCGAGTGTCCTCAGAAGTAGTCATGTTCTTCTCTTGTCCACTCAGAACTGTGCCTGAATTTCACCAGGTGACCGCCGTGTGCTCCTGTGATTGACAATTATAAGTGCTCCATGCCCAGGGGCCATGCGGGCCTTGGAGGAGAGCCACTGCTGTCCTGGTCAGCAAGCCCATCCTCCCACTGCCCACGAGGCAGGTGGTGGTGATTAGGAGCACAGACTCCATCTCTTTCTGACTGTGTGGCCTCCGTCCAGGTCATCCACCCTGCTGTGCCTCGGCTTCCTCATGGAGGAAGTGGGGTGCAGGAGCTTTGCTTATGAGGACGAAGTGGGTTTGTCCTACAGGATGCTTAAACAGCGCCTCACAAACTATAAAAGCTGTTTCAGAAAAGCAAAAGACTAGGCGGTGTGGATCATTCCAGAAAAGGAAGGTGCAAAGAGAAAGAGGGAATAGGCATTGTCTTCAGAACGTGTACGTGGCGTGTGGTGGGGACACCATGGGACAAAGGAAGCAAGAGGGGAAATGTAGAAGACAAACAAGCCACGCCGTGGACAAGGGATGAGGGGCGGCGAGCACATGCGGTTTCGGAACCACTGAGTGTATGGTTTGCTGTCGCGATGATGTGTGTTGTGTTGGGATGAGGGCTGGCTGTTACCTGCCAGCACATAAATCCCCCTCTACCAGGTCTGCAATGGAGCCCTCCCTCCCGCTGCCTTCTGGACCAGCACCTGGCTATCCCTCCTTCCTTAAAACTGAATCAGTAATGACTTTCTGCCCATTCTTCCTTTCCTATGTCGTTGTTCTTTTTCTTTTCCTCACTTTTTTTCTGGTGCTCTACTCCAATGCCTGTCATCTTTAACCTCGATTACCCTAAGGAGCTCCTAACCAGTCCTCAAAACCATCTTACAAACCTCACCCTCTCCACTACTTTTCTGTTCAGAGCTTTAATGACAACACACACACACACACACACACACACACACACACACACACACACGACTTTATTAAGCAGCTACCAAGGTTTCCCCAGCAAACACTCCCGGCTCCCCACGCCTTTGCTGAGCAGTTGGGGCAACTTCCCTGAGCCGAAGGATTCCAGTGGGCACTCGGAGTTGCACATGTCTGCCCAAAGTCCACGTCCTTCCCAGACCTCAGAATGTGACCTTATTCAGAAATAGGGTTATGCAGATATTATTAGTTAAGATGAGGTCATACTGAGTAGAGTGGGTCCTAATCCACTAGGACAGGTGTCCCTAAAGGAAGAGACAGACAGACACAGAGGAAGATGACCTGCAGATAGACACGCAGGGAAGACCACCACGTGAGGCCTCAGCTTCCCTCTGAGTCTGCCAGACAAGGAGCGCCACAGGCTGCTGGCGACTACCAGAATCGAGAGACATGAAACAGATTCTTCCCTGAGTGGCTTCAGGCAGCACGCTGCAGCTGACACCTTGACTTTGGACTCAGAGGAGTAATTTCTGGTGTCCCAGCCCCCAGTTTGTGGTGCCTACAGGGCAGCCCAGGAAATGGTGTGATGACTGCTGGATGTCAAAGGTCCTCAGCTGTGCCTTGGAGCTGCGCCCCTCCCTCCTGGTGACAGTGTCCTGGACATCAGATGGGATAAGATGTGAGCGTGGCACCATTTGTGCAAAAGCTTATAAAAGTTCAGTGTACGATCCTTAATTTCCAAAAGCCCACTTCCTCCCCTGCGTGAACCCTCGCACAGAGCCTCACCCAGAGTGTGTTCCATAAGCACCTTTTCAGTGTTGTGTTCTAACTTATTAACTCATTTAATACATTGCGTTAGGATAAAACACGTTACATAGACACAAAGAACAAGACTCGCATTCAGATTAGTGTCTGGCCATTTGTGTCTCATGCATAGTGTTATTTCAGAAGGACATGATTTGATTTGTCTAGCTGAATATAAATAATACATTACATTATAATTTTAGTCTACTGCATATTAATTTTTAATATACTAAAGAAGTTAAATCTCTATGGATTTGAAAATAAGATTTATTTTGTTTAAGGTGAAAAGTGTTTAATTTATTTTCACAAGTATGGCTGGTTTTACTTATGCTACTTACTAGAAATCTAATAAATGTATATTTCATTAAAAATGGCTATTTTAATAGCATTCCTTTGAATATATCCATCAATAAATTTAATCAATTGCTTATTCAGGCACTAGGACAGGCTTTCCAGTCCCAGCACAATAGACTGATCTCTCGCAAGGAAAAAAAGGAGACTCGGAGTCTCAGGAATCATTCCTTATAAAGGGGTTGAGAAAAAATTCCCCTTTTGATACCCAACTTCTGTTTACGATTAAACAACCGGAATGCCATTCTTGCTGCATTACTCTTCCTCTCAGAATTTTTAGGCAGTTTTCATCTGCCCTGGGGTGAACACACTCTTGTCACAACCCAGCAAGGCCGACGGTAACCTTGCTCAGAGTGAAACTGGAGGCCCAACAGGTGCCAGCCAGTCCAGAAAGAGAGCAGCTGCCACACGACCACTCATACACCCCCCTGGCTGGACAGTGCTCAACCAGAGGACCGCTCTGTGCTCCCAATGGCATTGATTCAGTCCAGGAGAAACACCTAAATTGCTCTTAATTATTTAATATCAATTTAGATTCTTGGAAACGGGGACAAAAGCTTTTCCAAGTGGACTTCAGATAACTTCGGCTGAATGTGCACTGGGAAAATAAAATTTTAAAAAGTTGTTCCCTAGGATTAGTGAAGCAGACAAGTCCTGGAATTAGGGGGAGTGGCTCTGGACCTGGTCCTGGGGGGGAGGTCCTGCAGGAGGTTTTGGTGGGCCAGATCTAGAAGAGACACATGCCACTTATACTGTGTCCATTGGCCAGAACTCAGTCACATGACCACACTCCATTGCTCAGGAGTCTGGGAAACGTGGCCCATTGAACACTCAGGAACAAAAGAAAGACAACCTCAATCAGTAGCTACCAGTCCTGCAGCAAGAAACCATCCACCTGGTGTTCCTCACGGAAGATGAGATTAACTGACCTGTTTCCTCTTAGAACAGAAATAGACCGCTTGCTGGAAACGTTATTAAAACAGCCCCAGAGAGAAGCCTGTTACCCAGCTTTGCTTTCCTGCTCTTTTCTCTGGTGGGTGACATGTTCCTTCTGATGCCTGTCCACTGAGTCTACACACTGGCAGAGGCTGTGTGTCCTGCCTATACCGCAAGGCTGGCTACACAGTTTGTAGTAGTGTGAAATGAAAATGTGGGACCTCTTGTTCCAAAAGCAGGGGAAAAGTGCTGCTAATTAAAATGTCAGTGCTATCTTTTCCTCCATGGTGTCTCAGTCGCAGTGTTAGTTACTTGCAATTTGAGTAGAGAAAACTTAAAATTTTAAACTATTAGCATGAATTGTACTATTCATCCTTATATTGTACTATTCCAACTTTAAATGCAAACATAAGACTTTCTAACTCATGTGAAATCACCAAAATCACACAATTGGCGTTTTGTGCCCCATGTGTGCGTATGCACTGTATTCTTGCAAGAATGCTAAATAAAACGAATTCAGCTGCTTCCACTTCGCTTCCTGATGTGTGCACATTCTACCAACATTCTGTCTCCAGCTTACTGAGGAGTGAGGAAGGACTGAAAGGAAGAGAAACTCTGGGCTCCCTGATTTCCTTCTGCCACGTGACGTTATCTCAGTTACTGGTGAATTCTAGGAAGGCACAGAATTAGGAGAGGACAGGACAGGGCTCATTGCTCCCTTGTCTTTCTAAGAATGCCACTGCCTTCGCTCTACACTCAAAGCAAGTTCTGTTTCACACAGAGCTTGTGGCCTCTCAAGGCTGCAAGTGCCCCCGCTCACTCAACTGGAGACACAACATAGTGACCTTGACCCCTGCACTCCCACGTCCACCAGATCCTGTCCCCGTGGGGCATCCTGAGCACTCCATGAGAACTGCAGCAAGGAGAAGCAAAGGGCACCCCTTTCACCTGCCTCCTCTACATGTGTACATGCTCCATTGACCCAGCATTTCGATTTCAGAACACAAATTCCAAGATCAAATGATTCAGTTGCAAGATGACGGCGGCGGAGTGTTAAACCTGGCCTGGGGAGCCTCCGAGGGTGGGCCCTGAGCAACTCCACAGGTTGCACACCTGTGAAACCAGCCCTGCTTTGGAAATTCTACTCCACTGCTTTGGGAGATGGGAAATTGGTAGCTTAAAGCAGTCAAATGACACAATTGATAAATCCATCCCTTATACTAGAGAGCATATAGATTTAGATCAAGGACAACAAAGACCAAAGGATGTATAAAACATCAAGAATTCTAGAATGTACCATCAGTTTTTAATAGTTTTAAGGGGAAACATATTCTGTTAACATACATTTTGATTATAAGATACATCCTAATTTCAGAAACTCTAAAACAAGGGGGAAGAGCCTTGGTTCCTGGAATTGCAGTATGACTTTCTTTTTCCTATTAGGAAACCAAGCAATTACAGCAGATCAAGGTGTATTTTTAAATATGTCAAACATCCACACAAATTCAGACTGATATGTTGAAGCTGTGTGCCCTCTAATCAATGTTACCAAATCTTAACAGTTTTCTGTATTTGCTTCACAAGATTCTTTTTTATTTTTGTACCAGAGATTAAACCCAGGAAAGCCACATCCCCAGACCTTTTATTATATTTTATTTAGGACAGGATCTCGCTGAGTTGCTTAGGGCCTTGCCAAGTTGCTGAGGCTGGTTTTGAACTTACAATCCTCCTGCCTCAGCCTCCCGAGCCTCTGGGATTACACACTCTACACTTCACGAAATTCTTCAGGGAAAAATCTTTGGACGATCCTACACCACCTGTAGACCCTCCCCTCAAATCATATCACGCTGGTGCCCTCCTCAGAGGTTGGGAGTTCCCTGAACTCGTTGCTCAGCATGAGCCTACACGCCTTTTAAAATCTCTGCAAACATAAACAGGGCTCTTCTCCGCGCTTCACGCTTTACCGTAACTGTACGCAGCACTAGGCCTGTGACACCGCGTTGCCACATGAGTCCTAGTCAACTCGTCTTACTTATTCAACAATGCATTGGCATAGATGCTCCCCAATTATTCATTTCATTGATTGTCATTTAAAACGCTTTAACTTTCTTTATTAGAAACAATGGTTCGGGAGCCCTTCTACATCTCTCTTGGTCTGCATAAGTTAGAGGTTTTGAGGTGCAGCCGAGAAACGGCGATGTTAGGCCGAGAGCTGTGTGCAGCACATCTGGAACTCTTCTGCATCCAGCCTCCTGGTTCTCCAGTCCACGTGCCCACTGGTAGTCTGTGACACACTCGTCCCTCTGCACGCTGACTGGTACTTGGAAATGTCAGAGGCTGAAATTTTTTTCTAAACAAAACGGTCAAAGTTAGAATCTTTCCATTTACCTTTTCCTAATGACTAATGAAGCTGGACAACTTTTTGGGGGGCGGGTACTGGGGATTGAACTTAGGGGCACTCCACTGAGCCACATCTCCAGCCCTATTTTGTATTTTATTTAGAGACAGGGTCTCACTGAGTTGCTCAGCACCTCACTCTTGCTGAGGCTGACTTTGAACTTGAGATCCTCCTGCCTCAGCCTTCTGAGTCTCTGGGATTATCATGCATAGCTCTTTTCTTATATGTTATTCATGTTTCTCTTCTAAGAATTGCCTGTTTCAACATTGTCTCATTTTTCCATTGGGTTACTTATCTATTTCTTATCAATTTGTTATATTTTGGTTACATGCGTTTCCTGACTTCAGGTTAATTTTTACCCCTATTTATGGGGTTTTTTGCAAAAACAGATTATAATTCTAATAGAATCCCATTCGCCCATCCTCTCTTTGTGGCTTCAGGACTGGGCACCCTGGTTGGTAATGCGGTGGTCCCAGTGGCATTACAGAATGCTCTGTCCTCGTCATTCCCAAGCTGATTGACTGGCCTTTCCCATGTGAGGTTTCCCTTTATGTGTCCCTGTCCCCCGCTTCTGGTGCTCCAGCTGCTGCAATGTATCATTCCTTCACCCGCTTCAAAGCCATCTGGCCTCTTCCTGCCCCTTTGTGCTTCTTTTGAATTTCAGGATCAGTTTATCAGGATCCATGAAAAACCTGTGAGAGGATTATTTTTTGGAGTTGCTTTGACCCTTAAACCAATTTGTGGAAAATGAACATGCTTAAAAGAGAACTTTGCCATTCATAAACAAGTTGCATATCTCTGTTAATGTGTATTTTTATACTTCATTCATGATTTTAGGTTTTTTCCATAAACAGATCATAACTTTTGTTAGTTTGAGTTCATTTTACAAAAATACTTTGCTGTTTACTATAATCCTTAGATTTCCTCTATAGCATAATCTCTTAAATTAATTCAGTTATAACTGAAGTTGTTGTACTGCACCTTGATTTTTTGCCAATGTAGGGATTACTGAATAAAATGATTCGAAATACATTTTATGCCAATCTATAATCTTGGTTTTGAATAATTTATTCAACTAAATACTTTTGAAAGAGAATCATATGCAGTGAATTAAAATATCTTGAATAGATGGGAAATATGCCTGTTTTGTTTTCATTTAAAATGCATAGTAAATGTGTTAGCAACACAGTCTCTGGGTTGTAACTATTAAATTCCTCAAATGTAAAGACTTTGAATGCATTGCTGTTTGGAAAATGAACAGTTTAAACTGTACTTCAGTTAACGGCCATGTTTCTGAGTGCATTTCTTACTTGAGCTATTTTGTGATATAAAAATAAGCAAACAGATTTCATGAGAGCTTTGAAACCAGCAATATTTCAGAAACAGGCACTTGGTCCGGAGCAGCCCTGTCCACGGAGCCGCGTCTCAGTAACGTCTGTGCACAAACTCCGCTCAGGCCTCATGTCTAGGCCTCCCCGTTCTTCGCGGTACCATGAGGACCTTGGTGACGAACTCACGTTTCAGCATCATCCCTGACCTGCAGCGTGTGCATTGGCCTTAGCATATTTTCCCTTTTTGACACATCCCAAACATTGTAGCACCCTGCTTTTCTTTCTTGCTTACTTGCCAGTTCCTCCAGAATTTTAAGCACAATAAAGATTCAGTCTTATTTCAAGGCAGCACTGAAGTAACCCACCAAAATTCTCAGAAAAACCCTATCCATTCACAGGAAGCCCCCAATTCCATATGCAATGAATGCAGAGCGGATGCTCCTAAGCCAGAGAACTAAATTCTCAGACCCCCTTGCTCCCTCCTGCCTCCTCACTCCCAAGGCAGCCTTCCGGTCCTGCTGCAGGGGGGAGGCCTAAGGTGTACTCCAAGGGAGCGTTTTGCCTCCCCAGCCATAGCGACATACAGCTAATGCTCACAAGGTGCTCACAAAGTAAACGTCAATCACCACTACTCACAACCCTAAGAGTCAGGAACAAATCGTACAGGTGGAGAACCACTCAGAGTCCCCTGGCCAGCAAATGACAGAATTGGGGCCCATATCAGGCCCCAAGCAGGTTCTTTGCAAAGATTTTCATGTTTACTTGCACTACAACACTGAAAGTAGTTTTAAGGGAAAGGAAACTGTGGTCCCACTAAAACAGCTTTCCCAGCCTTGGAACCCAGAGGTGCTCATCTCAAAGCCTGACAGAGGCCCAGTGCCACAGGGACTAAGGGGGACACCAGACGGAGAGTGTGGAGAAAAGCCACGGCATCCACACCCACGACCCAGATCCTGCTGACTTAAAACTAACCACATGCCCGTCACAGAGCTGACCACAGTGTCCTGTGAGCACACATTGCCAGCTGTGCATGGTGTCGCCACCTGCGGCAACAATTGCGCAGGTATTTATTGGAGGGGCCTGGAAATAAACTCTTTTTCCTATATTCACTAATTCATAGAGGAAGAGAGACTTTGAGAGAAAGATAGGCTTTGCTTAGAGGGAGAGAAACTTTGCTTATCAGGAAGAGAAACTTTGCTTAGAGAGAAAGTTTTAGAGAAAGAGAGGCTTCTATTTCTTCTTAGTTCTGCTGCTTCTTCTTAAAGGTGCGTCCTGCATCCTGTGAACTAAGGGTGCGTCTACCTAAGGTGCTTCTTAGTGATGCGTCCCGCGTACTGGGATCTGCCTATTTGTGATATGCAACCTAAAGATGTGTTCCCAGTTCTCCGCTCTGCGATCTGCCTTCCGCCACTGCCTCTACTTCTCTCTGCGAGCTACTTCTATCTGCTTGCCGCTTCTTCTTCCTTTCTGCTAATGGCTTCTTCTCCGCTTCTTTCTGCTAGCTGCTGCTCTGCTTGCTGCTGCTCCTTACTGTCGTGCCCCCGCCTACTGCCCGCTTATATTCCCTCCAGGAGGCGGAGGGCGGGGCCACACCAGTTGCAATCAGGCGAGGAGCCAGCTGCCCCATTACGGCAAGGGTTAAAACAAGCAGGCCCAAGCAGGCATGCTCGGGAACACCTGTGCACGCGCTGTGCACGTGGGCTTAACTGAATACGGCCAGTGATAAATCACCTGAGTGGGCTTATGCTAATTAACCTCCTCACTGCCGATGTGATCAGGCGCCGTTCTGGCTGGCACAGCCCCCAATAGCATGGTACTACCTGAATTAGGAAGCAGTTTAATTATCTTGTTCAACCTCGGTTCAGCTCAGTTCATAACTGTAGGAACAAGGGGCGCAACTGGGCTCCTGAAGAATGGATGGAGATGCTCAGTTCACAACCACACACACATATCTGACTGCTCCACCCTGGATGGACAACCTCAGTTATCACTCCTATAACATGTCTTCCAGGAGCCAACACGGCTAGAGCATTTCTTCTCTGTCCTCACCTGCTAACTGCACCACTGAACGAAAAATTAGCTGAGTCACTAATCATGATTCGCGTGCACTTGGATTCAAGGAGTCATGCTTTGTGATTGTCGCAGTCTCCGGAATTATCCCGCTGCTCCAGCTGTGACCAGCTCTGTTCACGCCCATCCCTCACTTCTGGAATAACGGCCACAGTCAGTGGGTTTTCCTAGAGGATTGGTTAAAATGCAAGCTTGGAGTCAGATTGCTCAGTCACACCGTCCCACACGGCCCAGGTTGGTTTCCTGTAGCCACCGTAAAAAATGGGTGCAGACTTGACGGCTTAAAGCTGCAGAGGGAGTCCTCCACAGTTCTGGATGCCCGGGCCCAGTATCAGTTTCGCCTGGATGAGATGAGGCTGTGACAAGGCCAGGCTCCTTTCCAACCTCCCTGGGAGAGTCCGCCCTCACCTCTTCCAGTTGCTGGCCATTGCTCTCCTTTCTCACCTCGTGGCTCCAGTGATGGCCTCAGCCTCCCATCGCCCCTCCTCCTCTGCTTCCCACTTGTGACTGGGCTTGAGGCCGGCCTACCTAGTCCAGGGTGATCTCCCGTGTCACCATCCTGAACTTTGTCACACTTGCCATGTCCCTTTTCCTGGTAAGGTAACATCCACAGGTTCTGGGAATTAGCACCTGATATCTTTCTGATCATTCATAAGCCTACACAATTTCCAGAGAATTATTTAATCTCTCTAAATTTAATTGTTTCATCTATCAAATGCACGTAATGTAGTATCTATTTCATAGGATTGTTTGAGGCTCAAATGAGATTATTTACAGTAAGCCCTTAGCACCATCTTGGCCAAAAAAAAAAAAATTCAGTAAATGATAGTTTCTTGTTCTGTTTCTGTATGCGGACAATTCAGTACCTTTCCACTGCCTTCAGTCCGGATCCCTCAGTCAGATCAGGTATGTTCATCCTCTGGTTCTGACAGTTTCCCCGAACTTGACTTTCATTACTTTCTTTATGGACCTTCTTTTCTAACTAGGGCCCTCTCCCCTTTGAACCCTTCTTGTCTGTCACTCCTGTCTGCAACCCTTGGCCCCTGTCTTCTCTCCAATCCAAATACTGTCCCTGACTGAACCAGTTCAGCTCTTATCCTTCTTGAAACTTGCCCCAACCAGCCCCGCCCCAGTTAGTCGCTCCCTTTGAGGGTGGCCAGTGCTGATTCAGGGCGATCCCTCTCCCAGTCTCACACAACTGGAGAACATAAAGACAGTAGGAAAATATTCAGGTTGACAGAAAGTGGACGACAGAGATTGTGTCATAAACAAATTAATGTTAGTGGATTTGAAATTTAACCCTTACCGTGATGGCTGTGTACACTCACACCTGCCTCACACACATGCACGCTATGGGCCAGACATGTAGCTATGGTGGGTAAACCATGAGGAGAGAGATCAAGAGAAGTCAGACCTGGGCTCAAAGACCAGACTAACATCATCTCCTCAGAAAAAAAACAGAATGGAAGTGCTAGGCAGTGAGCACGCCTGCAGCCTCCGGCCTCCTGAGGCCCCCTTCAGAAAGCACGAAGTGGCCGGCAGTCTGGCTTCTGGGGCATGAGGGACTAGAGCCTCTAGGAGGATGGAGAATCAGGACCAGGCCTGGTGCTTCACTTCAGGATGAGAATGGAGACTCCAGCTAGCAACAAATAAGTAGAAACAAATCTCTGTGGCCAACTGCTTAAGCAAATCCAGGTGCTGGACTGAGGGTTCTGGGAGTTTGGTAAAAGCAACCACCACACTCTAGGCAGCAAGAGAGGGTACAGATTAGGAAAGATTAAGAGAGGTGGGAAAGAAACTCCGCTTAAAATAATCCTACAAATAAAAATGCCATAACCCATGAAGAAATTAAATGCTTAAATAGACAGCCAGTAGCTCCTGCTAAAAAGTGGAACATGTATTCATGTTGGATTAAGCTACATCGATTTAACAGCACAGGAGGGACTAAGATAAGCATATTCTGGATGTACAAAGAATAGGCAAACTGATAAAAATTAAAAAGAAATTATGTTTTAAGAAAGGATGGAAATGTTGAAATAAGAACTCAAGAAGCACAAATTTTAAATATTGTTTTTTTAAAAGGGAGTCTGCATTAAACTAGACCATAAGAGAAAGATTGATAAGATTTCCCAAAACGGGGAAATGTATCCCCAGCTGAGGAAGAGGAAATGTGCAAACCCTCTCCCAGTCTCACACAGCTGGAGAACATAAAGACAGTAGGAAAATATTCAGGTTGACAGAAAGCAGACGACAGAGATTGTGTCATAAACAAATTAATGTTAGTGGATTTGAAATTTAATTGAAGGAACCAATTTACTAGAAAAATGTATTATCAAAACTATTTAAGGATAAAAAAACCCTGGAACCAATAAACATTAAAGAAAGTGAGTAAGTAGTCAAAAAGTTGCCCCTTAAAAAGAGACAATGACATACCCAAGTCATTTTACGGTCCATTTCTTCTAAATCTTCAAAGATGATATCTTCCCCCATACAAACTATTTTAAAAACTGAAAAAGAGAGAATCAAAGAAAATAACTCTTGATTGCTAAACTACAAGAGATAATATAAGAAAGAAAATTACAGGGCAGGCTTTATGTGCACCCATAAAAGTAAGAATCCTAGGTGACATACTGTCATGTTAGAAAATAGTAAGCACATCGTGGTCAGTAGGGCTACCCTTGGAATAGATGTTAATGCTCACCGCCTGATGCAAGGTTTTGAGAAGGGCACAACCCCAGGGGCCTCAAGATCACAAAAATTAAAGGCTGAGACTCCACCCCAGAACAGAGGAAACTGGGGCTAGCGTGACAACTGCAGTCTCCTGGTGAGATCCAGAACAGCGAGAAGACAGCAGTGGAAAACGACCTGGTGAAATCTCAAGTCAGCGGAGAGGCGTGGTTGACAGAAAGGTGTCGGCGTTGGTCGCTTAGGCTTGACAGGTGCAAGATGACTCTGTAGGACGTCTGTGCTTGGGGAAGCTCAGGGCAGGGCGATGTAGAGAACCCAGTGAACTGTTTTGCAGCTGTCCAGTCAGCCCACAAGTGAACCTGTGACTGGCTGTGGGGAGGCAGGAGAGCATCCTGAGGAAGACAAGCCCGCGCTGCATCCTGAGCCAGACAGAAACGAGCCCAAAGGCAGAGGGCAGTGTGGGCTCAGACACCGAGGCAGAGGAGAGCTCTCGGCCCTGGCTGGACTTCCAGTGGCTGAAGGTCAAGGTGGAGGGGCCAGGGAATGCTGGAGAGGCAGCGTGTGCTCGCAGAGTCTTCCTGGAGCTTCAGGCAGACACAGAGGGGTCTTCAGCATGGGAGTAATGGGGCCATTTCTGTTTCGCAAGTAGACAATTCAGGCTGAGATGGGAAAGGAGCTGGAGGCCAGTAGGTTAGGAGGCCAGATCTACAGGAGGTAGGGCCCTGACCAGGGTGGGCTGGTGCAGACAAAAGGAAGGGGTCCAACTGAGAGACAGCAGAGAGAAGAGGACAGATTGGGTGACCTCAGCAGGTGGGGATGAGAGAGAAGAATCCATTGCTAGTGCTGTGGCTGGGTCCTTCCCTGGGTGGGGAACTTGGGTGAAGAGATCCGGAGTGGATCTCCTGAGAGGTGAGGAGGAGAGGCCACCAGCAAGTATGGGAACTTATGGAGCTTGCCCTAAGGAATATTTCTAATCAGATATTGTTGGTAATTGAGTATCTGTTTTTAAAAAAGTAGTTTTAAAATCTTTGGTTGACCCATCAGCTTAAAAACCATGCGTGATGGGGCTGCAGACATAGGTCAATGGTAGAACACTTACCTTGCTGCATGAAAAACCCAAACACATAAATATGTATTGTATTATGTTATTCTAATAATATGTAATATCAATGTATAACTGTGCCAACATTTTTATTAAAAAACTCAAAAATTTTAGAGGGTGACATTGAAAGTAAATATGACATAAGTTCCTTCTCTGTGTATCCTGATGGTTTTGTGCATTCAAGGCAATAACGGCGAGTACAGGTGTAAAGTCTGAAACGAAGAGAAGATGTGGGTCTGCAGAGCTTCTCACAGATAAGACAGGAGCAGGTGCAGACACTGGGTCCCCTCCCAACCTCTTTCCTGGGTCCTCTCTGCACCTGTTGAAGTTGAAGCAAACAGATGCTCACATTTCAGCTCTGGGCTTTGCTCCTCTTGGTGCCACATCTCAGTGGCTTCTGGTGTGGAGACCACTGATCCTACCCCACCTCCCCAGAGAACAACTCTGGGAAGGGCCCTGTATCTGAAGTCTAAAGACCTGTCTCAACCTCTGTGTATCCAACTCTCAGGTCCTAGGCAATCACTTGGCCACTTCAAGCCTTAGTCTTCTCATCCATGAACTAGAAATTGCATATTTTCACAGTGTAGTCAGGATCATTTGATGAGACAATGTATAATCATTTGTGAGTTAAAATTGATACTTCTCATGATGCCAAGAACTACAGAAGTCTTTTTTGTTGCTTTGTAGAGCAAATCTCACTCCATTTTGGTGTCCATCTTCCATCAACTATAAATGCATTGTCCTGCACTAGGTCCAGAAGTGGCACTAACTGTTGGCCATCATTGTTACCTTTTCCTGTCCTATCTGGAGCACTCGTTTTTGACCTGGGATGATTTTCCCTGCCAAGGTGCATCTGACAATATCTGGAGACATTTTTTGGCTTGCTACTGTTGGGGTCAAGTTGGGGGCTGCTAATCATCCTGCAGTGCACAAGATGGCCCCACAGTGAAGAGTTTGAAGTCTGCGTGCTGCTGAGGTTGGGATCCTATCTTCTTGCCTATTAATCTATCCTCCAAATGTAGGATTCCAAGTAGAGTCAATGTGTTTGTGTGAAGTGAAGAGAGAAATTGGGATAAATGGAATAGAAGTTTGGTTGTTGACCTCCCCGAGGCAGCCTGGCCTTGGGTGCCCAGCAGAGGAGACACTGACACCTCCTGGGGACAGGAGAGGAGGAGGAAACCTGCAGGGAAAGAAGAGAGAGGTGTGGGCTGTGTCTTCCTAGGAATGCTCCTTGGTAGTGTAGCTCGAGTTGCTGGTGGTGAAACCCTAGAGTTGTCGCATTCAATTCTGTGTACACAGCAGTGCTATTGGACTGCTGTCCCTTCTGCTGCTGTCTTTCTCCTTCTGTTTAGTTCTTCTGGCCCTGCACACTCCTGTGAAGCCAACGAGACGTTGCCCAGGCCGTTGTTCCCAAGCTCTCCTTCTCCTCCTTTCTTTTACTGCCCTGTGTGTGTAGCATCCTCCATGACCAGGACATGCTGCTGATAGCCTTGGCTCCATTTTTGGAGTCCCAAGACCTAGCCTTTGCCGCCATGTCTTTACCATAGCAACTGGGACATTCATTCCTACCCTTGGTAGCTTATCCTGAGGCCTTCTGTTGATTTCCAAACATGCAATCAAGTTGGTCATCTGAACTGTGAATTATTCATTCTAACGGCATGGAAATTAGTAAGACAGAGTCGTGAAACACCCATCTGTCTCAAAGTTAGCCACTGTGGATGTTTATCAAGACAAGAGATTTGCCATATGTGTACCATATTGTCTGAAGGAAAGGAAACTGTATTCTCTTCTAGAAAATCCAGACACTCTGTGTTATGTTTTTGTTCCAACTTATTTGATGGCCTTCTCTTCTTGTCCACAGGCAAATCAAATGACTGTCTCCCATTTACCTCTCTCTGTTAGCTTTTCATAATAGTAATTCGGAGTGGTTTCTGTTTACATAGAATGTTCCACCTCATTCTACAAGGGATCTGATAACATCTTTTAAGTCCAATCTGTTCTTGTATTTTGCCTGAAAAACTAACATGTTTTTTAAATGTCTTTTCAAAAATGATAGACTTGGGTTTTGTGGCTTCTGTCCAAATATCTCTAATTGTTTTGAAGATAATGTCCCATTCATTTTCACAATATTCCTCTGCACGTGTAGACAATATTATGCCACCTTACACATGGTCAGGCCATGGGACCTGATTAACTCTACTTTTGCCAGGCTTTTAGATCGTTTACCCTTTCTCCAGCCCGTCAGCCCTAGGGCGTAATGACTCCTCTGTGAGCGTCCGTTTCAGGGAGCCTGTCCGTCTCAACTCCACTAGACAGCCACTTAGGGTGTCTTGTCTCCCTGCACTGCCTGTAGGCTGAGCAGCCTGGTCCAATTATCTGTGACCACAGCACTCAGTGCACTGTGATAGCACAACTCCACGTACAGACTGACAGGTGTGAAGACCCCCACGAAAGTAAGGCAAGTGGGGATCCCAGTGGAAGGGTTCTCCAACGTGGCACGCGAACACATTTGTGCGTCTGCCTCTCTTGCTCCTTGAATAACAGAAATGGAAGCGGGGCGTTTTACAGGGTGACGAGCGCATTTGCCTTCCTCACTCTTGCCTCCTATTTCAGTCCTCTCTGCAATCTTGTCATGCAGGCAGGGTTGTTCCCCACCCCAGGTTCCCCGAAGAGTGAAAGGGGACTCAGAGAGGTCAGGCTTCTGTCCCAGCATCTTCAATCTCTTAGGAATGGCGCTCTTCCCACCAAGTGCAGGGATCCCGCGGCAGCTCTTCCTGCTCCCACCATGTCATTTTCTCCAACTTCCACCAACCAGTCTCACCTCCACATCCACCTCCCACAGCTAGGATATCTAGGTTTCCAAAATCTCCGCTTTTACTACATTTTTTCCTGAAAATCACCAATGGTGATCAAACGTCCATCAGATAGAAGTAAAAACTATTTAGCATATCAGTGAAAGCCTTTCACAGTATGCTTCGAATTTTGCTTCTCTAAATTTTCCTCTCACACAAAATCTCTGCTCCAGCAAAATCATTCAGTCACTGCTGGAAGCGCCTCACGCTTGCTACCTCAGGGAAGCCACTGCCCATCCACAGTGCCCCACCATCAAAGTCTGCCATTAAATCGCCACATGCCCTTCAAGGCCCAACCGTAGGCTGCCTCCCTCTAGGCCCTTCCTTGACAACCAGGCTCCTTGCCTCCCAGGCCTCTCACACACCCTTCTATCTCCCATGATGCCTACAGTGTCTTCCACAAGGTGGAGATTTGGCCAATACTCATTACCTGGTTGGTACCACTGAAAACCTGACTTCTGCAGTCTGTCAGCAGCCATGTGAGAAATTGGTGTAAAGTCACGAGTCTTCATAGGTATTTTATTTTTTAACGGTGCAAATTGGCAGCCTAAGCGTCTGGAGTGGCCGAGATCACAGCGGAGGCCTCTGAGGGCAGTTTTCACGTCAATCATCTTTGTGCCCTTCTCTGTACTAGGACAGCGTCTGGCGTGGATTATCTGCTTTATGAACATTTTAAGATTTTTATTTCATTCCATAATTCATTAATGATATGTGAAGGGACAGGTCCAATGCAAACTTTCTCCTGGTTCTTGGTAATAATGTGTAAAGACCAAGTGAGGCCATGGTTGGTTAGCATCTCACGTAGAGCACATTTCTTTTGTGACTGAAGAGCTGTGTCTAAGCCACTGCCCTTCTCTCTGAAGCGCACTGCTTTGTGAAAGTACAGGGTAACGGCACTCAAAATTCACATGTTCCCCTTAAGATTCAAATGGCAGCGTTCCAGATATTTAACTCTAGGATGACTCTCAGAATATGGAAAGCAAACTCCAGGGACACAGCTTTGCTTTGTGCAGCAGGAATCGCCCTCCTACTCTTTTTTTCTATCTGGCTTCGATTGCGCATGTTACTTGTGTTTAAGATGAAACACATAAGAACATGCTGCACGCAGAACTCTAGGTAGTTTCTAACACTGAAAGTGTTTCATTTCTCCAGTGGCTTTATCCATCTATGCATTGTATCAGATTCCAGTGCCACCGGTAACTTATATTTGGCACCAAACCACAGCTGGCTGCTACACAACCAACTGGTGATCCACACTCTGTATTTTTGGAGAAGCAAGTGAATGTTTTGTGAAAAAGTTATGGCAGGAAAAAATGTCCCTGATGTCATACTGAAAACTGCCAAGCTGTGCTGAAAGAACCCGTGTAGCTGCTGATCGACTGTGGAGAAGGAAATGCTCCCAGCCTCCACCAGGCCCTGGTGGCTTCCTTCGCTCTGCCCGAAGGTCCAGCTCCCCTGGTCTCCCTCCTCACCCCTGGCTGGCCTGCATTTCCATCCTCCTCCTCCATGAGAGGCAGCAGGACCCAGTTCTGGAAGGTGGCATCTTCCTGATGGGGCCTTAAGCCCCTTCCCAGCCCCTCCCTGGCCATTCTGCCCTGTATGGTCCTGTTCCTGTGAGACCTCAATTTCTCAGTTTTCCCACTTGATGTCTGTGTGTGTGTGTGTGTGTGTGTGTGTGTCTGTCTGTGTGTGTGTGTCTGTGTGTGTGTGTGTGTGTCTGTGTGTGTGTGTGTCTGTGTGTGTGTGTGTGTGTCTGTGTGTGTGTGTGTGTGTGTCTGTGTGTGTGTCTGTGTGTCTGTGTGTGTGTGTGTGTGTCTGTGTGTGTGTGTGTGTCTGTGTGTGTGTGTCTGTGTGTGTGTGTCTGTGTGTGTGTGTGTGTGTGTCTGTGTGTGTGTGTGTGTGTCTGTGTGTGTGTGTGTGTGTGTGTGTGTGTGGACTCAGGGCTCAGGTGTGCTAGGTAAGTGCACTGAGCCACATTCCCGGGATCCCCGTCTGCTTGCATCCACTTTTTAATCTACTTGGAACTAAACATTTTCCTGAAATTCCTGCAGTGGCCTCCTGGTTGCCTGGGCTCTCGAGTCCTTCCTTTTCCCAGTCCTCACATGGGTAACCCCGCCCCAGGCTCTTTCCCTTTCCGTCACCTTATTGACCCCAGAGCTGGCTGTCCTCCTGCCAGATCCGCATCTCCAGTCAGACCCTCCAGGAGCCTGGCCTGCGTCCCTGGTGCCAGCCACCCAGACCTGCTGGCCTCCTCCCTCCTCCGTGTGCCTCCCACCTGGGCCTTCTCATTTCTTTAGCCCAGCAGAAAACAGCCTCGTTTCTCTAACAAACGCAGACCTGGGACTCCCCATTCTCCCTGGATGGCCAAGGTCTGAATCGCACCACTGTACCTTTGCCCTGAGGACTCCCCAGGTCACCTGAGCCCGACCACCTAGATCTGTGCCTGTGGCATTTTCCTGCTGGAATTCCTGAGGCTGGCTGGCCTTCGCCTCTCTGGCCCCAACCCTCCAACTGTCGCCATCTGGAAGCTTGGACCCTCCAGCCGCCCACCCTGT
Organism: Sciurus carolinensis; assembly: GCF_902686445.1. NCBI lineage: Eukaryota > Metazoa > Chordata > Mammalia > Rodentia > Sciuridae > Sciurus > Sciurus carolinensis. The sequence goes on along the minus strand of NC_062219.1, from coordinate 5,603,117 downwards.
GTGGAGTGGAGGACCCACGCCTCTAACCCTGGGCATGACACTTGGTCTATAAGAGGATGATAGTCGCTGCCTCATGAGTTGTTGTGAGGATCAGTAGGTTCACATGAGTTGTGTGGGGGATGCCAGCCTGGGGCCCAGTAGGTGCTGTGACAGCATGGCCACCGCCACCAGGTCTTTAGTAGGACATTTGAGTCACATCTCCATCTGGTCATCTGGTTCCAGTTTCCCTTTGCAGACCTGTCCCTCTGGGCCCTGTGCCCTCACTCAGGTCTTTGTCCCATTGGGCCACCCCTTGTCCCTTGAACCTGAGATCCTTCACACCCCTGTACCTCCATGTCTGTGTCTTCTCTGCCAGGAATGCCCTCCTGTTCTCCCCTCCTGTCTGCACCAGCTGACTCCATGACCACTCAATGTCATCCTCTCAGCAACCAGACCAGGCTGCAGGCACACTCCTCTCCCCCAAGAGGAAAGAACCATTTCCTACTCCCCTGAGTCATGATCAGCTCAGCCCTCAGCACAATACATTGTCACTTCCGTGAGGGAGCAAACTTCTTGACTGTTGGGGTCTGGGTTCATTGGTCTTGAAATTCTCTAGTCTAGTGAATGGAATGCAGTAGATGGTAAATAAATGTTGGCTGAATTAATTTTTTTATTATAAATTTAGTGGAAATCTTGGGCAAAGGAAATTCTTTTTGTGCTGGGTTTTGATTATATCATTATTGTTTTGGAATGTTTGTTCTGCCCAGTGACTTTAAAAACCGTTTCGAATCTTCTCTTAAAACAATGATTTTAAAAGTAAATATCTTAAAATTTAAATATATCAAATTGCTTTACTTCCTATGAAGAATTTTAAGTAAATAATATGTGAATTTTTGAAGTTTCTCTATTTCAAAAAAGGCGTGAAAACTGAAAAATGTTCAATTTGCTTTAACATGACTGTGATTTGATAAATATTTTGGTCTTTTATTTGCAAAAGAACATAAAGAACCTTTATTCTAAAGACTTGTTTGGTAGAGCTGAAATATCACCATTGTGCTCCACTAGAATGAAACATTTGTTGTACTGGGTTTTGTTTTTGTTTTTTTTTTTTTTTTAAATTCCTTACTCTTTAGACTGTTGTTCAAAATCTTATGTTTTTTAATGTGTTACCAAGGAGAAAAGTGATAGCGAATTCCATAGTGTAGCATGGCCTGCCCTCCTCCTCCCTCCCCAGCAACAGCACATAATGGTGTCTGCATATGTTCTCAGGCTCATCAACAGACTTTTGTTCCAGGCCTGAAAAAGACAGCCTCCCACCAAACAAATAAGCTCTCCAAAGAATGTGTTTTTCTTTGGTATTCCTGCAAATTAGTGTGAATCTGCGCTATGTTGTATGGAATTTCAGAGGCATTTTTGTATTGTCCTCAATAAGAAAATGTGCAAAAAGCACAGTTTGCTTATTCCAGCTGCAATTCTTTCTCCTTTGTTTAAGTCAGTATTCATGAACTCAGTCACATGAGTGACTTTGCTTTCAAACTCACAAATACAGGTTGAATTTACCCACTAAAACTTGTCCTTTGGCCCAAAGAAAATTATTCATGTGCCTTACTTTTTAACTCAATTATTATCAAAGCTCTATTTCTAGAGTGAAATATGAAATGAAATCAATATATTAGAAATTTGAAGATATGTTAAGTACAAGGTACTTCCTAATAAATGTTTAGAAAATCAGATTTATACTTCTGAGCCCTGAGAACTTACCCTGAGTATGTCTTCCAAACCCACTGTTTTTCTTTTCTCTTTAATTTCAGTTTGTTTGGTTTAATGATAGCTACTGAACATAAATGCCAAATTACAACGGCACTTCCCAGCTGTGCACAGAACTTCATATTTTAAGTACCAATTTGTGATGAAAGAATGCTTCCAGCTCAGTTCTCATCAGCATTAGAGGTTTCAGCAATTGCCAATTATTTTTCTAAATTACCTATTTTAATTAAGTAAAATATTGTGAATTTAAGATTATGAAGTGTTCAAGCATTATTTCATCTTTAACTAATTAATGAGAAAAAGGAAATAATATTTGGGGACATTAAGTAGTTATTTATAGAATAAAATGCTTTTCTCTCGTTCCAGTGCTTTAATTTAAGGGAAGAAGTACAACTTCTTGAAATCCTTTCACATGTAGGGTCTTTGCTAGAGTGTTCCCTGAACTCCTCATTTGTCCTAATACCACATAACGTTGCTTATGTTTATGGACCTCCAAAATGTGTGGGCTGTCAAGTGTGAGAGCTCCCTTGACGGCCCAAACACGCCCAGCTCCTCAGCGACATTTCTGAAGTGCCTGCTTCTGCCGCACACTCCCTGGACTAGACTTTAGAAAGGGCCCCGATTTGCACCCATAGACATGGCGGGCATCCTGCGTTCTTCCCTGGGACTTGCCCTCTCTGATTATCACTGGGTCCACATCTGACTCCTGATAGGAGCACATCCAGAAATGGGCACACACCAAAGTCCATGGAAGGTGCTGGAAGCCATTATTACCTGACATAGGCAGATTTTGAAAAACCTCTCTCTAATATTCCCAGGAGGACTGTGGTGGCCGGCCCGTGTGCTAAGGGCATCCCTCCTCTTGACCGAAGCCCATCAACCATGCTGGGCTGCAGAGCGGAAAGGCCCAGTCATGAATTGTGCTCGCCGCTTCAGGGACAGGCGGTGCTTTGCAGTCTCGCCAACTCATTATGCACTCTTGATGCGATCATTAGGGACAATGAAGGAACATGGAAACAAATTGCAATATGTGTGGACAAATTTCCATGTAGAATAATTTTTTTGTATTTAAATGTTGCGTAGAAACTTCCTTTCATGAGAAAAGTTTGACTTCCTTAAATCTTAGACTAAACCTTCTCCGTAAAGCACGCAGGTGGAGTCAGGAGGTCTTGCTCCTTGTGGTGCTGGGAGCCCAGGAAAGGGGGCACTCCCGGGCTCCCAGCCATGCTCTTTCAGGGCGCTTTATTCATCCACCTGATTCTGGAGGTCTGATTGGGACATCGGTATTTTACATGTATTTCTACTAAAATGCTACTTTCGGAAGAGTTTCTCAATTTCTTCAGCTGGCAGTTTAAGTAATATCTTTTAAGTTACGAGCAATGGGCTGGTTGTTTCCGGCATAGTGGCTGGAAACGTGGATTCCTGGCCTCCTCAGGCAGGAGCGCTGCTGTTGGTTTAGATCTCACATCACTTGACAATTGAACGCATCCAAAATGATATAGGCAAGCGGATGGATGGCACCATTAAATTCAATAAAGATAAATGTGAACCACTGTCTTGAACAGCAATAATTCTATACATACAAAACAACAAAGAAAGCCAATGAGCTTCAGCACGGGGGAAAGACGAAGAGGCTTTGATAAGTGGAAACCGGTGCGATTGGGAAGACGACCAGCTCCTCTGTGACACACCAAGGACTGCTGCTGAGCGTCAGATGCGTAGAGCGATTCCTCCTCAAGACTGCAAGTTCCCAGCCACAGGGCCAGCGCAGGCTGGACAGAGGGAAAGCAAGGCTCCCCCAACAAGGGTCGTGGCCACAGGAGGCCGGGCCTCAGGGGCAGAACAGCAGTGAGTCTGAGCCCAGTTGGAATATGTCTCGCAAGAAGGTGGGTGTGTAAGAAGGAGTGCCGAAAGAGCATTTTAGTATCTTCTCTCCCGGGGGCGGGGGCTCCGGCTCAGCCCTGGGACGTCCTACAGCGGGGACAACTCCAGGTGGCAGTACCAGGAGCATCCAGGCCTGGTTGGCCTCCTCTGTGCAGCTGTGAAGAAGGATCCCGAGACTGAAGGCGCTCAGGCTGCTCAGTCAGCCGGAGGCCAGAGAGACAGCATGAGGGCAGATGGCCCTCTGGGGACCCTGTGGTGGTGGTCCCTTCCCCAGGTCCCTGCAAGCATGATGAGGTCACCTCCAGGAATTTAACTTGAATGTTAGAGCACCCTGCGACAGCACAGGAAGATTTCCTGAGAGTTCCTCTGGAAGTCCCTCACACACACATGTCCTTGTCCTGTGGTCCTGCCTACGACTCGCTGCAAATGCCACATCAGCAAACCAGCTGAAGCTCCTGTCCCTGAGACTCTGGAAGTTAAGTTCTAAACACAGTCACCCTGGAGGAGTCTAGCACACAGTTTTTTCTAATAAGGATAATAATAATAATAATAATAATAATGTGGAAAATGTGGACCATGTATGTATATATGTAACGACTCATGTTGCAAAAATGGGCCCTCCTGGCCTCAGGGGCCCTCTCCCTGCCCCGCTTCCTCCCCTCTTCTCCCAGGGCTCCTGGCACAGGGCCTGCTTCCTAAAGGACTTTCCTGCCTAAAAGCTCCAGGAGATGTCGGAAGTGGAGTAAGTTCTCTCAGACTCCCTTCCCAAGATATTTCTACTTCCGTTTTTCCCGAGATGCCCTTTGCCGCCGGTTAGGCCAGTAACGAGGAGGCCTGACTCCTCTCCAGGGAAGAGGGTGCTGCCAACTCAAGGGATCCGAGGGGCTGTCTGGGGTGGCTGGGCTTGAGCTGCGCCCTGACGGCAGTGAGCTCTGGGGTACGCACATGCAGACGCGGGGACACCAACCAGGCAGGCCAGGGCAGGCCGGGCAGGGACATACCCCATGTGCAAGAACAGGGACCAGCCCAACTGGCTAACTGTGAGAGGGACACACTGGCCTTTCTGCAACCACCACAGACTTCTCGTGCCCAGTCACCTGAGGGCTATGCAATTAGAAAATCCATCTGGCAGCCATTTTTAAGCATCAGCAATGAGGAGGTTAATTAAAAGCATCTCTGATCTGTGCTTTTACCGGTTCATTTTCAATATCGCTCTAAATCCACACAAGTGGCTCTAAGTCCCAAGTGCACTCCTGAAATGCTGAACGCCCTGTTCTACAGAATCTGTGCTTGAAGCAGAGTTCCGTGCTTCGTCTCCTGGCCTCCCGGCCCCTGTCCAGCACTGTGCCTCCTCAGGACTGCCTGGGACACTGCCGTCACATGAGCCCTTCCATCTCACTCAGCCGCCTGGTCGTCTTTGGATCAGGGCTCCTGCGGTCTCTTCTCCCTCAGTGCTGCCAGCCACTCCTCAAAATTTCAGGTCCAAATCTTCCTGCAGCCATTGAGTTATCTCTCCTCCTACAAGTCTCACAGGTGCCCCAAACTCAAAGCTCTCACCTTCCCACAAACTGCCACCCCTCCCGTGTCACCGCCTTGTCCCAGGTGGGCACTGCAGGAACCTGGAAGCCATGGTGGCTCCTCCTCCCTTTCCTGAACCAGCACTCCAGCCCACTTAGTCTCCCGCCACCTCCTGATCTGGCCGCTTTCCCTTCTGCTGTGACAGCCTGGTTCAGGTTGGCGGACTGGGCTCCCTCCCACCTCAGTCCTCTTCCCAACCATTTGTATGAGTTTTCTATTGCTGCTGTAACAAATTTACAAAACCAGTGGCCTAAAACAACACAAACTTATTATTGTGCAGCTTTGTAGTTCAGCAGTTCCATCCACACAGGCACTAAAATCAAGGGATCTGCAGAGCTGTGCTCCTTTTTGGAGACCCTGGGAGGAAATCTTTCCCTGGCCTTTTCCAGCCCCATTTCTTGGCTCACGTCCTTCCTCCATCCTCCAAGGTAGCAATGGGACATCTCCCTGACTTTCTTCCTTTGTCCTCTCTAACTCTTCTCTTCTGCTTCCTCTTCCACTTTAAGGCCCACTGTGATTATGTTATGTCCGTCCAGGTGATCCAAGGAATGTCCCTTGTTGAGGTCATTGGTGTGGCCTTGTTTGCAGTCCCTTCTGCTATGGGATGTGCCATGTATACAGGTCCCATATACAGCTGACCGTGGTGTCCAGCTGCCATCACTGGAGTCCTTTGCTTCCACTTGTAATCACTAACTTCCACCTATAGACTGAAGCCCAGGCTTCGCAGTTCGGCCCACACTGAATGCTCTCTGTCTTCTCTCCCATGTCAAGTAGCACCTCCATTCAGGAAACCACGGCCTCAGCTCTGCAACACCGCAAGCATCTGTCTCTGTGACTTCGCCCAGGGTGCCCTTCCCTCCCCAGCTTCCATGATCCTTCTGTCACCTGCTCCACAAAGCCTTCCCGGGCCATGCCCCTCCTAGGGGGTGTAGCTCTGCCTGTGCCCACCCACTCCTGTCAGCTCTCCACTTCATTGCACCCTGCTGCTTACCTGGTGAGCCCCTCCCTCAGGAAGGCCAGCCTCAGGGCAGGAAGCAGGTCTGATCTGCGGCCACACCCAGCCCTGAGAGGCCATGATGCTAGCTGGGTGGAGGGCAGGGCTGCAGGATGCAGGGTCCCTCCCTCCGGGGGCTCCAGCGTTCTCAGACTAGTAGGAGAGTTTGCAGCAGTTTTACGGCACAGTCGCCCCTCAGAATAAAAAGACACGCACGAGTTTTTTGCCTTTTTACACCATGACGCCACTAGTCCATGAAAGAAAACCCTGGCACTTGGCCTGGAGGATTCTGCCATTCCTCACAGTTTGGGTCACCAACGATTTTGCCCCATCAACCCTTCCTGAGTGCAAATGTCTATGAAAATTGTCATCCAACCAGGAACCAACGGGTAGAACTTAGTCCTTAGATGACAACTTGCGAATATTTGCAAATGATGCAACTTTGGCCTTGATGATTCTGTTTGGACCCAAGAATCCATGGAAATGACTGCAGTTCCTGGAAAGGACTAGAAAGCAAACCCTTGCAGGTTCCCACACAGCCTCAAGGCTGCCATCGCTTTTGCTCCCGCCACACCCAGGTGAGGTAGCACTATCATTACCTCCATTTCCTGAGAAACTCCCCACACGTGCTGGAATGTGCAAAGGCTGAGGTGGACCTTCGCCCAGGCTGGCTCTGCCCCTGTCATGGGATGAGGCTGCTGTCAAGACCTGCTCCACAGGGAGCGGCCACTTAATTCCTGCTCAGGCTGGGAGTCACCGCAAGGGCTTGAGTGGAGGCTTGCAGTAAAGGCAGCCCGGGGAGCAGGGGCAGGAGAGAGGGTTTTAGTAACTTCCAGTGCCCACCTGCTTGAACCAACCACTAAGTCCCTTTCACCCATCATTATTTGTGCCTTGGGATGGGGAAGAGTTATTTGAGCTGATGAACCCTTAAAGATCAAAGATTCCATTTTTATGCAGATAACCAGGAGCAATAAAACCTGGAAAAGACAAGTTGGGAATATAAATTACAGCCAGATGTGTATCATTGAAAGGTACAGAAAGCTGATTTGTTATTCAGAATTAAACGCTTGGCAATGGCAATTTCTTAAACTGTGTGCTTTAAACTATTTTTAAATGAGGAGAGGTAAGAACAAATGTAACCCCAGGATTCCATTCCTTCTCTGCATCACAGTCCTGAGAGGGCTCCCGAGGCGATCTTGAATTGCGTGGTAGGTGGCTGTGGCAGATGGATGCTCCAGGCACCTCCTCACCGCAGCACTGGGATTAGGAGTCCCTCAACTGCTTGAACTGCAGCGAGCACAGTCCTGGAGGAAAAGAAAGCTGGGTCCCCTCCCAGATCTCCTGCTGGCCTGCTGTGTGACCTCAGGCAGCCTGTGAGCTTCTCCAAGCCCAGCCCTTTTAGCAACTGCCCAGTGTCCTCATGAGGGTCACATGACACAACACCTCTCAAGGGATTTAACTGTGACCCGTCTCTCCAGCATTCGGTTAGGGTTTTAAATGTCATTATTTTTAGTTAAAAAACATTAATGTACTCTAAAAGGAGTCTTACTCTACTCTTACTATTTTTACATTAAAAAAACAAACAAACTAGTATTGGCTGTGTAATGGAAAGACTGCTAGACTAAGTCCCATTTAGGGATTTCAGGTCTGGATCTGGACCCCGATTTTCTGCTACCTCCCTCGACTACCACATTGGGTATTTAAGGTAACAAGCATTCTGTGGCTCTCTCCATATACTTTCTCATTTGCCTTTTTATTGGTTAAGTTCTTCTTCAAAGTGCAGGTGTCTCGTGTCCTCTGGGGCCACTTCAGCAGAGGTATTCTAAGGGACTGCCCCCATCCAGCACATTGTTTTCTGTTTGTATTTTGTAGAACTCCAAAGACAACAGTCCTATCAGACACTTCTCCTCTGCTTCCTGGTGGCCCCATCAGGGTTCCTGTCTCTGGGCTTCCTCCCCTGCCTCTGTGGAGACAGGCAGCCCTTCCACCCTTCTCAGAGAGAGCCTGGCTCCTCCTGCGGGCTGCGGCTTAGGCTCCCCATGTCCTTAATTATTTTTCATTTCAATTATTTTTGCTACATGTCCAAGAACAGTTAGTAGGTTAAGAGACCCAAATCAAAGAAATTGCTCTGCGTGCATCTATCCTCTGTCAAGTCCAAGACAAGGACTCATTGTCATCTCTTGTATTTTGGGAACACTGGAGTTTGATGAGATTTCCAATTTTGACTGAGTTCATGCTTCTAGGAAACTTATTCAAGGTTCTACAGCCATTTTCATAATCAGAAAATTATCATGAAAATATATGTGAGGAACGAGAATCCATCTACTTCAAAGCTGTCACCACAGACTAAATAATAATGTCCCTGTTCTGCATCCTATCTGTACCTCAAGGTCTCTTCAAGTGTACTTAATATGCAGGGTATTTAATTTACCACAGAGTTAGCTCAAATACATTTGTATTCATTTTCATGCAGATTTCACACACATCATCAAGACTTAAAATAATAGAGGTTTTGACCTATAGGTGAGTAATTACTTTTTTCCTTTTCATGTACTAAAATATATTGATGAATTAATAAATGACAAAGTTTTTGTACTAAATTTTAACAAAATAGCTGTTTTGTAGAAGCTTGAATTGCAACCTGCACAGTATTGACATCATGATAGGAAAGTTAGGCATTTTGGTAATTAAGTTAAACAGTTATTTTGCCCCCACAACTCAATTTTCCTTCCAGTTTTCCAACCCCAATTCAGAATTACTGAACCTGAAACTTGCTGAGAAAAATCTGTGTGCTTAGCGTAATTCCCCTTACATGCTTAAGGGAACAAACCCTTCTCTTCTTAGAGAAATTCCACTATACTCCCTATTTTTTTCTTCCCTCCTCAGCTACCCTATGAAGCACTTAAGACCAGGGGTGTCCTGCTGGCCTCTCTGTAAATGTTTCCTTTCTCAGTCACATACACCTGATGTGGAGATAAGGCAACTGAAGCCCAGGGCTCTGGCCAGCCCAAGATAACAGGAGGGGGCCAAACCGGGATCCCCACCTGCCTATCAGATGCATACACCACCTGCTACATCAGAAAGGGTGCTACTCTTGACTGTCCCCCACGTCACAGCATCACTACCACCTGCTACCTCTGCATCTTCATGAAATCCCATTGCCTGGAGTTCAAGGTCGTCCAGAATTTGCTTCTTACTTTACTTTATTGGTCTTGCTTTTGAGTTGGAATCTCCTCCATCAACAAGGCTAATCTTTTAATTCCCCCCTACACACACCATATTAGCATTCTTTTTCATAAAAGTCTTATTTAGGATTATTTGTTTTCCATCTTTCATGAAGTGATTGTATTGCTTCTTGCTTTTGGTTTTGATTTTATGTTTTTTTGTTTTGTTTTGTTTTCACAAACTGCAATTCCTTGCAGAACATTCCATATTGGGGCATTTAGATACGTCATTTATTTAAAGACTAAATGTACTATTTCCTACAGTTCTACACATACATGTAGCAAATTCTGTTTTGATTGACATTTGGATTACTTGAAGGATTTAGGTATTAAAAACAATATTTGTGTGTGTTGTATATTTGTGAATACATCTGCACAATGCATTGTTAGGAATAGAACGTGCATGCTTTATTTTGTTACATATTAATCTTGACCCCCTAAACCCCTCCCTGGGAAGTTTAAAAGATTGTTTGGCACTGTCCTCGTTTTCATTTTGACACAAGATGGAGTTAGTGTGTTCCAGAGCTCTATGGACTAGTGACTTGTGCTACTCGGCACCCAACAGCAGTTACCAAGAGTTACATGGACTTCTCAAAATCAAGGGGCTACTTGTTTAGAATTCAGAAAGGGATTGAAGTTGTAGAGAAGCATTTAGTTTGACTCTTATGCAACATCTCCTCTAATGGAGTTTCATGAAATTTGATGTCTTTGAGTGCAATGGACTAGGTAGGCACCTGGCAGAGAGCCCTTGGAGGGAAGGGTCAAAATCAACCCACCAGGAGAAACATCTGTCAGGCAGCCGTGGGTGTGGGGCTGCTGGGCCTCCACAGCCCGTGCTCAGCTGGAGGGAAATCTGGGAGTTACTGTCGGGCCCACCCCAGCCAGGAGAGTCCAGAGAGCCAAGTCTTGGCAGGTGGTGGCCTACAAAGAGGACCTTCCTCTTTGTAGGAAGAGGAAGGGGAAGGTCAGGCAAAAGCTGCAGGTGACATTAAAATCAATTGTCATTATCAACGTGGCTCCAGGACCGGTCAGGCCTGGTGGGGCGGTGGTTTCCGGTCTTGGCTATATGTTGAAATCACACGGGAAGTCTTAAAAGTTCTGATGCCAATTTCTATCCCCACGTGTTGTGCAGTAACCCCAATCCCCTCGAATGCCACCAAATAATCTGAGTCACATGTATTCGTGACATAGTCCTTTGAGCTCTCATTTGGTTTCTGCCAACTTCTTCCTCTCCTGTTCTCTGATCCCACGAGCAAACAGCCTGGGAATGGTCCTGTGCGTATTACTAGAGTGGCAAATGCCAGCCTTAGAAAGACCCTAGTTCTTGCTGTCAGTGGGTGATCTTCTCCCACTTCCCAACCCAGCAGAGATTCGGGTGTGCAGCCGGGAGCTCAGACAGGGCATGGGCACTTTTAAGAAAGCTTTCCCGCCCCCACTGATTTCAGACTGAGAACAAGTGTGGCGAACCCCAGCCTGGCAGGCACATCAAGTCCAGTCGGAGCGTCAAGGCAGCCAAGCAGGGTGGGGCAGTCTTCAGTCCCAGAGCTAACACTGGGAACACAGGCAAGGTGACAGAGACCGAGGCCAACTGCAGGGACTGCAGGGACTCGTGACCCCACAGTGAGGGTAAAGGCTGCCCAGTGCAGGGAGACCAAGCTGCCCAGGGTCCCCCCAGAGACCTCCAGCAGAGCCTGTGGTTGGCACTGCCGAGGGGACTCCTTAGGAAATGGCTGCAGGTGGAGGGCGGCAGCGACTCGGGAGGGGCTAGAGGAAAGGAGGCCCGGCTCCTCCTTCAGAATAGTTGTGCCCTTCCTGGGCACGCAGGACAACGAGGCCGGCAGCTCCCCACGGGGATTTTCAACCAGGTACACATTTAGTTGCAACTTACCAGCTTTTTCTTTAGCTCTACTTTTGAGCTACATTTAAGTGCTGAGGACTTTAATAGTAAGTTTTTATTCTTTTATCAAACTTCGTATTTCATAAATTTAGGAATGGTCTATGAGAAGTTCAAAAACGTTTCTGGTGTAATATCAAAATGTATTAGAGAGTTTATACCAAAATAGATTTAGACCTTCAGCCTGAATTCCCTTTAGTGTTAGTAATAACTTTTTTATAAAATAGAGATTGATAAATAATTGCAAAGATATATTTTCACAGGGAAAAAGAATTTATAGATCTGTATTATTATTTGAAATGTATTCATGTTATATTTTAGAGGTGAATAGATATTATGATTTTTTTTTTCAAGTTACCATGAATTAAGGAATAGCATTTCTCAGAGAAACAAAAATCATTCAGTTAGGCATGACTTCAGATTTTCCTTTCTGGTTTTTCTGTTATTATAACAATTGTGGAGATGTCCAAAGTTCCATGTTTAAAAAAAAAGAAAAAAACAGTCGGCTTGAAAAAAAAAAAAGATGTGAAATATTTATTTCTCAAACACTGGGGGTGGTGACAGAGAGCAGAGAGGGAGCCATATTTGTTTCCACCCCACCGACTCTGCAATGACTTTGACCTGCCTCAGACTCCTCCGGAGTGGAGCTGGGTGCTGGACGCAGCCTGCTCAGCCTCCACCCAGGCCCTGCGGCTCCCTGCCTTTCCTCCTATTCCAGTAAGAGAACACCCTCCCAATCGCCCGTCGCTCCAGCTCTGCCCACACTCCCATCTGCAGACGAAGTCCCCAGCGCTCGCTGCCAACGCGTGAATGTTCTCCCGGGCCTGCACAGGGCTCTGTCTCAGCCTCTGTCTCGCTGAATGTCCAATCCCTTCCCCACCAGCCCCAGAGCGATGGCAGGAAGCCTGGGCGCTGCCCGCCTAGGTTAGGAGGCGGGTAGGTGAAAGGGTGGAGCGACCCTGAGGGCCCTGGGAACCTGTTGTCACCCAAAGGTGAGGCACTAGACAAAGGTGTGAGGCCGCACCTTCTGATGATGTCGGATGCCACAGGCCACATGTTGAGTCTAGCAGGCATGCTAGGGTTAGCAGCAGTGGCCAAATAAGACCTTGTCCAAACTTCATCTGCTGGGGCTGACAATCCACCCTGGGAATCTGAGAGTGACAAGTACCACACACTCACGAAGTGCAGACAGGAGCCTATCAAAGGTCTGTGCAAGTAGAGCCGAAAAGGGTTGCTATTTCTGGAGATGCACATTAGACAGAGTCCAGGCTCAGAAATAGCATAGTCCAGAAACCACCACAGGGAGGCGCCATGCAGAGAGTGCTGACTAGTGTTCTAAGGGCCCCGTGTGGGCAGGGGCTGGACAGGCATATGGGACAGAAGGGGCAGAGTGGCCCGAAGAGCAACAGGAGAGAGGCTGAGCCCAAGGACTCACAGCACGGCCACCCGCTATACCTGTAGTGGCCTAGAAGAACAGGTCTTGGTAGTACACCTTAAGAGGGCAAAGCCCAACCCCCAAAGAGGCTGCTTTCTCCTGGGAAATAGAGGGATTGCAAAAGATCTGCATCCTTGCATTACAGGAGCAGAAACAGCCCTGGGGCAGCCAGGAGGCAGGCAGCAGGGAGGGTGTCAAAATCCAAGCCTTCAAGACTTGGTCCAGCCTTCAGGGAGATTGTTGGAGGGACTGAACCTCAGAAAGAGAAGGCTGGGGAGAGACAGCACCTCAAGATCACCGTAACAGGCAAGCAAGTTCAGGGCAGCCGATGTAGGACAGAGGAGGTAAGAAGGGAGTCCAGGATGAAGACACCGCCGCTGCAGGCCCGTTCAGTACAGAATGTATTGAAAGCCTTTGTTACTCAAATACAACACGATTTTTCTCATTTGAAATTTTCACTGGTTTTGCTGACCAGCCCCCTTGCTTCCATCTAAACAGAAATGTAGGACAGATGCCTTGTTTTGAGCAACCAGACGCTCAAGCGCCTTGGCCATGGCCACTGGAACGGCTCTCGGGCAGCGCCGCTCTGCACCCAGCACATGTAAGAGGGTTTTGTGCTCATTTCCTCCCCATCTGCAAGGGCAACAGTGCCTCTGTCTTCTCCCCTGCTGTCCGCTCTGACTGTTGTGTTTGTTTCATTTGCCCTGCACAACAAAACATGTAGATTAGAATCAACCCTTTATTTCGACAGCAGAGAAAGAATTATTTTGTTAATTGGTATATTGGTATCCCAACAACTGCTTACTGTGCCAAGTTATTAAGAATAAGCAGACGAGGGGCAGATTAAACTTTGAATCACCTGTTCCTCTGGGCAAAACACATAAACCAAATTGACTGCAACCAAATGTCATATTATTTACATGGCGTGCACAATTTATTTTCTAAAAATGTGCTCAACAAAAGATTTGAATTTGCTCTTAAGCATATAATGGATCCCACTTAATAGTGAAGCTCTCTTATGTGCCCTTCGCTATAATTAAATCATATGGAAAAATGTCACAAAGCAAAATAAAATGTATTTATTTCAGCCATATCTTCCCACAGCATGACATGGAGTCTGAAAAAAAGAATCACTAAGCATTTTTATGCCATCTGTGCTGGTAGGGGATAGGTTTCCCAAGCATGTCACTGTAAAATATTCTGTTTTGGGTTAAGCATAGTCTACTTATTACTATCTGGTGTCTGACTGAATGGACACAAAAAGCTGACAAAAATCCATATCTGACACAATGCTTTTCTTGTCTTATTGTTTTGTAACAAGACTAGTCAACCGTGTTTTTATTTTAACTGAACTTAAATAAATCTAAAAGAAATGGAACATGAGAAAATCAGATTCATGTTTAAAAAAACTCCATGCTTTTTCATCTGAAAAAAATTCTAATAATATTTTCCAAAAATTGAAACCACAGTTCCTCCTGAGCAGGGTATGCGTCAACATGACAACGTGGGTAACAGTGAGTGCTCCTTGGCCTGATGGTCCCCCTGAGCTTATAAAGCATGAAGTTCTGTCCATTCAGATGTCTGCCTTCCTAATGGAGGCAACCTAAGGGTCATGTTGGTGTTATGATGACTAAGTTTTATGACTACTTATAGGAGTTTTATTTCCTGAATTCAATGAGGCCTTTTTACAGCTGTTGATGAGACATGAAAATCCTGTCCATTTTTCAGGGACCCACTTGACTGAGTCAGAAGTGCCAGAGGCTCGTGGCTCACACAGTGCATAAGTAGCACTGGTCTGTGCCATCCTTCCGTGGGCTTTCCAAGTTGGCATGCACTCCGGCACTGTTTGGAGACACATGCGAATAACAAAGTGTTAGTTTACAAATGAAAAGTACTTTCACCTCCTATTACTTGTGAATCTTCTTAAGTCAATAGCATTTGCATTAAAATTTCCAAACCTAGCAAAAGTGAACAGGTATGATGTACTTAAATGTAATTTGACAGAAAATTGTACCATTTTGATCACGATTCTACAGAAAAGCTATGATTTTTCTAAAAAAAAGTTGAAAATTACAAAGTTTGTCATAAAAATCAAGGGCTAGGTTTACTTACTAAATTGTCAGGATTCCACTCAAAACTCCAAAGTTCCATAGTTTTCCAAGACTCACCTCTGTATTTGGTTTTTAAATATTTACTTTTTAATTGCCACATATGATTGTACACACATGAGTGCCGCGTGATGGCGCAGTACACGTAGAGACTGTGTAATACTCACATCAGGTTAAGGGCATCCACTCCTCAGACGTTTCCACGTCCTTGTGGTAAGAATATCCAACGTCTTCTCTTTAGCGTGTTTGAAACACTCCGTGATCGTCTGCGTAGTCCCCACTGTGCCCCAGACTCACTCCAGACCTTTCTGGACCTCTCAGCTCCTGTCAACCAGCATTTCCCTGCCCTCCCTGCTTCCCCAGCCTCTGGTCATCACTAGTCTACTCTTTCACTTGCGTGAGATCCATTTTGAGATTTCATACCTGGGTGAGATCCTGCAGTACTTACCTATCTGTGCCTGACTTATTTCACGTAACACAAAGTCCTCCGGTTCCGTTTATGTCGTCACGGATGACAGGAGTTTCCCCTTTCTATGGCTCAACAGTACTCCTCTACATTTATACGCCACATTTGCCTTATCCACTCATCAGCTGATGGATACTTAGTTGATCTCGTCTCTAGTCCGCAAACTGTAGTAATGAATGTGCAAGTGCAGCTGTCTCTGACCGATTTCTGTAGGGTACCCGTTGTGGAATTGCGAGCTCACATGGTGGTTCTATTTTAACTTTTGAAGGAACTTCCACACTTTTTTCACAGTGGCATCGCTGGTTTGCATTCCCACCAACGGTGTGCCAGGGCTCCCTCTCCTCTCGCCCTGGCCAGGCTGGTTACCATCTTTGGAGATGGCTGTCATAGCTGGAGTAAGGTGATATCTCTTGTGGCTTTGATTCGCACTTCCCTGAGCATTGGTGATATGGAGTGTTTTTCCACATACCTGTTGACCATTTGTATGTTTTCTTTTAAGAAACGTCAGTGTTGGCCTATTGGTCATTTTTAAATAACATTATTTAGGTTTTTTGACATTTTGTTTGTTCTTCTTGTTTGTTATTGAGTTCCTTATATATTCTGGACATTACCACTTCCTTCAAAACCAACCCACTTCTCCCTGAAGCCATTTTTTTATGATAATAATACGTGTGAAAGTGATTTAAATGAGACCCAAAACTTTATTGTTGTTTCTAATATTTTCATTAAAATTATTGCAGTTACTTTTTCCAGTATCGATCCCATAGCCTCCCAGTTGGACATAGTACTTGTTCCTTTGACATCAAGTTCATTAATTGGTTGTTTTATTTTAACATTCTTTTGTATACTGCCTTTGAACTTGACTTTAAGTGTTTTCTGTCTGTGGCTTAGCCCTTTGTCTAACAAAAAGTCAAGTTCACAGTGTGGATGTTGGAATATCCTACAGGAAGCACAATGTGCACTTGCTGAGGTGCTGAATGGATTCTACCTTAAACCCCTCGTCTAATTACAAAATCAAACAAACCTGAACATGACTTTGACCACAATTAATTTAAAATATTATTTCCATGAGGCCCTACTGTAATTCCTTATCGTTGTATCTATATCTAAGACTATGCTGGGGTTTTCAATAGAACGAGAGGGAAGACCACCTTTACCACAAGAGCCTAAGAGCCCATTTCAAAGGTTACACTTGCCCTTCAAGCTCTAGCCATCCCTTCACAGGATTGCAAGTCAGGGTATGTGGAATGGCCACGGTGACTAGCTGGGGACAGTGGAGGGTGTTGGGAACGCAAATCTGGCCCCCCTTCAGGCACTGCGTGTTGTGCTCTGTGGCAGAGGAATTATCTCATGCTCACTAGGTTTGATGATCTCAGACTCAAAATGAGGAGGGTGTGGTAAAAGGGCATGTCTAGAATGTGCTAGAAGGAGCTGGCAAGGAGTTCAGAAGCAACATGCTGTCAGGCAGGCTAGGTCGGTAGGGAAACCGACGGCCCTGGGGGGGTGTGAAAGAGGTTGCCATGATGGAGCCTGGCAGACTGGGCAGCTTCAACAAGCAGCAGGAATTTACCTTCTCACGGTTCCCGAAGCCAGAGTCTAAGGGCAAGCACAGCAGGGATGGCTTCCTCTGAGGCCTCTTTCCCCAACTCGCACATGGCCACCTGTCTTCTGTGTCCTTAAGGGGTTATTCCTCAGTCTGAGAGCTGCGTCCTCTCCTCATGTTGAAGGACGAGGGCCCATCCGTACAGCTCCATTTTCTCTTAATTACCTTGTTTATCACTCTGTCTCCCTGTACAGCCATAGTTTGAGGGACTGGGAATAGGACTTAATCTAGGAATTTCGGAGGAAGGGGTTCTTGTTCAACCCACCACAGAAAGGTGGGTTGTCCTGTGAGAAGAGTGGGATAATGGGCACATTGCCAAGGCTGAGTGCTGAACTGGAAGGACGCTTCCCTGGTGGCGTCTTCAGAGAAAGGTCCTGGACCTGAGCTCTCAATTCCACCAGATGGCGACCCAGCTTTCTGTAACTACCCAGAACCCTCTGCTGTGGGCATCGCACTGCCCCTCCACCCACGTCTCTTAGGGATGGACCTTCCTCTACTGTGCCACAGAACCCTGGCTCAGGTGAACTCGCCCTCTGTCCTAGGTGTGCTTCTAGGTGCTTCCTAGGTGTCCTGGTAACCTGGAAGGCAGATAAAAATACCCTTTGGCACAGAGACTCTTCTGTAACCTACCTCTGTCCCCTACAGTCACTAGTCACTGTTCATCGTGAACGTTCTGCGCATCTGGATTTGTATCCGCTTTTCTAAAGCCAGTCCTAAGCCTCTCCACTGATTTGCAGGTTTGCTCCAGTTCCTACTTTGTTTCTTTTTTTTTTTTTTACTACTTAACCCTTTCTTTGTATTTTTCTTCTTATTCTCCATTCCTTTTCATGTGTAGCCATATGAAATCTCATATGACTTGATAACATAACTCCTACAAGACAACTCATCAAATAAACTAGAAACTAAGCAGTTTTTACCTCTATTATAAAATTCTGAGAAATTATTGGACTTGCTTTTTTTCTTCTTTTTTTCAGTGCTAGGGATGGAACCCAGGACCTCGCACATGGTAGGCAGACACTCCACCACTGAGTCACACCCCCCAGTCCAGCTTTTTTGTGAAACTCAAGATAGTTGATTTAATTTGGTTTGGATATTTTAAAAGATCAAAAATGCAAGTTCAACCATAATTTTTAAAGCAAAGTAGACCCTGTTGGTGACTACATTTAGAATGCATTCAATGATAAGTAGCATGATTGACAAAATAGTCATTATAATGCATTGACTGGGAAGACTTTTTGAGAAAGATAAAGAAGCCTGACATCAAGAAGTCAAGATAAGAGGGAAATGCAAATCAGAGGAGAGTTCCATACAAGAACAGCCAGAATGCCTACAGCTAGTGACAGCTGATACAGACTGCTCAGTGCCAGGTGTACCCTGGGTAATTTATCTCAGATTCAATGAGGTAAGAATTATTACCGTTCCCATTTTACAGAGGAGAAAACTGAAGTTCAGAGAAGTTAAACAATTTGCCTAAGGTCACACAATCTACTGCCCTAAAGCAAAGAATCTTCTCTGCCCCCAATGGTATATCAATAAAAGCACAGTTATAGCTCTTCTCAGCTGCAAATTAATCTGGGAATGAAATTGCTTTCCCCCAGTTTGTCAGGTGAGGCTGTGCAGGCCAGCTGCAGCCCTCTGGCAGTGACAGGGCTATCCGTGTATCCAGAGGAGTGACCAGAGGAAGAGAGAGGCACGGATTGAGGAAGGACTCTTTCCTCCAGGGTAGCTGAGCCCTCGGGTTTCCCTGTGGAGCATTGACCACAGCTAGCCAGAAGGGTTAGCCCTGCTCAGAAGAGACCCTGAATGTGGGAAAGCCGGCTTCCCCATGACAATGGGAAGGAGCGGGTAGCCATCACCGACTACCATGGTTTCATTTTTATTTCAAAATAAATAAGAAGTCCATTAACATGTCATGCAAAGATAATGGACCTGCCCCAAGTTAGATGGTATTGGCGCTTGGTCTTCTCCTCAGCCAGGGCCCCAATAAGTATGTAAATTGCAAAACCATCTTCCAAACCTAGAAGTATCTTTCATTATAATCCCAGGGAGTTCTCAGCTTCTACATTTTATTAAGCCACAGTTATCATTTTAGAACAAGGCCATTTGCCTTTTGGTACATACTTAAAATTTACAAAGTGCTTTTTAATGTCTCAAATTTGTAGCCAGCCAGGAAGGATTGCATTAACCCTACCTTAATCAGCTGGGAAGTTTCCACCCCCTCACCCAAAATAAGCTGACCTCAACTTCACACACAATTCTCTAAACAGAAGCAACCAAAAATATAAGAAAGAGGGCTGGGTGTTTGTTCCTTTAATTGCCAGAAATTATATTTTGCTTGGACATCAGGATAAACACTAAGCTGCCCCAGAGGACGCCTCTTTGACCCAGGTCACGGAATGATTTTGATTGTGCTCATGCACACACTCTCGCACACTCATATCTGAGAGAGTCAAAGCACTCCTGCGCCCTGGGTTTGGGAAGAAGAACGCGGCGTGCCTCGGTTCTCATAGCTTCTCCTTCCTGACACGTGTGGGAGCTCCCCAGGGATTCAGCCAGCTCTGAGCTTGGGAATGGGGGCAGGCTGCAGGGGGCTCTCCTGGCAGAACTGGGTGACTTCCAGAAAATTCCAACCCTCTTTGAGCTTAATCCTAATTTGTAGAACAGAAATTCGTATGCCACTTAGATTGTGAAACATTCACAAACTTTACCTGATCATTTTAATTCTAGGAATGAAACTTATGGAAATAAAAATGGAAAGAGACTTGAGTACTGACATTTTGAATCTGTTTTTAATAATAGAGAAAAAATAGACACACCAATATTAAAATGATAGACATTTGATTTATAAATAAAATTATGTTTTATTCCTATGATGAAAGATTATGTTGCCACTTAAATGAGTGGAAAATATTTAAGGACATGATAAAATGATCACAATACAAAATCAAAAAGATGTAAAAAACAAGATGTAAAAACATGTGTAGTACAGTCTCACTGTGTAGTGAGATGTGTGATTTGAACACACGCCTTGTTGGGAGATGTACTCAAATGGCAGTGGTGGCTGATTCTGGGGAGGGCGATCAGTAATGATTGTTTTCCTCTTTATCCTCTTTGTTTACCGTCTCTTCCGTTATGTGCAAAATCAGAAATAACAGGTAGTTTTGGAGTTTCTAGAAGCAGTTTTTCCTCAGAAGAGAAGCCTCAGCCCCGATCTTCCCGACCAGGGCAGGACGGCAGCACACGGGTCCCTGGTCACAAAGATGCCAGGTCCTGTTTCAGAAACATGACGCTACTGCTCTCTTCCCCTTAGTGATGTGGTGAGTGTCTCCCCCCCAGCGCCATCAGGCTTCGGATTCTGTGCCAGGCCTGGGTCATCCTTCCTTCCGTGAGAATCTTCTGTCATTCTGCTTCGCTGTCTCACACACCCTGCACGCCGATTTCGGGCTGGTGGGGTTGTGCTCTCGGTTGCTGCTTTCCTTCTAATAAAAACAGTTTCAAGGTCGCTTTCCTCTAAAAGCCAGCATGGCCCTTCAGCAGGCATCTGCCAGTGGCCAGCACACAGCTTTCCCCCGTGGGCTCGTGGTGAGCTCCTTGGTAGACCTGGGAGGGGAGTGTTGCTGTCGGGTTCTCCTCGGGAGGCCTCGCCCTGTGCTGCAGGTCGCTGGGTGCGGAAACCCCTGTGGCCAGAACCGCTCTCGGGAACTTGTGCGCGCAACATTTATGACTCAGGAGTGCAGCCACCCGGGGCGCCTCTTCAAATAGCCCTGTTCACCTGAAGTGATTTCTTACGTAAAATACCCTTTCCTGCTTACCAGACAGGGTCAGGTTCATTTCCAGTCTGAGCGCACAACAGAGAAGAAAGAAATCCCGACATTCGGAATGTGACTTAAAGCTCCAGGTTCCCAGCGTCTGGTCATGGGTCACAGACACTTTACCCACTGAATATGACTACAGCGCAGAAAGGCACCTAGGAAGTTGGCCAGCCTCCCACCGCCTCCGGGCCCTCCATGCCAAGCCAGTGCTCACTAATGAAAGCGGTCTCTATTTTAAGGACCATTACAGGAGAATCCCAGACTCCTCCAGAGCTTGTCACTCATCACGCTCAGGAACTGTGTCCTGTGTTCTCAGTAAACCGGGCATAGGAGTTTGCCAGTGTCTCCTTTCTCGATCCTCATTCCCAGTGGGAAGCAGCTGGGCACCACCTTCCTTGTCCTGGTCATTGTTGCTCCTGTTACTGCTACTAATGCTGCTGCTGCCCCTGGGCACCTCCTGTGGTGGACATTGCCCCTCAGGTGTGCCACCAACTCCTCAGAGCAAACACAGGCAGGGAACTTACTCTCACCTTTTGATAGATGGGGAAACGAAGTCTCATGAAGGTGAAAACAGTTGTCCCACGTACAGCTAGTTAGTAGTGGAAGGAAATACCAGCCCAGTTCTGCCGGACTTTTCCTACAGGCTGTGTCGCCCGGGCCCCGTGTCTGAACAGTTAGAAACTATCTGTTTCCCCCTCTTAATCTTCCTTAGGTGGAATCATCCCAGTCTTCAATCCTACTCCTAACCTGTCACTCTGTACCTGTCAGGCACGTTCCCATCACCTTGGGAGGAAGGGGCGTGCGACTGATATTCTGCCAGCTGAGATCTGGCCTTCTAAGGTGGCTGGGGACAGGATAGTGAAAGCCTGGGACCCTGTTAGCTCCCACATCTCTCTGGGGCCTTCTAGTTGGAAGCTGTTTCACAGCAAGCAGTTTGTCTTCAGAGGATGCGGGAATTACGTCGGCTTGCAGGAAGGGGCTGCCTATGAAGTCTGAGGGCTGTGCTAAGGAACCCGCTGCCCACTGTCAGGCTGGATGCTGTCACTCACGAGGAGTTGTGGGAACAATTACCGTGATGGGATGCTCAGAGGGTCTGCAATAGCCCGCAGGCCGCCTGCAAGCTCTAGGTGTTGGGAAAGCAGACGAGCTGTTGCCAAGGTTCATAATGGGCAGTGAGAAAGGACCACATGTCACAGCGCATGTAAACTGCAAATTGAACCAGGGTTTTCTGAGCCCTGGCCCATCACACTAGGGAGTGAGAGCCAAACGAAAGCCCAGCAGCACCATTACAGCGGCCGGGGCATCACAGCATCCTCCGGCAGAATCTCCACTGATGGATCCCAGCGTTTCGCACTTATAACCCAACGCTTTGCTTCTGGGTCACCACGGATCAGAAGATAAACGGGCCTTTTCACTTTGGGATGTCCAATCTCAGATTCTGGACTCATTCCTGATTTGAAGCACAGCTGTGTTTCAGTTCTCTAGTGCACAGCCAGGGTAAAAAGTCTATCTTGCTTATTTCTGAGCACTTATCTAATTCAGAGATTTGGGCTTCTAAGTCAAAATAACCTTATTCAAAGAAATCACAAGACACAAGTAGATCTGTTAAGAGTAGACATAAGCTGGCAGTCCTCCCTCTTATTTCCCTGCCTCTGAGGGCTCCTGGGTGAGCCTGCACACTGAATGTCCTTCATTTCTTAAGGCAATTTCTTCATATCTTCAGCAAGGTGGACACGCGACTTTTCTTGGACACAGAGTGATCAGGCCAAATGTGCCAACACTTGGTTGGTTCTTTTCCT
This sequence comes from Sciurus carolinensis, assembly GCF_902686445.1. NCBI lineage: Eukaryota > Metazoa > Chordata > Mammalia > Rodentia > Sciuridae > Sciurus > Sciurus carolinensis. The sequence goes on along the minus strand of NC_062219.1, from coordinate 5,580,574 downwards.
ACTTGCCGTTGCGTTGACAAAAGTTGTGTGATCTCTAATCTGTCATAAAGGGAAAAGCTTTTCTCCATTTTAATCTGTTACACTTTGTCCTGTTAATGGGGAGCACCAGGAACGGCCACCAGGCAAAGGAGAGTGCCCGCCCTGGGCAGCAACTCCCGCTTCATTTTCTTCTGATTGTCATTTGTTTTCCCATTTAGTAGATGTTTCTTGAACACCCACCAGGTTAAAAGGCACTCTTCATAGAGCTGGAAATGAAAAGAGAGAGGAAGAGGAAGGAAAGAGAAAGGTGAGGAAAGAAGAGAGGAATTCAGACAAAACTCCTCTCTTTACGCACTGCATTCATATCCAGGAAATGGTCTTGAAGGACATTCCCGGGGCCTGGCTTTGCTGCTGATGAGAGAGGTGTTGTGAAACATTTTGCCTGGACTTCAAATGCTGGGGAGATAGTGGAAGCAGATCCTAACCTGAGAATTGGTGTAAATAGACTTCAAACTTAGGCAACGATTTGCAGCTGGACTGCGTAGCGGAGGTTGGAGAAGGCAGAGGAGTGACAAGTGTTTACTGACAAGTCCTGGACAATGAGTTTGCTTTGGACATGGGTGAACAGGTCAGTGACGTCATCACAAGTGTGCAGCCACTTGTGGGGTGTCGAGGGAGTCTGATTGGAGTTGGCAGGCCAGCCTGGAGCCTATTGCTCTGTCCAACACATAAAATAAGAGACGAACTAGGGCAGCAGAAGCTGCCAGGGTGAGACGATGCAGACAGTGCCAGGCACCCTGAGGCAACTCCATGCTGCCAGGCACCGCATGTCACTCAGCAGTTGGTTGTGAATACGGTCTGAGGGGCCCGGGGAGCATCCACGTGAAGCCCACCACTGGAAACGTTAAAGTGGGAAGGAATGGACAGGGCAGTTGTGTATCAGAAACCCTCTTTTGAGAGACTGTGACAGAGAGAGAGAGGACATAAAAGAGATCAGGGAAAACAATGAGGAGAGGGGATTCTGCTGGGGGCAGGGGGTGACGCGGCCATGTTCTTCCAGCCACCCTGGGCTGGCTCGGGCTCCTCTCAAAGTGCTCCTGCAGCATGTGCTTCTGTGCCCGCTTGCCTGGTCAGCATGGGCCACAGCCCATGTTCAAGTTCAGTGCCTTCTTCTTTGCCTGGCCATCTGTCCCCATCTCGTTCTCCACCTGACCCTTCGAAGAGCTCACTGGCTGGTGCTTCAGGACAGCATTGGGTGTCCGTGTTTCCAGGCTCCACAGGGACGGTCACTGGGAAGGCAGGGACTACATGGAACAGGAGGCAGGCAAGGACCATGGGATTGTGAGGAAGGGCTCTGCAATCTCTCCATCCCTGTTTAGGCACCTGAGCGTGGAAAGTATCAGTTCTCTCCTTGCCCCTAGTGACCACACCCAGAGTGTTTGGGAACACTGCCCTCAGCAACAGACTGGGTTCAGCTACTCTTGCAGGTGGTGTGGGAGAGCTGATTAGTGTTCTTTCTTCTAGTCCAGAACGCAGATGAGCAGGTAGAGGGTCCAGCAGCCACCTCTGGCTCAGAATGGTGGTGAGACAGAGGACACATGCAGGAGATCTATGTTAGAGCATGGGAATCCAGCTCTCCCACGCCTTCACCAAGACCTGGGACTTGCCGATCACCACACGGCTCCCTCCCAGCCTTTCGTTTGCAGGAGAAAAATTAAACATCTGTCTCACCTAAGCCAGGATTGTACTGGGTTTTCTGTTACGGGCAAGCTAACTCGATCATCCTGCTGGAAACATGAACAACAGTGTGTGCGTCCCCGGGCTCCCTGGGGTAGAGCTCTGAGGACCCAGGCCTGGCGTCCCAGTGTCCCCACAGCAGCCCACAGACGCGGCACAGACACGAGGGAGGACCAGGCCGACACTTTCGGCATTCTATAATCGCTCATAGTTTTGTGGAATTCAGTCTCTCTGGTGTCTTCTAAACTACCGTTCAAAACTAAAGCACTCATGTAATACAAGTGAATTTTGATAAAATTACATGTGACAATTCCTATTTGAGTTGATAGCGCTCTTTCTTTTAAAAATGCTGCATTTCTTCTGTTCTTATAGAATTAAAGTTTTTACTTTTCATTTGTTATAAGTTGAATTTTCAGGTTGATAATAAAATAAGTCACAGAGATTTACCACTTGGGACTTAATAAAAAAAAAAAAGCTTAAGTCTTAAATGCGCGTTTTCTTCTTCAGGAATGGAAAGATCTTTTTTTAATGCAAAAAGCTTTGTAGTCTGGTTTGCATTGAAATGGGGGCTCAGGGCACCCACAGGCTCTCCTGCCTCCAAACCGAGACCTAAAGGAAAGAGGCCATGATCGTTCTGTCTTCCCTCATATGGCATTTACGTCTTGCTGAGCTGCTCCTCAGAACAGGAGGCACAGAATCCTCAAAGCCACCAGGTTCGACCCACTCATTTTTAGTATTCTTTTTTTTTTTTTTTTAGGTTTTTTTTTTTTTTTACGTTTACATAGGGTAATGATGTTTATTTTATTTTTCCCCTCCCCCCCACCCCTCCCACCCCTCTTTTCCCTCTACACAGTCCTTCTTTCCTTCATTCTTACCGCTCTCCTTAGCCTAACTCTAAACCTAACCCTAAACCTAATGCTAGCCCCTCCCACCCCCCCATTTTTAGTATTCTTAAAAAATATCCATCACTGGCTGTTCTTGAATGGCCTGTGTTTGTGGTCAGCTTCCATCCAGACTGTGACCTCCTACAGTGCAGTCTCTGAGAGTTCTCATGACTGTCATGGTACTTCCACAGAGTTGGCCCTGAGGACTGTGCCGGATGACCGCATCTACCTACAAGTGATTTTACCCAGGGCTGCTTGACCACTGAGCCACATAGTCAGATCTTTTCATTTTAAGACAGGATCTCACTGTGTTGCTTTAGGGCCTTGCTGAATTGCTGAGGCTGGCCTCAAAATTGCAATCCTCCTTCCTCAGTCTCCTGAGTCTCTGTGATTACAGGTGTGTGCCACCACACCTTGCTACAAATGACATTTTTGAAGACCAGACGAATAGGTAGGGTTACTTGCCTGAGGTCACACAGGCAGGAATTGCAGTCTCCTCTGGTCTCCCAGCCAGTCCTTCTGAGATGCTCCTCAGCACTGAGTACACACAAGCCAGCCAGAAGTTACACTGGCTTCAGGAGGTCATCCCAAAGATGACATTGACTTTGACATCACTCATATCCCATTATCAACTCCGATCACTCTCTGTTTCCCAACCAGACAGAATTTTTGCATTTGTTCTGTTTTTCCTTCTCCTTCCCCTGTCCTTCCATCTGACCTGTGTCTCTACTTAAGAGATTAAGCTTTCTGCTCATGATTAAGTTTTTGCTGCCCATTTCCTGAGCACACTTGCTTCCCCACTGGAAAGCCATAAGGGATCAATCACTCCAGTGATAAAGCCATAAGGGATCAATCACTCCAGTGGAAAGCCATAAGGGATCAATCACTCCAGTGATAAAGCCATGAGGGATCAATCACTCCAGTGATAAAGCCATGAGGGATCAATCACTCCAGTGGAAAGCCATAAGGGATCAATCACTCCAGTGGAAAGCCATGAGGGATCAATCACTCCAGTGGAAAGCTATAAGGGATCAATCACTCCAGTGGAAAGCCATAAGGGATCAATCACTCCAGTGGAAAGCCATAAGGGATCAATCACTCCAGTGGAAAGCCATGAGGGATCAATCACTCCAGTGGAAAGCCATAAGGGATCAATCACTCCAGTGGAAAGCCATGAGGGATCAATCACTCCAGTGGAAAGCCATAAGGGATCAATCACTCCAGTGGAAAGCCATGAGGGATCAATCACTCCAGTGGAAAGCCATAAGGGATCAATCACTCCAGTGGAAAGCCATAAGGGATCAATCACTCCAGTGATAAAGCCATGAGGGATCAGTCACTCCAGTGGAAAGCCATAAGGGATCAATCACTCCAGTGATAAAGCCATGAGGGATCAATCACTCCAGTGGAAAGCCATAAGGGATCAATCACTCCAGTGATAAAGCCATGAGGGATCAATCACTCCAGTGATACTTTCTGAGAAATGAGAAAACGAGAAGTTCCCTCCACCAGAGACACATGGTGCTTGGGTTTATTAACAAATACATTTGTTAAAATATCATGAAACTTTCACACAAGATTTTCTCCTAACCACTACTAGCCATGATGACTTTTATTCTCTGTACTCAGTAATAAACTTGCATCCATCATTACATAGGTTATCATAAGATTATGATAAATAGGTCATGGGAAATGCTACTAAAAAGTCTCATTGAATTTATATGAGGAATTTTGCTTTATGGCTACCAAACACCAAGTCCTTACTCTTGTGAGTAGCTTATTTGAGTCTTCAAGCATACAGAGGCCCCAAAGCACTGTTCCTTTAGGCTGAAAATGTGCTTTAAAAATTGCATTTTACTTTTTTTCTCAAAAATTATTACAAAAGTTATTCACAAATTATTAACAATCTCTGTCTTGCCATGAACATGTGTGGAATTCTGTGCATGTTAACCTGACTGGAGTTTTAATTGTCATTTATACATTTGAAGGTCACTCGGATGGCAAGTAACAGACCCCAGATAAGTCGAATGCAAAATCTGCATCTCTAACTGCAGGTTAGCAGCCTTCCCCAAAGTCAAAGCAGCATTAAATCACTTGGTCGACTGTGCAGGCGCCTGTGTGGCCCATGTGAGGTAGAGGAGGGCTGAGAGACCCTGGCTGGCAGCCCGGGCCTCCGATCCTGCTGCCACGTTGCTGGAGCTGGGTTTGGACTGGCACGGCCACTCAGAAAGCAGGTCCCCTTACCATTCTACCACCACACAGGGTCTGCTCCCGTAAAGAAAAGGTTCAAGAATCCTGCCATAGCCTTTGTAAACAGGAAACCCTAGAGAACTTTAACCTACACACTAGCATCTCAATGCCACCTACTGGTCCAGATGGCCGCTTGGGGACAGCAGAGGTTCAGGGGCAGCAAAAAGCAGAGCAGAGGCCAGAAATGAAAGAGCCAATTCTCCATTCTTCTGTGAGTCCCCAGAGACGAACACAGTGACCTTGTTCCCAGTCTCCATGTCTCCCAGCTGTCCTGCCCCTCCCTCTCCAGGAGCACTCCGCCCCAGGACTCGCCCCTGGAAATGCACCTTCTTCAGAGAGATCCTGGAAGTGGCACGAAAAGACACACTCCTCTCCAGCTAACCCTTTCATCTTTTTGGTTTCATTATCACATTAAGCTGCAGTTTGGCTTTTGTTTTCCGAGGTTTCTTCCTCCATTGTTAATCCCTCGGTTATGATTATCAAACATGTTTATCGTGTCCCATGATAACCCGAGTTCCCCTGGTCCACGTGGCATGGAAGGTTTCCAGGACCGGGGAGGTGCTGCACTCTCAGCCCTCGCCCTTGTGCCTGAGATGGAAGCACACGCCATCCGCCCATCCTTAGAGCTTTACTCTCCAGGGAGGGTTAGGGATTCTCGGTCAACTTTCAACTCCAATAGGTTACTAGGAATATGCTAGGGCTTAACCTACTCCTTCCTGGGGTAATTTCAGCAGAAAGTGACCCGTCCTTCCAGGCCTGTGTGCTCCGCTGGGTCAGGGAGTTGCTACTTCTTTCCTCTTGGAGAACCTGCAGCTTCCACCAAGGGCTAAGTGCTTGCCCTTGTTCATTTCTGAAAATTTCTGATCATAAAATTAGTTGGTGGATGGAAGTTACTGAAGAAATTTCTAACACTTTTAAGGCTTGGCCTAAATCCATAGTTTGTTTTACTTTAGTCTAGTTGCAGAGAAAACACAATATAAGAATGGTCTTTGGAATGTCCTTCTGTTTAAAATCAGTCCAAACAAGACTAGAGGAGAGGGTCATCGTCTTCTTCAGTGGCGACACGCTCACCACTGATTTCCGGGCTGCTGAAGTACTCACTAGAGTCATGATGCATCCCCAGAAAGATCTTGGTGTTTCCTGTGGTGCCTGCTTCTAGTATAGCTTTCTTATAGCGAACAGGTATCATTGGAATTTCAAAGTATTTAACAAAATTAAGAAATTCAGATTTAAATATCAACATAGACATTAAATAGCAATTCCTTATATAAACATGGAGCTTTGACATATCTCATTTAAACTTGACCAATAAACTTGTGGTGCAAGCATTTATTTTATCAACAAGGAAACTGAAACTGCTATATGTTGATTGACTGTTTCAAGGTCACAGAGGTTATAGTTGACAGTGCCATCTAGTCTGAGGGTTTTGACTCTGAGTCCAAAACACTTTGCAGAAGTGCTGTAAGACCAGAGAGGGGGAGATTCTGCTGGTCCTCAGCAGTGAAGGAAGATTTGGGGAGGAAACACACCTTGAAGATGGATAGATTGGAGTAGTTTAGAAGGTGTAGCCGGAAACCGAGTGGGTGGTGTCTACTACATTTCCCACAGGCTTTTGTTCAATGAGGGAGGAAAGAATGAATGAGCGGGGAAGCTGTCAGAGATCAGGACAGTGATCCAAGAAGGTAAGAAGGCAGACTGTGCCCAGGTGTGTGCAGGTGACGAGTAGGTCACAGTGGGCCCAGGAGAACAGCCGCTCGGACAAGCCTGGGAGGGCCTGGAAGGCCAGAAGAGCAGCAGCCACGGCCTTGTAGCTGAGGTCAGGGCTTCGCTGCTGTTGACCAAGGATCTGAATCCTGGAGAGGAGACACTGGGAATCAGTGACAATCTGGAGGAAGCGTCTTAGGAAGATGGGCAGGGCATGGCAGGGAGGGTCCTGAGGATCCTGATTTTAAGAAGCTTGCCCGTGTCTCTCTAAAACTCTCGTCACCTCTTCCCATTAGTGAGGAGCAGGAGATTTAAAGACCAGCATGGCTGGAAGGGACAGGGAGAGGGAGAAGAGGAAGAGGAGGAGGAAGTGAAGAGGAAGAGGGAGAGGAAGAGAATAGGAAGAGGAGGAGGGAGAGGAAGAGGAGGAGGAAAGCAAAAATTACCTTTAAATTTTTCCATCCTTGATTTGTGCCCGAAGAGATCTATTACATTGTCCCTCTTTCCATTCGGGGTGTTAAACTAATCAGTAGGCTTTACTAAGGAGTTATAAAATTTTTGTTACAAGAAGAATTAAATGAAGTCATTTCCTATGTCTAATATGATCAGATATGTTCCTGAAACTGGGGAAGGCAGGCTTATGATAGAAAATAGAACTATAATGAAAATTCATGTCCTCTTGATTTTTTATAAAATATTTCCCTTTTGCATTCTTAATTCAAAGCAACAAAATGCTGATTTGGTTGAAAATAAAATTTGGAAAAATCCCTGAACTGTAGGAAGCTTGTCACTCTGATGGGTGTGTTACTCCCTGGAACAGTGTTTCGGCTGTTGGAGCCTTGCCAAACTTCACTGTGAAAGAGTTTGCTGTAACAGTGTTTTATTATATTCTTATTGAACTTCAGCCAGTTGAAAATAGAATCTCCTCACCATCCTTTTAAATTAGCCTTAAACTGCCGACAAAAGACAAAAATCGATGCTCAAATTTAGTTCTTTGCTCTTGGTTCCTTAAGAAATTTACCCTGTTGCTAATAGGCAGGACTCAAAGATCATAGAACAGAGAGTGCCTGGAGTTTTAAAATAGCATTTCTTGCTTGATTTAAGTCTACTTAAGTGCCCCCCAAGTCCTGTGCACAAACTGTTCCTTTAATGTTGCAGGTTCCATTGAGTCTCAGTGATGGTTTACTAAAACCGTCCCCAATACAGTTCATGCGGCCATGACAAATTGTTGTGAAATTCTGAGTATCAAACTATAATGAAGATTATAGGAAAAGAGTAGCACCTCGATAATGATATAGTCTATTTAACTATTACATTCCATTAAGAATTGCAAGGAGTTTAGAATATCGAACAGGAAAAGGAAGCCCACACACAGTCTCATGCCCATCAGTCACGCCAGGTTTAATGCTGCTACTCGTCCTAAGTGCTATGGTTTGCACTCCTAAATTCTTTTAAGGGAAAAAAGTAACTACAAATGCCCATCTGATTGAAAGAGGCCAACTCAGAGTACCTCATCACTCACGGTGCACGCGTACTGCAGGAGGCCCATCTGTCAGGCGGGGAAAAGGGCTTTGCCTGACTTCAGGCACTAATGTGAGAAAACCTATGCACGGGTACCCAGAGATGCCGGAGAGAGCTGACAGTCCTGCGCAGACCATCCTGCCACTGCACCAACAAGAATGGCGGCGGTGGGGATGAGAAGCAAAGAACAGCTTGGTCACCCTCGGAGACCTGGGGCCAACGGAAATGGGGCGGCGAAAATCAGGCCAGACCACGCAAGACTGGCTTTGTCTTCATGGCATGATACCTGCAAGACCAGAAGGGCTCAGGCCAGAAAGACAGTGCAATTAGCAGAAACCCAAAAGTGTGACTAATGGAGCACAGCACCGCCTGTACAGGGAGGGAGGACGTGACCACACAGGCAGCTGGGCGCCTGGCACAAAGGAGCCAGGGCCAGGGGAGCGAGCCCTGCTCCAGAGCCCGGCACGATCGACTTTCACTGAAAAAGTAAGTGGGAACCATCAGCCAGAATAAGCCCGGGTTGTATTAGAAAATGAAACTAAGAAAGAAAGATCAGGGCCTTGTTATAAAACAATCCACATAATTCCCATCACAAGGGTCCATCTGAGGAGGAGATTCTGAAACCAGGACCGAAGGTGGAGCCAGATCGAAGCCTCAGGAAGGTGCAGGACGTGGCAGGCGCCCCGACTTTCAAATCCACGGCCTGAGGATACGAAATGCCGTTGCTTTCACAACTGGTACCTTTCGCTGCAGAAATGGATACTAACCATTTTTTAGGAAAATATTAGATAATTTAAAAATGAAGGAAAAGAACACTTTGAGAGTCCACATCTAAATCAGTGGCCTAGCTCGGATTCCTTATTCATAACTTGTAGGATGCTGGGAGAAATAACTGGATCATCAACTTAATACCACATCAAATCCTAAGCAACCCCTCAACTTAGCCGCAGTTGCAGTGGGAATGAACTTCACCGACACCAGGTTGGTGGGCAGAATTAAATTTTATGTATCTCAGTTTAGTTTCCTGGTTCAGAGCACCCAGGCTGCCTAACTGGGTGAGTCAGGACACGTCTCAGTCAATCCACGGGGCGGGCTCAGTCGCACCCGGGTTCAGAGCTCTTCCCCGCCGTTTCCTCTCCCACCGACCCCACCCAATCTACTCGGAGCCCAGCAAAGCAGCCCCCTCCCCGGCAGCAGCAGGGCCAGCTCCCCCAGCTGGTGTCAGAAGGCGCCAGGCTGCCCACGTGGGGACAGCCACCCTGCTGGTGCTCACCCAGCTCCCACCTCGGCGGCAGGCTCTGGCGCCCCAGAGCAGGCACACTCCTGTGGCCTCCTAGAGGCCCCTCATGGGTTCCCAGCCCGGAGTCTGGGCTGTGTCCCCTCCTCTGGCAGTCCTTCAGATCCCACCCTCTCACTGAGAAGCCAGCCCCAGAGCCCCGTGGCACGCGCAGAGGGGCTGGTCACATTCGCTCTCCTCTCAGCTCCCGCAGAGACTTCTGAAGCAGTCCCCACGCTCCACCTCTCTTCCACACACTCTGCCTGCAGCTGGAGACTTTCCACCTCTCTCCTCGGCTTGGAGCTGGTGCTGTGGAAGACACATTTGCCAGTCAACGCCCCAGCCAAATCACTACTGGTTTATGTCCTTACGAAGAATTTGGGATTGACTCCGTGGATCCATTTCCAGCCACCTCACCTGGACATGTCAGGTCACTGGCCCAGGGGAGATGGCCACATGCACGTGCACATTTCAAACCACTGCTGTGTGATGACACCATTCCAGCCCCACCTCACAGGCTGAAAGGCGACATCGTTCCTTGGGGTCCACTTGGTTTGATATGATCAGTGTGGCAGTATCTCCTAACCCCATGCCATTTCCCGCCTGCGGGTGCCTTTCCATTCCAACACCTGATGGGCACAAACCAGGACGTATTTAACGAGCTTGTTTCCCGCCCGCCTCAATTCTTGAGTGACAACTTGGATGCTTCTTGTTGGGCACTCCCTCCCTGGATTCAGTGCCACCAGTTTCCCATCCCTTTCCCCCTAGTTTGTACCCGCTGCCTCGTCTCCCTTCATCTGCTCTGTAGTGAGGGATGCTCCTCAGGAACTGGGCTCCACACTCTCCTTCCTAACATCCTCATTTTCACGTCATTGTCAGTGGTTTCCAAATCTATTTTTCTAAAAGCCCAAGATCTCCTGGACGCAGAACACACGTTCTCAACTGTGTTTCAGACACCCAAACGCAGCATGGCCAGGACCGAATCGCTGCCCACCTTCCACACCTGCCCTTCCCGCGGTCTGTCCCGCGTCTGTCAAGAACTGGGTGGCCCCTCTGCCGGAGCCTCAGCACCATCCTGGCTGCCACCCCACCGCACGCCCCTGTCCAGCCGCCTCAGTCCTGCAGCGCTGCCTGTGGGGGACGCTGTCCTCCTCTCCTCCTGCCAGTGCCGCCACCGGCTTCAGGTCGCCCCCAGTCTCTTGCCAGAGCTGTTGAAAAACCCTCACCTTCCTGCCCTTGAACACGCGCTCACACTGCCAGGGCTGCCACGCACATACCGGATCTCCTGGTGCTCCTTTGCCTGCAGAACCATCCCGCGTCTGCCTGCTGCGTTTCCCAGCCCCGTACCCGCGTTTCCTACTTGACCTAATAGGTTTCCACATACCAAAACGAAAAGAGGCGTTTCACGCCTCCATGATCCATCGAGTCCCTGCTCCTCCTCCCAGGCCGCGTCTTTCCCTGGGAAGCAATCCCAGCAGCCCAGGCTGTTCTCAGGCATCTCCCTCAGCCGCTGCTGGATCTCTACCCCTAACCCTGCCACTGCTCTGGCACACTCCATGGCACGGCCTGTGGAGGCCCTGCCTGTCCAAGGACCAAGGTCCTTGGAGGCGGGAAATTTCTCCTGTCCACCTTCGCGCTCCCTGAGCCCAGCGCAGGCCTCCCACCCCATAGACACTAATAAGTGTCCATCTAATTGTCACTTTTCAGCCATGTTGGGGTTTGTGCATTTATATGAATATCTTTTCCTGCATGAACTTGTGTGACCTGTGCACATAGAGTCCCCGAGCAGCTCCTGGCTTGCCTCATAATATCTGGAGGACAGGAACCTTGAGTCCACCACATGTGTACAGAAAATCCCCCAATAGTTATTTTCCTTGTCTTCTATATAGTAGGCATTTACCAAATGCTTAGCAGTATTGAAATGATTTGCTACCGTATAATTTTTTTTTTTTTTGGTACCAGGGATTGAACCCAGTGGTGCCTTCTTTTTTATATTTTGTTAGAGACAGGGTCTCGCTGAGTTGGTTAGAACCTTGCTAAGTTGCTGAGGCTGACTTTGAACTCCCAGTCCTCCTGTCTCAGCCTCCAGAGTCCCTGGTATTACAGGCATGTGCCACCACGCCCAATATCTATAAATTGTTTTGATGACAGTTGATGCCCTGAGCCTGTGCCTGATCAAAATGATTGACGACTAACTCGAAATCAAGGAATATATATTAAGCCCTCAAGCTACAGCAGAGGTCACCTGGTCAAAATACAGATTTGACACCGTTAGCAAGTCTACTCTCTTTCTTGAGTTAGGCCACTCATTCTCAGGTCTGAGAGTGCCTCCCTTGGAAAATTGGGTCATGGCAAGGTATTTGCCCGTGGTTAGGAAGGTTCTCTCCAGCTTGGAAATGTGAAGAGTCTGATTCTCTGCTCCCCAAGGGCAGCCTAATCATTTTTGAAATGGCCTCTCTTATGCTTTGTTTAGTTTCATTTTTGTTACATAGTCTACACCAAAATTCCATGAGCAATTGCAACTGCAATTTAGTAGCTTTGTACATAGGTTCTGGTATTGTGTCTGAGATCTGAAAAATAGTCACCATTGTCTATCCACACATCATTCCATAACAGGGAAAGAATTCCTTTATGCAAAGTAAGCATGGGCTGGGGATCTTCCCGAATGCTATTCGTCTGTGGGCATTCGCTAAGAACAATCAGGGAAGGTACACTAGAACCTGAAAACATCTTTCACATTTTTTCCATCTTGTTTGCGATCAATATTTTCTTGTTATTAAGACTAGACACTTGCAGGGTAGCAAAACATGAGAAGATAATTGTAATAAAAAATGGCAAAGACAGGGGCTGGGGAGTGGTGACACAGAATGATGTTTCAGAAAACATTTGACCAAAACAATTCAAATGGAGATTTAGAATTCAAGTGGAAAGCTCCTAGTACAATCAAAGGAAGCGACATCCGTGCTGCTGTGTTCCATGTCTAACATGATTCTGTCGGCGAGAAGTCAGGCATGAGACGAGCTGATAAGAGCCTCGCTCACAAATGATGATAGCTGCAGTGGCTAGTTCTGGTTTTAGGCAGTGCGATTCTGTAAGTGTCCACTTAACCAGTTTGTTAGTACAGTGTTTTAAGAACCTCTTATAGAACAATGGAAAAAAGAATCACCCATGCGCTGCTCGCTGGGTATTTATTACACAATGCATTGGAGAATAATAGAAGTGGTTTTTTATGCCTTGCTCATTTATCATCTAATACCTTTAGAGGCGGAATGTCATCGCCGATTATCATTGTGGCAAGTCTTCAATCGACTTAGTTTACCGACTGCCACCCTCTCCCACCTCCCCTATTACTTGCAACTGCCCCACATTCTATTCCATCTTCTATTGGAAACTTTGCCTCACAGCCCCCAGCCAGCGACGTCCATTTGGGTGTCTCTGGGAAAAGACACAAATGAGTTTTGTGAAAGTGTGTTTACATGCAGCCATCAACCTTCAGCATCAATAGACAGTCAGCTGCTCCCGGTGCCAGGAGCCCAAGGCCCGTGACTGACAAGGGCCTGCATTCACTGTCCCTGTTTATGTAAATGCTGGTGCACTGGTCACCCCAGGACATACTGCTTACTGCTGCTCAGTTCATGCTCACGTAGTCAGGCTCCCAGGCGGCCCGTCACTTATGTCTGTAGGTTAGACGTGGTAGCACCACAAAGCAATATGATTCATCTAGATGAAGTAGAGGCAACAGAATTCAAAAACGAAGATCACTCCAAGCAGGTTCCTAACGCAGGCCTTCGTAATACAGCCGGGTCCAGATTACATTATATTCTTGTTCCTTTCCAAATAATTTGCAAATGAGGAAAACCAGCTCATTGCCATCCTTACAGAAAGTTCTTAATCCCAGAGTCTCACCAGCAATGACACTTTAGTAGCCAATTCGGGGGCAGGAAAGTTGCCTGAATATAAATAGAATTTCAGATGAAGGCACAATCATTCCTAAACTAACCTGAAGTCCCCAAACACCTGCCCGTGCATTTTTTCTTTGTGAGGACAGCTGTAAAGACAAGCCCTGGCCGCAGCAGTCTGCCTTGAGCCGAATGCTCAGAAGTAAAGTTCCGGCAGTGAGGACGTGAGTCAGGGAACAACCTGCTCGGTGCCGAGGTCTGCCCTAGACTCCGGTGGTCAGACAGACCCTCAGGAAGGGACCGGGCTGGGGGCAGAGCCCAGGAGGAAGCCTGAGGGCCGGGGGTCTGCCTGGAGCTTACCTGAAGTCCTGCCCAGCAGCCCGAGGGACTTTAAACACAGGCTTGCTGAATGTGAATTTCTTTCTGAAGGTAAAAGTTCCCACTTCTGACGGGACTTCAATGGTCAAAACTACTTATGAGAATAAAAGTGAATGACAACAAGCAAACCCTCCCTTTAGAACAGAGGACCTGGGCCCTGTGGGCTTCTTCCTCTTCTGCTAAGGGCCACGCACATGTCCCGTAAGGCGACCTCCGCCTGGCTCTCCGATCGCCTCTGTCGCCAGTCCAGCCCACGCCAGCCACAGTAAGGGTGCCTCCCGCACTCGCGGCTGCCGTCCCTCACTGCCTGTCACCCAGCCCTCTCAGAGCAGCCCAAATCAGAAATGCCCACCTATGGTTTAAAATAGTAAACCCCACCTCATATCTAAAATGTTATCATCCTAGTGGCTTAGGAAAACGCCGCTCCAATTCAAGTTAGGAGAGGGATTCTTAATTAACCCTTCGTGCAGGAAAACAGCATAAAACAAACACCGTTTCCTAAACCATTCCACCTGGTGGGCACTGGTACTGCAAAAGTGCAATAATAATAATAATAATAATAATAATTAAATTCACCATCTTTCCTCCCCCTGCAACCAAATGTTCTCAAAGGCCCTCCCAGACTCAAAATCAAGTGTCTGTGAAAGACCCTATCCGCCTCGCTTCGGTGTCATCTCATGTCCCCTCTCTGGTCCCCACTTCTTTCTCTTCTAGCTCCTCCATGCCTGGGAGGCGTCTGTCCACAGCCACACTTCCCCTCCTGGCTCAGGTGCCCTCGCCAGACCCCAGCCTCACCTGCCCTCCCATCACTGTGGGTCACCAACATTCTGGGCCATCCCTTCCGCCTCTGACCCGAAGGCTCCCGCCCTGCAGGGAAGGGGCCCACTTAGGTCATCACCAGGTGCCTTCTGGCTCCAGGGCTGTGGAGTCCATCTTTAGGCTACAAGAACCTCTGCTTCTGTCTGGACTGGTGTCTCCCACTCCTCTTGAAAGGGCACTGTGTCCAGAATTTCCTAATCCTAAGGCATTTTGATCCACCTCTTTCCCCCCCATAATTGTCTGTCCTAGGAAGGACACCTCCTCTGACGCTCGTGTTGGTTGTGTCTCACACCCAAGGGGGACTGTGCACTCCTTGAAGGCGGTCTCGCTTCCCCTCCACGACCCCTCCCAGCCTGCGCCAGGAGTAGCTGTTGAATTGATTTCAATTAATTCCGTTTGTAACTGAATCAAGCAAAGGATGTCACAAGCTTGCTTTTATAAGTAAAGAAAGCGCGGTTGTGCAGCTGTCCAGAGCCTGGGGGCTCGGGGAGAAGATAGGGAGACCCCTTAGAAGGCAGCTGAGTGCTGGTCAAACCAGGTGCAAGTTGGGCAGAACTGTATAGTGAATGCAGGAAAACGAGGGCCCGCGGAAAAGAGCACCGACATTCTCCCCAAGAACCTGGAAGTATTATTTTTGCAAAGAATACAAGGAGCATTTCAGTTCCCTGTTGACTGATTTGTGTGTTCTTCCTACAGATACTTCCAGAAAAAGGCCCGTTGTTTGCTTTTCTCCTGGTGACACAGTAGCCATTGTTCACAACTGTAATCACAGGCGGAGCTGCGCATGTGGGCTGGGGCTCCGGAGCTCCCCTCTGGCTTTCAGACAGAGAATGCTGTGTTCTGCATCTCTTATCACAGCGCTTTTGTCAAATATTTCAGAATTTTTTCCCCCAGACAAATTTGTAGTTTGTTATCAACCATAAAAATGTCTATTGCCTTGCTTTTAAACATTTAAACTTTGGCATGTATGTCTCAAGATTAGCATGAATTAAGTTGTAATTTCTTTTCACATACGATTTTCATTGCAGTCCCCCAAGCTAGATTTCTCCAATGCATATGACCCAGATGAAGTTCTCTGGAGACTTACGGAGGTGTCTATTGTTTTTCACGTTTTCACCTCGGAGGGGACATGGTCGCACCTCCCGGCTCCCAGGTGCGGTGCGCAGGAAGCATCTGTCAGACATTGGACAGGTGCAGACATCTGTAACTTTCGGCAGCATGTGGCCATCGCTACAGGCCCCGCATAGGAGAGATCTGACAGCTTCTCCACGCCCGGCATCTCCATCTTCCCAAGTGCCCGAAACTTCTTACCATTCCATTTCTTAGACCTGACCCCACAGCCTGCAGGAAATAAAAGCCTTTAAAACAACCTAATAAATAGTAACTGTTTTCTGGTTTAAAAATTACAATATGCTGCCTTATCCAGTCATTTGAAGCCTTTAACACAAATGAAGATTTATAACAAAGAAATCAAATAAATCTCAAACACATCAGCGCGTAACTTCAGGGCAATTTTAGACTATTCCCTTTTTTTTATTGTAAACAAATGGGATACATGTTGTTTCTGTTTGTACATGGCGTAAAGGCATACCATTTGTGTAATCATAAATTTACATAGGGTAATGTTGTTTGATTCATTCTGTTATTTTTCCCCTTCCCCCCCACCCCTCCCACCCTCTTTTCCCTCTATACAGTCCTTCCTTCCTCCATTCTTGCCCCCCTCCCTAAACCTAACCCTAACCCTAACACTAACCCCTCCCACCCCCCATTATGTGTCATCATCCGCTTATCAGCGAGATCATTCATCCTTTGGTTTTTTGAGATTGGCTTATCTCACTTAGCATGATGTTCTCCAGTTTCATCCATTTGCCTGCAAATGCCATAATTTTATCATTCTTTACGGCTGAGTAATATTCCATGGTATATATATATCACAGTTTCTTTATCCATTCATCAATTGAAGGGCATCTAGGTTGGTTCCACAACCTAGCTATTGTGAATTGAGCAGCTATGACTGTATCTCTGTAGTATGCTGATTTTAAGTCCTTTGGGTATAGGCCAAGGAGTGGGATAGCTGGGTCAAATGGTGGGTCCATTCCAAGTTTTCTAAGGAATCTCCACACTGCTTTCCATAGTGGCTGCACTAATTTGCAGCCCCACCAGCAATGTATGATTGTACCTTTTTCCCCACATCCTCTCCAACACCTGTTGTTGCTTGTATTCTTGATAATCGCCATTCTAATTGGGGTGAGATGGAATCTTAGGGTGGTTTTGATTTGCATTTCTCTTATTACTAGAGATGTTGAACATTTTTTCATATGTTTGTTGATTGCTTGTAGATCTTCTTCTGTGAAGTGTCTGTTCATTTCCTTAGCCCATTTGTCGATTGGATTATTTGTATTCTTGGTGTAGAATTTTTTGAGTTCTTTATAGATTCTGGAGATTAGTGCTCTATCTGAAGTATGATTGGCAAAGATTCTCTCCCACTTTGTAGGCTCTTTCTTCACATTGTGGATAGTTTCCTTTGCTGAGAGAAAGCTATTTAGTTTGAATCTATCCCAGTTATTGATTTCTTGCATTTATTTCTTGTGATATGGAAGTCCTGTTAAGGAAGTCTGATCCTAAGTCAACAAGTTGAAGGTTTGGACCTATTTTTTCTTCTATAAGATGCAGGGTCTCTGGTCTGATCCAAAGTCCTTAATCCATTTTGAGTTGAGTTTCATACAGTGAGAGATATGGGTTTAGTTTCATTCTGTTGCATATGGATTTCCAGTTTTCCCAGCACCATTTGTTGAAGAGGCTATCTTTTCTCCATTGCAAATTTTTGCACCTTTGTCTAGAATGAGAAAATTGTGTTTATTTTGGTTTGTGTCCATGTCCTCTATTCTGTACCATTGATCTACCTGTCTATTTTGGTACCAGTACCATGTCATTTTTGTTATTATTACTTTGTAGTATAGTTGAAGTTCTGGTATTGCAATACCCCCAGCTTCATTTTTCCTGCAAAGGATTGCTTTAGATATTCTGGGTTTCTTATTCTTCCAGATGAATTTCATGATTGCTTGCTCTATTTCTGTAAGGTACGTCATTGGGATTTTAATTGGAATTGCATTGAATCTGTATAGCACTTTTGGTAGTATGGCCATTTTGACAACATTAATTCTTCCTATCCAAGAACATGGGAGATCTTTCCATCTTCTAAGGTTTTCTTTAATTTCTTTCTTTAGTGTTCTGTAGTTCTCATTGTAGAGGTCTTTCACCTCTTTTGTGAGATTGATTCCCAAGTATTTTATTTTTTTCGAAGCTACTGTGAATGGGATAGTTTTCCTAATTTTTCTTTCCAAAGATTCATCACTTATGTATAAAAATGCATTAGATTTATGAGCATTGATCCTATATCCTGCTACTTTACTGAATTCACTTATGAGTTCTAAAAGTTTTCTGGTGGAATTTCTTGGTTCCTCTAAGTATATAATCATATCATCAGCAAATAGGGATAGTTTGAGTTCTTCTTTTCCTATTCGTATCCCTTTAATTTCCTTGGTCTGTCAAATTGCTCTGGCTAGAGTTTCAAGGACAATGTTGAATAGAAGTGGTGAAAGGGGGCATCCCTGCCTTCTTCCAGTTTTTAGGGGGAATGCTTTCGGTTTTTCACCATTTAGAGTGATATTAGCCATGGGCTTAGCATAGATGGCCTTTACAATGTTAAGGAATGTTCCCACTATCCCTATTTTTTCTAGTGTTTTGAGCATGAAGGGGTGCTGTATTTTATCAAATGCTTTTTCTGCATGATTATTGAAATAATCATGTGATTCTTAACTTTAAGTCTGTTGATATGGTGAATTACTTTTATTGATTTCCTGATGTTGAACCAACCTTGCATCCCTGGGATGAAACCCACTTGATCATGGTGCACTATCTTTTTAATATGTTTCTGTATGCGATTTGCTAAAATTTTGTCGAGAATTTTTGCGTTGATGTTCATTAAGGATAAATGTCTGAAATTTTCTTTCCTCAATGTGTTTCTGTCTGGTTTAGGTATCAGGGTAATATTGGCTTCATAGAATGAGTTTGAGAGGGTTCTCTCCTCTTGTATTTCATGGAATACTTTGAGAAGTATTGGAATGAGCTCTTCTTTAAAGGTTTTGTAGAACTCGGCTGAGAACCCATCTGGTCCTGGACTTTTCTTTCTTGGTAGGCTTTTGATGACTTCTTCTATTTCATTACTTGAAATTGGTCTATTTAAATTGTGTATGTCTCCTCGTTCAGTTTAGGCAATTCATATGTCTCTAGAAACCTGTTGATGTCTTCAAGATTTTCTATTTTGTTGGAGTATAGATTTTCAAAATAGCTTCTAATTATGTTTTGTATTTCAATTGTGTCTGTTGTGATATTTCCTTGTTCATTCCAAATTTGGGTTTTCTCTCTTCTTCTCTTTGTTAGTGTGGCTAAGGGTTTATCAATTTTGTTCATTTTTTCAAAGAACCAACTATTTATTTTGTCAATTTTTTCTATTGTTTCATTTGTTTCAATTTTGTTGATTTCATCTCTGATTTTAACTATTTCCTGTCTTCTACTACTTTTGGTGTTGCTCTGTTCTTCTTTTTCTAGGGCTTTGAGCTGTAGTGTTAGGTCATTTATTTGTTGATTTTTTCTTCTTTTATTGAATGCACTCCATGAAATAAATTTTCCTCTAAGTACTGCTTTCATAGTGTCCCAGAAATTTTGATATGATGTTTCTTTGTTCTCATTACCTCTAAGAATTTTTTAATTTCCTTCCTGATATCTTCTGTCATCCATTCATCCTATAATAACATATTGTTTAATCTCCAGGTGTTGGAGTAGTTTCTGTTTTTTACTCTTTCATTTATTTCTAATTTTAATCCATTATGATCTGATAGAATACAAGGTAGTATCTCTATCTTCTTGTATTTGCTAACATTAGCTTTGTGGCATAATATATGGTCTAGTTTAGAGAAGGAGCCATGTGCTGCTGAGAAGAAAGTATATTCGCTCTTGGTTGGATGGTATATTCTATAAATGTCTGTTAAGTCTAAATTATTGATTGTGTTATTGAGATCTATGGTTTCTTTGTTCAATTTTTATTTGGAAGATCTGTCCAGTGGTGAGAGAGGTGTGTTAAAATCACCTAGTATTATTGTGTTATGGTCTATTTGGTTTCTGAAATTGAGAAGGATTTGTTTGACATACATGGATGAGCCACTGTCTGGGGCATAAATGTTTATGATTGTTATATCTTGCTGATTTATGCTTCCCTTAAGCAGTATGAAATGTCCTTCTTTATCCCTTCTGACTAACTTTGGCTTGAAGTCCACGTTATCTGAAATGAGGATGGATACCCGAGCTTTTTTGCTGAGTCCATGTGCATGGTATGTTTTTCCCCATCCTTTCACCTTTAGTCTATGGGTATCTCTTTCTATGAGATGAGTCTCTTGCAGGCAGCATATTGTTGAATCTTTCTTTTTAATCCAATCTGCCAGTCTGTGTCTTTTGATTGATGAGTTCAGGCATTTAATATTCAGGGTTATTATTGAGATATGATTTGTATTCCCAGTCATTTGGCTCATTTTTTTTTATCTTTTTCTAACATGACTTGGTTTCTCCTTTATTTGTCAATTCCTTTAGGATAGTTCCTCCCTTTGCTGATTTGCATCTTTGTTTTTCATCTCTACCTCATGGAATATTTTGCTGAGAATGTTCTGTAATACTGGCTTTCTTTTTGTAAATTCTTTTAGCTTTTGTTTATCATGGAATGATTTTGTTTCATCATCAAATTTGAAGGTAAGTTTTGCTGGGTATAAGATTCTTGGTTGGCATCCATTTACTTTCAGGGCTTGAAAAATGTTGTTCCAGGCCCTTCTAGCTTTTAGGGTCTGGATTGAAAAATCTGCTGATATCTGTATTGGTTTTCCCCTGAATGTAATTTGATTCTTTTCTCTCGCAGCCTTTAAAATTCTGTCTTTATTTTGTATGTTAGGTATTTTCATAATAATGTGCCTTGGTGTGGGTCTGTTGTAATTTTGTGTATTTGGAGTCCTATAAGCCTCTTATACTTGATTTTCCATTTCATTCTTCATATTTGGGGAATTTTCTGCTATTATTTCATTGAATAGATTGTTCATTCCTTTGGTTTGTTTCTCTAAGCCTTCCTCAATCCCAATAATTCTCAAATTTGGCCTTTTCATGATATCCCATAATTCTTGTAGATTCTGTTCATGATTTCTTACCATCTTCTCTGTTTGGTCGACTTTGTTTTAAAGATTAAATATTTTTTCTTCAATATCTGAGGTTCTGTCTTCCAGGTGTTCTATCCTATTGGTTATGCTTTCTATGGAGTTCTTAATTTAGTTTATTGTTTCCTTCATTTCAAGGATTTCTGGTTTTTTTTTTTTTCAGTATCTCTAACTCTTTATTGAAATGATCTTTTTCTTCCTGTATTTGCTCTAACTGTCGATTCGTGCGATCATTCAATGCCTGCATTTGCTCTTTCATCTCATCATTCAACACCTGCATTTGCTCTTTCATTTCATCGTTTGCTTCTCTGATCATTGTAATTATGTACATTCTGAACTCCCTTTCTGTCATTTCTTCTGCCATGCTGTCTTTGGATTTTACCGATGTAACATCTAGATTTGTTTGGGGCATTTTCTTCCCTTGTTTTCTCATATTGTTCAGGTATCAGTGGATCACTGAGATATTGCAGATTTCCTCTATTGACTTATAGTGTCCCTGAAGATTTCTAGTATATCCCCTCTTAGCCTGAAGTCTTGGAGGAAGTTGATAATGCAGTGCTCCACAAGGAAGCTGCCTCTCTAGTGGTGGTGGCCTTCAGGTGGGGTATATTCCCTGCTAGTGGGCAAAGGTGCCTCCACTTGTTGACCAATGGTCATCCAAAGGGGAACTAGGCTGCTGGCTGAGGCAAGGCCTGTTTGGGCCTATGTCTCTGGTTTTACCATCGTTGTGGGGAAACCTCACCCAGCAGGAAGACTCACCCGGTGGGGAGGTCTTGCTGGTCAGTTCCCCTCCTAGAGGTTCCCCCAAATCCACAACTACTGCCTGGGCTGGGCAGCCTTCCTCTGCAACATTCCCAGAGGCCCAGACCTACCTCCTGGGCCTGGGAGCCTCGCCCTGCACAGAAGAGTCTCCTTAGGCTGCCCCTCCTCAGAGAAGCTGCCCGCAATCCTGGAACCTTGGCTCCGCCCTCAGCTTGTCTCTGTGCAGCTCTTCCACCAAGAAGGTGCCTAGGTCCTGGGACCCTGCTCTGCACCTAATCGCCTGGCTGTGCAGCCCCTTCTCTGAGCAGCCACCTGGAGCACCATGCAGTCGCTCCGAGTCCCAGCAACCCGCCATGCGCGTCTTCCTCCAGGAAGCCGCCCAGTGTTCCGTGCGGTTACTCTGAGTCCAAGCGACCCGCCACGCTCCTCCTCCTCCGAGCAGCCGCCTGAGCTCCGGTGCAGTTACTCCAAGTCCATGCAACTTGCTGCGCACCTCCTCCCAGCAGCCGCCTGGAGTTCCTGTGCGGTTGCTCTGAGTCCAAACAACTCGCCACTTGCCTCCTCCTCTGGGCAGCCTCCTGGAGCCCTGGTGGGTTGCTCCAAGTCCCAGCGTCCTGCTGAGCAGCCTCCTCTCCAATGCTCCCAGTTGTTCGAGTTCACTGCTCCAGCAGGGGTAGGGGCGTCTGGTTGGGCCACTCTTCTTCACAAAGTTCCCTGCGTTCCAGGACTACTGCCCCATCCGGGACGCCTCCCCAATGGGAGAGACTCACCCAGCGGCTTTGAGTTGGTCCCAAGTCTGTCACTATCTCCTCTTTTTGAATCCTGAGTCCTGGAGCAACATGAAATGCAGCCACCTTCTAGTCCGCCATTTTGAAAACCTATTCACATTTTAAAAGTCCTGCAAAAAGTCTTAACATGACACTTTATATTTTTATAAATACAAATTTAGGAAATATATTTTGTGTTCATATCATTTCAGAGAGACTTCCCTTACTTAGATGGACAGGATGAAAATGAGTGTCAGTCTTTAAAGTGCCTTGAGGGAGAAACTCTGGTTTTGCTTCGGATTGGTTTTTGAGAGCAGATTTGAACCTTACAAGTGCGAAGTCCAAAGGTTAGAGTTAGTAGGTTTTCCTATTCAAGGTGTGCTGCTTTAAATCCCCACATGGAGTAAGAAAAACCATCAAAACCCTAGAGGGGCGATTCTTCCCAGAGGCTGTGGACTGAGAATTATGGGACTGGCAACTTCGAAGAATCCAGATACACTGTGGAAACACTGGCAGCCTGGCAGAGGGTTTCCCTGAAACTGGACGGACAATCCTCAGTGAAGATGTGGCCACCTGGAGTTTTAGCTGAGGGCTTTCATTTCTGTTTAAATTTGATGACTTCTCCTCAAAGATAATTTTTGAAGTTTCTGTTTTCAAAATTAAAAATCTCACCAACACATTGCATTTTGAAAGTGCTCCTAAAAGAACTTCACATAAAAACGTATTTTAAATGTAGCACATACGTTGAACATGTTGAAAAACAGAGCCAGAGACTTTGTCCAAGCCATGTTGGCTTGGGAGACTATTCCTTAGTACAGACCAGGCCATCTGGGATGGAGCTTCTGGGTCCAGCTGCACAGTCCCTTGCAAGTCACAGACTCAGCTGTCCTTTCTGTGGAAAAGAAGCCACTGCTGTGTCCCTCGCTTTTGATTTCCCAGCACTTAGCTCAACTCTTCCTTTCTTGTCCTCCTCCCTGCTTCCTTCCCACCTATCTCAATTTCCTTATTCCCATCTGCTTGTCCTTCCCAAAGAAGGAATCGTCATGCACCTCAAGGCTGGTAGTTTTCTGGTCCTTCCATGCCCAAAGCCACGTGCTGACCACCCACCCAGCAGAAAACAGGTTTAACTGGTCGTTCAAGCTGGAAAGCAGCCAGAGGTCAGAAATGGGGGGTAGTCCCGTGGCATGACCACTGGGGAGGCTGGTTTTTACTTTCTTAGGTGCGGCTGCACCACACATCCAAATAGCCTGTTCCTTAGGCATCAGTGTCCAAGTATTTGGAGCTACTAAAATTAGTCCTAGCAACCAGAATGTGCTGATTGCTTGTCCAGGAGGAATTAGCCTGGCCGTTGACCTGCATGTGGTCCATTCACTCTTGGCATCCTCCGGGCTCGGCCTCGGCCTCCTACCCCCTCCTGCATGCTTTCTGGTTCCTCAGGACTCCTTGCAGGCATAACACATTTGGGGCTCTTCCAAGTGTTTCCCTCAGGCATGGAGAGCAGGGTGCCACAGCCCTCTTGCTTCCTGGGACCAGTCCTCTTGGTCTGAACCTGGGTTTGAAGTGGACTTGCAGAGGGAGGCCTCAGTTCCTGCTGGGATCCGAATGGGTGATGTGTTCAAAGGGAACAACTGAAGGACTGTCCACAGATAAGAGAGAGCATTTGGGGTGTGTTTGTCCCCTCACCCTTACATGCTGGGCCTTTGCTTCTTGTCCTATTTCTTTGTAATGAACCCACTAATGATATTGGCTAATTATTTATTTCCTTTGAAATTCCTTGAATCTCAATCTAATCTTGAAGCCATTAACTCCAGAGAGAATGCTGTTAAAGAAAAATTTAACCTCCTATGCCTCGGCAACCCAGAGTCTCTGCCTTCGCTTAGGCCCCACTTACATCGTAAGTCTGACCCTGATAGCTCTTCATTCAAGTGTCCAAGGAGGAAGAGCACTGCACAGCCATCCCTCCCCTTTCCACATGTCCTTGTCACTCAGTGCTTTCTTTCAATTCTATGTAACTTCTTTTCTAGTCACAGAATATTTCCCCTCATTTCCTGGAAACACACATTAGCGACATTTTACAATTTCAGAGCAGATAGTAAGGAATCCAGGGTCACCTGAGGTCTCATGGTCAGGGAGGATGCTTTCAGGGAGGCCTGGCCTCTACTTTCCCTCTTCCCACGCTATCTTGCAATACTTCTTTCCTGCCATGGCCGGAAATGGGGATTCTATGTCAGAAGACCCCATTTGCTCTCCACACAACTATTTCCCCTGAAGGAAAGTCTCTCTGTCCCCTCTGCAATTGTACTGAATGTTGCTCTCCGCGCCTCTCTCCCTCAGATCTGAGCTTTCCTTCCTGGCCGCTCTGTCCTTGGATGGTGCTGGCCACTCCTCCCTGGCCTGCTGTCCTTCCATGGCTTTCTGAGATGGCCCCTCCAGCCCGCAACCTCACCTCCTCCTCCCTTTTTCTGCTCTTTCATCTCCCCCACTCCTCTCCGCCAGAGCCTGGGTTAGAAAGACTTCCACGTGTTTGATTCCCATCCCCCTGGTTTGCCTCAGGATCACATCAAAAGCAGTGTGTCCAACATTACATCATCATTATCCCCATACGGCCACGTAAGAGTCAAGTGGGAACGTTCTGATCCCTGGAGTTGGAAGCCAAGCAGTATCTGGCCCTCGATAAGCACCCTAGGACGGCAGTGAAGGAACCCTGGTGACACCGGCTGCCCCAGCACCTCCACTCTGTCCCCAGGGACTGCGCTTCCCTGGCCACCGGGTCTCACCCTCACAGTGACCACTCTCTCCTCCCTCCCTTTTTCCCAATGTCCACCCACTCTGAGGCCTCTCGTCTGGGTACTGGACTCTGTGGACAGCTTCACCTACGGTGAGCCACAGGCTGCACACTGGCCTGAGCCTCGGATGTGGAATAGGGACAGGAGCCCTGCCCTGGCAGGAATCCGGCGGCACTGGGTTGAGCTCTGTAGAGACCTAACCCAGAGCCTGCTTGGCCTTCAGTGCTTGGCCTTCAGCAGGCGCGGCCCGAGGTCTTCCTCATGACCCTTGACAGAATCTTGTACCGCGCCATTGAAGAACGTGTAGCTGCCTATTATATTCTGCAGCCAAAGGAAAAGAAGCCAGGAAACAGACACAAAGGAATATGCTTAGACGTATCCGAAGACCCGTGGATGCCGAAGAGATAGACAGGTGGACAGCTGATACATTGATAGGTCAATAGAAAGATGGCCAAAATGGCTTGTTTGGGAGAGCCTCGCCTAGCATGCGCAAGGGCCGCGGTTCGAATCCCCGGCGCCTCAGAGGGGGAAAAAAACTCTTGGAACTGAAGAAAGATGGCCAAAAACTTGACCCTGAAACTTTTTAAGACAAGTTCCCTTCCACTCGGAAAGAAAGCCCACGTTTGATTAGGAGATGTTTGATTTTTTACAGCAAGAAGCTCTCCCTTCAGACTCAGTGACACCTGGTTTTCGGCTGGCACCAATCCGTCTCCATCTCTGTGGACATGCTGGGTTGCTTTCAGCTGTTTCAGAAACACAACTCTATCCTAAAATCACCTTTAGTTATAAAAGAAGGAAAAACTCCCATCTGTAAAGGCTTTTGTCAAGAAGTGTGTCATCAAAATAGAGTCCCATTCACCTACTGTCCTTATGAGGCCGGCAGCTATTTTCTATCCTTATTTTAAATTTCCTCTCTTTACCTCCCTCTTAAGGGAATTGACAAGGGACCGATTCAGAGCAAGGCCTATCTTATCTTTGAAACCTGGCTGCATCCCAGTAGAAACTTAAAGGAATAGCTTTCCAGTCCAGGTCAGAGACACGCTGAAGCAATGCCCAGGGTGACATCGCAGGTGGCACTCGCA
Source organism: Sciurus carolinensis (assembly GCF_902686445.1). Lineage (NCBI taxonomy): Eukaryota > Metazoa > Chordata > Mammalia > Rodentia > Sciuridae > Sciurus > Sciurus carolinensis. Next base: position 5,554,476 of record NC_062219.1, on the reverse strand, counting down.
GCCGGAGAGGCGTTGCCTAAGACATGGTGGCCTCAGCGTCACCAGTACAGTGAGCCCGGGTCTCCGTGACTCCCGGTTCCACATGAGATGCACTAATGCACTGGGGAAAATGGAGTCAATATAAAAACTTTTATCCAGTAATATACTTTCCTTTATGAAATAGCCATTTTGATCTGGTCTTGGTCATGTTTTACCAAATGACCAGAACTATTCATTCACTAAAGTGATTTTCAAATTTCAAATGTAATTCACGTGACTTGTTTTGATAGTGAGAAATGATTTTTTGCTAATATAGCAAGTCAAGATAGCTCAGTAAGTTGACAAATATTATCGTCAGAGGTAGATCATTCATCATTTGTTCAAAAAATAGTATCAAATACCCAGATTGTAGTGGAATACAGCAGCTTCACCTCTGCAGAGAACCTTACCCACTTTGTGTGGCTCACCTCTTAAGGCCGGGGGTGTTTGAGGCAGATTGTCCCTTTGTCCTCACCTTACCTATGATAAAAATAAGGCTCAGGGCTTGTCAGTGCCTTGCCCGGGGCCTCACGGTGGGAAGGGTGACTGCAGATGCGCAGGGAGGTGGCCTGGCACAGGGCCGCCATTCCTCTGTTTTGCTGAGTGACCTTGCTCCTCAGCGAGGTCCCAGCATCAGCCCCAGCGTCTGGTACTATGGAGAGCTTAATAATCAGGTAGAGTTAATGAGCACCAATAATGAACACCAGCACTGTTAGAGGACCACACAGTTTTGAGCACCTAAAGAATCAGGCTGACCCAATGTTTCCTGCCCTCAACTGAATTGCATTCTGATCCTCACAGCTTGTGCTGTTCACAGTGAGCCAGCAACCCTAGCCCGGTTTCTTCAGAGGCCTTCGGATAGAACCTCCTAGAACTCATTCTCCAACTCGGCCTCAGAGACATCCTGTCCTGTGTGGCACATGTACACACATGCACACGTGTAGGTAGACATCTGTGTACGTGTACATGTAAGTCCATATACACACGTATATATAGTGTTAGAAATACATACGCATTAGATCTATGTAATTTCCATATTTAATAATGTCTTGAACATTTTAAATGGTAGTGCGTGGCATTATAGTGTGTGAATATTTCCATAAGACTTGCCTAAGGACACAAAATACTTGGCCATTAAAGAATAGAAAGTGAAAATGTTCATCTTCTAATTTAAAATGTGATCAGAGATACGGTACTTGGAAGGGCCAAAAGTGCAGGAATTGACTTAGATTGACAGCCAGAGGACTCGACTGCTTCTCTTTATCTGCACCAGTTTTGATTCTACATATATTTTTTTATTTTTAAAAAGTAGACAAAAAAATAAGGCAAATATTTTTTTTTCCTAATATGGAAAGGGGAATATCCTAGGCCTGTTGTTCCTTAGAGCCTTTACACCACAAAGTCAGAATCCAGAACGTTGGTTCCTCCTCAGGATGAGGCCTCCCAGACAGGACGTGAGCACACACCCGAGTGCACGCCCGCCCGTGCCTGGGTGCTCTTTGACTCTACGATCAGAGCATTTGCATGACCCTGCTCTCAGGCGAGCAGCATTAACCTTGGACGCTGCGCACCAAGGGTACGAACGTGGGCACGTGTCACATTCTTCTCAGTGCAGGCATACTTTCCGAACAACACATAGCCGTGAGTAGGAGAGGGAGAGGGATTGGATTTCATGAGCAGCCTTCCAGATGTATTGATAGAACTGCACCAGGAGTCTTTTCTCGGAGGAAGGTCAGGTTTTAACCTTCCGAAGTTCAAAGCGAGGACACCTAAAAGTGATAATTGGCAAACGGGCGAATGCCAAAAGTCCTCACCAGTTTAATATCCGAATGGTCCTTGTTCAAATCTCTCTTTAATGAGTGACCAACTATCCCAGTTTGCTTGGGGCTAAAAAGTCTCCCAGAGTACAGGATTTTCAGTGCTAATCCAGGATGACTGGTCACACTGCCCTGGCGTGTCACTGAGCTGGGACCACGGCGGGCACACTGCTCCACTTGTATTCCTGGCTCCCGGAACCAGTGGGCCGGGCTGGATCCAAACTGGGGCTCCTCTCGGGGCCCAGCCCTGTGTTCCCTCTTCCTTTCTCATCCCTGATCTCCTGTGGCCAGGGTGTCCGATGAGCTTTTCATATGTGACATTTATTACTTTATAATGTGTAAAACAACTACAAGGAAAGTTAAAAAGACAGAAACAGATGGGAAAATATCTCTAAAGCACCATTATAAAACCAAGTGACTACTTTAACAGAATCAGTGAAAACTTTTGACTTGCAGACGGACTTTGTCACAAACCCATTTCTACCCCCATTTCATCAGAGTACATTTTTCTGATCTGGATCAACTCTTGCTAATACCCGTATGTTAGTTAAAGAATCAGGAAGGCCACCATGTGAACCAGTTCCCACACATTTTTCTTAGTCCTTCATGTGCTGGCATACATTTAGGCCCCAATATTTTTATGAACATGTCATAAAAAGATCCAAGTGTCCCTGAGCCACAAGGAGAAGCGCCTCCCTTCCCCCTGTGAGCAACGCTCCAGGAAACGCATAAAACTCTCCTCAGCACCTTCGGGCACGAGGATGCATTAGGCAAAGGCTTCCCACTCAGTGCCCCTTCTTGTCCACCCCCGCACCAATTCAAACCAACAAATACGGTGGCCAGTGTTCCGGGAAGACAGGAAGGAGCAAGTCACCGGCATCAAACTCACAAGAGTTAGGGGAGAGTGTCGGCAGCAACCTGGGAGCCTAGTCCTGTTGATGGGGTGCTCAGTCACAGTCCACCACACCACCTGTGTGCTGGCGTCACCGTGATGCTCAGAGGTGCACAAATGCCCGCGGAGCCCAAGCGCACGCAGACGTTCACTGCATCCCATCTCATGGGGAGACAGACCTGCCCGCCCAGGCGTGACGGAGGGCAGCCACGAGCCCTGGGAAGGGGCCGCCACCACCGCAAGGCTCCCAGAGAGCTCAGGGCTGGAGGTGAAGGGCGAGGAGACAGAGCCGTGCTCAGAGGGGCGCGGTGTCTCAGGTGCAGCGGGCGGCTGAGCACATCAGGGATCTGAGCGGGCCCTGGAAGGAGGCTCTGTCGTTCAGCAGGCAGGCCCATGAGAGCGCGGGAGGGCTTAGGGGGCATCCCCACCGAGGACAGTGCCAGGGAAAGGCCAGGGCAGAGGGGAGCCGGGGAGGGAGAAGGCGCCGACATGTCCACGAGCCCAGGGTTGGAAACCCAGTAGTGAGGAAGGAGTGAGCTCAAATTCAGTCCGACTGCAAAGCCTTATGCAGTAAATGATCTCTGAGTCCCTCTCCAGTCCCAATCCTCTGCCATTTCTGTCCTTCACTGATGTTAAATATATAGAGATATAAATATGCACGTATGTGTGTGTATATTATAGATTCAGATTTTCATTTCCATGTTTTCCCACATTATGCCAACGGTAATAGAACAAGTTCCATAAATTGCCACCAACTGTCAAATTTTCAGGATTCTCCACTCTCTGAGTTCAAAGAGAAGTAGTTGTCATGAAGGTTTTCATATTGAAATGAGAGAGTAAGCTAAACTCACCTAGAGAGGCCTCTAGCAAATAGACGCCAGATTCATTCCTCGCCTGCAATTTATCTAAGCAATCCATAGGAATTAAATGAAATAAAATATATGCATTTTTTCCCTAAATCTCATGAATATTGAGGAAAGACCAGATTATCTGGGCTTCAAGTAAATCCTTTCACATGGGGTGACAAAAACAACAATAACAATAAAACCCCTCTTACTACCTGGAGGAGTAGTCAGGAGGCCAAGACCCCAGGCTAGCCGGACAGAAGGCCTCCTGGGTGCCTCTCTTCTCTGAGCCCTGGTGGAGGGAAGTCTCCAGACACAAGTAGCTTGGGAGCCACAGACACATAAGGTGCATTGGGGCAGCCGTCCCGCTGCCCGTTTGCCACACTGATGGTCACGGGCAGGGACGCCCCTCCTGGGCCTGCCCTCGCATGATGGCCTGAGAGGAGATTCTATGCAAGCAGTCAGATGAGGGGAACACCTGTCTGGGGGTCAGCGCGTGAGCCGTGAAGCTTCACTCTGATCGGGGGAAGCATGCCCGCCTCAGGTCGTGGCGGATGGTGCTTCTCCCTCAGTTCATTAGCTCGTGTACGGATCGCTCAGTGCTCCTCACACTGGCAAGTGCCCTGAGGGAGAGGATAAGTCTGCTTTCTCAGAGTCCAGAGGACAGTAATGGCAAATTCTGGGCTTATTAAAAAACATGGTGTCACCAGCTTATTAGACAGGGCTGCAGTGTACCAACACTGCTCTGGTCTCCTGGCTTCCTGAGACTAATTACTTTTAAAAGAAAATGAGAGGCTACCTGTCATTTGGATGGTGCGTGTGTGAGGCCTCACAGTTGGCAGAGGTTGCGGGAACAAGTCGGGGCCCACCGGGGCTCACTTTGCACAATGTCACAAACCACGTCGGGGTGCAGTTGTTCACAACTCCTATACCTGAGGGAGTGTGACCGTGTTTTAATTAGTCCCCTGTGAGGTGAAATAGGTGGTATATACAGATAGGCAGAACTGAGTGTCTGTTTTCATGATAAGTAGTGATTTCTAAGACAATCATGATTAAGTTTGGAACAAACTAAAAACATGGAGTAGTGATATCCAATGGCAATAGGGACTATGAGTTCCTACAGGGGTAAATGTCTGTCATTACATTCAAAGGCGTTCTTAAGCACAGAAATGGTGTTTGCGGATATTGACAAAAAGGCATGGGATGAGTTGTTAATATTAGATTGGTCTCTAGATAACTTTCCTCCCCAAGTATTGCATATTTCAGTAGACAGCTGATAGACTACTGAGTTCCAAGTCTTCTCATTAGGAATTCCAATCCACTTTTATGTTACTATATTCAATTTTCTCTAAGCATATGCATTGATATAAAACCTCTCACCTTTCTCCTGGGACTAATATCCTTCTGCATGTGAATATTTTTATATGGGAAGCAGAGCTGGAGCACCCACCCAGCTGCTCCCCCACCCCCTGTCTCCTCCACCAATCACAAGTGGGACACCAGAGGTCTGGGACCATATCACATGGAAAACCTAGAAACCAGGAGATGCAGAACCAGGTAAAGGATGATCCTCTGACCACAACATCACTGTGGGTTGACGGGAGCTGAGAAAGGAGAAAAACTAAAGATCCCTGAGCCAGGCCCACAGGGCTGGGGGCAGTGGAGGGCTGCACAGAGATGCTTCTTAGATCCTGGAGAAGAGGAGGAGGCAGGTTAAGGAGAAAGGTTGTTTTCGCTAGCCCTAATGCTTTCCCAAAAGAAACCATTGCAAGAATCTCAAACCCAGGTCCCTTTTCTTTTCGAATTCTCACAGAAAGAAAGAAATGCAAGATAAATTCCTAACTCAGATGTTTAGTTGAGAGAAGGATCTAATTTTTTTTTTCTCCAACTCTTGAAATACAGTGGTTTGTTTTTTTTTTGGTTTCTTTTACGATTGTTTTCAGTTCACCAAATTTGTTTCATATTGAGTTTCTCCAGTATGTTGTTTCATCAATTATAAATATTCATCAATAGATCAATGTTCCATCTTTCTGTTTTTTTAAAAAAAACTTTGTTGACAGCGAGAAATTTCTTTAAATGATTAAAAAAAAAAAATAACAGAAGAAAGACACCTCTTTGAAATCTGCCCCAGGAGTGTTTGCCTCTTGTTGAACAAGCAGGGGCTGGGGCTGTCGCTCAGTGGCAGAGCACTTGCCTAGCGCATGTGAGGTACTAGGTTTGATCCTTAGAGCCACATTAAAATAATCAAATAAAATAAAGGCATGCTGTCCATCTACAACTCCAAAAAAATAAAAAAATTAAAAAATAGAAAACGCAGGCTTCTTCGCAGGAGATGCTCTGAACTCTCATTGCCTCGTTTATAATCTAGGTGATGATGGTCACTCTCTCGCTGCCAAAATGAAAATAATGACCACTGCCCATTAAGTCTGCCAATGAGGGACAGGTGGCACACAGGGTCCAAGAGTCTGAAAACCATGGACAACAAGACTGGAAGCGAATGTGTGAGTCTAAAACCTACGAGGTTTAAAGGAACACATCCCGGCAATACTGAATCCGTCGTCATTCCACAAAAATCCTTTGCTCCTGTTTTTGCTCATTATATGTCTGACTTGCCCATTAAATTCAATGCCCTTCAGTTTAGATGTGAGAATAGCACTTTGGAGTGACTACACTGGAGCCCAGTGGTGCATTTGTGTTCTTATTCCTGGCTCCTCACTACACGATGAGCCACATAAGGATCGTGTCTTTTCACGCTCAAATCCTAGCTCTTGGCACACCCAGGAGGTAGGAGCCTCCATAGGAGTCTTGTCCATCCTGATACCAGGTGAAAATGCATCCAGCCAATTTCTTCCTGCAAAATTAAAATACAGGACTTCCAGGATCCTTAACTATCTCTTTTTAAAAAGTGGAAGAATCAGTATGCATAATCTCATTTTTGCAGTAAAACGAAGAATCTCTGTTCACAAATATTCAGTGCAATGAAATACCAAGTGAGAGTGTGGCTGTCTTAGAAAAGGCAAGCTCTCAATCTGTGGCACCATATGGGTGTCACTGAGAAGGAGTGGGGACTCGGGCTGCAAAGCTGTCAGGCGTTGGAGAGCATATGGAAGTGGCCTGTTTGGGGCCACAGACTGTCGGTGGTGCGTCCTTTTCTCTTCACAGTTGTCTGACATATTGCCACCTGTCTGCACAAGCATAACTTAATAGCCAATTTGAATCCCTTTGTAGTTAAACTGGTGTTATCTTGTTAGTAAACTAGTTTATATCACATAAGCCAGTCCAAAGATTATTTTTGCTTTATTTTCTACATAAAGCAAATACTCTGTAAAGAATTGAAATTTATGGTCAAAATTTCTGAGTTTTTCCTCTTTCCTATCATTTTCTTTTCTTGAGACATAATGCGTGCATTCGTCGCAGGATGAAGTCGATGACGACAGCAGAGCATGCAAATTAGAGAAAGGAAACTAGCAGAGATGGAAATTCAAGCTGAACTTTTCTGGAAAAAAAGATCGGGGAATTTCTATGATAAAAATTAATATCGCCTCCATATTAGTCAAGCAACTTTGTCAAGAAAATTTCAGAAATAAAACAACAATTATGCTATTTTTAGTATGATATTGACTGTAAGCTGATTGAGCTAAGAATAGTTTTGGATTTGTCTTTTTTGATGTATCCTCCTAGATTTTAGCATAGTGACTCGCAAAAAAGAATGCTAAAAAATTACTTGTAATCACCCAATTATGTCTTCTTTGTGGGGAAGAATATGTGAACTAATTTGCAGAAAGGAATAGTTCTAGACATGCATTTCATTAGTCTAAATATCTACCTTAGACTGGGTGAATTAGTTTCTCCTAGAACTGATGTTACAAAACCAGCAAGAGAAAAGAGAGAACATGTACTTTTCTACCAAAAACATTTGTCCAATGCCTAGAGTTGGATTATTAAGCAGAGAAGTGCACAGTGCAAGGGGGGACGGTTCTCCTAATCTATTACATTTCTTCCGTTCATGGTAGACTGTCTTTAAAAGGAGATCCAACAGGAATAGATGGGCAAGCTGTGTCTATGAGCAGCCACAAATAGAAGCACAAGTCACAGTAACCTGCGGCCTCGCACTCAAATTCACTTACTAAATAAGGCGGTGAGCCATATTAGGAGCATTCTCCTGACGCCCGTCCCTGTCGACAAGGGGTTGGGTGAATTCAGTAAAGGAATCACACAGTGAACTGCCCTTAGCATTTATCAGGAAACGTGATGAGTGGCCCTGAAATAGAGTGTCTTATCATCCAGATTTCTCGGTAGCCCGGATAAAGAGTATCTGGAGTGGAACTAACCAAAACTAACATGACAAATCTCCTCGCCATGAAAGGGGAGCTTTGGAAAGGGCCAGGAGATGGATTTGGGTGGATAAGGTTAAAAGTAGTTGAAAGTTGATCTTGCATTTTGTATTTCATTAATCAATTCCTAAGCCTGTACTAAGAAAAAACACTGTAGTGACAAGTTGAGTATAAAGTAGGATTGAATGATTCAAACAACAAATAATTGTTAATATTGATAGGTTATGCTACAGGGATTACCTAATTTAACAGTTGAGGATAGCACCAAATGAGACAAGTACTGCATGTTTATTCTTAAAGGAGCACTATGGCCTTACTGAATGTTTAAATTTCCTTCATATTGATTTTTTATGTGTGAGATAAGCATACATCAGTGCAGTTAATACCTGAACAAGGTCCCAACATGTTCAAACCATTATTTGATATAAAGCATGTAACACAAAGGGAATATTGTATTGTAAATTAACAACTGAAAATTGTTTAAGATTGTTCCACGTATCTAAAATACACAAATATATACCTTACCTTTCTTTAAAAATAAAAAATAAAAAAAGGCCAACACAACTCAGCAGCCAGCAAGGCTAAGAGCTAAGACAGTTGATTAAATTCAGCACACCATCCACAGGAATGTGCACAGTCCTTGAGCCAAACTCCAAGGCCTCTAGGAACTGCACACTGTGCCTGCTGGAAGACCCCTTCTCCACCAGGGGCACTGCGGGTGTGCTGGCAAAGGTCTCCATTAGGACCACTGCCTCTGTGAAGCTGCTGAGGCTCCTTAAAGTCACAGATTATTCTTCCACATGTTTTTAAAAATCTTATGGAAGATAACAGAGCAGTCAGATGAGTAAACAATGATACTGAGAATATAGGTGGAAACTCAGCATAATTTAGTAATTTGTTGCTCTTTAATGAACTTGACCTATGTCCCAAGTATATTCCTTCTAAAGTATTTATAAAGATCAAAGAAGTTTATATATTTCCTTAGAAAGGTCTTCTCCGTGACATAATGCACAGTATCTCTCTGGAATGTAACCGAGTGCCAAGTATTCAGTGCTCTACAGTAATTCTTGACCATGAGGACAAAGACAATCCACTGGAGAAGCCTCATTTTAAAACATCCCCACGAGACCAACAGAGTGGACAGAGCACTAAGACTTAGTTCTGGCCCTTGATCAGGACAATAACCTCGAGTGGTGTCCTCTTCCAGGACACAGGGGAGATCTGCAGAGCCAAGTCGAGGGGATTGGGCTGGCCAACGCATCTGAAGCAGTCATTCAGTGTCCAGCCCAAGACTGGCCCCTCCATCCGGGAAGCACATCTCTTCCCATACTTATGCTGAGAACAAGAACCATCATTCTGGGCTGCTCCCAGCATTACTGAGGGGACCCAGCCTCAGATTTTCAAAAAGGAATTTCTTCCTCAGTGCAATGACAAATGCAGGTCATGTGAAATCAGAAACAGCGGGCTGTGTAGGTCAGTGAGCAGCCTAAGAGGGCAAAGCCATTCTCGAGGGGGTCCAGATATGGACTGGGACAGCTCTCCCATCAGGTCAGTTTTATGCCCCATTTGATTGTACCTTAAACAGTTTCTTCAAAGTTTCTTAAAATGTAAAAATGTCCTCCTTCCAATAAGTTTGCCTTAATAAAAGTCTTCGTTACCCCACTGGAGCCTTCTTGGACAATGCAAAATTTTTTCTCCTAGGCTTCTGTGATAGCTTCTAATCAAAGAATCTTTCTCTCCTGATTTTTTAAATCCCCTTTGGCTCAACACAGACATTATGACAGCAGCACTTAGAGCTGACCTTTTGTGACAGGGCTGGAACTTCTCCTCCAGGCGAGGTGGTGATCTCTGGGGCTTGTGTGCAGATTCTCAGCTGCCACACCTGTGGGAGCACCTTCTGATCCCACTGCCGCTCCTTCCCTCATTCAGTGGCAGACCCACCCTTGGCTTCAGTCACACCTTCTGCATTGCAGTCACTGTTTGACAGAGTACGGGAGTGGACACCTGATGTCAATCTAAGTAATTGTTTTAAACTTATCATGTTAAACAAATTTTTAAATTTTCTTTACCAATGATGTGGAAATATAAAGCTTACATACACAGGTGGATTTTTCATGAGAATTTAGACCCTTACCAAATTTGATCTAAGTATTTCCATAACTTAAAATCAAGGCATATATCTATACAATGAAGCTTTTTACAAAAAAAGAACAAATAATTTTTTAAAGATGAGAAAAAATTTGCCCAGGTTCTCAGCATTTTGATTAATTGCACATAATACCTGGTGCTGAGGACCTGGAGGAGGGTCAAGATGATGTGGTGGGCTGGTTTTCCCTTCCCAAAGCCACCAGGTCCAAAGCCACCAGGTGGGGCTGAGCAGAGTCGGGATCCATCTGCAGTGAAGGGAGGCGTGGTGACCCAGAGAGGGATGCCAGAGCCTGACGAGGTGAGAAGGGCCTTTCATGCCAACGACTCTGCAAAGGCGACTGGAACACCGTAGTCACAGGAAGGGCATCTGCGCTGGGTGGAGGGTGGGAAGGGTGGCAGTGCAGTGGAAGAGTAGTTGCATGGAGGAGTTGATCCAGTATGTAACCACAAAAAGGATAACGGGAGTTGAGGGAGTTACAAATGTAGGAGGTCAGAAGATTAGAACGTACCCTGCGTGTTGGAGTAGCATTAGAGATATTGGTGTGAACTCACAGTTTCTAATATACAGAGACAGATAGCTCTAGAAATAAACATGGTAGTAACTGCGTGTCTGCCTTTCTGTTTACTGAGAGGCCTATGAACAGCGTCATCCCCCAAAGCAATAAGCACATTCAGCACCTGGATTTTGGTTTCTAAATACCATTCTCCCCAAAAAGCACCTCTTGGAGAAGTGGTTGATTTCAGAGCCTAGGCAAGGAAAGTCCAAGGTGAACCTGGAATGAAGCCATGTCAAAAAGAAAGAAAAATACTTGAAGAGCAGTGGGGACATGTGCAAGGGACACCGATGCCAGCTTGGAAATTGCCAACCAGGAACAATTTGAGCATCAGCATAAATGATAGGAAAATAGACTGTAATCAATTGAACACATTAGGAATGAATAAATCCACATTAATAAAAATAAATGAATGAATAATTATTTCACAGTATCTTGTTCCACAGTATCTCTGACTTCCCAGGAAAAAGTCACATTGAATTTATAGGATACTTCAGGGAGACTTGTTAGAGTGTCACTCATCACATTTTCTTTTAAGTCCCTCAGTAGAGCTTTAAAGTTTTCTTTATATAACTTTTTACATTTCCTTTTTCAGTGAATTCAGATAGTTTACCTTATTTTTTGTTTTGTTTTGTTTTGTTTTGTTTGTTTTTGTGCTATAAATGGTATGTTTACATTAGTCTTTTACTCTTTTCTCTCACTGAAAAGTACTTGTGTATTGTACTTTTCTGCCATGTGTTTTCTGTAGTCTTATTTAATTATCTTAATTTTGGGGTGATTCTCTTTATATTTTCTGGTTATTTTGGCTATTTCAATAACAATTTTTTAATTGACAGATATGTATTTACCAAGTACAAGATAATGTTATTTATATGTGCATATATATATATAAACAGATATATATGTTGTGCTACTATATATGCCACTATATATATAATATATACATATGAATAACTAAATCTCACTAATGAAAATATGCACCACCTTACACAGTGATGTCTGTAGGGAGAACACTCCATAATCACTGTTAGCATTTTTCAAGAACACAACATATATATTAACTATGTAATATATGATCTATGCATATATGTAATACCATGTATATATGATCAATAAGTCTCTTGAACATGTTCCTCCTAAGATTTTGTCCTTTGACCAACATGTCCTCAGCCAGTCCCAAACCTCCCAGCCATGGTAACCACCAATCTTCTCTCTCCTTCTATGAGGTCGACTTTTTAAATTACACATCAACCACAGTTTTGAATAGCTGGAACTTTGGTTAACATCCTTGTCTTATTCCACTCTTTAATAGAAATGATTTGGCATTTTATCACTAAACCTAATGCTCACTTAAGAAAGTATCAATTCTTCATTACCAGTGGTTTTTAACATCAAAATGAATATTATTTTTTGTCAAAATGCTTCTTCTGTTATCTCCTATATAAGTTGTGTAATTTGCCTCCCTTAACCTACTATCTATTAATTTGACACATTTACAATTTTCATTGACCTATTCAGGTATTCAGGAGATAAATGGTCTATATTCTACTTAGTCTTGGCATATTTTTCCTTGCAATGCACTACTAAATCTCTCTAATGATTACTTGAAGACTTGCTGATATTCAAGTTAACTGTCTACTTTAGAACTGCTCTATCAAGTTTTGATGTTGGTCATATTCTATCACCACGGGGAAAAAGGATTTCCAAGGCAACCTTCTTTATAAATGGGGCTTAAATAGAATTAAATAGGGAAAAAATAGTTCCGTGGGAAGTTGGATTAGTTTACTTGTTTTTTGATGTAATTAGTTTAAATATTGACTCTGTATTTCCATGATTTCTTATGTTCCTTATTTTTTTCCCAAAGACATAGACAGGTTTAATTGGGGAAATGGATACATATTTAAGGGAGCATGGGAACAGTCTCAAGAGATGCCTTTCAGGGGTAAAGCAAGGAATATGCACTCAAGGGAGAATATGGGCCCTCTCCAGAGGATGAGACAGCAGGATTAGTCCACTTCTGGTGCCATCTTGGTGTGGCATATTTTAAGTTAATTTATTAATAGCTTTACTAATGAATAATATCATACTGTGGTGTTTTCTGTCTCTTCTGGAGTCAGTTTAGTAGATTTCATTCTCCTTGACTAGGTGTGTATGTATGAATGCTGTTAACCTAGAGCAAAATTTAGAAAGGGCAATGTTTTAGAGAAATAGGGTTATTTCAGTTGTAGTTATGTTGAGTTTAAGGTACTCACAGGATATCAAGGCGGAAAAAGACAATAAGCAAAAGAAATGCGTGCCTTACAGGTAGTTATGAGCAATCTGGGCTGGAAAGAGACACCTGCATGGCTGTGTCAGTTTTGAGGTCATGCAAGGAAAGCATAAAGGGACATTGCCGCAGGTGGAGCCCTGGAGATCCCAACACCCAGTGTCACATGAAGGAGAGGCCACAGGGATCTTGCAGATGGTAGGAGAGACAGGAAAGCATGAAGATGAGATGGTGGTGAAGATGAGATTGAGATTCTACCTTGTTACTGAAAGAACAAACATGGCGGAGCACCCATTGGACTTATCATTCAGGAATCTACTGTGGCCTTAACAGAAGTGACTTCTGATGAGTGTGTAAGACAAACTCCTGCTTTGGGGGCTGTGAAGTTGACACAAGCAAGGAACTGAGAGTCAAGTGTAGATGACTGTTCAGAAGCTTCAGGAGGAAGAGGAAGATTCCAGGAAACTTAAGGAATTTTAGAGGTCATGTCTCAACAGAAAACATGAAACATTTAAAGTTCAAACATTCTTTACTCTCTTCTCTGTGTCCAGAAGAGTTTGGCATGAGAAAGTTATCTGCCATGTCTACATATTCTGCAGAGTTGGACACTGAGCAAGGTGGAAGATTTTCCCCAGTGGGACAGGGAGACAGAGAAGGGGTGAGAGCTGGAAGCCCAGGAGATTCACATCATCCAGGAAGATGAGTCAGAAGAGCTCAGACCAAACCCGTGCAGGAGGAGGAGGAAGAGAGTCAGGTTAGCACGGGGTTCCCAAGGCTGCCTTGGAGACGAAGGAAAAGGAAGACTAAAAGGCAGGCTTTATAGGGAAATATTTTAAAATGCTTGAAAAAATATTTTAAAATGCTTGAAAACTATACTTAATGTAGAGCTGGGCTAGGAGAGAAATATAAGCAAGAATCTAAAATGCAAATTAGAGCATGATGGTTTAGGAAAATATAGTCTGAGCACTCCAACCATCCTCTAACAAATAACCACCCACCCACGCTCCTGTCATTCCAGCACATGTGTACACACACACACACATGCACACGCACACATGCACACGCTCCGCAATACAACCTCCTAATAATGGGAAACTCTGTCGTGCTTGGCAACATTGTTTGTTATATTTTCCCTCCATTTGCTGTCCAATTTATATTAATTATTTATACTTAGGGAACCATCTTCCAAGAATAAAACCACCTATTATTTAAGGTTCTGCTGTCATTAGTTAGCACTGTCACTTTACAATATCCAGTCTGCTTGCTTTCCACTTGCACTAATGGAATCCTTCAACAATCCATATAAAAACAATGACCTTTGTATTTACTGTGTCCACAGAATTACTCAACATGAGGAGCTTTGAAATGACCACAAGAACCCCACCAACAGGTCTTTGTGAGCGGATCACCCCGATTTTCACTCAGAACCTCAGCTGAGCTCTACTAGCACTGGGGTCTGAGCTCACGTGTAAGAGTTGCTGTGCTGGGAGCCACAGGGCCTGGTGGTGGAGGACATTTGCCTAGGAAGGTTTGGGGACACGGTCCCAGACCTGCAGGCGTGATGTCCACAAGGCTAACCAAGCTCCAGGCAGACTAACTTAGTACCTTCACCCACCCCAATAGGAACGCCACCCCAGGAGCAGGGAATAGGAGTGGGGATGGGCAGGCCTAAGTGGATGTCAGATTCCGGACAAGTAGGGGGTGCCGGAGAAGCCAGCGGGAAACACACCTGGGACACACAGCCCTCAGCCACTCAGTCTTTCAGGAGCACTTAATCCCTGAACATGAATCTCAAATAAGCAATCATTTCTTACACATCGCTAGAGAACTCACATTTGCAGTCTCTTAAGTGAGATTCATTCCTCGATCTTTGCTAATAAATTTGCTTATTTTCCTAAGAAAACATAAAACGTCACGTGAGGACGACCACATCTTCCCACCAAAAAATGTCCTCAGCTGGCCTTTGTCTGGGCCGACACACTCCCTCCGTTTTCTTCCTCTCGGGATGGACACAGGAATCTCTGGGTCCTTCTCTGAAGCCAGCCCCTCTGGCTGCCCTGAATTCCAACCCCTCTAGCAGCTCAAGAACGGACTTTCTGTAACTGTTCCGCTTTCTGCTTCTCTCTCTTTAGAAACGGATTCCTCTTCCCTCCGATCCCGTCACGGCGCCCACCCCTCTTTTCTCTTCTCTTCAACAGAGCTCTCCCCGGGCGGGTTGCCAGTGCTCTGCATGTCCACTGTCTCAGTCACTCCCCGTTCCCTCCAAAGCCCACTCCTCATCTGTTACCCCTTTACAGCACTGCCACAAGGCGACGGCCCCACCTTCCCAAGCCCGTGTGGAGTCCTTTGCCCTCCCGCACTCGAGCCCTCAGCGGCACCAGCCGGCCACGGCTTCCCTGGCAGCCGCCTCCTCCTCAGGGCCTCTGTGGCTCCCAGCCCTGGCCGCTGATGTAGCCTGGGCGGCTCCTCGTCCTCCCTGCCTCTCAGCATCAGCCCACCAGGACAAGGTCAGACCTCTTCTCTTCTCCAGCTCTGGTCTCTCAACATGGGTGTAGTCCAGCAGTCCCCACAGGGGACAAATCTGCCCTCAGAGGCCACTGGGCAACCCAGAGACACTTCCGTCACAACCTGGGAGATGTCGTAGGTGTGAGAGGGTGAGAACAGGGATGCCGCTCGGGATCCCACAGAGCACAGCACAGCCCACACTCAGACCGGTGCAGCATGAGGTGTCCACAGAGCCCGTTCTGTGCAGAAACCCTCCCCTACTGCATGGTTTTAAACCATTTTATACACAGATGACGGTGCCCCAAACTTGTAAGTCCAGCCCCAACCACTGTTCTAATTTACACATCCAACTGCCACCGCAGAACACCATCTGACCATGTGGACAGGCCACGTAAAATCAACTACACACAATCTTCCATTCTCCTGGACGTCACTCTTCTTTTGTGGCTTCCATGCCAGTCAGTACCACTGGGTATTCAAGTTGAAACCCTAAAAGTCCTTCCATCAACAAGTCTCACTGACCCTGCTCTCAAAACCCATCCTGAAGATGATCACAGTTCACAGATCCACAGCAGATCTTCCTGAGTCCCCATTCCCTTGGAGGGACTTGAACAGCAGCCTCCTAGTCCTTCTTACTGCCACCTCCAATGGCTCCCCAATGACTTAAAATAAAATCTGCATCCTGTGCACTGGAGTCTACTTTCTCTCCACCCCAACCTTCCCACCTCTGCCTCCCGCCCACCTGATCTGTGCCTTGAAGCACCAGGAGACCTTCCTGTTGGAGGCCTTCATGCTGCCTCTTCCCTCTACCTGGAGCATCCTTTCTCCAACCCTCCACGGGTCTGTGCACACCCTTCCCAGAGAGGTCCTCCCTTGCAAAGAGGCTGCATCCCTTCTCCCCAGTGAGCTCCATATCGTACTTTGTTTTATTTTGCTTCACAAACCTCCCACCATTTGAGATCACCTATAAAGAGCTTCTAGCTCTGTCCCCCACCAGAACATGAGCTCTGTTCCAGGGCAGGGCAACATCTTTTTCCTGCCACCAGACGCCCAGAATCCAGCAGGGTATTGCACGTGGCAGGAGCTCGCAGCGCAGGCAAAGCCAGCTATGCGTCTTCTGCTGCAGATGGAACTGGTATGAGGAACCGGGTTGGAGAGTGCAGTAAGGAAGGGGACGCTCCATCTGTCTCCTAACAGCTCTGGCGTCACGAAGCGCTTTCATCAGCGTTCACACTCATGGCCTCCTTTATCCAGGAGTGTGGTCCTCAGGCTCAGCCCTGATGCCATGGCATCCTGCGACAACTGGCAGGGAGATCACTGCAAAGTTGGCACAGGTGGGGCTGAGGTGCAGAGTCACGCCGTGCCTCTCCCTGCCCACGGGAAATGAGAACAGGAGTGGAAGGAAGGCCAGAATGCCCAGCTCCAAGGTGGAGAAAATAACACAAGAAAAGGTTGTGAGTACGGAAACTCACAGAGTCGTGAATTCTTGCATGATACGTTATAAATCAAGTAAGAAAACTGCAACCTAGTCCTTAAAAGCTAAGGCCAGTTTTGGAAACTTTGAGACACGTGACTTGGAGATAGATGTTTCCATATCTTCTATTTCTTAAGAGAATATTTGTAGAAATTAAATGTCAATGATTATTTATAAAAGTGACAGAAAGGATGTGGAACATTGACTAAAGACCCAAAGTCAAGTGCCACTTGCACACTGATGACATTGGGACCTTGCCTTCACCTCCAGGCATGGGTGTGTTGGTGAGAAGAGCTGAGGACCAGGTCCTGAGAACTTGCACGCAGGACTATTGAGGGTTGGGAGCATATTTTCCAGTCAACGGCTCTGGGGTCTGTCAAGTCTGCTTGGCTATGCGGCAGCATTCAGATTCAGCCAGGGGACACCTAATTCAGAAGCTGATGGAACATTTTGACTTAACAAATCCAACTGTTGAACTGATCAAATTATGACGGTAAACCATCAAGTATTTTTTTGTCGGGGGAGGACTACCGGGAACTAAACTCAGGGGCACTCGACCACTAAGCCACGTTCACAGCCCTAGTTTGTATTTAATTTATAGACAGGGTCTCACTGAGATGCTTAGTGCCTTGCTGTTGCTGAGACTGGCCTCAAATTCGCGATCCTCCTGTCTCAGCCTCCTGAGCCACTGGGATTACAGGTGTGTGCCACCACGCCCAGAAATTTTAGAAATTTATGGTAGAATACAGTGATAATTGGAAAGTCAAGAAAACTGACCCACTATAAAAAGTGCTGTAGGGTACACGGGTGCATACCTGGACAATGGGTCAGCAGTCTCAGGGACAGCTTCTGGAAGGCAAAGTTCCTGGGCCCCTCGTAGTTAACCTCACCACCGAATGTGCTCCGAGGGCTTGGGAGATGGCAGGGCACACCAGAAGGATGTGTGAGCAAGAGAGCGGCACAGAACACTGCCAACCCTGGCACCGTCTTATGCAAAGTCACAAATAGAGGTCTTGGGGTAGAACCAGTGCCATGCTGAAAGACCCGGGGTGCTTGTCCAATCCACCCTAGAAAGAAAAATCAAGAAAATATACTTGAACAACTGGAAATAATACAGATTCTGCAGAAGCAGATATTAATGCTGGATGAGAAAGCACTTATAAATATTAATATTTCTATATTGATAGGTCCAAGCTGCATGCAGCCCAGGTCATTAAGAGACTTGACTACAACATTAAACATGTTACTTTTGAAAAATCGTATAGAGTTGAAGTCATATCAGAATGCCACAGAGCAAGTCAACCATTATGGAGCTTGAAAAGGAAGAGTAAATGAGACTGGAATATGTGACTCAGTATACAGAATAATCTTGCCTCGATAATTATCAATTAACTTTTACTAAAAAATTAGTAGGTGTGGTATGTGTATCACATAAGGGAAAAGAAGTAAAACAAAAGAATATTAAGAGTTGATTAAAATATCAACAATAAAAAATGTGAGTGTCCCCGAGAGAAAACATCCGCAGAACTCCAGGCTGTGTGCTGGCCCGGCGAGGCCGGAAGGGAAAGGAAGAAGCAGCCACTGAGCCACCAAAGAAGCATGCAGCCTGGTGGGGGACAGGTGGCCCAGGGCAGTGCACACGGAGAGGACATGCTATTAGAGAGACGCGGGAATGAAGGGACACAGGAGAAGAGGCTTGCGGTCAAGGCCTGTGCTTGGGAAGGTGGCCGGAGTCAGGCCGAGGCCTGCTCGGTGACTTTCTCATGGACTTGTTTTTCTAAGCACTTAATAAAAGTAAAACAAGGTCTGGGTCAGGTTGCCTGGAAATAGGCTCCGAGGGACAAGAGCACGGGAGGGCGAGGACGCAAGCTGCACCAAACTCCCCGCGGCTTTTCTCACAGAAATGGAACTCTGTGTGGAGCTGTCAAGACCCCACAGAGCCAAAGCAGTCAGTCCTGAGCAAAAAAGGAGAATCAGGGGCATCACCCACCTGACTCAAAGTAAGGCACAGAGATACGACCTTCCAACCGCAGGAGACTGGCGTGAAGTGGATGCACAGACGGACGGGGCAGAACAGAGCCAAAGTGAATCCACATTTATCATCAACTGACCTTCGACAGAGGCGCCAGAAACTCTCAGTAGGGAAAGGAGTCTATTCAAAAAATCAGACTGGGAAAACTGGGTATCCACGTGCAGAAGAATGAAATTGGAGCCTATCCCAAACTATACGTAAAAATCAGCACAATAGGAATTAAGGACTTAAATATAAGACCTGAAACTCTACAACTACTAGAGGAAAACACAGGAGAAAAGCTTTATGACATTGGTCTGGGTAGTGATTTTTGGATATAACTCCCAAATCATAGACAACAAAAGCAAAAATAGACAGGCAGGATTACATCTAACTACGAAGCTTCTGCACAGCAAAGAAAACAATCCACAGAGTGGAGATACACTATGGAATGGAGAAAATATTTGTAACCTACACGTCTGATAAGAGCTTAACATCCGAAATATACAGGCAACTTGTACAACTCAATAGGAAAAATAGTTTTTTTAAAAAAAGACTAAAGATCTGAATAGACAGACATATCTCAAAAGAAGATGTACAAATGAGTGGAGTGGTAACAGGTTTATGAAAAATTACTCAGCATCAGTAATCATTATGGAAATGCAAATTAAAACCACAGTGGGGTACTACCTACACCTGTTTATGATGGTATCAAAAAGATAAAGGATAACAAGTGTGGTGAGGTTATGGAGGAAAGGGAGCCCTTGTACTCTGTTGGTGGGAATGTAGATCAGGGTAGCCATTATGGGAAACCGTGTGAAGATGCTCAGAAAGTTATAATAGACGTGCATTATGCTAACTTAGGCACTGAAGAATCACATATTTAATAAATAGAATTCAAAGGCTCTATAAATACATTTTTGTTGTTGCATATTTTTTTTAAAAATCCTGTATTCTCCAGCAATCCCACTTCTGGGTTATGTATATGCAAAGGAATTGTAATAAGTATGGGAAAGAAATATCTGCATCCCATGTTCACTGCAGCACTGGACTCAACATAAATGTCCATTGATAGATTAATAAAGAAAATGTGATATATATATACACAATGGAATAGTACTTAGCCATAAAAAAGAAGGAAATCTTGTCATTTGTGACAACATGAATAAATTTAGAGAACATATGTTTAAATGAAGCAAGTCAGACACAGAAAGACAGATACTGCGTGATCTTACATGTGAAATCTAAGAAAGCCAAACATTTAGAAGCAGAGAGTAGAAAGGCAGCTGTCCAGGGCCTGGGATTTGGGGTTGAGGGAGCAGGAAGTGGGAGATGTTGGTCCGAGTGTACAAAATCTCAGTTAGACAGGATGTATAGTTCTGGAGCTCTAAGGAACAGCACGGTGACAGTGGTCAATGACAATCTGTACTTTAAAATTGTCAAGAGTTCATCTTTAATCTATAGATTCAATCTATATGTTAAATCTAAATTATATATCAATGAAATACGTCGATTAAGTTTGTGCAGATCTAATCTATAGATTAAATCTATGCAGAAGTAATGATGGATCTTTCAGTTAACTTGATTTAATCATTTCCCAACATACGTGTTTATCAGAATATCACATCGTACACCATAAACGTGCAGTTTTCGTTTGTCAGCTAACCCTTCGTAAAGCTGTGGGGAAAACAGTGACAGAAACAGGTCTGGGCAAGCGGGCCGCACCGCCTTTGGGGCCCCAGGCCACCCCCAGCTGGTTAAGGGGCTGGTCCTTGCAGGCAGGCTGCCTGAGGATGGGCGCGACATGGAGCCGGCAGCTCCGTCTGACTGAAGGGCAGCCCCCAGGGAGGACCCAGCGGGCGGGAGGCTCCATTCCAGCGCTGGAGGATGAGAACCTCCATTCTGAACAGGGTCTGGGCAGCCCCTGGCGGTAGCCTCCACGAAGACAGGAGGTAGTGAAGTGATAAACACTAACGAAAAATGGTTGACCTCATTTACATTGACTTTGATTTAAATACCAACTGCATGAAAAGTCATACTAAGTCATGTAAGATTCCACGCTCGTTTTTATGGCGTGTAAAAACATGACTTCCGCCACTTTAATGAGGTAGAAGCTGAGACACACCCACTAACCTGCATCCTTCACAAACCGGATGGTGCTGTGGACCCGCCCAGCATCAGAAGATGTGCTCTGGGCTATGCTGGCAGCAGCACCGCGGCCTCTCCCTGGCTGAAGCGGCCATGCTTTAACACCAGGTCCTCACTGTCCTTTTACACCCTGAGTGTCATATGCATTTGCAAACAGACCGGCCAGCGTGGGCCCGCCAGCCCCTGGCCACAGACATGGCCAGTCTCGCAGCTTCCGTGTTGCGCGCGGCCCTCCCACTCAACTGACAGAGCAGCATAGACCACGATCAGAAGAAAGTCAGACAGACGCAGCTACGCTAAGATACATCCAAGCTGGAAAACTACTTTCAGTTTAGAAAAATAACACACCAATTAAGCCTTTAAAAATTAACTTCTGCTTAGAGATCACGCAGAGGCAGTGGTCGCAAACAGCACAATGCGGTCACCAATAGCATGAATTCAGAGTGTGGAAATGTGGCCACGACGGCTGCCGTCTCTAAATACAGAGACAGAAGGTGCATGCGCGCTGTCCCTCGTGCTGGCGTTGGGTAACAAGGAGCTTCCTTGTTCCACCTGCCTCCCTCATCTTGACAGGAGCCCATGCCCACCCAGGAAGCTGACGAGCTCTCCAAGCAGTGACTTCTTCAGGGAGAGCAATGGAAGGAACTTCAGGAAGTGCAGCCAATGTCCCTGAGTCCAGAGGGGGTTTTTAATCGTGTATTAAAATTATTAAAATGGATAATGCTGGTGGTGGCAGATGAGCTCTGAAACACTCTGTAAGCAGGCGGTCTTTAAGGCAAAAACAGGTAATAAGTGTAGACAAAGAAGAGTGCCCGGCACACCGTGCAAACACGTTTGCTGCACCCATTAATCAATTAGTTCAAAATTAGGCTGGTAGCCGGTTTGTGACGAATGAATTAAGAGAGTGCATCAATTTACTGACACTGTGGTGTCATAGGGAAACTGGCCCAATACCAAATAATTCCTTTTCGTGGAAAAAGTACAGTCATATTGTTTAACAGTCTTGTGACTAGAGAAATAAATGAACAGATACAATTTTTTTTTTTTTATAATATTCCCCAAAGTACAACAGAAAAATCTTTCTGGAACACTCTAACAAGGCAGCCTACCTTTGGTCATGGAGGACATGTCCTACGGGCCATGGAATGAGTCTGATCCTATGTTCCTTTTTCCACTCTAGATGGTTTGAAATGGACTATTTAAAAATCCAAAATTATAAAACTCCATAGAAATTAAGTCTTCCAGGTGACTGTTTCCTTTCTCCCTAGGACTGAAAACGGAGGGAAGGGGCAGCTAATGCAGGGAGAGCAATCTTCTGCTCTGTTGTTTTATACAAACACCCCGCTGCACCGAAATGTGCTGCCCCGTGTCCCAGGTAAAACCACGATGCTCCTGCCCTGGAGCACACCGTCTGCCCCTGGCAGGTGGCTGGCCGGTCGTCCCTGTGACTGCCAGACACGCCAGCCCCGCCCAGCGGCCTGCGCCTGGCCACACGCCCAGCTGACAGCCAGAGCCGTCTTCCAGCCCCTTCGTCAGTTTGGCGACTTCTTAGTGGGAATCCCATGCTGACTAAATGGTTTGGGGGAGACCCTTAGACAGCACCAGGAGGAGACTTCTCCATGAGGAAGTTTGGAAGACATTTCTCAAGAAGGAGAAAATGGATGAGTAAAGGGCTCACTCTTCCTGGGGAGGACCCCAAGACTCCGTGTCCGAACCTTCTCCAGGTGAACTGAGAGGTCAGCATCTGTCCAAAAGTCCCACCAAGCTACAGTGATTTAGAATCTGGCTTGGTTGTGACCTGACAGGGACACTACTCAGCAGCTTGCATCTGGTCTTCGGAAACAATGATGAAAGTGGCCAGTGTGGGGCACGATCACGGACACGGCAGTGGAGAAAGGACTCCTCGGCTCCCCACGTCCCCATTTCCTTCCAGACTGCACCTTCGGTAGCCAGTTGTCCTTGGTCAAAAGTTCTTTGCAAAGAGGAATCTGTCCATGTGTGTAATATTCATGTCATGTCACTTTTTAAACAGAATTTTACAAATACCAACTTTCTCGACTGTAGAGCACTCCTTCAGGAAAAAGCACGCACTGAATGACTTTTGATCTCTTCATAGTCGCACAAGTAACTGTCCTGTACGTCGGGCACGAGCTCTCCACCGCGCTGCGGCACATTCGCCACGCGCCCACACCTCTGCTTCTTGCTGCTGGGACCCCGAGCCGCCTCCACCAGCACGCCCTGACAGCCAGCTGAAGAGCAAGGCAGGGAGGCAGGATGCAGGGAACGGCCGGGCCCGGGACAAGTGCCGCAGGAACTGGGGAGGAAGAGGCCAGAGGCCATCAGATGTGCGCATTCCCGAAAAGCCTTTCTGGGGCAGCTAGACCTTCAATCCACTTTGAAAGACAGTATCTCGGGGGGGAGGTGGAAGTAGGTGGGGTGAGCCACCCCCCAGCAAAAGCAGCCTGGTGAGAGACATCTGGAAAGCAGCAATGCACGCGGTGGGGGGGTGGCCTGGGGAGAGGCCAGTGGTGCTGCCACAGGCAGGCCCACAGAGGAGACCAGGCCAGGCCACGGTCCCACCCAGGCACAAGGCAGGCCCAGGCAGGAGTTCCCAGCCTGCTGTGGCTGCTGCGAGGGAGAGTGTGCGCTCCAGGGGACGCAAGCTGGCAGCAGGGGCACAGACTGGCCAGTCCCTTCCTGCCAGCAGCCATCTGCACGCCCCCACACGGCTGCTCCCCGGGCCCACTAACGTTCCCCGAGTCCCACCATCCACTCCCTACCCGACAACAGTCATGTCATTTCAACAACTTCCTGCCTGGCTCTCGCCACTGCCTCCTGGCCACGCCCTTGGAGAGGCCTGGACGTCCCAGGAGGGCCTGATGGGAAGCCTGTCCAGTCACCCCCCCACTGTGAACGCTGCACCAATGGCGTTGGATTGGCCACTTTGCAGGTGGAAACAACTAGAAGCCCAGCTTCGCTGAGACAGCGCAGCTCAGCAGTGACCTCCACATCAGCTTCACCAGGCAGGCGAGCCCCAGCCTGCTGTGCCCCTTCCACAGTGCCAAGGCCCCTCTGGGCCACCTGTCACCCTCCTTCCTGCCTCACACTTTCCCCTGTGCACCCTCTTCCCCTCCTGAAACCATCCCCACCTACACCTTCTGCGCTCCTTACATCTATCCCAGGACTGGGAGGAGGAGAGAAGGGGACAGAGTTCTGCAGTGTGATCCATGAAGCACACCGTCTACACCAGCCATAGTCCCTGTACGGAAGGGTCCACGCGGGGGAACAGGCCCACCCTGGATGTCCTCTTTCAAGTGCACTGCCGCCTCCCTCCCTCCACCCTTGGCAGTCAGAGCCCCCTACCCCGAGGTGGGACAGCTTGCAGCTGGCCAGAGGCGGCCCACAGCATGGACTCTCGTGCCCTCTCTGAGCTAGGACCTTGCACAGCAAGAGCCTCCCCAGACCACCGGCTGTGAGACGCACCGCGCCAGAGAGCCTCGCCCAGGAATGCCCGCACCCGGTGCCACCTGCAGACGAGTCCTTGCTTCCCTCTTGGCTGCAGCTGGCATGGAGCCGGCCTTAGAGATGCTGCCTGCACAGGCTTCATCTGCAGGACTTGTGGAAGTGGTCGGATAATGATTTAGAACAAACAGAATCAGCAACTCTGCATGTGAAGTGAGCCCCACATGCCCCAGCTCTTTAGACCAGCCCCTCACACAGCCACCCTCTGTTAATGGAGGCAGCTCTCTGCAAACCCCACAGCTCCATGAGGAGGAGGGAGTAGCCTGCGGCTAGTGACTAAGGATGGGCCGCTCACTTGTGCTTCTTCCAGGAACATCCATGACTAAGAACACATGCCAGCAGAAGACTGGACTCGGGCTTCACACAGGAAGTGCTACCTGCCCAGGTGCAAAGTTCTACTGGGACCTGGCCAGTCCAGAGGCCTCTCAGCCAAGGGTCTTCTGATGTGGAGGTGCTTAGCTTACCTGGGTTCTTAGAGGCAAGCCTGCCCTTTGTCACCCAAGCAGTCCGAAAGGAAGGAAAAGGGGAGAAGAGGAGGAAGGGAGGAGCGACGGAAGCATGGGAGGAAGGAGGAACAAGGAAAGCAGAGGGCCAGGCAGCCAGACCGGGAGGCCGGGGGCAGAAGGGGCAGAGGGAGCCTGTGCTGCTGCACACAGAGCTCACGGAACCCTCGGGCCGGTGCTCCCCTGAGACATACAGGGACAGTGCACCACCTCCTGAGGGCTCCAGAGAGGAGGAGCCCTGGTGAGGAAGGACAGGGACGGGTAAGTCCCTGGAGGCACCAGGGCAGAAACAGTCCGGGTCTGAACCAGAACAGACGGGGTTAAGGGAGCACTACCTGCCACGCACGGCCTATCCTCCCAGGGCGAGGCCCCGAACCCCCCAACCAGCCTGCCCAGCTTTCCTCCAGGAGCCTCGCCCCCCAAATCTGCCACAGCCCTCTCCAGACTCTGTTCTTCAGCTGAAACTGCCAGAGCCATGAACCACATCCCCTGGGATTGCAGCTGGGATGCCCTGCTCCTGCAGCCCATCCAGCGTCGCAAGGGACATCCCAACGGAGCAGGTGGCCACAGCATCAAAGTCAGGTCAAAGGCGTTTTCCTGTTACAGGAGGAAGTATGGTGATACCATTCAACACCAACAGCAGGCATTCTTGTTAGGATTTGTCTTTAGCTGGGTGTGCTGGTGCACGTCTGTAATCCCAGCAACTCAGGAGGCTGAGGCAGGAGGATCACATGTTTGAGACCAGTCTCAGCAGTTTAGCAAGACCCTCAGCAACTTTGCAAGACCCTGTCTCAAAATAAAAAAGGCTGGGGATATAGCTCCATGGGAAAGCATCCATGGGTTCAATCTCAATACCAGAAAAATAAAATAAAGTTCACCTTTGCTGACTCATGGTAAGAGTAGCCTGCTTATTGCCCTTTGTGTCTCTTACCTAACTTTGTATTATAGACAACTCGGTCAGGAGATGTAAATAATTTAGGGATAAAACTGTAAGATGCATGAATGGCTGTATGAAGAGACTAATGAGCTAAAAGTTGGCTTGCCAACCAAAACAGAGACTAGGAGGGATGGAAGAGGCCTTCCACAGTTTATCGAGACGTTGATTCTAAGAATGGGGAGGGAGGGAGGCTAGGGATGTAGCTCTGTAGTGGAGCACCGCCTGGCACACAGAAGCCCTGGCAACACCACACAGAGGGAAACCATGGCAGCATTTAACTTGAGACGCGCTATTGTCTACACTACTCGAGGCTGGCTAAATGACTTCGTGGGTTAGACCAAAGAAATAACCACCCAGCATTTCATTGTGTGAGAAAATATTTTATGTGTTAGAAAAGAAGAGGAAGAGGGAGAAGGAAAAATTTTAAAAGAGGGAAGACAGGGATAAAGATAATCAGAAAGACCATTGAAAGGCTGGCCATTGAAATCCAACTAAGATATGAGAGTGGCTTTAATGTGTTAGGGGAGAGGAGATGGAGAGAAATGGAAATGTACAGAAACATTTAAGAAACAGAAAGGATAGGTCTTAATAATAGAGACTTGTGAGTTGAGAGAGAAGAATGGATAAAAGATAACTTCTCAATTTCTGTTATGAAAGCAAATTTTTGAATTGGGAAACAGGATGAGGAGCAAGTTTGCAGTGAGGGAGAGAAATAGTAAGCTGCACATTTCATTCATTGTTAAGATTTCACCAATGGAGAACATTCAAATAGAAATACTCCCTAAATAAATGGAGGACATTTCATCTTGAATTTCAATAAAGAATGGTTGGTAAGAAGGAATAGGTTTTCAGAGTGCTCAGAACTAACTGGAGCCATTAGTGGAGGTGAGGGTCCACAGGAAGCCACCAACAGCCTAGGGCACAGTCCTGAGAGTCATCTACATTAAAATGACAGATGGTTCCCAAAGGAGACATCCAAAGATGTAGGAGAGAAACCAGGAAAGTTTACTTGTAAGGCACCAAAAGGAAAAGGTGATTAAAGAAAGAGGGTACCATCAGAAATGTCTCTGAGAGGCAAAGAAAGATAAGCACTGAAAAACATCCACACAACATTTTGCTCTGGGGAAAGCAGTTTTCATAGGTGAAGCAGCAGCCAGATTACAATAGGAGAACAAACATGAGTTCAGGAAGACACAGGTGGAGGCAACTTTTTGTAGAAATTTGTTTGTAGAGGGAAACTGGGGACAGATTTTGGTAGAGTTTTGAGCTGTGGCAGAGCTTTGTCATTTAAAATGAAAAACAGAAAGGACCATGTCTCAATGAAGAAAGATATAAGCACTGTGAAACCAAAGATACAAAAGGGAAAGGGGACAATCTATTGGAGAAGACTATTTTAGTCAGCTTTGAATTACTGTGACCAAAAGTCCTGACAAGAACAAATTAGAGAAAGAAAAGTTTATTTTGGCTCACGGTTTTAAAGGTCTCAGTCCACCATGGTTTGACTCCTTAGCTTTTGGCCACTGGTGAGGTAGAACATTATGGCAGAAGACCATGGTGGAGGAAAGCAGCTCAGGAAATGGCAACTAGGAAGCAGAGACAGAGTGCTCTGGTCACCAGGGACAAAATATAAAAACCAAAGGCACACCATACCTGCCTATAGTTATCATCCAGTTAATCCATATTGGTAGTTTAATCCACTGATTAGGTTATGACTCTCAAAATCTCTAATTTTCACCTCTGAGACTTAGAATGTCTCACATTTGAGATTCTGGGGGGCACCTCATATCTAAGCCATAACCCTCTGCCCTAGCCCCCAAAACTCATGCCCATCTCACAATGTAAAATATATTTTAGTCTATTTCCAAGAGTCCCAATAGTCTTAACAGTTTCAAATTGCCAAAAAGTCCAAGTTCAAAACCTCACCTGAGACTCAATTCAAACTCTTAGATGCTTTCCCCTGTAAAGATCAAAGACAAGTTACATATATCCAATAAATAATGGCACAGAGTAAACATTTCCATTTCACAAGGGAGAAATAGGGGCATAGAAAAAAATGGATGGGACTAAAGCAAGAACAAATTCCAGATGGACAAACAAGTCTGGTAACACCATGTCCAGCATCTAGGGCATATGGCACTGTGATGTTCCCTCCAAAGGGCTTGTGTAGCTCTGCTCCTGTGTCCTTGCTTGTTTCAGCCCGCATGGCCTCTCTCTTAGCCTGTCTCTGCTTGATTTTTACAGCTTTCCTTGGCAGACAGTCTATATTACTGATATCTCTAAATCTTGGGGATTGCAACTACTGCTTCTCAGGAACTGCCTACAGTAACTCCAACTTTTTTATGCCTTGCCTGGTCTCCCAGGCCTTCCTTTGAAGGTAGAAACCTCCATGAGCCCTAACCCCAGCATCCTGCATTCCTGTAGAACCAGTATCATGAGAGTAACACCAAGGTCTGCTACCATATCAAGAAGTAGCCAGCTGGGCACACCAGTAATCCCAGCAGCTCGAGAGAGTGAGGCAGAAGGATCATGAGTTCAAAGCCAGCCTCAGCAACTTAGTGAGGCCCTAAACAACTTAGCAAGATGCTGTCTCTAAATAAAATATATAAAAAGATTGGGGATGTGACTCAGTGGTAGAGAAGGAGGAGAAGGAGGAGAAAGGACAAGAAGGAGGAGAAGAAGGAGGAGGAGGAGGAGGAAGAAGAGGAGGAGGAGGAGAAGGAGGAGATGTCAAACTTCCTGAGACCATGGCAACAGCCTCTGAGTACCTGAGTATAGTAGAACAATTTCCTAGCCCCCCCACTCTGCAAATTGGCTGCCCCCATGAGCTATTCTTAAGGGAATTTTTACTTTTTCACCCTTGAACCTATAATAGGCATGGTCTTGCTAATTCCTGAGATGCCCTCAAGCCATCTCTCCTACTGTCTCTGGGTAAAGTACTTAACATCTCTTTGATGACTATAATGTCTTTAATAACCGTGCCTTCCTTTGCTCACATTTTACCTTCACTTTTCTAGCAAAATTGCAAGTTGTTTTAGTTTTTTTGCTTTGCTTTTTGCTCCTGATTATCACAGTAAATTTGCTGATGCTTAAGTACTATACTGCCTTGAAATTTCATCTGACAGATTAATTAGTCCATCACCTTTAAATTCAGCCTCACAAAGTCTCAGGACATATTCAAAATGTAGAAAACTTTTTGAGAAACACAAATGGCCTCTAGCTCAATTTCCAGTAGATTCCTCCTCCTCCTCTAAAACTCATGAGCCCGTCTTTATTGTTCAGAGTCCTTTTGGCATTCTTGTTTCTGAGCTCCCACAAGAATTACCTATTAAGCTCTGCTTACAACTTTCTAAAGTTTTTCCAACTTAAATCTCTAAATTTTTCAAAATTCCTCCCCCTGCAAGTCAGCTCCAAAGGCTTCTGAATCACAGTCAGGCTAGTTGCAGTCACTGAATAATTTGATCATGAGGAGGTCATCTTTGTGTTGAGGAAGTTAATATCTCAGAACTATGGCACTCTCTTACTTCTAGAATATGAAACATTCATATTTCAAATTCTTCCAGGTCTCCCTCCCAAGAGGTTTTTTCCCTGTTACATCCCTGTCAGTCATCATCTGTGTTGGTATCTATAAACCAGTAAGGAAATGACATGCCTAAAATCCAAACACTTGCCAGAGCTGATGAAATTAACAGAAATATTGTGCACATCCTATTGTATGTCTCTTTGGAAAATGTTCTCACTTACAAAGGTGAGCATCTATATTATAGAGATTTGTGTTTAATTTTCTAAAATTTCCTTCCTATCTTCCAAGGGAGTGCTTTAAGTGTGGTTTCCTTTTAAAGTTCTGCCCTTGGCAAGCCAATCTGTAATTTGATTTGGTGTTTAGTTATTGTCAAATTTCACTTACAAGAGAGGGGTTTTGGGAAAACCTAGAGACTCTACTTTTCCGAGAGCTACCTGTTATGTGATTGATGTCCAAGCACTTACTTATCTGGAAACATGTCTGTGATTCCACCTTCATCGGGGCAGCAGTAGCTGCAAAGAACCTCAGAGCTATGATGGAAAGTACCACAAAGAGTGCTGTACAAATGTCAGGGCTTAATAAAGTTAAAGTGCAGCAGTGGTCTCCTTCCATCTGCCAAATCACATCTACTTTTCCTACTTTTGATCTACTTTTCCTCAAACTAAAATGTACTTTTACCTCCAAGTGGGTGTCCTAGCACCGCTTTTCTTCACTCCTTCCAGTGCTATCCTGAGCTGTCCTCCTGGTCCTTCTTGTTGCCTGTAATTGTGATTTCTTCAGGCATGTTTATGTTTTTCTTGCTTCTTTCCCCTTCTGGAAATCGATCTTTGTGACGGGGGAAACTGAATTGAAGATCCTGTGGGTGGTTGGAGCACTCCATATTTGTCTGCTGATCAGTGGAGAAGATTCAGTCCAACCCGAATGCAAATGAACTTCATCTCACGTGCTAACTCTGATAGATGAGTT
Organism: Sciurus carolinensis; assembly: GCF_902686445.1. Classification (NCBI taxonomy): domain Eukaryota; kingdom Metazoa; phylum Chordata; class Mammalia; order Rodentia; family Sciuridae; genus Sciurus; species Sciurus carolinensis. Next base: position 5,524,016 of record NC_062219.1, on the reverse strand, counting down.
GGATGGATGCGTTGTAAGGAATTCTGAGTCTTTGCCTACTCTCGATTGAATAAAGGACCATGATCAATTAAGCATGTCTGCTATACAGACTGAGAAGGCCGTGAGAGGAGGCAAAGCGAATGGCCAAGTATTTGCCATTTCTCCTTAAAAGGGCATTGAATGGTTGACGAATCACAGACAGAAGGTCTTTGAGATACATAAAGTGTGTACATTTCCTATAATTAGTTGGCATGGTGAATTTCATTAACCCTGAATGCATGCTACCTCGTCTGGTTGGTCAGTTGAATGGTAGGGTGTCAGTGGTGGTGGTTAAGGGGGGTGTTTACCCGTCATCTCTTTTGTCTGATGCTATCATTTTTGGTCACATAATTGTTTCATAAGATTATATTAGATTTTCATCCATCCTGGTTTTCATTAACTCTACTTTTTTGATAGAAACAATCTTCCATAAACAATCTTCCATTTCTCTCTCAGTGAATTTTCTACCTATGTCTGTTTGACTACTTATTAAATAGGGAGAAAATCTAGCTTTTTAAAAATTTTTTCTTGAACACAACAAACATGCTGAACTTTTGTTGAGAATGAATGTAAGGCCAACTGTAGCATTATTCAAAATATAATAATCCCTTTTTAAGACGAACTGAGTTGAAGCTTTCTCTCTGTCATCTGAGCTACTGTCTCTAAAACCACATTTCTGTCCTCAGAAGATAGGGTCATATAAAAGGAAATTGAAGTGCCATAAATTACACTGGATTAAGGTCACAAATTAATCACTTTTTAAAACCTATTTTCTCTTGAAAACTTTCTCTAGAGAAATTTGACACAAAATGACTCATACTATTGAGTCTAACAGGCCATCCGTATGCGTTTGGCTGGGTGCTCTGAGCCAGGTCATGAGGAAGAGCTGATGCCTGCCAGCTGCCATTGTCCTGCTGGACATCAAGGAAAAGATGCTGTATTTAGGTTTTCAGGTGTTACTAAATCCTGTCACCACATGTGTGCATTTTGCATGCAGCTAAGGTCCCTGGTACTGTCACTGATCACCTAAATAAAGAATGTGCCTTAGGGATGGCTGCAGAAGGTAGTCTTACCAACTGCTCTATGTATGATTGAAATCCTATTTAATTAACTGAAAAAGAAATGTTTTACTCTACAGTTGAATTTGTGATTTTATTCCTTTAAGAATGCTTTGCATTATATCTTATATGAAGTATTTTCCAAGATTAATAAATATTTTTATGTGCAATGGAATAAAAGAATAATGGTGAGTCTTTGTTTCAACAGACTGTTTTTTTATTTTTATTTTTTGTACCAGGGATTAAACCCAGGGGTGCTTTACCACTGATCTCATCCCCAGCCCTTTTAATTTTTATTTTGAGATAGGGTCTTGCCAATTTGCTTAGGGCCTCACTAAGTTGCTGAGGTTGGCCCTTAAACTTGTAATCCTCCTACCCCAGCCTCCCGAGCCTCTGGGATTACAGGCATGTACCACCATACCCGCAACAAGTGATTTTTATATACAAGAGCAAATAATTAAATCCAATTGATTTCAGAACACTCTCACTTATTGTATAGGGACAGTTATTGAATAGATTGATTGATTAAATCTGTAACCAGTACTGGTGCTCCGTTGAGTCTGTACCTTGTAACTGTGTCATTGGGATGGAGGAGAATTTGAATCCCAGGGCACAGAATCTGGATTGGTTGTAGTGAGAGAGGGTCTTTTAAAGGACTGGAGTGGAGGGAGGAACAGTGATTTGAGCTGCCTTCCTTCCTGCGACTAGGTCTGAGGACACCTCCTCCTGCCAGCAGCCACACTGGGCCACCAGCTGTGTGGCTTCGGGAGGCCTCAGACCCAGCAGCCGCTTTCAGCCCACTCCAGGGTGCGAGTGTTCTTTGTTCCTTCACCGGGAATGGCGCTTCTTTGATCCGCTGATGTTATTCTTCATGTTCCTTATTGCCACAGAATAGGATATTCAGAATTCCAGGAAGATCTTCCTCATGTAAAAGCTCCAAGGAAAGCCATGTCCCCGCAGCCGTTCTTCCCTGGTCTTCCCTTCCTACTGGGGCTGGTCCCTCTGGCCTCTTGGCCTCCTCTTGGGGTGCGATACCAATTAGTTTGTTTTCTGTCCATAAAGGCAAGTTTGCAGAAGCAAACTGGCATCTGCCTGTGCCTGCGTCCGCGACCACTGGCCTAGTGGTCAGCTCTTGGCATGTGGTCAACAGATTTGTTAAATAGACGGAAAGTTTTTCAAATTATGGTTCAAATCCCGCCACCTGGCCAAATCTCTTTAAACGCGTCACTTGTTCTTTTTGAGCATTTTCTTCGTTTATAAAATGAGGCTAGTAGCGTCTTCTCTGGGTTTTTGTGACAAACGAATGAAATAGTGAAGGAGAGGCTGAACGGGTAAGGCCGGTTCTCTTTCCAGACTTGTCAGGAGGAAGTCGGCTGCAAGCAGCCCTGAGCGCCCGCCTGGCGAGCCCCCGGGCATCGCTGGCACCCACAGACCTGACGCTTCTGGAAGTGGCCTCCTATTGCAGTCCTCCGCAGGCACCGGCCTCCTCGCTGGCTTTCAAGGACTCGCTTTTACGAGGCTGCAGGGTCTGGCCTCCGCCCTGCCTCCCCTCTCCCCAGGGACCCGTGGCGGCAGGGCTCCGTCACAGCCACGTCCCCGCCAACCTCGGCCTGCCCTGGCACTCGGGGTTGGGGCGCAGCGGCTGCTCGGCACACAGCGGGCACGTCGGGTGCCGCCAGGCTTGAGGGCCCGGCGGCTCCGCGCCGAGCAGACCCCGAGGGCGAGCGGCAGGCGGCCGGGGCGGGCGCGGCTTCCACGGGAAAGCCAAGCCTCCAGGGCGAGGACGCTCATGAGAGGCCAGCTTACTCTGCAGGTTCAGGAACGGCGGGGCTGTTGGGCCCCAGCCCTCGGCCGGCTCCGCTGCCTCTGGGGTCGCCCTCTGGGGTCCGCAAGCCTCCTCTGGGGTCAGCGCGCAGGGGCCTCCTCGCCCGCATGGCCGTGGGGCTCAGGGCCCACCTCCCACAGAGCGCCATGGGCATCGCTGCCACCCCACCTTCCTCCACGCCACCCTTGCTGGCCTCTGGTGCCAGGACAGAGCCCCCGCCTCCTGTGTGGCCTGCAGTCATTTTGAGGCTAAAGTCTGCTTGTCCTTATTTTTCCCTCCAGTTTTCCTTTTAGAAGCAGAAGGCGGGCCTTCTTCCAGTGTAAAATCCATTAATTGTAGAACCCTGTGTTCTTTGATTAGACCACTGTTTAAGGCAGCTTTTTTCACTACTGTGACCTGACCAGAACACTTGTACAGGAGGCAAGTTTATTTAGAGACTCACGTTCCAGAGGTCTCAGTCCATAGGAGGCTGGCTCCAGTTCTCGGGGCTCAGGGTGATGCCCAACATCATGGCAGAAGAATATGGCAGAGGGAAGCAGCTCACATGATAACCAGAAAGCAGAGAGAGAGATTCCACTCACCAAACACAAAATATATACCCCAAGCCAGCCCCCAATGCCCACCTCCTCCAGCCACACCCCACCCGCCACCAGTTACCACCCAGTTAATCCCATGAGGAATTAATTCACTGACTAGGTGAGGCTGGAGCCCAATCATTTTCTCCTCCAAACCTTCTTGCATTGTCTCACAGGAGCTTTTGGGGGACACCACAACTAACCCATAACAACCACTTACCTGGAGCCCCTGTGGGTGGCGCTGGGCTGGAGGGAGAGGCTCTTGCCTGGACAGGCCACTTCCTGCTCCTCAATGCCAGCTCCAGCCATGCCTGAGGGTCAGTGACCAGGAGCAAGTTTCCACCCTCAGGTGACTGGGTGCTGGAGGGGATTCCTTCATAGCCAGTGCATTTGTCCTTCTGTCGTGGAAATATCCATGTCTCAGGAAGTTTTCTCATGACATCTGATTGAATTTTAAGGAAAAGAAAAATATTGGATTTTCTAGTTCCCTCAAAAGGCAATTTATGCCTATTTGATGTATTTATCTAATAATCATTTTTCAATTTTTAATGTAAATTATAAGAATTGATGTTTGGTATTTTTAAGCATGGTTCCTAGTGAAAGATAAGATTTTATATACCTTGTAAGTTTCATTAACCCAGAGGAAAAAAGGTGAAAGTTTCTGTTGAACCAATACACGGCAGAAGTTTATCTTTTATGAGATGCTCTTAATGGGGAAAAATTCACCAAAATATCCCACTGTTCATTTAATGTATCTTTGACAAAATATCACTTTTTCTCCACAAGTCTTTATTAAATGCACATCAAGAGAGCTAGAAAGGATACAAGTCAGAAAATAAAGTCTTAAGTTTTATGACTGTTTCAACTTTAAATCCTGTGTGTGTGTGTGTGTGTGTGTGAGAGAGAGAGAGAGAGAGAGAGAGAGAGAGAGATGTTCAGTCCGTCCGTAACCACTGGCCTGTCCCACGGGATGATAGAGCCGAGGCCCGCGGCTCCTGCTTCCAGGGCTCCTGTGAAGCCATGGAATGGGAGCTCTCGGGTTAAGGGTCGGAGGGGAAGGCGCCTACCAGAGGGGAACGGGGCAAGGCAGTCAGGCGTCTTCCCTGACTGGGCCAGGCCTGGGGAAGGAGGTCGGAGCCGGGAGGCTGGCCCAGTGGCTGTGGGTGAGTAAGCAGAGCTGCGGTGGCATGGGTACTGTTCAGTCAGGGAGGCCGAGTTCCAGGACCTGCTGGGAGCCATTGGGCTAAGTCCAGCGGGTGCCTAAGAGGTGGAAGGAGAAGCCCAGGGGCTCAGAGGCTCAGAGGCTCCAGAGCCAGCCCCTCACAGTTCCTGACATTCCTACGCATTGTGAATAAATCTGACGGGAGAGGAAGGGAAGGGGCAAAGGCAGGGGTTCTGACTCTAAAATGACAGTGTCGGGAAGATTTCCTCTTTACCGGTGACGTGGCCAAAGCAAAGCTCTAAAAAGAGTTTCCCTTGCTGTCGAGCTATAATCTGTGACTGTTTCCCCCTGCAACAAAAGACATGGGTTCTAAAGTCAGATAGTTCAGTTAGGTTCATTCACAACCAAAGATCTTTTCTCCTGCCTGGTGGGACCTGCTGAGTGGAAATTTTAATTTCCCCCTCCTTGCAGCATTTTTAGGTAAATGACAGTCAACTGATGAATTGTACTAAAAGCTAACCACTAACAGAATTATCAGCACTCTTATTTTATTAATTACTGCCACTGTGCACTGTGTTCATAACAAAGGCCAAGTACCTAACAGGGCAACATTGATCTGTGTTTCTGTGCGTTCTTTGGTGCAATTTAAATGCATTTGGGAAAGTGCCACTTGGTGACTGGTAGATTGTAACCACTTTAGCATTTCCCTCTTGATTTATAGGGCTCAATTATCTTTCTTTGGTTATAAGAAATGTCTTTTCTACCGCAAGGCTAAAGAGTGAGAGAGCATTCTGAGCATCAGGCACAGGAGGGTGATGTGATAATGTCAAATTTTCCCATGGCTTAGCAAACATTCACAAATAGGAAAATTAGAACCGCTCGATGGGGTCACTTAACAGAGTAACCATGGGGATTAAAGCTGTGGAAGCCACGACGCCTTCAGAGTGCTTAACAGGTTACCGGCTTGTGCCATTTGTAGCAGAGTGAGAGTTTTCAGGCTGCGAGCAAAAAAAATTATTTACTTGAAAAGAAGATGATGTCTTCAAATATTACAGGGAATTGTTTCTTTTGTGTCCAAATGAGTTCAGACCTAAACCAACATTTAAATGGGCTTCAATCATGAATTGCAAATTGCAATTGAAATGAGCATTGTTTCGCTGGTAGTTTAGTCTGAAAGCAATTGTCTTTTTTCCTACCGATAGATACATTGCATACTTGATCAAGTGGCTTTTCGTATTTTTTTTTCTGTAACAGGCCAGTATTTGTTTGAAATAATGCATTAACACAGGGAGGCAGTTCTGTGTCCTGACTCTGCTCAGGTCCAGGAGCAACGGCATTCCTGGTCAGTGCACTGATCCCTCCCTTGAGTCTCCAAACTGTGGCTCCATCATTAAGCAGACGTCCCTCCACTCCCCAGCTGGCTGCTGCCGCCACTGCCACACAAGGCCACTGTGAGGGCAGATATTCCCTGGGGAGAGGGAACTGGCATGTGCCTGGCACAGAGTTACACCTGCCATAAAAACGTACTCTGTGACTGTTCCTGAACCTCTTACTAGTTTTCCAGAGTCCCAAGGTGTGCTGCCCACAGGAAGCCACCGGCCTTTAGGTTCTCAAGGCTGCGTTTTCAGGAAAGTGACATCTCATTTCCAAGCCTGCACAGCGCATGCATACCCAGAGTGGACTGCAGGATGTGGCCTCCACCCGGCCTCTGAGTCCCAGTTACCATCTGACCCACCAATGCTCTCCTCTGAGTTCTGGTCCCAATCCTGTCTGCCCATCCCGTAAATGCTAACGATGCTGAGGCTAAGACAACTTGATTCTATAAACTATTTCTGTAAATGCTGGGTTCTACGAAAGGCTGAAATGCTAGCTTAACTGAAATTTTATTATATCTAATTTAGAAGACAGGCAACTGTCTTAATTGTCGTTCGTTTGTCTGATGCCCAAAAGAGATTTAATCTGGGCCCCCAAGGCTGCTGAGAATCAGTGAATGAAGCCACAGCGCCTCTCTCACCCCGGTTAGGTAAACAGGGCCAGCGACTGATGCTGTCTGTATAGAAACCAAATGTAGCCCAACGGCGAGCAGAGGTGAAGCAGGCGCTTAGTGATCCCTGAGCACCGGGCCTAGCAGGCCTACGCATGCAGTCCCTCAGTGGACACTGTGGGCTCTTCTGCAAGGTCCTCGGTCCCTTCCATGTGTTTGCTCATGGTTCACAAACCTGAATGGTTTTGGTAGCATGTGTGAGTGTTTCAAACAAAACCCCAGCGTCCTAATCTGGAATATATTCCCACTTGGTTCTATAGGATAACAGTGGGCGGAACCCACTTAAATCCCTCTCAGGACTGGATGGAGCTCAGCGGCAGCGCACTCTCCTAGTGTATGAGAGGCCTGGGCTAGCCCCCAGCACCTCAAATTGTTTTCAGTCATTTTGTTTTTTTCCTCTGAGGAAAAATGCCTTTCTTCGATCACTGCCTCAGTTTCTCCAGTTGCACTCAGCCTGGGTACAGTGTCTTAATGACGTCGTCCTATGTGAGCCTACCCAAGGATCTATCCTTGAATCATCCAGTGTGTTCTGTGATATTGGGCCAAGGGGACTTAAAACGTGCACATTCTGGACACTGAAGATATATGCGGTGCCTTGCTATTGTAGGAATGATTTAAGAACCCTCCGTCCTAGAATTAAGCTGCCTGTTTGTCATGTGCTTCCATTTGCAAAAGAGATTCCTTGTTGTTTATGGTCTGTATTTTAGAAGAGAGTACCCAGCACTGACTACATCTCATCCCTCAAGTCCCCATCCAATCTGTCCGAGAGCTTATGGGGCTGAGTCCAAGCCCCCGGAATTAGAAGTCCAACAAGCTGTTTCAGCTTTAAGTATCCAATTTGGGACTCCATGAAATATTGGCCCACTTCTGCATACATCTGTCCTCCAAAGGTACCGACTCAGCGCACGGCCAAACTAAGGCTTCGTGTTGATGTAGTCTTTGGGGAGAATAAAAGTGAATAGTGCTGAAATCAAAGTGTTCTTCAAACAATAATGATGCCAGAACGTGCAATTTCAATGTTGGCAAAGGAAGTGTTTTAGCCGCTAAGAGATCGCAGAGCTATAAAACGTTGCTGAGGCTTCGATGGAGGAAAATGAATCCTCAGCGATGGGTGTCTTTCTCGTGGCCTGTGGGGAACTCGATGCCCCCGAGCTGGCGAGGGAGGGCAGCCATGACACCACCCTTCGTGCCCTTTCCCAGCATCGCCGTTCTTTACAGTCTGATCTTGAAGTCAATTTATTTTTTCCAGACTAAATTTTCCAACAAAAAATATTAATTTCACACATTTCATCATGTATAATTAATTCTAAACTAAGTAAAGCAGGAATTATAAGTTATTTTAACCAAAGATGTTAGCAATAGATTATTATGGCTGTATCTTTTAAAGTCTGTTTGGAGGGGGCAGTTTTTAACTTAAATCATTCTATAAACTATTTTTGTAAATGCTGGGTTCTATAAACCTTTGCTTTTTCAGAAATATGCAATTCTGTCTAAATTACAATTATAGCCTAAACCTAAATACAATTCAGCAGATTACCGAGCTCAGGAGGGACTCTCACTATATATGGCTTTGTTCATTCAAAATATAGTCCAGTGACAGATTTGTATCGGGGCACATTACCGCGGTTAGTGGGAGGCCCAGCGTGAGGGAAAGCAGATGGCTCTCGGGCGAGCAGCTCTGCCTTGGTCCTCGGCTGCTCTCCGTCCGGCTCCACCCCTTGGCCGCCTCTTCAATCTCACCGCTTCCACACTCTTCTGAGGATCCCACCTTGCACAGGCACAGAGCTCGCCCACTCCACTCAGAGCTCCTCTTGTCCCTCCGGTTCCTGAGCAGCAGGGGTGCTCCGATGTCCAGCACTGAAGGTGTCTGCAACTCTTGACGGGCCTCTGTGCATTTTCTGCCTCCACCTGGGTCTTCCCCACCTAAGGAAACGGGACCATCCACGCACTGACTTGCTGAGAACCGTGAAGTTGTCTTGAAGTCTGCATCTCTTCTCCTTCGCCTTCACCTGCGTCCAAATTGCCCAGCAGCAAAGCCGAGTTCTTCCTCATGTCCTGGTGACCCAGTCGCCCTCAGGGCTCCTGCACAGCACTCCCTGGACGCCTGCAACAGCTTCTACGAGTCCCTCTGCTCCTACCACGGAGGCCCGCAGAATGGTCTCTCCCCAAGTCCAGTGAGATTTGGTCACTCCCTTGCTTAAAATCCCCAAAGGACCTCTTATTACACTCACAATAAGTTTTACTGTCCTTCCATTGCCCTCCAGTATAACATGGCCTGACCCTTACCTCTCCCTTGAACCCCATCTCCTCTCTTTTCTCTCCAGTATTCTCCATTTCACTGAGCGTCCTGTTCTTCAAACCCACCTAGCTTGCTCCTGACTCAGGACCTCTGCATGTACTCCTTCCTCCTCCTGAGATGCTCTTGCCCTGGTTCTATGAGTGGCTCCTTTCTGCTCTTCATTCCTTGCTGCTCACGTGCTTCCTCCTCCTGGAGGCTCTCTCTGATGGCCCTATCTAAACAGTTGTCGGGACCTCTGCACTGCAACGCACCCATCCGCCCACCTCACCATATTCATAACCACCCGAGATCTGTAACACTCAGACAGCTGCTTGCTCGATTGTTGTAAGGCTCAGCCAACTACAGAGGCAGCACAGGAGAGCAGAGGCAGCACAGGAGAGCATGGACTCCATCTCATTCAGTGTTGGGGGGCTCTTCCTACAGGATATTCAGTAAATGCTCCTAATGATAAAGTGGAATTGCTTACATAAAAATTTTCTCAGCCCTCATTCATGATTATAATACATATTTATTTTCTACTTATTTTCATGATTGAAACAACTTTAAGCAAAAACATACATAATAAAAGTAAAAAATAGAAACATAGCACTGAAAGAAAAAATACAGGCAAAACGCAAAAACAAAGGTGGTCAGTTCAACATTATCATTCAGAAGTAGCAAAGTAGAAAATGTACTGTGCTTTATGAGAGCAAAAGTTTCCCTGAGATTAGATTCCAAATGAATGTTCTCGAGTGAGCTCTCTGTGTCCTTAGCAATATTTGTAAAGCAAATGCAATGGTCCTTTTCAAATGCCTGTCTCTGATAATAGCCAAGGGCCCAAATTAAAATGCAATATAATGAGGGGGAATCATCAAGGAGCTGAGTTAATATGCTCCAAGAATATAATATTCTGGTATCCATACTTGTGCCAAGAAATAACTTTCGTTCTAGAGCATTCACCTCATGTCTTAGTCAGCCTTGTTCATTTCTAAGAATTGAGGAGATTCCAGAAGTTTAATGAAAAGAATGCAACAAAGAAATGCTGGTGTAAATGCGTGTCTGTTCACACTGCCCTAGCCAGAGGGCTCACCTTCCCCAGGTGGGTACCGTCTCGCGTGGGCAGCCCTCTACTTGCTTCCTTTAAATGTACACGTATTTTCTTTTCCCTATTCAAGTCGACACCTGTAACACTTTTTTCCATCAACTCCTCCATTTCTGCTCTTTGGTTTATGATTTCTCTCTAGTTTACTTGTGGGTAAAATTTTTTAAATAAGCGTTACTATTGAAAACATTAAGAATTGCAATGTATTTAATCCTATATACGTTATGTACTTTGCCTTCTAAAATTAAAATGCTAAGTCACCATCATTATGGATATTCTGTCACATACATATTGCACAATCAAGGAGTTGACAAGGAGCAGATCCAGAAGTCGCCCTCTGGCCATACCGCACACCCCTCCAGAGCAAGCTGACAGTCCGGGTGGGCACGATCTCCTTGAGAAGCTCCGCGGAAAGTCCTCTACGAGGCTGGGTTAGGACTTGGGTCATACTGAGTAGGGTCCCCCTTCCGGACCAACCATTCTAAACCATGTCCATGCACTGCTCCAATACCCACCACCTGCCGTTGGCAACTTGCCTCTGCTCCGTCACAGCAGGGATTTGTCCCTTTCCCCAATTCCAGTCAGACCAAGAGAAGAATCTTTGCCATGTTTTCCCTGTGAAGTTACTGGTTCACGTGTTATTTGTCGCATCCTTTGAGACGGACACAGGTTGACATTTAGTGAGTATTTATGAGGTACGTCACCGCTCCTTCCGCAAGCCACAGACTTCCCTGCAGAGCCAAAGACCACTTGTCCTAGGCCTCAAAACCCTCTCCAAGATGGAGCTCCAGTCACACCCCGCAGAATGGCAACCCGTGCCACCATTTCTCACCACTTTGCAAAGGGCAGAGAGAAGTGACGAGGAGGAGGCACACAGTGCCAGGCGGAGAGGTCGTGAATGTTGCATGGATGGGCGAGGACACTGCCGTGATCATGTGCCCACGAGAAAAATATTCCCTTTTTGTGTCTCGTTGGGCTGTCTCTGAGAACCAGAGAAGGCATTAGTAATCGCCATTGTTTGTAGAATTCCTGTGGTGCACAGCCAGCTGACCTCCTGCTGAAAAGCTCATTGTGTTGGACTTACTCAGTACCAGTTCAAGATGCCTAGTAATACTGTGCTGGTTCCATTCGGAGGCAAAAAAAAAAAAAGTTTCCTACTGCCACATTCCTCAAGCACTCGGACACCTGGCGGAAGGACGTCTCAGCACAGCGCTCTTCCCGAAGCAGGGTGCTCGCCTCAGTGCTGGTGTCTGGTGGTTCCTTGAGAGTTGCTCTGCTGTAGCCCTCACCGACCCATTCAGCCACAGAAGCCTCATTCTCAACAGAAGTCCACAACTTATCCAAAACTATATTTGACATCTGACAACTATTGTCATTTTGAATAGCCTTGACTGAGCCATGACAGGTACTCACTGCCAGGAAAAGGGCATGACCATCCGCCAGCCCAACCAAAGGGAGAGTGGGGCTTGTTCTCAGAGAGACCAGAGGAGAAGACTGGTTTCCAATGCAGTGTTCTTGGAACCAGAGTGGAACAGGCAAGGGGCCTAAGCACCGAACCGAAGGTCACTCGGAGACTCTGGATGGACACCACTTTACTTGTACAATGGAAGTCGCCTCCAACTTAAATTTCTCATTCATTCCAACATTATGCAAATGGCATGGCCAACAGTTTGAAAAGATCTGAAAACACAACTTTCCAAATTTAGATGTCCATTTTTTAAGCAAATATCTATTATGCACTGAAATTATTAAGTCACTCATTACATTCATTCCATTTGTTAGGGATCCTGTGAGCCAACTAATAATCATGTTTACCCACGTGGATTTTAAGTAATGGCTTTGACAGAAAAGCTCACCAATCACCTTTGGTGATGGGCATGAGTAACCTAGGGAGGGTCCTGACCAGGCAGAACTGGAACCTGCTCCCCTCCTGAGCAATGGCGTGTCCCTCCCTGGTTTCTAGCTGGGGGGCCGCCATGCCTCTCCAGTGTCGGTGCTGAGGTTGAGGCTGAAGGGCAAGCTTGCCCGGGTGACTGGGGTGCCCCAGGTGCCCCGTTCTGCAGCTACGTGCCTCTGGGCCAGCTCCTGGGCGCAGCGAAGGCTGAGTCAGAAAAGGCTTTGTTTACATCTAGGACCCCTCTGTGCCGAACCCACGTGAGTCCCTGTTTGTTCCTCTAAAAAGGAAGTGAAGCCAGCTGGCTGGTCTGAGCTGAGGTATGTGCAAACACTCTCCTTCCCCAAAAGCAGTGCCCAAGCCAGGCGTGCCCGTGGCACAGCCCCTAGGGCACATCATCTAGAAACATCACTGGTTTGAATAATTGGTGGCATTCTTCCAAGTGGCCATAAGGCAATAGACACATTTTCCCAATCATCCAATGTCCATCTCAGAAAAATGACAGTTACACCAGTTTTGTCCAATTATGATAAATCTGTCCATCTTGTACAATTAAATGAGAGCCAATGAAGCAACACAGAATTCTGATAAGACTAGAGAGAGCACAACAGACTTCCCACGGCAAGGCGCCATCGATATGTGCAGTAAGGTCGAGTTTGTATTATAACCACTGAAAAACAGGAAGTAAAAAGTAGATTGCTTCCTGCTCCCGCCTGATTGCTTGGTAACGAGACAGGCTATGACACTGCTCGGCTATAAATTAATCAGTGATGGAAATGTTCAGGGATCTCGGACACCGCAGGTTCTGTCCTCTACATGCCGCCTCCGCTGCCTCTCTGGTTAGTGGGAAGCTTTGCATTTTACTATTTCTTTAAATTCTGCACATTGCAAAACAACTGGGATAACAAAGCCTTCGTCAGGGATTTTTGGAACTCTCCCTCTGCACCTCTCAGGCTGTTGCAAGCGCTCCATCTATCAAGGCAGCAGTCTCTGGTCTCAGCACAGGAGCGGATCCTCAGTCGAAGCCTTTGGCAGCCTAAGAAGCAGCACCTGTTTCCTCCTCGCCCTTGCTCGCACGGGCCCTCCCTTGGACTGGTAACTGCCCACCTGGCCTTCGGCTTCTCGGCCATCGCTCAGAGGCTGGTTATGGAAGGATGTGTGACTGCTCCCGAGGATCCATCCACTCTGCACCCTCCAGAGCCCCAGAGACGCTCATTCCTGACACGTGATATAAAAGATGCACAGCCACGTGCCTCGTTGGCGCCTCAGCAGCACATAGGACCCAGTCCCACAGATTCTGTCACCCAGAAACACCACGGCTCTCTGAATCATGCTGCCATTTACACACCAGTGAAGGCACCTCAGGGCACCTTCCTCAGACCCTGTCCCTGCCATCGAGTGCCACACGACTCTTGGTGACCCTCAGGCATCCAGGACATAAGAAGCCATCCTAGGGCATCAGTTAGTGATGAGTACTGGGGGCTGTGAGTCTTGAACTGGGGTCCTTGTCATGTACTCACTGAGTGACCTTCAGCAGGTCAGTTAACCTTTTGGAGTCTCTTAAAGTGGAATACTAACAATGTGGAGTCCACTTGTTGTTCACTCGTGACAGTGGGGAAGACTCAATGAGCCAGGCTCACCTGGTGGAGCAAAGCAGGAGGCTGGGGGGAGCTGCCCCACTGCTAGGCCATCCAGCCTTACTCCTCCCCCCAGAAGTGCCCTGTGCCTTCCTCCCAATGACGGAGAGTCAGGCGGGCTCCGTCTCACAGGGGAGATCGCAGCTCCAGCCGCGCTGTCTGTGAGGAAGGCCGCTTCCGGGAGACGGGCCACCCTTGCTGCTATCAGCAAACCCCAGTGCCAGTGTCCCAGGAGCAGGTGCTGTGGCACTGTGCACGCTCTCCATCCCCAGGGCTTGGTCCCTTCAGGGTGGACGAAGGCCCTGCCTGCCTGGGGTGTAGTCCAGTGGCAGGAGAGGGACCTGAGCAAGAGAGGCAGGGCCATGGTCTCTGCAGTCATTGGGAACTGTCCTGAAGAGAGTGAAATGCAGTGTCCTGGAGTGGGCGGGCCTCCAGGCAGGCAGGTGACACTGCAGGGGAGCTGTCATGGCAGGGACCAGCCTTGGGTGCAGAGGCAAGCAAGCCCATGCAGAGGAACAGCCCAGAAGGCTGGGCACAAACTAGCGGGCACTCTGGAGGAAAAGCCAAGGTCGGGCAGGGAGGCTGGGCCAGAGGGGAGTGGAGTGGGCAGCTCTGGAAGGCGAGAGACTGCAGAGTAGGGGCCTAGAGAGAGCAGCGGGGGCTCGCTGTGCGGTGTCCATGGGCCTGGGCTCCCGCACACCAGAGCGCCGGCTCACCCCCCCTGCGCTTGCGCCTCCGAATCATCTGTCCCGGGTGGCTGTTTCCTCCTCATCCCCTGCCCGTGCAACCCGGTCTGTGCTCTAGCTCTGTATATTTGGGGGTAGGGGGGGTCTTAGATTCTGCACATTTGTGAAATCATGCAGTGTTTTTCTTTCTGCGACCGGTTATTTCGCTTAACCTGGTGTCCTGTGGGCGCATCTGTGTTGTGCCAGGCGGCAGGTCGAGTTCTTTTTCCGGGCAGACCATTACTCCATAGTGTGTATGTACCACTGTTTCTTCTGTGGTTCGCTGGTGGGCGGACCCAGGTTATTTCCCTGTCTTGGCTACTGTGAACAGTGCTGCATGAACACAAGGGTTCAGATTCCTTTACTGGGTGCCAATTTGGTTTGGGGGGCTACCGTGTTCAGCTGAGGGATTGTGGGGCACTTAGCATTCAGCTTTCATGTTCTTTTTGTTTTTATTTTGTTTCATTTTTTTTGTCAGTGCTGGGGATCAAACCTAGGGCCTCACACCTGCAAGGCACGTGCTGTAGCCCAGAACCACACCCCTAGCCCGGTCTTCAATTTCCTAAGATCCTCCATACTGTTTTCCAATTCTGCCTTCCCTCCAACTTCTTAACTCACTCACCATGCGTGGACGTCACTAGCTCTATATCCAAAGTCCTGCCCTTCTTTATCCGTCTTCTCTGAGCTTGCTTTTAAGCATGAGACTGGTGGAGTTAGGGTTGTGTAGTGTCTGATGTCCCAACGTGTGAAGTGTGTGAAGAATCACTTAGAAGATGACCAGATCCATTTCTTATAAATCAGTGACATAAGAGGGATGGGGCCTGAGTGGCCTCTGTGCCTAGTGCAGTCCCAACCTCCTCCCTGACGGGCCACATGCAGATCACGTGGCCACCATCTTCCTGCTTCTGGGCTTTGGCTTAGAGGTTGCTAACTGGATGTCCCTCCTGTTGAACCACCCGCTGGTCTACCTCCTAAGGGGCAGCTCACCAGGGCTTCTGGCAAACATTCACACGGAAGTGGTGACCCTGCTGGCAAAACATGTAGCTGGAAAGGACCTGCTCCTGCCAGAACAAATACTCATATATACTGTGAGGCTGCTGGGTATAATCCTGAGCAGCTGCCTCGAACGCCAGCCTGGGGCACAGGTGAGCCCCGAAACTAGGCGTGAGCAAATGGAGAGCAATTGTCCAGTGATCTTGTGTCCATCTGGGGGGAGGGGAGGGCATTCATGGGGGGGCAGGTGGTATGTGTATATGTGTGTGTGTGTGTGTGTGTGTGTCTGTGTGTCTGTGTGGGGGGCAGGTGGTGTGTGTGTGTCTGTGTGTGTGTGTGTCTGTGTGGGGGGCAGGTGGTGTGTGTGTGTGTGTGTGTGTGTGTGTGTGTGTGTGTTTCTTCTCTGTTGCTGGTTTGGCCTACTCAGATTTCAGGAGCTTTGAAGAAATAAGATGCTAAAGGAATTAGAAAAAGTAAAAAATACATTAGTCATGTGATATTGCTAAGGAATGTAACTCTATTAATAAAAGCAAATTGATGGGGATCCAAAAGCGTTTTAAAGTTTCAGAACAACTGGAATTTTTGACACTTCAGAACAGATGTCTAAATTTCTACCTAAACATTAGAGGATTTAAGGGCAGGAGGGAAGTTAGAGATGGTCTCTCCAGATCCTACAATTTTACAGGACAGAAAACAGAGGCCCAGTGAAATTGCCCATGTTGACACAGGTCACAGGTCAAGTCTGACCTAGAGTTAAAAGTTCTCCATCTCCTGGCCAAGCTCTCTTAACTATACACCTCACTTATAAATCTGACACGTGTCAGCGCCAGAGTAGTAAGAGAAGAAATCAAGCCACATAAAACTATCTTCCTCGCCAGGTGCCTTTCTAAGCCAGGGATTCCACTGTCAGATAACCATTCTTTGGGCTCATACCTTTCTGAGTGGGTCTGCTTTCAAATGGAAAAGCCCTGGCAACTCAGCAAGAGCCCTGTGCTGCCGGAGCCAAACCCGTGGAGACCCAGACCCGGGGTTGCAGTGGCACCAGGGAGAGGGCCCCAGGAGTGCCAGCCATGCCCCGGGGGCTCGGTTCCACCTCTGCATCGTGGGCATCATGACAGTATCACAGCTGTAAACTGAAAATGCTAAAACCTCTTCCAAAAACTCACTCATTGCATGACATTTCTGAACTTCAAACTGACAGCTAACTTCTTAGGAAGCTACGTTGGAAAGAATTTTCTGTTGGTTGCAAAAGAGCCTGAAGCCTCGTGTATCACAAGAATATGTGCCTGAAAGAGGTGGAGAGCGAAGGGAGGAGGAGGGGACTCTAAAATTGTTTCTCATTCAAAGAAACAAGGCACAGCAATAAAAACACGGGGTTCATTTAAGTGGAACTTTAAATTCCATCCTGAAAAATCCCAACAAATGGATCCATTGTTTCTTGTTGTTTTGCCACAATTAATAGACAAAGCAATTGTTAACCAAGACCAGAGTTGTCACGTCAGCACATAGTCTGGGTTCTTTAGCTTAGGAGTGGGCTCCCAGGGGCTCAGGAAATGTAGCTTGCCCCCTCGTGCAAGGTCATCAACCAGGGCAGGGAGGCACGCAGTCTTCCAACAGAACTCTGGGTTACGCCAAGTGGACACCAGGGCAGCGAGGCTGCTGGACCCCGTGTCACCTCAGGCCCTCTGCCACCTCTGCCAGGAGGGGACCTCCCTTCCCTGCTCCACCCTGCAGGCCAGCAGGGTTTCTAGGAACTGCACTGCTGTGCTCCCTGGGCCTGCACCCCGGAACGCTTTTAAAGCGTGAACTGTCACAGAGAGATGAGCGGCAGCTTCCCACTTTGCCGGGGGCCCCTCGTTATCTCAATACTTTCTTTTCTAATCAACCAAGCAATTATGCAAACTGCAGGCTTTCCAAGGCAGGGTCCCCATTCCCTGTGAGTCTGGGTTTATGCAGCACATGAAAGAACCTGTCACACTGAGAAGTTAATAAGTTAACCTGGACTTAGGCCCATCATGGACCAGGGAACAAGGACCCACTTCCAGGGCAACATCAACTGAAATGGCCTCTCTCCCTGTGATGGGATTTTACCTGGCTGCAGCTTTCAGTGCTAAACAAGTAGGATCGAGCAGAAAGGAGCACCCAGATAAGGAGATGGAAGGACCTGCGACCCCCCGAACAGCAGACAGCACCAGGCTTGGGAAACCTCCTGGCCAGGTTTGGTGTCAAACTTTGTAGCAAGGGTCACCAGGCAGGCAGGCGACCTGAATCCAGGTGCTCTCAAGGCCCAGGAAGTGGCTGAAGGCAGCAGTCACTCAGGTATTTGCCTGGAGGAAACTGACATGGCTGTCCAGGCCAAGAGGAGGCCTGGGTACTGAGCAGGATACAGGCTCCAGGAAAGGAGAACAGCAATGGTGGAAGGTCAGCCAAGGTCAAGCAGAAGGTCAACCAGGGAGAAAGAGAGCCCTGGGACTTGGAGGCAGACTCATCGCCTGGGAATTCTTTCCAATGACAATAGGTACCGACTGACTGGAAGCCAGAGGGCACTGACTGTGCAGAAGTTTTAGCTTCTAAAAGCAGAACTACCTCTAATAGCTTTGAAACTTGCTTCCAGTCCTTAAAAATTACCCTTCCAGAGACTCAAGTACTATTTTACTTTCTGCTGATTATTCTATAACTTTTTGAACATACTTGAGTTAACTTTTTAGTATATAGGTAGGCTGTGTATCTAAAATTAATTTTTCTCTAGTGTGCTGTGTCTCAAAACCATGTGTCTATTAATCCTCCATGACCATTTTGCAATGCCTGTTTTCTTAGCTTTCAAACTCCAACTCGTAACTCACTCTGTTTGCAGTCATTCAGTGAACAGGAGCTGAGTTCTTTCTACGTGCCAGGCTCTGTTCTGGGTGCCAAAGATGCATCAGTGGGCAGCCCAGTCAGAGTATATGTGCATGTAGTGCAATTTTACTTGGAGGACACAGTATAAACAAAGACAAAAATAAACGACACAATCTGCCAGGTAGGGATAGGTTTTATGAAGAGAAATAAAGAATAAGAATAGAGAATCCAACCGAAATGGATGAGGTGCAATTCAAAATAGGTGTTTAGGGAAGACCTCAACAAGGAGGAGACATTGACAAAGACCCCAGGAGATGATAGAGATGTGAGGTAAACATGTTCTGGCTGACAGAAAGCACAGGCAGAGGCCTGAGGAGGGGCCCTGTCTGTTCAAAGAGTCCAGTGGTAGATGAGTGGGGAGGTGGCCGGCAGTTCTTGGAGTGAGACGGTCTGTTAGTTTCTTAGGGATCATGGAACAAATCACCACAACATGGTGGCTTGAGATATCAGAAACGTATCCTTTCATAGTTGTGGGGGACAAAAGTCCAAAGTCAACATGTCAGCCCCGTGGGTTCTTCCGGAGGCCTGGGCAGAAGCGAGTCCATCGCCCCTCCCTGGCTTCTGGTGGGCACAGACCACCCTGGATGCAGAGCGCTCTCTAAGCTCCGCACGCACCCTCTCCTCCCACAGGCACCTTTCAGTGTCTTCTCGTTGTCCGACTCGTGAAAGGCACAGGTCAGTTAACCTCATTACATCTGCAGAGACCCTCTCTCCACAGCGCAGGGGTAGCACAGGGCCTGCACGTACCTCTGGGATGCCCCCTGGAGCCGCTGGAGGCAGGCGCTCTCGGCCGAGCCCCCGCAGCACACCGTCCCTTCCGCTGTGACACATCCCTCTGACTGCCCTGTGGACTTGGGCGCAGCACTAAGGGAGAAGCAGAGGCCAGCTGGGAGACTCCCTGGGCCCCCCGCAAGAGACCATGTTTGACCGGAAGTCAGGCGGAGCAGAAGTAACAGGCGAGACTAATAGTTGTGTGAGAAGTAATAGCCACAGAGAAGGTTCCTTCTGATCCTTCAGTCAGCTCCACTGAAAGAAATTGCTCTATTTCAGCAACTACCAAGCCACTCTAAATTCTTCTCTCTGTATTTAAAACATTCAAATATCCGATTGGTTTAATCACCCCACTTCCTTTTCCTATTTGGATTCTATCAATCTATTTGCTTGAGAAAATATTTTCTCTCCTCATTCAGGAATGTATACCTGAGTTGATGGATGGAGACAGGGATGGCTAGAATAATGTCAGTGTTTCCAAGTCTTCATCTTTTCAAACATTAAATTCTTTTTTCTTTATAGCAATAACATATGCCTGAATGGTTTTAGCCCTAAGGATTTCTTTTGGAAAAGGGGTTGATAGTGTGATCAGGATCTACATTTTCATTACATCGGCTGCTGACTGCTGATAATTAGTGAAAATATTAATTTTAGTGTAGCTATTTCAAATCTAGTATTTTACTGAATCATTTTGTTAAATATGACCATTTTTTGCAGATTCTTCTGCATATTCTGATTTTCCATTTTGTTCATTGCAAATAATTATCTTTCTCTCTTCCCATTATCATACCTCTTTATTTTTTCATGTCTCATTGCATTAACCAGAGTTTTCAGAACACTATTAAGGAATCATTCTTGTTCCAATTTTTAAGCAGAATTTAATTCGTCTATCCATTAAGCATATTATGGGATCTTATTTTCCATAGCTTGTTATTATGGTAAAGAAATAGACTACTCCTAATATTTTAATATTTTGAAACTCATTAAATCTTATCAACTGTCTTATAGACGTGTAATTTATTTTACTTTAACCTATTGGTATTGGGTGTTTTATTAGTAAATACTTTTATGTTGGATTTCTTGCATGGTGAACATATCTTCCAGCAAACTCCTTGATATTGGCTTAAAGAAAGCTTTCAGGAACTTAGTCTTTGCATTTCTTTGTTTCTTTTAGTGATCTACTTTATTTTGGTAACATCATTAATATCAATATTCTCACATCTTTTTACAATATACAATAACTAGCATCTTGGGAGAGGGCCTTGGGAAACTGTCTACCAATAGCTCTAGTCCTCTGCACCAGCATCACCTAAGAGCGCATTATGAATGGCCTCTCATCACCACCAATGCTCTGATGGAACCCGGGAGAGTTCTTGTCTTCAGGAGCTAACGCCACCAACTCCAAATCCTAGACTGTCATATTTTACTGAATTGCGCTGCACAGATGATTACAGGGCACCACTTTTACGGATGAGGGATGCTGCTTCCCAACCACTGTGTCCATCCACCCTCTTACTAGCCCAATCCAGGTGACGTTAAGGCCAGTTAGATGAATCACCCAGTGTTCCTCCAGCTCTGTGTCATCTGCTTCCCTCAACCACAGACCAAAACTGACATTAGCACGTGGCCCAGAAGGTTCTCCAGCACAGCTCCTCATCACCCGAGATGCTGGGCATCCCAATGGATAGCTCCCAGCACCCCATCTGATGGACTCTGCCAGCCATTTCCATGTCACTTCTGCCATGGGCCAGGCCTCCTCTCTATATTTCCACCCCCTGTCTGACTGTGGTTTCTTCTTTCCAAGTCTCCAACACACTCTTTCACCTGTTCCCCTCTGGCACACTGTCCCCACGTCGCCCCATCTCTCCGCCCTCCCCTGGCTCTGTTCTCCACCCAGCCTGGCTGCACAGTTGGCACCCCACCCAGCAGGTCTCAGAGGCCGAGGGAGAGGGAAGGAGAGTGAGGCCCTTCACCCTACCACACTCTGCAGTTCAGTTTCAGGACCAGAAGAGGGGTGCGCATGTGGGTTTCTAGCAAAGCTTCCCCCTCATTAGGCTGGAGCTGCGGCCCCCACCCCTGGGCACCAGCCCTGATTCACCCTCGGGCCTCCAGGGCGTCCTCCAGCTCTGCTCTCCATCTTAGATCCCATCCCCCTCCATTCCTGGGGCTTCCTCTGTGGTACTGTCTGGTCCCCGAGCCCTTCAGTCTCACAGCACTGCCCTCCTGGCACCACGGAGCCCTGTGGACCCCTTCAGCTGTGGACCACAGTCCTGGGCAGGCTGGGCCTTGGTCTCAGCCTGGTCTTTGCCCTCCCAGTGGCTGCATTTCCTGGCTCAGCTCTCTGCTCCCACATTGGTCCAGATTGGTCTGGTCCCTTCCAGGCCTCAGAGCTGGAGCACAAAGAACAAAGGCCAGCTAGTCTCTAACTCCACAATCACTCAAAGCTCCGTCTTTAGAAGCAGGGATTTTTCTGCTTCATCTACCCACAGCTCAGCAACTGTACTTCTACAGCTATTGTTACGCTGTTCTGTTCCTAATTGCTATTATAGAAATCCGCGCCTAGCGAGGCTCGGGGCTTGCCAATCTGTGCACTCCCTTCAGATGTAAATGTGTTATGCAAATGTCTTTGGGCCGGGAGTGGGACCCGCGGTCTTCCCTGGATAGCGACAGGAGAAGAATGCTGCTGGGTGGCTGGGAAACCCAGACAATCCCCTGCCCTCCTTATCTAAATGCTCACTGTTCTGATGGCTTCCTGTCTCCAGCTTCCTCTCCACCCCAGCCACTGAATTTAAAGTACTCGCTACCGAGTGTGGCTTCCCAGGCCCTGCTGCCTGACTCTTTGATGTTTGTGCCCACGGGGACACAAGCACATGGCCAGCTGGACTCCTGGGATGTCAGGACCATGTTGATGGGGGACATCTAGAACATCTTTTTTTTTTAATTACCTTTCTAAACAGTGTATTAAAATGGCTCAGGTGTTGTTAGAAAACCCTATCAGGACTGACAGAGACCTTGCCATGGGAAGAGAGGACAGCCCTGGCAAGGGGAGTCCTTGGTCCCATCCCCCACGCCCTTCCACCCCCCTGGTGGCAGCGCCCCTCTGCCTCCCGCTGCCCTCCCCTCCGCCTCCTGTCTTTGTGCTAGGTAGGGCACACGGCCCTCCCCTGGAGCCTCCCCACCAGCCACCCATCAGCACCAGTGCAACATGGTCCAAGGAGGGTTTTCAGCTTCTGAATTACTGAGTCCTCAAACCTACTAGGTACTTGACTTGGTGCTCACTCTGCAGCGCCAGCTCCTCTTCAAAGCGATTTGCAGTATCAATTTATGTCCCTCTCTTATCAGTGGCTTCTATGCTCAATAGCGTGCATTGCTGATATCTTCCAAATGTGAGGACAGTTACTGTGAAAGTATAGAAATGAATTGTGTGCATTCCAAGGAAAGATAAACTCCAACCCACATGAAGGTGGAGACAACACGGGAAATACTGGAAAACTGGAGCCAGCCCACGATTTCAACTGTCCACAGCGGCTTATTATTTAATATTCCCAGCAGCTCATGTATGGTTCTGAATTTCAGAGAAAGGGGAGCCAACTCTCCCCTGGAATATCTTTCATGGTCTAAAAAGTAAAAGTACTTCCATGTGCAATTAGCTTATTTGAGGGGAAGAGATTTTGTGGTTCTCTGCCTGCCTCACAGGGTCCCTGTGAGGAGCACAAAGCTGCGCAGTGTGGGCCTGCTCTTGAAGCCCAGTAGGAAGAACACCTTTGCCTAAATTCAGGGGCCTTGTAACTATCCCGCAGGACTCGAATGTCTGATCAAAGAGGGTCGCTCTGGTCCACTCAGTGACCAAACAACCTCCTTTTCTAAATCTCATAACGTATCACAAGCTGACACGTGTTTTTAAACATGGCTTATAGTGTGGAGACTCCTTAGAAAACTTGGAATGGAACCACCATTTGACCCAGCTATCCCACTCCTTGGCCTATACCCAAAGGACTTAAAATCAGCATATTACAGAGATACAGCCACATCAATGTTCATAGCTGCTCAGTTCACAATAGCCAGATTGTGGAACCAACCTAGATGTCCTTCAATTGATGAATGGATAAAGAAAATGTGGTATATATATACAATGGAATATTACTCAGCCATAAAGAATGATAAAATTATGGCATTTGCAGGCAAATGGATGAAACTGGAGAATATCATGCTAAGTGAGATAAGCCAATCTCAAAAAACCAATGGCGAATGATATCGCTAATAAGTGGATGATGACACATAATGGGGGGTGGGAGGGGTTAGTGTTAGGGTTAGAGTTAGGGTTAGGGAGGGGGGCAAGAATGGAGGAAGGAAGGACTGTATAGAGGGAAAAGAGGGGTGGGAGGGGTGGGGGAAGGGGAAAAAATAACAGAATGAATCAACAACATTACCCTATGTAAATTTATGATTACACAAATGATATGCCTTTACGCCATGTACAAACAGAGAAACAACATGTATCCCATTTGTTTACAATAATAAAAAAAAAAAAACATGGCTTATGATTGAGCTGGATCACTCAGATGCTGCCATATACATGTCAATCATGCCATCCAGTTGACTTATTGCAATACAGACTTGTGAAAAATAAATACACGTAAGTACTGCACGTGGCCTGGAGCTCTAGCCTTACTATGGAGCCAGGTATTTGCTTCCCCCACCACACTCCAGACCTGGCAAACGTGCCCTACACAACACTTGTGCTCAGGATCTTGGGGGACCCTGTTGCACCCCAGCACCCAGAAACTGCCCTGTCCATGGTCCAACCAATTCTGACAACTGACCTCACTGCCCAAGACACACTAGCTTCCAAGAGCTCCACTCCCACACTCTTCAGAGGTATAGATCCCGTGGTGGCCGCAGCCTATGTGTCCCTATCCCACTCAATAGTGCAGTACAAAAGTCACTGCAGGCGGGGGCCAGAACCCTGTGCCACAGGAAGTCACAGTGAAAGGCGGGCTGTGCTCAGAAACAGGCTGCTGCGCACACCCCTCTCCAGTCACAAAAGCTCTTTGATAGTCTCTCCTGTGTGGGCAAAAACCGTGGGGACTTTCTCACACAGGGCACACAATTTTTTCCAACGCTGTCTGGAACTAAAGACCCAGAGTCAGGTTAAAAATGACATTTTCAGTGAAACAATTTATGAAAAGCCTATTACCTAGCAATTTCATATTTGAATGCAATTATGTTAATGTTATTAGGACATTATGAATGGTACTAATATGATTATTGTTTTGTGTGGTATTACAGGAAATTAATTTAAATAGATTTACATATTTTTCAGATAAAGAACACAGCTAACATGGATAAATAAGAAGGCTGAGGTTACTTTGAAAACAATAAGCACTGAGGGGAGCGGGGCTGTGGCTCCATTTGTAATACCTGCCCAGTCATTATTGTGCTTTCTGGTTCACGTGAATATCTTGCAGTTTCACAGTGTTTTCTTGTTTAAAGGAGCGATCGAATGACTGCCGAGTCCCTGTGTGGTGCTCCGAGCTGAGGGATTGGGAGCCCAGGGCACAGTAAGCAGCTATCCCAGGCGTCCTGAGTCCACACCTGGCCATGCTCACACTCAGATGCCCAGGGCGGTTGCAGGTGTCACATAAGTCACTAGAGTTCTGATGAAACGAGGCGGGGCTCACACTCTCCACCCCAGGATTCCAGTGAAAGGAAAGGGCTGACATGCCATGCTGCTGGAGACTGAGCGTGCACACAACAGTCGCACCAGGAGACCCTGAGTGCCCTCAGCCAGCGCAAGCAGCAGGCGCAGCTGAAGTCATGCCGCAGTGACCCAGAGGCCCCTGGGGTGGTAGGGAAGGGGATTTGGGCTGGACCTGGAGAGTCCAGACCCACAGCCAGGGGCATCTGGGGTCAGGGCGGTGCAACAGGCAGGGCGGGGAGAGTCAGGGTAAACGCAGAGGTTTCCCTAGCTGGACAGTGGTGGGTGCTGACGACTTGGTTGTTGAGTTTGCAGAGGACTGACAGGCAAATGGCAGTGGGCAGGGAGGCTTTGAAACACCCGAAACTACCAGGAGAGGAGCTGCCTTTGCCAAAAGGGATCTGGCAGCTGTGTGCGGATGGGGCAGGGGAAGGAGGAAGCGAGGGGTTAGCAACAGTGTTTGGCAAGTATGGGGCTGAGGGCCATCCAGGAGCTCAGGGCTGGGCAGGTGAAGGGACAGCTTCCGACATGGGGAACTCATGAGCCTGGGTCACAATTCTATGGTGCCGTGTGCTAACATTTGATGCTCTGCTTTCAAACTTTGAGTGCCCCAAGGACCGGCGCTCCAACTCTCCTCCCTGTCTGGGTCTTCCAGTGCCAACGCATGACTGCTAAGCAGCTGATGGCGGGGCTTCTGGGCTACCGTGGTTGCCAGGAAGCCGCTGGAGTTTGTCGGGGGAAGGGTGGAGGGCAGCTCCGCCACCTGTGCCCGGGGCCCCTGGGCCACACCCTTCTTCCTGGAGGGGGGCCGAGGGCAGGAGCTGCCCCTTGCCTGGGAGTGTCAGGCTTGTCCTGCAGGCGGAGCCGAGGGGGCTTCCTCAGGCCACGGGCTGTGTGTAATAGCTGTGCACAGAAACAAGGATGATAATGCCAATCCCTATCTTATATGCTTATTGTGAGGATGAAATGAGCTCGTAAATATGAATAATTAAGAATAGTCACTGATACATCAGAACACGGGGCTAGCTGTTATTAATAGTATTATTATTACTAACCTAACAAGTTGCTCCATCTCTTAAATTCTAAATATTTCTTTTCTAGGTATAAGCCAAGTAAAAGTAATTCCCTATTTCTTGTAGCAGTACAAATTTTCCTACTTCCCCTTAAAACAGCAGTTAATTTTTAAGTAGCTAGTTGACATGTTGATGGTTGGGGTTAAATATTACTTCAGAATTTTATTTTAGTGATTTAACAAAAAACACTTAGATTTTTATTTTTAGCATTTACTATAATAGAATGATTCTCAATTTTGAATCAAAGATTACTATCATAATGTTTTGACTACTATACATTTTACTTCTGGAAATAATAATTTGATCCATAAATTAAAATGGATATCGGTGTGCTCTCCAATTATTTAGCATTAAAATCATTCTGTCATCACTTTCCAATTATCTGCTCATGAGAAAATAGTAATAGACCAATTCCTAAACAGTCATTTGTTTAATTGAATCAGTTGTTGTGTTTGATGAAGTTCTTTTAAAGCTATTAAAGGCCTTCTTTCGTATCTCCTACTGGTGAATTTTTCAACCTGTGCTCTTGAGACATGAATTACAAGGGTTATGACTGGGAAGTGGAAATTCGCCCGTCCTATTTTTTCAGAAGAGATAAAAGCACTATAAAATCAGAAACTCGAATTGGATTTCAAAGATTTCAGGTAAATCCGATGCTGATAAACGGGATATCTTGTAAAGAGGGAACATGCCACACCTTAGAAGGGAGAGGTAATTTTGAATCACTTGCAAGGGACTAATACTGACTTATTCAGTTTCTGTGAATCGTGACTCCCCAGTCAGGGGTGGAGAGTCAGGGCTGGGATCCTGGTGAGGTGGGTAGACCAGCTGCCTGCAGAAGTTGGAGAGGGCAGAAGGTAGGCCAGAGGGGTCAGGGCTGAAGGGTGCAGGCCAGAGGCCTGAGCAGGGATGCATCTGAGGGAGTGCTCTGGAACATCTGCACTCCTGTAATTATTCGTCACCTCCTCTGTGCATGTCAGCATGGGAAGAATTTTGCATGTATTATCTCTCAGTCCTCAAAAGAGCCCCACGAACTGACTACCTCGGTGAAGATGGAGAAGTTAATGACTTGTCCCTGGGTGCAGACCAGGCAGGGCGACACCCAAGCCATCAGAGTCCAGACCTGGGCCGGACATGGGCCCACCCTACCTCTTCTGAGAGCCACTAGTTTTGGGGAAACTTCCTCTCCATTCCTCCTTCATGCACCAAGTTGCGGTGAGCTCCTCACCACGTGGCTCAGTCTTGAGACAGGAAGGTCTGGAACATCAAGGCTGCCTGCCCAGAACCAGGCCGATACTAGGAGTTGGGTGAGGAGAACAGCAGGATGGGGACTACTGAGGAGCAAGGGGCTCCATGGCCCCTGGAGCCAGACAGCAGGGGAGAAGCGCTGCCAGGGAAATCGTGCCCTGAGACCTGAGCTCCTGCAGCTTTGTCCCTAGAAGCTGGGCCCACCTCTTGGTGGGGCTCAGTTGGTAGCTACAAGAAGGCCATGCCAGAGCTGGGGTTGTGGCTCAGTGGCAGAGCGCTTGCCTAGCACGTGTGAGGCACTGGGTTTGATCCTCAGCACCACATACAAATAAATAAAACTAAATTAAAAATAAAAGAAAAAAGAAGAAGAAGAAAAAGACCATGCTTCCTTCCTGTGACCAGAAACAACCACCTAGCCTTCCCTGACAGGTGGATTCACTCTCAGCAAGATCACACTGGTAGTGAGCCTCACCTCCTTGCAACAGTGATCGACTTCAGCTCATCAGCTCACCAAAAGCCTACTAAGTGCTCACTAAGTGCTTCCAAGATGGTTGGTGTTTGGTCCAAAGCTAAGCCAACCTATGGGAATCAGCAGCACCCTCTTCTGGGTCCTCACTTTGCTAAGTAAAATATTTTTAGGATTATGCATACCCAATGTAATCATAATATTTCACA
Organism: Sciurus carolinensis; assembly: GCF_902686445.1. NCBI lineage: Eukaryota > Metazoa > Chordata > Mammalia > Rodentia > Sciuridae > Sciurus > Sciurus carolinensis. Next base: position 5,496,342 of record NC_062219.1, on the reverse strand, counting down.
CCAACTCTTCGAAAGCCTACATGCAATTACTGGAAGGCTTAAATCATCCAACATTTGAAAGGCACAGTTTTTTTCCCTGGAAGTATCTACTATTACTCAAATTTTATTAATGAGATATTACAGAGAACCTGCTTTAGAGGTTAGATTTAAAAAGTAATTATTTTTGTATATCAATTCCACTTGTGTGTGCTGCTCATCCAAACCATGCTAAAGCGTTTTAAAATAGGTCATTCCCAGAGCACATCATACAAATCCCGTGTCAGATGTGAATTATTTACTCCGAGTAAAGGCTTGCTAAGCAAGCAGACTTCAACACAGTTCCTAATAAATGACTACTGATTTCAACTTAATGGAGGTTCCTTTCTCTTCGGATCACTCACTTTCTGATATTTGACATGTTTTTCAGATCTGAGAGAGAAAGCTGAGAAACATTCAGATCAGTTAAGCTTTACTCCCAAGTCTCTCAGTTCTGAGGAGAATTCATAGCTAACATAAGATGTTGATATTTCCAATATGTGACTTTGGAAAGTATTAAGGTAATTTTAAAAAGAAAATAGACATTCAAATTACAGAAAATGCCACACATTAATTTTAAATGAATAAAATTTAATAGAAAAGCACAAGTAAGTTATAGATCCTTTGGAAATATTGAAATATCATAAGAGATCATACTCCATTTGAACAACCTTTAGTTTAAAATTTCAGAAATGGAAATATCTTGTTTTCATGATATGATGTGTCACTTCACGTGCTCTGTTTCTTTCACAAGAAAACATGAACTGTTCAGCTTGGTGTTGGCAGGATTTGATAGATCACCCTCACTCTTTTTCCACTTGTTCTTTGGTTCTGTCAGCTCTAACGTCACGCTTCGTTCTAAATAGTTCAGCATCATGGTTTTGCCTGCTGTCATTACCATTCACTCGGGTTTTATTTTCACCCATGCCTCCTCAGAAAGCTAGAAATTAGATGTTGGTTGCCATCTTGTTTCCTTCTTACGTTTCCTAAAGCCCAGCTCCCTGTAGCTTCCTCCGTGTATGTATTCTTCACCACAGAACATGACGTGTCTTTCTGGCCTGAGCAGATAGGCCAGGATGACATGCTTCTTGATTTTTCCAAGCTGCTATTTCCAATTTTTCAAATGATATCCAGTTTTCTGTAACAGCTTTCTCATCTGCCCAATGAATTAAAATTCTTAACTGATCTTCCCTAGATCCTAGCAACAGCCAGTTGGAAATTTCAGCTGATAAAAGGTTCCATTGAAAATATCAACTGAAACCATGTAACTCTTTGAAGTAAACGTAATACACAATCTGCAGGATCTCCATGAAAGAAGCCATACCAGGAACAGGTCAAAGAGAGGGCTAAAGGGAGAGATTGAACTTCCTGACTGGAACCACCCATGGTTCCAGAAACCACTCTTGTCCTTTTCACCCATCTAGTACCTGATAGTATGTGCACAGTCTTCCCGAAGGAAGAGCGAAGATGCCGCTTAAAGTGGTCTCAGTGGGGCCTTCTCACCCCTGGTCATGAGGTGAGCGTGCGAGTTAGGTCAGGCCTGGTGGGCTCCCCTGGGAATTAGACGCTTGACCCAGGGTCTCCAGGACTGAAAGTGTTGGAGATGATTCTTGGAATGGTGGCTCTCATGTCAACCATACTCAGAGCTTCCCTAATTAATTCCTGCCTACTTTCTGAGACCTGGTTCTTAACATTTTCATATCTGCAAGTCATCTGTGATCCTTTGGATCTTAAATGTCACCCAAAAGCTCATGTGTTGAAAGCCTGGTCCCCAGCTAAGGGTGCTATTTAGAAGGTGGAGGAACCTTTAAGAGATGGGGTCTCGTTGGAGGAAATAGGTCATTGGGGGCATGCCCTTGAAGGGGACACAGGACCCTGGCCCCTTCCTCTCTCACTGTTCCTTGGCCACCAAGAAGGGAGCAGCTCTGCTCCAACACATACTCCACCATAATGTTCAGCCTTACCACAGGCCACAGTAACAGGGCCCAGTGACCATGGACTCAAACCTCCAAAACTGTGACCCAAAATAAATCTTTTACACGGTCATTTTTCTAAAACCCTCTTTTAAATTGTTTTTCTTGGGTATTTTGTCAGAGCAACAGAAAGCTGACTACCCCCTTCCTAAAGCTACCTAGGGCTGCCAGCCTTCAGTCAATTCATTGGCACAGAAAAAAGACACCAATCCTTCAGAGTCCAAAGATTTTAGGAGTCCTATGCAAGAAACAGAAACCGAAATCAAGTTTATGTTTTACAATATCTTACAATATCACAAAGATATTAAAAACCCGTGGCCCCAACAATAGTACAGATAGATCAATGCAGCAGAAATAACTCCAAGAGTATCTTAAAAGCATTTACCATTTTACCAACATGGCATCCCAATCAGTGGGAAAACAAAACATGGTGCAAGGTCAGCTAACTCTCTGGGGAATTTTATTTTAAAGTAATAAGGCCTTATCTATATCACCAATAAAATTTAAAAATACAGATGTTTTAATGATTAGATGTAAAACAAAGTAAAGCCATTTTTAAAAGCCTAAATAAAATATGGGCAAATGTAACATCAAAAAAAAGAAGCCAAAAGGAAAAGATTTGATTGCATAAAAATGAAAATATTCTATCATTCAAAATCACCACAAATAAAAATAAAACACAAAGGACATGAGAGTAGAGTAACTATTTTCCCCAAAGCATCTCAAATAGAAAGTGCTACCAAACTTCTGCACAGGGCTGAATCCATCTTTTTTTTTTTTTTTTTTTTTGTCATTGCTTCTGAAAATTGAGTCATTGTCTAATGGACATCCCCAACTGATGTGTATAAAGGGATTTGCCTATCCTTTTCTTGATTGTATTTTCATATTTAAATCCATTTAATATTTATTCTGATGTAAGGTGTGAGGCATGAATTCAAATCTATTTTTCCAGAGACTACCCAGTTGTTCCAAGAGCATCTGTTAAACAGTTCATAGTTTAACTATGGACTTGAGATGACAGTTTATATGAATTAAATTCTTGTATATGGATGACCCTGTATATTTTAATATCTGACAATTCACACCAACGACTGGTCTTTTAAATTTAAGAGTGTTTCTAGTGCTTGTTGCTCATATTTTTTACATAGGAAATTTGGGACCAATATGATTACTTAAAATAAAAACCCTACTTGCATTTCTATTGGATTCTCTTTAAAAATCTTTTTGATGCTCATTTTTCTAAATCGCAGACATATATTTTTCCATTTGTTCCTTCTAATGAGTCCTTAGGTTAAAGTTTTCTTCATATATTGTCATTTAAAAACCTGAGGTTGATATAACAATTTTCAACCCCACTACCTACTGAGTTCTTCTGAGTCATGCACCTGATTTTCTTGAGTTCCCAGGCATAAGATATGAATCCTCCAAAACATGACTATTTTGATTCCTCCTTTCCAATTTTTTTACCTCAAATTTCTTTTTCTTATGTAATAACATTGGTTAGTATCTATAATGTAATGTTAAATAATAGAGATGAAAACAGTGATAGTGGAATATTAGTGGGAATACTTGTGATGTCTTTATTAAGCATACTGCTGGCTTTGGGACAAAGATAGATATATTTTAACCTATAAAGAAGGTTTTCTATTCTTTTTATTTTGTTTTACCAATAAATTGAATATTGTCTAGTGCCCTATCATCTATAGTAATTATCATAAATATTTTTACTTACATCCTTAATATCATAAATTTTACTAATAAAATTAGTAATACTAAATCATTCTTATGTTTCTGAAATAAACTACATTTGTAATGATGCATCACTCTTTAAATATGCTGCTGGATTTAGTTTCCTGATTTTGTATTTATGGTATATGCTGCTAGATTCATTAGTAATATTGGTCTATTATTACTTTCTCTACAATCATCTTGTTGTCATTTTAGTATCGAGTTACTCTGGGGGAAGGATGGACGTAGTTTTTAGTTTTCATTTCTTCACTGTAAGTTCTAGAAAGAAAAAGCACTGCATTTGTGGAATCTTCCATTTTTTGGAGAGGGGGGTCTTTTTTTTCTTTTTTTGTTAGGGAGAAGTAGCTTTTTGATAACCTTTCTATTTCTCCCTTTGCAAGCTTTTTTAAGACTTTCTATTCTTTGCAGGGTCAGTTTTGGCAAATTAAATTTTCCTAGACATTTTTTCACCAAGTCCAAATTTCAAGTTTATTTGCACAAAATTGAACAAATTAGTGTCCTATGTCTCTTTACTTCTCTGCACTATTTGTTACCACACCTATCCTCTATTTTCTTTTCTCCATTTAAAAAAAGTATTTTAGCTATTGGTTTATGTTTTTGAATTTTTTCTTCCAAAAGTCATTTTTCAGATTTGTTTTGCAGTTCTGCTGTCTTAGTTTAATAACTAATTTCAGCTTCTATTTTCTTTAAGTTTTTAATCTCACTCCATTTATTTTGTTGCTTCTTTCCCAACTCTGAATTGGTTTAATTCTTGCTTATCTTTTTATTTTTCATCAATACGAAGATGTAAGGCATTAAGATCTAACACGTTTTTCTCTGAGCATGTTAGTGGCATCTTATAGCTTCTGTTACGCAGCAGCATTTTTATTCTGTTGCTTTCTATTCTTTTTAATTCTGGATTCTATTTCTTCTTTGACCTAAAAGTTGCTTAAATAAAGTCAAGGTATTTGGTATTTGTCTTTGCTCCTGTTAAATATTCCAATTCTTTTATTCTTGGTATATTAGTTTCAGTGATGTTCCTTAAGCCCCGAGAGTCGCCTTAAGGCCACCGCAGGCCACTCGCGTTCCGGCTCTGTCTGCGTTCCATCTGCGCTGTGCCCCTGCCCAGAGCGACTTGGTCTTTTCATCTGGGTGCCCAATTATTGCCCTTGCGCGCAGCTGTGGAGTGTGGGGTGTGTCCTGGTGCGGCTGTGCGAGGGCCCAACTGTCCAGTCGGGCTCCCGGGTCGGATGGTGGCCTCCTGGGTAGTGACTGCGAAGGCGGCGCACCTGCGGGAGTCGCCCTCCTGACCAGGGGAGCATGCGCTCTCCTCCAGGGCCAGACCCGGCTGGCCAGGCACCCGCAGGGCTGGTGCTGTCCACGCAGCGTGCCCGTGTGGCCCAGTCACAGGCACCCGGCATGGTGCTTCCCTGGGCTGGACGTGGCCTCTTCTTCCTCTTTTCCTTTCTTTCCAGCAGATGTCCACGGGCGGGGAGGAAGAGGGGCGGCCAGCCTTATTTTCCACACTTTGCTTTTGCTTTTCCGTTATGTGGGTTGCTGTAGTCTGTGGGTTTCCCTCCAAAACGTGTGTCTTGAAATATAACCTGAGTGGATAGTTGGAGGGGGACTTGACCAGGTGGGCTCTGCCTTCGTAGGTGGGATGAGTGACCTCATGAAAGAGGCTGGCGGGAGCCGGTGCCCTCCTGCTGCGTGAGGACACACAGAGGCATTCCTGCTGGGAGGACCAGGCCCTACCAGCAGCCTCCGTGGACCTCCCAGCCTCCAGACCTGGAAGCAGTTGGCTCCGGTTGTTTTAAGTTACCCAGATTTGGTTATAGAAACACACAGACTCGGTCAGAGGTTCAAGCCTTCATTGAAAGAATTGTTTCTTTAATTAAGTTTAGCATTGTTGTTCCGGTAGTTACCCTCTTAAGATCTCCAGTCTTATGCTTTTCAAGTCTCTGTGCCTTCATGCCGCCTGCTTTATCTCTAAGCAGCTTCCATTCCCATCAGTTTGATTGGGCTTGATTTCCCTGATTTCTATTATCTGTGCCAATCCTGAGTGTTTCGGGGCTCTGTTCCTCCTGTACTCCTTTCAAGCTCATTTTCATTTCCCTGATATTTTTCTTCCACTTCTTTCCTAAGTTCGGTCCACTTGCTTTTCATGGTCTCCAGTTGTCTTGCGTCTGTCCTCTGAGCTCTTGTATTTTTGCTTGAAGGGTTGTGATTGCTTCTTCCACTTTAGTGTATTAGCTCTTATTCATTATTAATGCCAATCAAAGGTGTCGCCCCTTGGCGATGTGTGACTGTCCTACATGTGTGACTCCTTCCTCGGTGACGTCACTGTTTCTCTCCGCATCTTTCCTAACGCCGATGCTGTGCTGGTTTTTGGTTAAAGCTGCTCACTTTCAAGTCGGTTAGACTTCGGCTGACTGGAACAGCTTCCTGTGAGAGGAAGGTCTACCCCACAGGACACGTTATTCCTGCTTTATTAAGTCACCTGGGGAGGATAATTCTCTCTACTTCCCTAGACCAAATTGACATAGGAGGTTTCGACCTTCAGCCCCTGTACCCGGGGTCCGCCGTTCCCTTGTGGGTCATGTCCTTTGACCACCTCATCTGAGGGGTCCCGAGGCACTCTGCAGCCTGCCACTGGTGGCCACGTGGCCCTTTTCCAGCGTCTCCCCTGTACTTCTAGTCTGCCCGGCTCCACCCTGTCATCCTGAGTTCTGGCAACTCTTCTTGTGTGAGAGGACATAGGCTTGTCACTTAAGGTGTGAGTCTGTCGCCCCAGAAAGTGCATTTTACTGCCATTTCCGGGCCTCTGCACCCTGGACCATCTCAACCTCTGCTGCCACAAGCCTCCACTTTCACACCCCCACGCGCACTCCTTGGCTGACCTCAGATGCTTTGGGCAGCGCTGACGCCTTTGAGCTTGCCCTGGTGTTGCTGCACCTCGACTGGCCAAGGGCACACTGGGCATGGCCTCGCTGCATACAGAGCGTAAGTGTCAGGAGAAGGCTCCCGTTGAGAAGTCGTCACTCTACCAGGGAAGAGATGGTGGTCTTAGTACACCCCGTCTGCCAGGAGGAAGCACCACAGATGGGGTGACCTGAACAGCAAAAACCTGGGATCCCATAGAGCCGAAGACCCAGAGCCCAAGACCAAGCTCTGCCAAGTTGGAGTCTGGCAGGGGCTATCTCTCGGGTCTCCCCTCAGTGCAGGTGTGTGGGGAGAGAGACTCCCACTCTCTAACTTGGAGGACACTGGTCCTACTAGACCAGGCCCCTCCTATGTGACCTTGTTAAGCCTTAATTGCTTCCCTCGGGGTCTCATCTTCAAATATAGCAACACATGACCTCTGGGAACAAAACACTCCATGTATAACACGTCTAACAACAACAGGAAGTGATGTCATGAGAAGAAGCCTTAAAATGAATGAGGGTTTGGAGGAGACATTTCTTCCAGTCAAGGAATATGGTAGTAGTGTGATTTGAACTGAGAGGAGAAGCAGGGGTAGGGTTTGTAGAGCTGCAGGTGGAGTCAGGCACTGCAGGTGTAGAGATCAGCACAAGCGAATGGGGACAGGTACAAGGCATGAGTGGTATCCACGTGGTGCCCACTGACTGTGGAACTGAGAGGGTAGTGAGGAGGGTCACAGGAAAAACAACCTCAGGAGTGAAAAACACCTGATTATGACCACTGGGGAACTCCTGGACACCTATAGAAAGATTTAAGCCTTTGCTCAAACATAGTTATATTAGTCTGTTTTCTGTTACTATGATGAAACACCTGAGGTTAGGTACTTTATAAAGAAAGGAGATTTATTTAACTCACAGGTTCAAAGACTGAAAGTACAAACAGCACTGTGCTGGTTCATGCCAGGGCCCCTCAGCTGCATCACATCCTGGCAGGCAGCATCCTAAAGCATGTGAAAGGAAGAGCTGGCAGAGCAAGACAGGAGGCAGAGTGTGGGGGAAGTGCTCATGAGAACTCACTCCACTCCGGCCCTCTCCTCTGAGAACAGGGCCCTTCCTCCTCAAGGCCCCACCACCTCTTAGCATGGCCCACTGGGATCCAGGCACCCAACACATGAACCCTTGGGGGACAGGTCATCAAGACATCTGTGTGGGGTGGGGAGGGGTAGAGGTGACCTGTCTGGAGCTCACCTGAGGGAGTGTGAACTTCAGCATTGTGACATCCATCCAAGGTGAGGGAATACCAGGGCTCTGTGGCTCAAGGGCTAAAAACGGTGGTCTCTGGAAGCCAATTTTCTTTTTTACTTGGAAATCTAGATAATGTACATTTAATTCCATTTGATTTCAGAAGTAGAAATCCATAGCAATCTCTCTAGAACGCGTCATTTTGAAGATGAAATTTAAACAGCTAACATTTAATAATTATCAATTCTAAACAAAATACAGCCTTCATAGAATAATGATATGTAATTGAAAGACACTGCGTCTGTCAGGCTACATTGAACTAACCTTTTGATCTACTCGTTTAACAGCATAGGAAAAGAAATGAGGCCTACCCGATTTTAACTTGCATTCCAAATCCAATTAACTTTAACCAATATGTTGACAGCATGCTTTCTTTTCTTATTAAAATAAAGTCTCTTAAATACTCAAGATAAAATCAGATAAGTATCACGTCCACTAGAAGCAGATCAAGTTTTTCAGAAAATATTCTGGATTAAATCATCAGGAATAAAAGAATTAATTTGAATTTTCTGGTGCTGTTTTTCTCCTTTTCTTAAAAAAAAATCTTATTTGGACTGTTTGAAAAAAACAGTACAATTTATTTGCCTCACTGCATAAAGAATGTGGATAATATTAAAATATTCAAACCAAGGCACCATAGAAGAGAAGTCCACTGGAGTAACTCTAATTACAAATCAAAGCCTATGAAGGGATAATACTCACCTTAATATGCACACGGACTCACGCTGTTGGGCAAAAGAAACTTTAGGACCCCTCCAAAGTGACCATCAGGTCCAACTTGTCCTCAGAGCCAAAAGGTGAAAGCCTAATCAAAGTCTGAACTCAAAAGCGGCTCTCAGGGTCTCCAGTCTCCCTCTACAAAAGCACTTATTTCTCTGGTGTTTTTGTAAAAGGAAACTCATTTTAATAGTTTTGAACTCAGCTGTGAGAAGACTCAGCCCAACTAGTTGTATATTTTTCTTCACTTCCTCTAGACATAAAAAGCAATCGGAAGCAGCCATTTCTTTCTGCAAACACGTGGTACCAGGCTGCTCTCTCCCAGAGCTTCCCACCTCCCTGGTCGCCCTTGGATCACCACGACTACAATGTTCTGACACTGGAGCAAATTTTATGTAAACACATATAAATTTTGGCGATTACTATCAAACAAAAGAAGCTGTTCCACAGCTGAAGCAGAACACATACTGAAATGTTTTTCACTGCTACATCTTGCATTCTGCACCTTTTGTGTATGTATGATTCAAAAGTCATTTTGAACATGTTATACACTTTGTTATATGATGTTATAATTTTCCTGAAAAATATCAAAGTCAATATTAGATGGATTTTAAGGATATTTCTCACATCTACACAATTCGTAGATGTGTGTGATTTTATGTAAAGAAACAGATGTCACCTTTCATGATTCTGCTTGGTGACAGGTGTGTATTTTAGTGCCTGAATTCTCTAATCATGTAAATAAAATTCTTGATGATTTCCAAAAAGAAGCTTGACTCAAAAGATGTGGAAAGGGTGCTGAAGGAATCAGCTCTTGTCATTTGTAACCAGCTATTATGTACCTAGAATGACTAGAAACGAAGGGTTGAACAAAGAAATGGATATGCATTTTGATTAAGGTTCCATTTTCCATGTTAGGAGACCACAAACGCAATGCTGCAGGTAATCAACGACTTGGGTGCTTCCAACAAAAAACAGAGCTTAATAAACAGTTTCATTTTAAATGTCTTAAATGATTGCAACCCAAAGAAGTACAGAATCATAAAATCATAGTGTCCTCAGAGATTATTTTGTCCCTCCGGCCGTCTTAAACAAAAACAAGCCACGGTTCAGGGGGTGGCAGCAGCCCGGGCCCCCCCAAGAGCTGCTGGCGGCCTGGTCTGGGCCCTGGAATGCCGGCTTCTTTGGAGCAGTTGTGGTCCCACTGCAGCCTGTTGTCACTGCCTGTCCCCTCCAAGTCCATGGGCACTCCTCTCTTCAGCATGTGAAGAGCAGCAGCCTGGCAGAGGGAGCCTTGACTCAGGAACCAGGAGTGAGCAGTTGTTAGGAGCCTTCCGTTCAGGTTCCTCGGGTATTGAACAGATGGAGCGCATCTTATTTTATAACATGAAACAAAAGCAGCATTGTGACGTAGAAGACATCCTGTCATGGCTCCTCGGGTCTTGTGGTGGTGCGTGAGTTCCAGATGTGTAGAGCCACCTGCCTCCCCCAGATGCCTCCAGGGACGCGACCTTAAGGTGTCCAGAGGCAAGTTCATGCTCTGCCCTTGCCCCTCAGAAGCGGGCCATCCCTTTGCCATCTGCAGACACAGCTCGGCCATCTGACCACCCCTCTCGCTCTATCAAATCTAACTCCCGGGGTCCCAGCTGTTTTGTTATTCCCCAGTGTCTCTCTCTCCATCACCCAGACCAAGCCGCCACCACCTTGCACGTCACAGTGCAGCAGCAGCCGGCCACCTAGAAGACCAATCAGGCGCGCCTCTTGTCCACTTGAAACCTTCCCTGGCTTCCGGTTTTATAGAGAATAAAGGTGACTGCCCTCCACCTGGCCCCCAGGGTGCAATTCAGTGCAGGTGGGGAGGTCACCTGACCGCCCCCAGCCTCTCGGCACCTTGGGGCTGTGCTGAGTGAATCTCAGTCTCCGACCCGGTCCAGGCCTCGGCTCAAGCCTGCTCCCTGCCTGTGACCCTGTCCTCCTCCTCCCCTCTCCATTCCCCTGCCAGGCTATACAGCGGGCTGAGTGAGGTCTCCCAGGTCCAGGCCCTCATAACCCAGTGGCAGCGGCTCTTTAATGTCCCTCCTCCCCACTAGACTGAATCCCGGAGGCCAGGGCGGCCTTCTCTGTGAGCCAGGGTGCCCTCAGTTCCTCACACAACCCTGACAGCAAGCAGGCAGCAGAGCGAGTGGCGAGTTAGCCCTCTCCGTTGTCCTGGTGGACCAGCCGGTCGCAGTGGACGCATTCGCCAGGGAAGCAATTAGGAAGATGGCCCAGTCCGGAGAGCCGGAGCAGAAGTGAGGTCCCAGGAAGAGAGGGCTCCAGCCGTGACGGGGACAGAATGACAAGCAGGGCTTCTCTCAGACACAGAGCAGCACAGGTGCTGTCAGAACCAGGACCAGGGCTGTCACGGCGCTGGGGTTGAGGCCCAATTAGAAAGCCTCCACTCTGGCTCTCCCACCCACAAAGGCACTGCCCACGGTCGGGGCGCCACGCACCCATCTCACCGTTCTGTGAGCGGACCCCCAACACCAAGCCTGGCTGCTGAGAGACCACCCATCCCAACAGGGGTACTGCGGGCAGTGCCCGGCTACAGGCCTCTGCCATGTAACTCATGTGCTAAAATTACTCTCCCATCTACAAATTATGTACACTTTTGAGCTCAATCCCTCTTTATGCAAGTGGAGGGGGAATGGAATATTTCATCAGAATAACTATTTACCTGCAACTCATGCTATTTTATAGTTTGTGTCTTCTGGAATGGGTGGGATTCATTATTCAGTGGTTTATAACATCTTCCAGACTGAACGATGAACGGATGTCTGGTGCAATCAGTAGAGATGATAAAACTGGTGTGAATTGTCCATGAATATTTAGTATCAGGAAATATCGATGTGTATTGCTGATTTTAGGAAAATAATGCTTATTTTATTATTGATACGTGAAGCAGGACATTTATGTTTACTACACATAGCAACACATGTAGGAATAAAACAACATTCAGTAGAGAATATCAGAGTGTTGGAAACAAAGATGGAATTTGGGGTTCTAAAACAAGTTTTACAGAACCATTTGAAAAGCCCACCCCATCAACAAGACCTCCTGTATTACTTTACTGGGAACTTGAACTCAGTCAGGACCTAGCAATTAAGTTTCAGAATCAAAAGTAGCATTATAATCTCTACCATAAAAATGGCTTATTATCCTCTGAATGAGTAACATATCCACACTAAATTCAACGATTGTCAGCTATGAATGTGAGCTTTGGTCATCTGCAATGAATCACATTTCTTACCGAATTCTGCATCGTCCTCTCCCCCCAGAAATCATTGAGGGTAAACTCTTCACAACAGAAACTATACAAAAATAAATATGTGCAAGTGATATGCACGTGTATAAATGTTTGTGTGTATATGTACATGTGTACATAGCTATGTATTACATGTGCGTACTTAGGTGTATGCGTGTGGGCATGTGGGCGGGCATGTGTGTATAGTAGGTGTATATGTGTATGTTGTGCATGTATGCGTGTGTATATGTGTGTGTGTGTGTGCATGCATTCATATATATGTGTGTTCATATGCATATTGCCTTGAAGACCCTCTGATCCTGTATTTTCCAAGGGGCAGAGGAAACATACATAGTTAGCATCTTTTTAGAAATTTCTGTATTTATTGGTTGGCGGTCTCTCAGAATGAAAGTGGCTTTCCAGAGTGATATAATCCTGCAAAAGGAAGAGCCCGAAGGTCAGAAATTATGAACAAAGGCCGGGTTCACATTCCTGTCTGGTGTTCTTTCCCGGTTAAAAAAAGACCGCTTGCTCCTGCTTTTCACTTCATGAAGTCTAACAGACATTTAAAAACCCTGGTGCCCCCTGTGCCTGTAACAGGGAAAGGGCCCCCTTCCCTTCCCCCCCAGAGCCAGGGGAGCCGGCACCTGCCTCGCAGCAGCCTTCGCCCAGACAGGAGGAGCAGAACCTCCTCGGGTACAGCCGGTGGGCAGCCAGGTCGGGAGCAGCCTCAGCTACTTCCCCACACAACCTGGGGATTCAGGGTCTCACTGAGCCAGTGCTAGGGACTTGGTCACCATTGTCACTTCCTTACCTGCTTCTTTTAAATTCTGAATGTCTCTTATAAATCCCCCTAAAATGAACACTCAGGCCTAGGCAATTTATAAAGATGCTCTTTTGACATTTAAATGAAGCATCTGTATAAAGAACCCTAGAACTGGTATGATCTAGTCATTCTCATGCTGTTTGCATGAAATTATTTTTCACTCATTTGACTTAGAGAAGCAATTGAACGAGGATCCAAGTTGCTCCTGGTGTGGTATGTACGTGTGGAAACTTGGGCACAGTGTGTCTAGGCTGGTGGCCAGGCTGACGCGTCTGTGGTCTGGAGGTTCCTAAAGATTTCCAAAATGAAGACGCCATCATAGAAACTATTTCTTATGCCATACTGTTTTCTTAAAAATTAAAGAAACAGTTTTAAGAGACAAGGCCTCAAGGCTCTCTGTGTTCTCTTTTCTCCACAGAATTTAGATGTTGTTCAAATAACATTTATTCTGTATCATCTTCTTAGAATTTGTTTTTCAAAAAGCCATTTAGCTTGTGATAATCGGCTGTCATCACACTGAGACTCACACTGAGAATCTCTCATTTTTTCTTAATTGCATTTGCATATCTTGTACAGTTCCAAAGCACTGACCCACAGGCCGTGGCCCTGGCCTCTGACTCTTCTGCTGGGCTTCCAATCACAAGAATCGGCAACCTGCGATGGGAAGGGGACACATCCTTTTCTGATTCCCTCTCACTGGTGTTCTATAGCTGACGTTCCTAAAGATAGACATTGGAATGGCAAGAACCAAACAGACCTGCATCTGTCACAGCTTTGTAAATTTGGTCTAGTTTGATACAATGGCTCCGCCTTGGTTTCCTCACCTGTAAAACAGGGAGAATAAGCTTTGTTGTGCAGGATTGTTAAAAGAGTTAGATTTGATGTTTGCCAAGTGCACACTCCCTGGCAAGCACTCTAGGACCCATAGTGATTATTAACATTCCCCTATGTTTTAAATTTTAAATGAGTGTAAAAGAGTTTAGCTGTTATCTTACCTTTGAATAGAAACACTGAAAGTTCCATATTGCCAAATTTATAATGACAAATTATGTTTTGCATTTTATGCAAAATAGCCTAAAATTGAGCATAGATTAGTTCTTGATTATCTCAGAAAAATACATAGAGAACTTTTTAATCACACAATGCTTTTGAACAGCTTTTCCTAATCACCTTCCCAGAATATACAGGGAACATAAATTAGTTTGGTGAAATATCCAAAATACAATGCTACAATGTATTGAGCATGTGAGTAGGATCATCATCAAATGCCTACTAAATAGAAATACCAGTGGAATTAGGATTAGGTCTTCTTTAGGGGTGACTCAATTCAGATGATTCCCTTCATTAGTTAACTGTGACTTGCCATAGTGAAAATCTGTGACCCATACGGTTGAACCCAAGTGATACAAGCCACCTCTCCATGGGAGCAGACATGCGTCAGGGTCAGCCAGGTGCCACCTGAATGCTAGACCTTGGCATCCAGAGTGGAGGCTGTAAGTGGTCACAAGACGGTGGCAGCAGGTCTGGGACCCTGTGCTGCCTCCGCCCAGGTGAGCAGAGGCGGTCCTGCCAAGGGCCCACGGATCATCACGTCCCTTGCATCAGGGGCCTGCTGTCAGCCCGGGAACTTGCTAGGGCCCGGGGCATTGTTTATTTTCTCGACTTTACTGACTTCCTTGACTGGACCTCAGATGCTTGGGGCCTCATCAGTTAAAAGATGCCTTTCTTTATGCAGTTTTCCCTCAGTATTCCCAAAGCATTTTACTTACAACCATCATAAATAGTGATTATATTTCTCACATCAACCTGATGTCAGTTTTTCTTTTGTAAATATTTTTCATTAACATTCTCAATATTCCTTCTTATACATATTTTTAGTTTTTTAAATGCTTAAGATTACATTTAAAATAGAATTAAATGAAAGTTTACAAAGGCTTATAATTAATCCAGTTCTGCAGCATCATTCTGTTCAATAACTCCAACTAAACAACAGCTCCAGTCTAAACAACAACAGTTTGTCCCCTGAGTGGATCCTCCATGTGTGGCATTGTGCCATCCCACCTGACCCCACAGGGGTCCCAGAGGGAGAGTCTGTGAGCCCCTCGTTGCCAGGAAATGAAGGCTGCCAGTGTTGAGTGACTTGCTGGTCGAGCTCAGCTGGCTGAGTCAAGGCAGCAGAGGGGTGGGTGGAGCGGGTCAGGCAGAGTGGGCTGAGCCACGCTCCCCACCTCAAACATGCCCACAGGTCAGGACTAATCCTCACCCAGAGGGATTCAGTGCAAACTCTGAATTCACTTCACACATACACACACACACACACACACACACACAATCACTGAATGACCATCTCTGTGGGGTTAGGTTACATTCATAACATATTTTGTAGGAGAGAATTTTCCAAGGGACCAAAAATGTTTATCAGCCCTCAGATCTAAAAGCTCTTGTTGCCTCTTTGGCTATAAAAAAAAAAAAAAAAAAAAAAAAAAAGTGCCAGATGATGGCAACAGGAAGAAGCAGGCCAGAGCCCGGAGTACCCGGCCACTGCTGGGCACTGAAAGCCTGTGGGAGCCTCCCCAGCCAGACCTGGTCCTGCCTCAGCTCACTCATTCAAATTTGGGGAGATGGCTTTTCTCTAACATTTCACCTAATGTGCAAATAAGGATGATAAGCACGGCACCTGCCTCACAGTTCCGTCACAAAGATTGGATGAAATAATACACTTAAGCAGTTGACACCTAGCACTGAAAATTCTCAGCCAATGATAGCAGGGTTTCTGTTACTGCATCACAACACGCTTCACACAGTGCCCTCCACGTGTGGCCATCTGTAAGTGACCAGTTGAGTGAAGCCAGAAGCGCCTGAGCTCAGCACGCAGCCCGAGGTCAGGGATGAGATGGGGCGTTGCCAGTGCGGCGGCACCTGGGGGCCTCAGATCTGTCTCTGCGGACCGCTCCTTCCTGACCCAGGATTCCTAAGCAAGCACTTGCCCCACTCCTAACATGGAGCTCCTCACTGAGGGCACCGACCAGCTTTTAACTCAATCCTTGTGTTCCTGGCTTTCCACCTGCTCAGCGCCTTTTCCTGGGTCCTAGTTTCCAGGTTTCTGCTTTATCTCCTGATGATCCTTCTGCTGGTAGATGTGACCCTTCTCCAACAAGGAATAGGGAGGAAACATCGGGGCCAAACACCTTCCTTCATGCAATATTACTCCCCCCAATTCACTTTTACAACAGACGTTTCCTGAGCACCTACTGGATTCAGATAGACACCATAGTGGCCTCAAACATGGCGCCCATTTTTTGGGAGTTTAATTCCTGTAAATGAGATATTTTCACTATCACTGTGTCTTAGTCTGCTTTTTTTACTATAACAAAATACTTGGGGCAGGCTACTGTTTAAAAGACGTTTATTTTGCTTCACAGTTCAGGAGGTCCAGGGTCAAGGAACCACGTCTCATGATGGCCTTCTTGCTGACGGAAAGCAAGAGTGTGACCTTCTGTGTATGAATGTGTGTGGGTGTGTGTCTGGTCTCTCTTTCTTTTCTTAAAAAGCCACCAGATTCAGTCAAGGGGCTCTACTACCTTGATGCCCTTCTGTACCCTCATCACCTCCCCAAAGCCTCACCTCTAAACACTACATGGATCAAGTTTCTACCTTCTTAATACCTCACTATGGGGTTAAATTTCAACCCATGAAAACTTGGGGACACTAACTACATCCAAACCACGGCAAACTATAAAATAGGGTACCTGGTAACAAGGACCAACAGAGAAACATAAACACTGTGTAATGATTAAAAGAAAGAAAAATGTCCTCTGACTCAAGCAACCGGGGAGGCTTCGCAGATAAACCAGCCTTCACCGGTTCTAGCTAGCAGAGATGAGGAGGGAAACCCAGCAGGAAGGCAGGTGAAGGTGAGGAGCTGGGCCCTGCCTCTGGCTTCAGATGACCACTGCCTTAGCTGGAGCCAGGAGCTGCTGAGCAGCGGGAGGCTTTTGCCAGACGCAGGTTGCAGAAGTGCATAAGGGATGGCTTCCCCAGGGGGAAACAGACACAAGCCAGCCATTGGAGTTTGAGTGAGGGTTGTGAAGGATGAATCTGAAGGGAAGAGAGCAGTAGGAGGTGCTGTGGAGAGATCCTCGCGCCAGTCAAGCCGACTGGAAACAGGCCATGGGGGACAAAGCATGGGTGGCAGTAGAAACAGACATAAAGACCAGCCTGGTCAGTCAGGACTGGGCACCGCGGGCCTAGGCCAGTTCTCACCTCACTTGCACACCTGCCAGGTCCCAGTGCTTTGGAAACATAATCTAATATCTGATATTGTTAATGGAACAACTAAAATGAAGCATGATCAATACAGAATGGAGGAGGAGGGGTGTTAGGAAACTGAAGTGGGGTTAAGGTCTATTTTAAATACTGAATGATTCAGACACTCTAATGGTTACCTTAACGCTCTTTCATCATATTAAGCAATCTAGACCAAATAAATTAAAAATTCTGTTTCTTGCAATTCCTTCAAAAGGACTTTCCAACTTTTCCCATAAATGTGCACTGTAGATGGCTAGTGCCTCCAGCCAGGGCTCCTTGAATGTTTGTGCAGTCACGTCTTCATAGGGATGCTTTGCAAAGACACCCGTAGATCCTGACTGTAACAGGAACAGTGCTGATATTTAAACCCAGTTTACAAGGGATTGTTTAGGTCACAAGCAAAAGATTTCCCACTACTCCTCTTTTATTCTCACTGTGAACCTCCTTACAGCAAGTGGTATCTAGAAAATCCCATGAGCTGTCTTGTTCTTTGCAGATTTTAATGACAGCTGGGCCATGAACAATAGCCAATAATGAACGACTGATTTCAGCTACAGCAGAAGTGCCTTTGATCCCTCCTGCCAAGGTCTCAGCATCCCATGCACACAGGTGATGCTGGCAGGCAGGTGTGTGGGCACCAAAGTTACCTCTGTGGTTTGGATCATGTGGAGGACCAACGCAGGCCCTTGTTTCAGTTCTGGTAAAAATGAATAAATAAATGAATTGACAGTCAGCCCTACAATGGCATTTAGCCCGTGGTCCTCATTTCTAAGGGATCCCAGGCAGCCGCCCCCCCAATGCAATGCTGCCTTTGGACCAGAGCATGGCCTGGTGGATAGGTGCATCTTGAGTCACACAGACCTGACCTGTGGAAATTTCCATTGTTCCAACCATGGTCCAGGAGAAGAAGTGGGTTCCTAACTAAAAGTACAACTTTTACATTCAGAATTGGGGAATTACAAAGATAGGTTACAGCAAGATACACACACAAATGAGAGCTCACACAACCATTAAGAATTGTACTTTTTTGTGTTCAAATATTTTTCATAAAACATCAAAATACTCAGAAGTTTTACGTTTCCGCCAAGTCCTATGGCGCACACCTGTAATCCAGCTACTCGGGCGTCCAGGCAGGAGGATGGCAACTTTGAGACCAGCCTCAGCAACTTAGTGAAACCCTGTCTCAAAAATTAAAAAGGGCTAGCAATACACTCATGGGTGTGTGTGTGTGTGTTGTGTAACATTTTAATAGACAGAATACAGTATTTTTCTATGGAGTTTTATTCATGTTTGAAAGCTAAGTAAGGATCTAAGAAAAAGCATGTGTTCTTTCAACACGAACATAAAAAAGATAACTGTGGAAAGAAAATAACGATACTAACAATATATTTGATATATTTTCATAAAGTCTAGTAATATCTGCTAACACTTTCCGATTTTCCAGTTCCAACCTAGATTTTATTTTCGCCAAGATATAATCTAGCCTGAAACCTCCAATAGCAATTACAGAATATGACCCAATTATTTCTTTAAGAAAAAAAATGAATTAACTTTTTTTGGGGGGGTTAGGAAAAGACGATATCTTAATGAAAACGATCTAAAACAAAAAATGCAATTTTAGTAGAATTGATGAGGAAATTGTGCTTCTTTGTGTTAAAATATTTTTCATAAAACATTAAAAATGTATTAATGAGAATTTAATCTCATATAAGAAAGTTAATCTGCTATAATAATACTTTATATATGTTTATGTGGAATTGCATGGGAGTAAAACAAATTATGTCACCATGATATTATTTTGTATCCCCTACAGAAATATTCTTGTAAAACCGTTAAAAAAGCATATTACAATGGGGAAAAAATCTTACACTGCATGAGGATGGTACCTACAAACAAATTATTTTCATGGAGAAGCAAGGAAAATTATAAAAGCCAAAATTTACATTTAAAATTAGTCAATAAAAGTCAGGTTGTCAATTCTGACCTTAGTTTTCCCCAAATGTAAAATGGCAGCTTTAGGAAAAGAGAACCACCAGGGAGCATTTGAAAGGAAAGAAATGCTTTTAAGGATCAAATACAAGTTTTCCACCTTCTTTTGCAATGGATTTTCTGGCCATTAGAGTCTAGGAATCACAAGACACAATACTATAACTTGTCATTTTAATAATTAATTACAAATTCGTTTCATAGGTAACTCAAAAGCTATAGGTAGATGATTGACACACAGAGAAAGGATTAGCAGGGGGGCAATTTTCATTTAGTTGAATGATTTGTCTATTATAAAGAAATATTTTTAAATGCTATTTTTGATTTCATCATTTCAGTGTACATCAGATCTGAATTTCTTGGTCAAAACACCCAAGGGGACAGTGATTTTTACATATAGTGGTTTACCTTTTATACTGGCAGTTAGACCTAACCTTTCTGTGCTGCAAGCTCCTGCAAACCTGTGGGAAACAGTACCTGCAAATACGTAGCGAGTATTGCTGCGGGGTTGACGAGAGAGAGCTAAAATTCAGTGGGTAAATGGGCTTAGATGCTTAGCCAGTGACTGATCCAGAGTAAGAATTAAAATGTGGGTCAAATTGTATGAAATTGACACTTCTGTAAGTCAAATGGGGTTGAATGTTGGCAATGCCTTCTGTTAAATATAAAGCAATATTTGCTTTTTACTGCTGTTGTAGGCCACGTGCATACATTTTTAAACAACAGCATTCCAATTTTTAAAAAATTCTTTCTTTTTTTTTTGCACCAGGGTTTGAACCCAGGTGCACTTAACCACTGAGCCATGTCCCTGGCCCTTTTTATTGTTTTTATTTGAGTCAGGGTCTTGCTAAGTCACTCAACAAGAGGCTGTTCGGCTTCCGCAACCGCAGGGATGACAGGCAAGTACCAGGCACTCTTTTTTATCTTTCCTGGATACTGAAAGAAGAATGGTGTGGAGCCCAATATGTTTAAGAATCAATAATGCATGGAGATGAGGAGGCACCAGCATCCTGGAGTGGTTACGGGGTCCACTGCAGGAAGTTTTTTTCGCCTGGGTCTGACCCTCCTGAGTGGAAGCAGGCTGAGAAGAAATAGTGGGGGCTTCTGTTTCAGGTGACCTGAGATCAGGTTCCACCTCTGACAACCCTCTCCTCTGCAGATGGGTAACAGGAAGTGTTAGTGAGCACACCGTGAGCTCCCTGCACTGACCCTGCCAGGGAAGTGAAGGATACCATCGTTCCCCACGCGTGCCATCACGGTCAAGTTTGGGGCCAGGAGCTTTATATAGATCAGTCCACCTGATTCTTAGCCCCCATGCTGACCTTCTCCTAAGGATTACAGTACTAGCAAACCCAGCATCACGCTGACTAGTAATGGTTCCATGTAAGCCCCACGTGCAGTCTCCTGAAGGCCCCTGGGAATCTGTGAGCATCTTTACCTCATCCTCATCATCTTCATCGTTCACTGGCTCTTCCAGAGGTCCTTGTGGCGTGCCCCGAGGCCCCACATCCTTGGCTCTCTAATAATCAGAAAGGCCTTATCAAAGCCGGTGAGCGCTGCCCTCCGTTTCACCTGGAGTCAGACACAGACCTCCCCAGGGGGCCAGCAGCTGGCTCTCTGGAGCTCCTGCCTTTTAAGCCCCAGCCCCTTGGGAGAGGTGTGGAAATCCATGTTCATCCTGCAGGAAATATGGACCCCAAAGTCTGTTCCTTTATGAAAACTTATTTGCCATCTTATAGCTGCCAGGTTTTTAAGGAGACCAGTAGAACCAATTTAAAAATCAGTCAATTTAGTTCTGTTAAACAGAAAACAATTGCAACAGAATTCACAGAATTCAGTGTTTCCAGTAGTTTTATTCACTATCAGTCTCTTTATATTGGTAATGTTCGAGGTCCTAATCATGTAGTTCTTTATAGGATGAAAAACCGTTTCCTGACAGACTCAGTCCTAGCATGATGATAGGATTTATTTCAGCATTTTATTATACCTCGGTATTTTAGATAGGGCAATAATTAGGCCTGCTAGAGACTTTTCAATATGAGAAAAAGTCATTCTAAATGCTTCACACTGATTTCTGTAAACAGCTTGTGTTTTCTTAATTTATATCTTCTAACAGGCAATTAGCAACATAAAAGGAGGTGAAAAAAGTAAAAGAAATACACTGATAATTCTGAACTAAAGATCACATGTACTAAACAATTTCTCCAAATAATCATATTTACCTTAATTAATTGAATGGATATGTCAGTTATCAATCTGCCTTTGCAAGGGCTTTATACCTTTCAGAAATGTAAGACTTTTGGAATGTTGGTTTACAACTTTAAAATCTGCTCTCTGTGTCTTCTGTAACTTTCTTCCTGCATTAAAGCTTTGTTGCATTAGTTTAGTTGAAGTAAGAACACATAAAGACAATATTTTCCTATTATTCACTAAATAGAGTGGACAAATTCATCCCCAGTCCTAACACAAAATTGACACAACCATGCTTTGATGCTTAAAAGGGATATCAGTGTGCCCACTGAAATGCTGCTGCGACCCGAGGTCACGGGTAAGGTCGTTGGCACGGTTTTATGAGGAGGCTCGTGTTGCAGCTGTCTGCACTGGCCCTGGCCTGAAGATAAATAGCAGACTTCAGTTTCCACTGCTACTGGTCTTTTAACCTTCAATAAGAACAAATGCCCAGCCTCGGCTCGTCCATACCTCCAAGTTTATCTCCCAGGACCCACTGAGGATCTCTTGTCTATCTGCCTCCCAGCCTTCAGCTCTGGCTTCCTTGAGGTCAAGAGAGTTAGTTCCAGGTCACTTTCATCTCTTAAAGCTCCCATATTAGAATGCCAGAATGTAAATGTGGCGGCACAAGGTTAAATGGATTGCAGTGTATCCTGAGTGTTTACCTTTAACTAATTAACGCTCTTCACACAAACCAAAATCACAGGGATTTTTATGTGTGGCCACATTTGTAGCCAAATCCAATATGAGGATAACCCCCAAATCCAGATTTAAGGCCCTTCTTGAATGGAAAACTAGGCCCAATGGCATGAGTTGTGGGGTCAGCTTGGCCTGGCTGACCCTGAGCTTGGCCCTTCACAGGATGGCCTAGGAAATTAACTCATGTGTGGTAGACAGTCAGAAGGAAAGAGGTAAAGGAAGGCTTTTCAAAACTAATTCTCTCTAAGGGCTCCTCATTCTGGAGGTAATTACTCAAAATTATTGATTGCTTTACAATTTCCTCCGCATTGCTTAACACAATCTCTCCGATCCCTCAATTCCCAGAGTACTGCCTGGGGTCACCTTGTGCACCTCTGTGAGTTACAGTGACTCTTCAAGTCATTTCTTGCTCTCTGAAATTGTGCTTCTCTGTGAAACCACGCTTATTGAATCAGTCAAAAAGAAATGAACACTGCCACGTCTTGTGCACTGGAGAAATCTAACTCTGGAGATCTTCTTGCCCACTCTCTAGCCTCCCAGGAGGATCATATGAGACTTTGTGTCTTTTACAAAGACTCCAAGTTAGATAAATAGGCTAAACATGGGAAAGAATCACTCCCATAAGGAGACAAAAATCTAAGTAGCAAAAAAAAAAAAAGGAAAAATATTAACCCTCCCCAATAATTAGAAAAATGCCAACCAAAGCAAACTTAAAGTTACATTTTCTATATACTGAATTAGCAAACAAAATTTTTATTGTAATGCCCAGTGCTCTGATAAAACAGGTACACTTATACTCTGCTGGCAAATTATGAGTTAGCATATCTTTCTGAATAATCAACACAGCAACATACACTGATAACTGCAAAATGTTCATATTCTTTGAGGCTGTAGCCTCATTTCTGAGAATTGTTGCAAGGAATAATATGAGAAAAGAAAAAGACTATATTGCAAGGTTGTTTATTGCATTCATATCAAAAATTGTGCAAACGTGGAACATGAAGTCATCTATACTGTTTCCACTCCACAGTTATTAAACAGCCACTGCAAATGGTCACTGTGCGTAGAGTATATCAAGGGTGCATAGATGCACGAGATGACGCAGTGAGACTGCACACTCCAAATACGATGTGTTCCAACCTCAAGGCCTTTGCGCTTGCTGTCGGGCATGGCCTGTCCTCCCAGGCTGGCTTCTTGCACAGCTGCCTTCTCCTTGGGCAGGTCTTAGCATAAATTTAATTTTTCTGGGAAGACCTTATCACCCCATCAGAGTAGCCCTGGCCCGGCTCCTACACTGCAGCATGCTAGGCCTTGCTGGACAGTCACACTCTGACATCCTCTGCCTAGTGATTGATTGACTCATGCATTACCTGATCCCCTCCCCCAGAATGGAAGCGCCCAACTCCCCTCTCCAATCCACTGCACCATCCTCCGCTAATGGAGCACCAGGGCCCAGCTGCTCTTCTGGAAATCTCAGCAGAAGCTAGAGGATGACACCTGAGTTTAAGTCAGAACCTGGTTCCTCCAGGAAGCTACTCCCTCATTCTTTCCCTCCTCACACTGGGAGCTGGTTTGTGACAGCCACGGACCTGGGCACGGGCCATGGCAGTGGTTCTGTGTCCAGACTCTTGTTTTCATTTTTACAGAAACCTTCAACTCAGAGAGGCAGCTCGGGTGGTGGGAATTTCAGGCGTCCAGGTAGCCTGCCGTGGGAAGTATTCACGGACAGGTGACTTCCTGGCCTCTGGGATGCCCCAGATCTGAGACCCACTCTTCCTCCTTAAAGCACCAGGCAGGCCACAGGACTGACAGAGCTGGCTGCTGCTGCCTCTCTTCCCAGGTCGTGGTGAGCCCGCCCCAGCCCAAGCCCACAGCCATGTCCAGGATAGCCAGCAGGCTGCCTCCCAGCAAGAAGAGCAGGAGAGGGATCTGCTGCCATCCCAGAGGCCAGGAGAATCCACAGATGCTTCCCGTGGCAGCCTCCTTGACTCCTGAAAGCCTCACCATCAAAGCCGCTCTCTGAGCTGAAAGCCACTGGGAAAGTGTAACCAAGAGTCCGGACATAAGGACCCGCCACCAGAAGCCAGGTCTGAGTTTGGAACACAGGTCTTATTGGGTGTATGGGAACAGAGTTCCTCAAAGCAGAGCGTTTCCAAAGGCAGGGACTAAGTGGAACAGCTTGTACAGAGGCCTTGGGCACTTGAAGGCCAACAGGTAGGGGGACCTTGGAGCAAGCCCAAGTGCCATCGGATCCCTCTCAGCCTTCTGCGGGTTTCGGTGTCCAGACCTGAGGGGGCAGGTGCAAGACCTAACAGAAGCTTAGCAAATGTCTTGTTTGCCAGGACATTGGCCAGGTGCTTCAAGGCTCTGGGCTGCCATGCAGACGTCAGATGGGGAGCCTGACCCAGGGCAGAACTGTGAAGTTTACTCCCATCTCAAAGACCTAGAGCCATAGCCTTGGAGAATCTGGGGGGCGGGAAGGAGAGTTTCTTTGGCTAAAGTAGCAATCCATGCAGAGAAGGTGGCAGGGGCAGAGGATTTAGCTATAGTTTAAGAAGCAGAAGGGCCAGTTTCCTAAATGACTGCATCCCAGGACTGTCCCCTCCTCCACATCTTCCCACCATCTCCTCCGCAGCATCTCTCTCCCTCCTTGAGGCCACACAGGCGATGAGACTGCTGTATTCTCTCTCTATCAGCTCCTTGCCTCATGTAAGGTTGGACTTACAATGCATATAGTAAGTTCCAACTAGACATCCTCCTCAAAACCCCAAATAAGGAAATACTAACGCGAATTGTTTTACAAGTAGTAAGCCCCATAGGAATGCCAGAATCTAATGACCTTGTTGTGGCTTTGAGGCACACGTGTCAGGTGTGCATGCAAAAATAAAATCCACTTTTTCCTGCTGGTTTGCTGGGATCATGATTCTCACAGTCAGTCAGCAATCCAGGGAACTGGCTGATCATGCACTGTGCTCCTACTGTTAGAAGAATCAGGACTTGTGGAGGCAGGAGAGAAATGAACAGGGCCAGTAGCCCTCACCCACCAAGCCTGACTGCTGCTGGTAGCAGAAGAAGAACCTGTTTCTTTTCCCCTTTCACTGAGGCCTGAGCATTGAGCTACACCTGGAAGAGATGCAATGACTTGGTGTGAGTTAGCCACGAATGGTTTGCAGTAAAGACTTGGTTTGCAACCAAGACTCCTGAAAAGGGTCCCAGGTTTAGCCCAGGCTTGAAAAAAATTGCAGAACCCTGCAAGGGCCCATCTTGAAGAGGAGGGCACCTTGTGTGTGGCAAATCCAGATGGCGCCATTCTGTTGGCGACACCACCTGAGGACAGGGCAGCCCAGCTTTGACAGCACCGCCCCTCGTGTGGGGCGCCAGTGAGCCCACTGTGTTCAACAGTAAGCAGAGGCTCACTCCATGGTGTTCCATGGAGCTGTCCTCGTCCCATCCCAGAGGAGAGTGAAATTATGGACAATCTACTGTTACCTGGGAGCTACGGTGTTGATGAAATAGCAAGTACAGTTGTAATTGTCGAAAGTCATCAACATCAAGGGATAGACCTAAAAACACAGCGAACATTCTCCTGTCTCCTCTTGCTCCTGTCCTCAGGGGCACACACGAGCACTCCTGTTTCAACCAGAGAGCTTCAGTAGCAGCTGAGGGCTCGCAACAGTGGGACGCAGGGCTGTCTGGGGTTGACCGAAGCCGTGCGCATCCTCTGGACACCTCCTCAACCCTTGGACACTATGGTTTTATTTCCACACTGCCTTTGTCTCGGCTCCCCTAAGCCAAGTCCTGATTCAGAGGAAAGCAAATGGGTGCACTAAACTGAGGCATTTTAAGAAATAAAACTGTAACTCAGGCTAATAAACACTCTCCATTCAAAAGTATCAGAAGTCAGCGTATTTCACTTATCAGCACAGCACTTGCTGCAAGCTGCCGTGTCCATTCTTGTGCAGTCCCAATTTTGCTGCTATGGCAAATTAAATGTCCACATTTAGGATTTTCCCCCCACACAGTTTAGATCTCTCTCTCTCTCTCACTCCTCACCATATAGCCAAAACTTTGATTAGACTTCAGCAAAGCCCTAACATTGTAAAAATGTTGCTAGGTAAGCTTGAGTGTTGGTAGGCTTGGGGGCAAAGTGACTGTCTCTTGCTACATTTAACTCACCAGTGTGTAAGCTGATAAAAGTTGATAGTCAGGCTTTGAAAGATATTTCAAGGTTATTTTAAACTGAGACCATCATAAAAGCCTTGAAGACTTTAACTCTGTCTCTTTTACAGCAGTCAGCTCAGTCCAGCACAGCAGATTAGTTTGAGTTATTCATTAAATATATTATTTTTGCACTAATTGAGTTCATTTGATGAGAAATATTTCTACTCTGTAAAGTTTCCAGTTAGTGGCTTGGAAATCTATTCAAATTCTTTACCCTAAATTCATTTTTGAATTTTTAGGCAAGCTGAGATATGTCCCAAATAACCAGAGCGACTGTCTGATCTGCACAGATGGAACAGTGGCAGCACGTGCATTTTCCTTGTAAGCACGACTACTGGTTTTCTCTACCGAATTGTTTTTTTTCAACAGAACAGGGCACACCAACACCACAAAGTCTTCTGCGTGGCTGCCCTCTGCCCCACTGGGCAGCTCATCATCCACAGCCATCTAACCATGTTTTGTCAGGATGCCAGATACACAGAGTCTTTGGAGGTCAGAGTTCACAGTATAGGTGAAAGTTCTAAAAAAGATAATTTGAGAAATGCATTTTTCTCCATAGTCATCTGTGTTTGCTGATAACATTTGTTAGAAATCCAAGACCTTTTTTTTTTTTTTTCATTTCTGTGCCTCAATTACAGGGGAAAAAAACTGTAATGGGTTGTATCTGACATCATTAATGTTTCCTAGAAATGGAAAACGGTGATAACAGCAGCTATTCTGGCTCATTTAAGCAGTTTCCAGCATCAGTCTAGAAGTCCTTAAAATTGTTTTCGATAGGTTTGCATCACTCCTGAAAGCAGCAATGAGTAGTTCCTTTCAACCAGAGAAGCTTATTTGTTCTTTCTCGAGCTGGTTAAAAATGACCACGTAAGCAATGGAGGAAATGATATTAGACAAAACTTAAATATTAACTGAGAACCTATAAAAATCCCACGTTTTCTTCTTTTTGGAGCAAGACTGGCAATTAAGTAAATAGGATAATCTGATTTTTTTTTCTATAGAAAAGGAAAGTTTTTCTTCTTAATTTTAAGGAAAATCTAGGTAAATTCCATTTTAAGTTAGGGAGAACATTGAAAAACAGATGAAACAAAGTAGAGAATTTCCAGTCTTCTACACTCGGGACTGTGCAGTTACTATCTGATGAAGTCGGCGGCCATCCCAGGGCCTCCGTCAACATCAGATCCATGTTGGAGAATTCTAAGAAACAAGGTCCTGTAGGGAAACCAGAAACCTCCCTAACCCTCAGAAAGGAGGGGCACCTTGAACTTCAATCCATAAACTCCCCCTTGTCTGTGACTTGATCTGGGCTTTGTTTTTATTTGTGAAGGATGTAGAAAGACCATTCGGACACTTCGCTCTTCCTACCTTTTGCCTTCTCACCCTATTCCTGCCATTCTGCAGATACAGATTCCCCCTGCTCCTCTTGAACCTCAGTTAAGCAGCAAAGATGTCCCTGGAGCGACTCTCGGGCTGTTTTTCTCTCTTGCATACATGTAAGCTCTATCGATTCTTCATCTGTAAACTATGTAACTAACACATACTAGGTCTACAAATAAGTCATAGTAAATGCTCATACCGGTGGAGGAACACAATATGACATGAATCCTAGGATTCCCTCACATTCACCACTTATCTATGGCACTGAAAAAAAATCCTTGAAATCAGTCCACCCTGACTTCTATCCTCCTGCAGGTACCTCTGTGAATGGTGCTAGCATTTCAAGACTCATAAACCTGAGGCCAGGAGGAGCAAGGACTGTCCAGGAGGCTCTCCTTGCCTGGCTGCAGCAGGGGCAGCACCTGCCAGCATCTATACACCCCTCTACGGACAACATTCCTTGCCCGTGGGGCTGAAGCTGTTCCGTGGGTGGAGAGGCAAATGTGTTGCTACCTCACACACTCTCTGAGGGGCCTGTGGGGCCTGGACCCCCTTCCTGAACCTTCCGAGTGGAGTCCTGCCTCCCTTCCTTTCCCAAGATCCCCATGTCCCCTATTGCTCATGTCACTTCAAAGTTATCTCACCTCCCTAAACATCAGTTTTCTTGTCCACGGAGGGGAATAATGGTGTTATCCAGCTCACACGCTATTCCAAGCTGCATAAGCAACATTGTGTTCTTGTCTTTGCTCCTCCACGAGATAAGACAATGGGAAATCATCTAGGACAGACAAGCGAGAACTGTCTGCTCATTTTTTGACACAATCTGCTCATTGAGTCTTGTTGGTCAACAAAAAGAGAGATAAGTTTGCACCTCGTAAGCTTAAATCCATCTCGAGTCATTGATAATGGACTCAGTCATTACATTTATACTGTGCAGGGATAAACTGGTGAGACCACCTGTTTGCTCAGTATAAGGTTCATGTCGAAATAGTCCTTCGTCAGAGAAGAACCTAACTTGCCTTTTTTGTGGTCTTAACAAATCATTGTCAATTGAACACATAAAAAAACATTATTCTAAGGAATCAAAAAGTTATACAGACTTACTGAAATTGCAGAACGGAATGACATTTGGTAGTGTGTCAACAAATAATGTGAATTTTTGACAGTGTTCTCCTTCTTAACTAGAATTAATTTTATAACATCAGATCCTTTCAGGTTCTCTTAGAACTTGATTTGAACTTTGAAGTATTGTGGGATTTGTGACTTTGAAGAATTATCCAGTTGCTTTATGATCATATTTCCAGTTGAAATACAAGGCCATTGAATAGCCCTCATCCCCAGATACTTGTTCCAAAGTTCTGTTGAACTATTATGAAAGGTAATGTTAAGATGAGGAGGACCCCGAGATCCTCCAAAATTCAATCCCTTCCTTATACAAAGGCAGGGACTCCAGTTTAGAGAGAGGGAGAAACCTGCCCACAGGTGAACAGCTACTAAGTCCCTGAAAGCTCTCTTCCCAGGTTATTTGTGTTGAGTCCAGTGTCCTTTCCATCACACCAGTGTTCTCCAATATTCTCACTGACCTCTTAGAATCAAACCTAAGTTGCAATTTGAAAATGACAATTGTTCAGGTCCATCTCAATGAAGTTTAGATATTGAATTGGCAATTGGTCCAAGACCCATGATTTCTTCAGTCCAAGAAGTGATGGTTGACCCCACTCAGGAGATGCAAATGCCTTCTGGAGCCCTCCCAGAGGTGGTGGCTCAGCAGCCTCTTGCTTTAGTCCCCCAGCTTTGGTGTCAAAAAGACAGGAGGAGGGGGAGACACCCAGCTGGGAACCAAGGACTTGCTTCAAAGCTTTCATCTTCAGAGGAAGGAAATCTTGTGAATTTCATTAATGTCAACAAGATCTGAGGAGACTTGAAGTATTTAAGCCCCTGGGCATCTCTAGCAGGCCAGATGCTATGGTTATTATAAGTTTTGGGGTTGCAAAACCATTCCAACTCTGATTCACACGTCCATGAACCAAGACTTTGGCAATATCCATTGTACAATCATCCTTCAGGGTATGACCTGAAGACCTTCAGTTTCCAAGAGAAATCTGGAGTCAGTCAAGGAAGAAGTGGCTAAGTGAGGCCCCAAGACAGAAACACCCAGAATTCCTGGAGGGGGGGACAAGTGTTAAGATTGAAAGGGAAAAAGATCAGTTCCCTCAAAGCAACAGCAAAACTAAATAAAGAAAGTGATTTCTTTAGGTTTCTAAAAGCAGATAACCTCATAACATTTTCCCAAAAGGCTTCTTCTTATATACTCAATGTAGAAAAATGAATTCTGTCCTAGATTTTGTGCCCCCTCTTTCCTCTCCTCTCCATCCTCTCACCCCCAGAAAAGGTCAGACTGGGGTTCACAGCTATGTTCCCTGTGATCGGCCAAACGTCACGGAAGAAAATCCAGGCAGTTTTATTCTAGAACAGGCAAAGATGTTTCTATAAAGGAAGTTGAGTCCAAGCTAACTCCAAATAAACAGCTATTTCTGGTTAAACAGATGTTGGTCCTTTAGGTATTAGAATTGAAGATATCTTAAAAAGATAAGATATAGCTAGGATCCTCTTTTTCTCTTTTATTCATTCAAATTAAAAGAAAAAAACTCTAAAGCAATCATTTCTGCACTCACAAACATTATGTTCTTTTTAATGACATCTTTTTTTTATGTGACAAGAGTTATCTTTTTTAAAAAAAATTAGTTTTATTGCACAAAAACTGATATATGTTTAAATACCAGTTAGTACAATCAGGGAATGACTGTTCTGGCCATCTCAATCTTCTGATTGCTAATCCACTAATCCCAAAGAGAAAACTCACTTAGAATCATCCAGGAGAGAATCTGCAATTGGTTCCATGCCACTTCTAAAATGGTATCTGCAGTAGGTCTCTGCTGCACTATCTGTCAGGACCAGAACCCTGGCCCCAGGGCTCACTGTCTCTGCTCTATGTCATCACCATGACCCAACGGGGAAGGAGGCAGCATTAGCTGTGACCGGTGCCATCAAAAATTTCAAGACTCCACAGGGAAAAAGTCCTTCCAGCTGGGCTTTAGAGCGCTGGGTGTTTCTTAGTTCAGAATCTAAGATCTGAAAAATGCCCTTTCTGGTGCAAAAAGAAGCGATCATACCTCTTCCCTTCGCCTTTCTCAATTCCACTCCATGCTGCTGCAAGGAGCTCACGCGGCCCCAGCAGGCAAGCACCAGGCACCAGAGCTCCAGCATCCACGGGGCGCACCAGACACCCTGAGAGGTGGCACGGCAAAGGTACTTCATGATGACGAAGCTCTCAGGGCAAAAAGCTTCCACCTGGACCTGGCCTGGATTCACTTTCCAGTTCTGTGTGCAAACAGCCTACGCGTGACAACTGCGCTGCACACGCAGGTGGCCAGAGCAAAGGCGAGGCCAAGGGTGTCACAACCTTGGTGCCTGGGCAGCAGTCAACGTCAAAGTCCGGCCTGGCGACTGAGGTCTGCCGCGGGGCGCTGGGATCGAGCTTGCCCGTCTGGTGCTGCCCCAGGCTGGCAGTCTGCTTCCCCATTCCTTCATTCCTCTGGGACGTTATTATAAAGGTTCTACCGTTATTTGAAGTACTGTTGTGTCCTTAAGAGGCGACATGGACCCTTTTTGTTACTGGGCTTGGTGAGCTGCCTCGCAGAGCTTGCGGGCTTGGTGAGGAAAGGTGAGTGACCACAGTCAGCAGGGAGTCAGAGCTGTCCCTGGGGTTCCTTGGTTCACACAGGTGGTTCCCAGTTACCCAGTGGTGTTTCCTTTAAGCCCATGGGGCACACTGGCTTCTGGAAGCTTCGACCCCATCAGCCATCTCAGACATGAGCGTGGAGAGGGGAAGGGCAGGAGAAGCCCTGCAGACTAATGAGCTGCCTCCCCACCACGTGGTCTCGGCCCTCCCCGGAGCCCATGCTGCTGCCCCCCCGGGCATTGTCAATATTAACGGAAGCGCTTCCTTCCTGAGAGCAGTCCTGTTTATGTTCTTAGTCAATGTCAGAAAGTACAAACAGACATCATAAATTACTTCATCTGCTTGGTATGAAATGAACACCACCTCAGGTATGTTGAGTGAGCAATTCGAAGTTAGCATTTATTTGTTTCATGTGTGTTTCCAATAACTTAAAGCTTTCATTTCCAAATAAGTACATTATGTGTTACTATTCCTAAGAATATCTATACATTTGCCATAGAAGAGTATTTTCCCCAAAAAGAGTATTTTCTGAGAGTTGGAAAAGTCCGCATTTGATTCACGCTGTCCCTGAGCCTCCCAGGGGCTTTCCCTGCCTGGGGGTAAGAGACTGGAGTGTCAGGCTAAAACAAATGGGTCAGAGTTCTCCCCAGGCCGCTGGTCCCAGTGGCGAGCCAAGCACTGGGGAGCTGCGTGCCGCGGGGGCTCCGGGGCTGGGGAGCGGCCCGCCTCGTGGGTCCACAGGGTGCGTGGGAAGGTGGTGCTGTGTGTGCGCGGAGGGGTAGCCGGGCTGCCCAGAGGAGCGGCCCCTTAGCTCCTGGCGCGTTGCCCAGCAGAGTACCCGCTCTGCAGAAAGAGCGGCCGCAGTTGGTGCCACGGCCACGGCTCTTCACCCGGAAGAAATGCTTCTCTGCCAGTCCCGGCACTGGCTTGGGAAGACTGCTCCGGCCACCGATCCTGTCCTCCTCTCTGGCTTTGTTTCCCTTGCCTTCAGTTTTTCTCCTTTTTCCTGCAATAGTAACTAAGAAAGGAAAAGAATGAGCTTCCGCAGGCCACAAATTACCACCAGTGAGAGAATATCCATCCGATCCTTCATGATCCGGCCTGCGGATTTCATGCTGGCCCGCGTGCACCAAGCAGTGGATATCTGTGAAATGTCTTATGGAAGGACCCCTGTGGTGGTCCTTGGTGATGAGCTGTCGCGATGGTCACCTGGCAGGCCTGAGCCATGTTCGTGCTCCAGGAGCTTGCCATCAGAAGACAGGGCCCGAACACACACTCTCCTGACCCAAACGGCTTCAGAGTCAGAAGTGTCCAGTTAGGACAGGTCAAAAGGTTTAGGTAGATAAAGAGTTTTCATATTTTTAATGCTTAAACACAATGCTTAAAAAAAAACACACAGAAAATTCAACATTCAGAGTGATAACTGCACTTAAAGTAACTTCTAAGCTGGTGGCAGTCCATGCCTCCCACATGCTAGAATCTCTAAGAACAGGCACTAAGTCCCTTGTTCTGCTCTGTTTGCGTATCATCCTTGTGGAAGCACAAAATCTGGTTTAAACCTTTGCTGTAGCCCTATTTGTTTGGCCATAAATAAAACATATCTTTTCCATCATCCATGTATCTTTCTAGCTGCTGAACATAAAATAGACTCCTAGCTCCCTAAATTGAAATGTCATCTTCTTAATCAGAATTGACAATTGTAAATAACCATCTGGTTGGTTTGTTAAAAGGTGTCCTATTTTCACAAACATACTTTCCAGCAGCGTCATGTGTATTTAAAATGGTGAGCTCAAACTAATCGCCT
This sequence comes from Sciurus carolinensis, assembly GCF_902686445.1. NCBI lineage: Eukaryota > Metazoa > Chordata > Mammalia > Rodentia > Sciuridae > Sciurus > Sciurus carolinensis. The sequence goes on along the minus strand of NC_062219.1, from coordinate 5,463,211 downwards.
CAATTTCAGGTTCTCAAAGAAACTGACAGTATCACCGTTTTGAAATGAAGATCACATTACTCACCTGCCTCACAACAGAGTTTAACACTGAACTGTGCGGCGTCATCGCTGCGGCATGCAAAATGAGGGACCTCCTCTCTCTCTGTGGCCTTCTTTCTGCCCCAGTGATACACATTCTGCAACCACCAAGTATTTTAACTCCAACTCACTTTTTGAACAAGCAACTTCTATTCTGTACTGTCCTTTTATCATTTGGTTTATGCAGTGCCCAGGAACAAAAAAGCTACATAGTTTACTTACTCCTACAGTTAAATATTTTTTTCAAAGTAAGAATTTGAAATAAAGTGTTACTTGTGGTTGCTACTTTCTGGGGAGCAGAGAGACAACAGGGTGTGTTAGGATTTCCATTGTGTGCAGACTTTCCAAATCCCAGCTCCCATCAGGAAAATATGTCTATCCCGTGATCTATTCAGTTCTTGACCTTTTGACTAATACGCCAACAAAAGGCACCATTTATTAGTGATTAATGTATGTATCTTTGTCTATACGGAGTGAGATCAAGGCCGTCATAGCTCAGTCTCCTCAGGGACGTTTCCCACGTGCCCTCCGGAAGGCCTTGGGCTCCCCTGTCCTCTGCAAACCTAGATGGTGCCTCCTTCTCCCTACGTGCACCAGAGACCATGAGCAGGAGCTTATCAGACACGTGATTAGGGAGGAAGAGGGACACAAAGAGCAGCCCAAGACCTCCTGGGACACCATTCCCACTTCCGCTGGAATCCTGGAATGCTGAGGGCGACTCTCCATTATCGTCCTCTTGTACGGGGTGTTCTGCTTCCGGCCTCCCCTGTTGCCTTAGGTCCCTGTGACCAGGGCTCTCCCCCTGAATGTCTCTTCTCACACCTGTAACCAGCAGAAGCCAAACCCAACTTCCTCCTCCTCTAAACTCAACTCAGAAAGACCCTCCTCTCTGCCCGGGTCCTCCTGGTGTGGCCGCTCCTCACTGCAGCCCTCTCAGGCCACCACATCAATCTCTGTAAACAACCTGTATTTTAAAATGTGTATCTGTCTATATTTCTGTCTTAAGAAAATATACCTTTGTTATTTTGATTAAAAAAAAATAGGGCAAGACCCTTCTGTTCAAAAGTTTTATTTCTTTGTTCTATGTTATAAATATTGTTTTGAGACTATATATTCTACATTCTTAACCAATTATCATTTTGGATGATCTACTACTCTCTGTAAATCAAATCTTAACCCACCCTGCATGTGATAATGGAATGGCTTCCACCATGAGAAAGGTGGAATTACAAACGCTTTTATAAACCATTTAAGTTTTTATGAAAAATGAATATGCTGCACAGTTGTGGCCTCGCAATGTTCCCTTCTGGAGATCAGTAGTGTCCCACCGCCTTCACCTCCACCAACACAATGATCATGGAAAATGATCTAAAATTAAAAAGTCATGGAGTAAACGAAAGTGAGTTACCACAGGTTCAAGACCTGTGGCAAGGCGGGGAGGGACTCTTTCTCTGACTATTGCAGTCTCCTGGGCAATGATCAAGACAGCAGCTCGCCTCTCCCCCTTCCAGACACGTAGCTCTGCTGTTTTGGGTTCGGACTAAATCAGCATCTAAGGCCGCGTTTGCACTAGGACAGCGCCAAGCTCCCGAGGGAAGCGCACGTCTTCAGGCGCATCCATGGCGGCAGCTCGCAGCCTGGCCCCTGGGTCCTGGTGGGCGAGGGGCGACTTTGCAGGGCACACTGAGGACTGGACCCTGAACGGGATGCAGCAGAGGGCCGGCAGGGGCTGGGCGCAGAGAGAACTCGGGGTTTTGATAGTGTGGACGGAAGCAAAGGGGCCGGTTCCGGTGGCCTCCCGCGGCCTTGGCGATTCCTCCTGGGTTTGGGTGCGGTCAGGCCTCCCTCTTCCGAATGGCCTGCACGTGCAGAGTAGCTACAGGGTCTCAGGCTCAGGTTCCCAGGCCTCCCGCGCCTGCCCCCTGGACTCAGAGGTTCCAAAACCAACCGCAGCGCGAAGGCCCCTTGGAGCCCTAGCCTGGAGCTGTCATCCAGAGGGCCAGTGGTACTCGGCAGCCACGGCTTGGAGAGCATTTCCCTCCATCCCTCTGTGCAGGGCAGTGGGAATGACTGCCGATAAGGGAACGTTGGACCTGGTCCACCCAGGAGGAGGCGCTAACCTGTGCACTAAAGCTGCAGGAGCACCGGGAGGGGCCGGGCTGCCTCCCAAGGTACAGCCATTTTACATCCGGGGACCAGCTCCGGGCCTTCTACACGGGCCAAGCTGTGAGTCTGAAAAGCTCCAGGCCCAGGAGACTGCAATAGTCAGAGAAAGTCCCTCCCCGCCTTGCCACAGGTCTTGAACCTGTGGTAACTCACTTTCGTTTACTCCATGACTTTTTAATTTTAGATCATTTTCCATCAGCTCCACCCTGGGATTGGGCACTTTTGTTTCGTTGTCACCAGTCCTAAATCTCAGCATGATGGTGTAGAAATGTTCCCCGTTGGTTCTCCTAGCAACCATTCAGAGGAAGTGTCTAGACTAGGACTTTGGGGAGACTGCAGAGAAATAACCGGCCTCTTTGTGTGTTTGCATGAACCAGTGAACTCCGGAGACGGCATCGACTACGGCCAGCAGAAGAGGGAGAACATCGGGGACCTGATCCAGGAGACGCTGGAAGCCTTCGAGCGCTACGGAGGGGAAGACGCCTTCATCAACATCAAGTACATGGTCCCCACCTATGAGTCCTGCTTGCTGAACTGACGTGGCAGCAGCCGCCATGAGAGCCAGCTTCCCGGGGCGCGGTGGTCGTCTGTCTCTGCCGCTCTTAGCATCTCATTACTAGTGACTTCTACGCTTTCTTTCTACAGCTGCTAGAATAGTGGCGTATGGGCCATTGGACTGTTCGCCCTATTGAGAGCAAGGCTTTCCGATACATAAATAGTGCCTGTTTCTTAGATTACAATAGTGTACTGTGCTTATTTGTTCTAGGAGAAGAATTGCTTCTTTATACAGCTCAGATGGAGGCAGGAGTCGGACTTAAACCTTCACTTGTATAGACAATAAAACTATCATTTTCATACGCAATTCAGTAGTTGCTGTGCAGTGTTCGCCTGCCCTGGGGGTGATGTCAGAGGCTGTAAGGGAAGAGTTTGTGCTGACTGCTTAATAGGTGTTTGTCATGGAAGAGAAGCATCAGTTCAGCGGTGCCTCTCTGGCAGCTGTGCAGAATAATGTGCTTTGACATTCAATAAAACTGTTGAATCTATATTCCAATTACAGCAGGAAATTTTTGCAGCCCGTTATAACCTCAGCTATAAACGTAATTAATGCTTCTAGCCTGCTAGTGATCTGGGCTTCAGGGCCTTTCCAGTTTATATCTGGGTGCAGGTGGGGAAGCTGGGGAGGGGCTGGGGTCAGGGTAGGTGTGAAATGTGACTTTGAAAACATGGTTTGAAAACAAAACAAGCTCGGATCTTGTTGTGCCATGTCATGACACACCATGCTGCTCACAGTGTCTTCCTGCGGGTGGGTCAGGGCTTTTCATCAGTCCTGCGAGCGGCATGCGTGCATCTTAATGACGACCCCTGTGGGCTCTCCCCCGGGGGACCCCTCTGCCTCCACTTCCTCCTGGTGGGATAGTGCTCAACACCACAGGAAGGCCTGACGGCAGTGTTTTATAAGTTCATTGAGACTAAAAACCAAGACAAACGTAAAGACATGCACTTTTCATTTAACATAGAAAGAGAAGAGGATGCCCAAAGAGAAGACGGCAAGGCAGTCAGCTCCGGGCGGCGGCTGTTCGGGCCTCCCACCCAGCAGCTGGGGACATTTGAAACACAGCCCAGCAGACTTCATAGGCAGATGCTGGCTTTGCACACCTGAGCGATGCTATACCTGCCCTGAAATGCACAGCCTAAATGTCTTGTTTCTGTGGTCATGTGCAATTTCTGCATACAAGTGAAGAAATGAAATGTGTTCCTCCATTCTCTGAGCTTTGACCTCAATATTATGGTTAGTAATTGTCGAAGGCACAAGTTTCCAAAGGCAAACACTGATTTTGTAAACCAGTTCATTATTCATTTTCCCTGATTGCTGTCTCAGCATGTGAATTCTAGCATTTAGATGTTACCACTGAGTTTCAGTAAGCATTTTTTAGAAGAAATGGAGATTATAATGATCAGGCAGAACAAATGAGCTCTCACATGTAATATTTGGAAATGACTTAGCTAGAAGCAGACATGGGAAAATCAAGGAAGATTTGCTCCAAACCGTGATGTCCTATTGAACCTGTCAGCTGTGATCCTGGTCTGTGTCACACTGGACCCCAAGTCCATAATGTTATTATTTGGAAAGACCATGGATTGTTGGCACCTCAAAAACTTGTGCCAGAACGGCTCCTCCTAGGCTCAGCTAATAAACACAGACGTGGGCCTGGCTTCTCACTCTCTTGTCGTACACATCAAAACTGCCTGGTGTAGTGCAGGAAGCCCCAGCCCAAAGCCCCCACTTTGGCTTGGTATTAAAGCTTTAGACTTTATTCCTCAGCTCTGCCACTCATTGGCTGTGCTGTCTTGGGCAGATTGCTTAACCTCTCTGACCTCAGTTCTCAGCTGTGATGTGAAGGTTACTCCTTCCTGCAGGAATGCTGTAAGCATCAGAGGTCTTCTATATAAAGTACCAGCATAGTTTCTCATACATACTGAACTTTTATTTCAGAGAGAACCAGCATGAAGGATACTCATTTTTACCCCAACAGAGCAATATGCATTTGAAAACCCCTAGGGCGCTCTCTATGTGATAGTGGTGAGCTCCTTGTAATAAGGGGATCCTTTTGCAAAAAACCAAAGTAACTGCATAAATAACACCTGGAGATTAAAAAGCAAAACAAAACAAAAACACACATTTTTGTTGTTTGACTAACACAGAAATAGGAATAGTCTACTTTGTCTTATTGCCAGCCTTCTCCAGGTTTGGCTTCAACTCTTCCCAATTTCTCATTAACTCAAAAAGGAAGGGGACTGTAGTGTAGTTAAGTGGTAGAGCACTTGCCTAGTATGAATGAGCCCCTGGGTTTGTCCCCAGCGGGATGGTGACTTCTCTCGCCGCCTGCAAACCAACAGGGAAACTTGCTTTCAAGCTCTCTGAAGAAGCTCTGAGCACAGGCGTGTCAGGCAGAGTTTGTCTGTCTGCTTGTGATTGGGTTAAATTGACGGAAAGATGCCATTCAGGTGTGGCAGTTGAAGGAAGCCACAAGTAGGACCCTGAGGCCAGTGGGCCTGCCACTCAGGAGCTGTGCAGCCGGGCGAGCCAGGGAGACGTTTCCTCACCTGTCGCAGTCCCTCCCGGTCAGTGCAAGGACCTGATGATGGACTCAGGCACAGTGGCCACAGCACGGGCCACAGCTCACACAGGGCTGGGTCGAGGTCTCTTTCTACCACTGGTCACAAGGCAGCGTGGGCAAATTATGTCAGTTCTCTAAAACTCAAATCCCTCATCCAAAAGTGAGCTCAATAATGTCTACTTCGTGAGTTCATTACCAGCACTGTGTGAAAAGCTCGTGTCCGTCCCTAAAGAGCTCAGCAGGGTCCCCATCTTAATATAGGGACCCAGGAGGCCTGTCCTGTGGAAGTGGCCGGCCCGGTGTCGGGAGCCTGCTCACCTTACGCACATGGGCCCCAGGGAGGGTCAGGCTCTCCGAGACTGACGAGACCCCCATGCGCCGGGGTGTCCCTGCCTGCCTCATCACCTCAGTCCCAGGTGAGGACCTAGGACTTTCACAGTCACCGCCCTCCTGCAAACTACCCACAGGAGAGCGACCGCCTTCACCCCTGTGAAGAGCCCGCATGTCCCTGGGGTGCGTCTGGCCACATAGAGAGTGGGAAGCCGTGGAAGGTTGAGGTGGGAAGTATGCCCAGACTGAGGTTCCTAGAAAAAGAAAGCCTCAAGCCGCCCCAGGTTTGCTTGCGGGAGCCGCTGGAGAAGTCTCCCCGCGTGGTGGGACGTCTCTGGGTGCTCACGTGGAAAAGCCAAAGCATTCGGAGCCTGTCTCCCGCGCCCACGGCAGTGCCTCCCTCTTCAGCTATTTTGAAGTGCTTTTCAGCAGCTCTTTCCAAGCAAAGGCTGGGAAGCTCAGAGACGCTCCTAAAGGAGCAGCACACCTGGGGAAACGCCCCCGCTCTCCAAGAGCCACAGTGGAGGCTCCAGTGCTCCTTGATCCATCCCCCATGAAGGCTTCCCTTTTCTAGAAATGTACCAGCTCATCAAATCTGGTCCAAAATGTGACATTTCACCATCGGCGGAGCCTTTGTTTCCAGCCAAGGGAAACTGGCTTCCATCAAGTGCCCACTTCCACGGTCAACACGTGTCCCCTAAGCATTCAGGCCCAGGGGGACCCAGCTCTCTCAGCTGGACCAGCCAGGTCTGCATCACACCGGGGCAGCCGGGAAGGTGAATATTCTCAGCTCCTCCATCTCTTCTCCAGGGTCCCCCCAGGGCCTGCTGCAGGGCTCATAAAACACTATGTTCTTTCCAATGCCCAGAAAAGAGGGCTTTCCCAAGTTCAACCAAGAAGTTTCCTTTAAAATAACACATTTGAGGCAAGTTCTGCTTCCTGGCCTCCCTGTGTGCACTGGACCCACCATGGATTTGCTCCATAGGGACCCTGAGATGAAGTTCCTGTGTTTTGCAGGGGCAGCTCTGATACAATCCCTGCTCCCCACTCCGATACACAAGGACGGCTTAATACAAAAGGAACTGTAAGTGTCCTCTCTCTCCTGAAGGGGAAAAAAACCCACACAAGCATGCTTGCCTTAATCAAGAGCACTTTCCAACAGGAAAATACATCTTGGTGTTGAATCTGATTCTAAAAATACCTGCCATCATCTTGGTCTCCCTCCCAGTCTTAACTGTGTGAGCGTGTACTCACTGGATGGAAACGCAAAACACAGGCAGGCTTTGTTTCTGAGCAACCCGAGTGGCAGCGGCTGGCCCCTCTGGTTCAGGGGCTGCTGCTGATATTCCTGAGGAAGGCGGTAGGTGCAGAAGGCAGCCGAGCGTGTCCCCCGTGCTCCTCAAGGAGGGATTTTATTATTTTTGCTCTTACCCAGTTTTAGGCCTCGCTGTTGGGGTAGCTTGGTTCTCCAGCAAGCTACTCCACAATTAGCCACTTCTCGCCTCAGCAGCTAATGGCAGAGACAGACACGCAATGGAGAGTGGGCTCTGCACACTTTCCCTTTCATTTCTCTGTTCCAAGGGTCGGCTTTTCCCAGTAGGAATATTTTTAAGGTACTTGGATTCTGAATTCATTTTTACTTTGCCAAGTTTCTGTAAGTTTAAATCTGGGTGAAAGGATGTGTTCTCTTCCTGTGCTTGATAAGCCCAAGAATTTATTACTTTAGTTTCTCTTTTATTTAGAAATTATTGAGAAATATTGCCTAGCCTCGCCTTAAGAATCCTTTGGAAATTCTGCACCCTCTACCCAGACGAGTGCACGTTACACACAGAATTCGGCGCGTGTTCTGATCCCATCCATGCATCAAGGAACCCCAGGTTTAGAATTCTGGGGTTAGCAGGTGCGTCCAGGCACATCCACTAGAAATGGCAGTGCTTCCGCCAACAGAGTCCAGGAGAATGTCCTGGCTGCCCACCCTGTCGCTCCCCAGGGAGGCTAAAGACAGCCTCATGGGAGAAGGAGCAGTTCCTTGGATCTGATGCATGCACTCACTGCTCCCTCTTGACCTCCTTTGCTGCTCCCTCTCCTCTGCCTAGCTTCCCAACCTTGCAGAACCCAGGGCTTGGGCCTCCCTCCTCCTGCTGCATCTCCCGCTGTGACCTAGGCAATCACACCCAGTCCCATAGCTTCACGTGCCGTATACTCACCACTGGCTCTCAAATTTAATTCTGGGCCCCATCTGCCCACTGCCTACTAGACATTTCCACCAGCATATCAAAGGGCTTATCAAACCAGATGTATGAACCAAATCCAATTCCTACCACTCTCTGATCTGTCCCCCGCCAACCCCTCATGCTCTGTGCCTCAGCCCAAACAACCGGCATCCGCTCCTGACTCTATTCCACATCTACACCCGAACCCTCCCAAAGTCTGTCTGCAAAACCACGTTCTGGCTCCCTCCTGTCTCCTCCTGACTAAGTGACCATCTTGCCTAGCTAACCACCTCCCTGTGGGATGGCCTCTCTGCAAGTCAGTGGCCCTTTCAACACAAATCCCCAAAGCTGTTACCCAGCACTTAGGTAAACCCCATGGGCACCGCAAGCAACACGAGCCACGAAGTCCTGTTACTCTGAGCTGCTTCCTTCCACAGTCCCACTTCCAGGTGGTGGTACAGTCCCCTGTGTGTTCATGGTCCAATAGGCCCTGCAAGTTCTCACCTGGGCCAGGTGTGCACTCTGCTCCCTCCCTCCCCTGCCTCATCCTGGTCTCTGCTGATGTCCCTCCCTCAGAAGGGCAATTCTGATGGATTAAGAAACTGTGGTGCATATATACAATGAAGTCCTATTCGGTCATTAAAAAGGATGAAATTATGGCATTTGCCGGAAAATGGATGGAAATGGAGACTATCATGCTAAGCGAAATTAGTCAAACTCACAAACCCAAAGGTTGAATATCTTCTCTCAGATGCAGAAGCCAGAATAAAATAAAGGAAAGGGGGAGGGAAGGATAGGATTACATGAAGAACCAATCAAATACAAATTAATAGATAAGCAAAAGGAAGTCTACCAGAGGAAGAAAAGGGCAGGGAGAGAAAGGGGTGATCGTGGACTGAAATTAATTTCCATGCATGTTTGAGTTTGTCAAGATGAACCCAGCTACTGTGTATAACCATGAAGCTCTAAAAAAATAAAATGAAAACTGAAAAAAAGAAAGGCCACTCAACCCCTTTCCTCTTGCCCTCTGTCCATTTGTTCTACTTTGCCTGCCTCTAAACACTGCGAGGGCCTCACCACGGCCCACATGTTCTTGCACATTCATCACTTCTGTGTGAGGCAGGCTGCAGGGGGACATGGACTTCCTTCCGCCCAAGTGAAGTGTGCAGTCAGGCCTCCCTGGTCTCTGTGAGCAACCGACTGGGACTCCCCCAAACAGCACAGTCCACTGTGCAGCCCGTGTGTCAGAGAGAGACACTTGCACCCCTAGGCCCCTCCAGTGACTTAGAGTTCACTGGACTATCTGAGGGTCTCCTGTCTCAAAGCTGGTGCCGTCCTGGGGATAGCTGCTCGTGATTCTGCATAAACCAAGTCAGAGGAAAGTATTTTAAATACCCCCGAAGCTCCCAGAAGCGGGTCCATCTGGCCCTCTGAGGCAGATAAGTACCTTCTGTGGGCGCAGCACCAGCGACACAGACTCTGTCTCCCTCCATGTCTCTGGCCAGCTGCTCTTGGGAACCGTAGAGCCACACAGTCAAGAGCCTCGGTGAGGGTACAGCCAGGGCGTGGCCACTTCCAAACACGATGCAATCTTATGCACGCTCCTTGTTTAGATTCAAGAAGACTAAACAGAACTAAGTGTCATGTCCCCTTGACCACCAGAGTTAACCCCAGCATACCCTCGATCAGTGGTTCTCAAAGTAGGGTCCCTGGTCCAGCAGCACCACTTGGGAGCGTGAGGGGCAGGCGAGTTCCTGGGCACTGCTCAGCACCACCAAACCAGAAACTAGGGCAGGGCTGTCGGCCTTCCGTGTGACAGAGATATCAGGTGAAGTGGTGAGACGCTTCCCAAACCAAGGCTTCTGCGCAGACGTTACCTCCCAGCCCTTCAGAGGGCCCAGACTAGCCGAGTCAGGGAGCCTCCATCCAGGGTCTCCGCTGGCCCTGCTTTCAAGCCTGGCCACTCTCGCCATCCTTCTATTAGGCAATAGGACTCTTCAGGGAAATCAATCTAATATAGACTTTAAGAATAGGAGGAAACCTTCAACCCGCCCCATGAGGAAGACAACCAATTTGTCCCCAGTCTACAGAATGAATAATGTTTTCTCAGGTGCACCTGAAAAAAAAATGTGTCTTAAATCAACCAGTAAAAGACAAATGGCAAAAATCTATGTTCTTTGCTTCAAGTATTATCAGGAAACAAAAAAGGCTTAGAAGTCTCACTGTTGGAGGAAGTAGTTCCAAATTGTCACTGTAATTCTCATCTGTATACTTGAAGTTTTTTTAAAAAATGAGTCAGTTATTTTAATACAGAAAGGGAACTTTCTCTCGAAGGTTCAAAATGCAAAGAATTGGGATCAGCTGAATCTACATGTGTGACTTTGTTACCGGACACACTCGCCTGCTGAGCAAGATGGCTCTCTTAGCGTTTCCCCCGGGCCCAGGTCTAAGTCTCCGTGGGTTGGTGAAAGCAACCTACAGCTGAAACTATGTCCACAGGCAGCAGGGCCCACATGTCACTGGATTTAGGGAGATGCATAATCAGGGCATTCTAGAAGCACAGCTTTAAATGGCCTTTCTGTCTCCTGCCTCATGCATCTGGGGCAGTGGACGTTACATTAAAATGCAGCCAGAAAAATGTCCCATAAAGAACTTTATTGACAAAAAGGTAAATTTTTAATCACCCTTTCAGTAGGCTCCATTCAGAAGGGGGTAATATGTCATAAGAGTAGGATTTTTACGGCCCTCGTAGGAATTCTCCATATCAAAAGAATGTTTTCAGTTTAGAGAGAGCCCAACAGCAAAACATTCCTGAACTGTGACAGTCTTTGCCCTGATCTCACATTATGTGGTGGGTCTTTGTTTGCAGGGAGGGAGGACCACCTCCCACTTGCAGTGGGTTTCCCTGCCATTCAGAGTCAACAACCAAATGGATTAAATGCTTCATTGGAAAGGCTCTGCTCGAGTCTTTTGGACATGCTGGAATTACTAATAGTGTCACCAACACAGCAAAGGCCACATATCTAACAAATACCACAATGTCTCACGAAGGAGTCCCCTAAAGAAAGCTTCTCTCTGAAAAACATCTGCTAGAATCCACAAACCAGTCCCACTGTGCACAGCGCCTCTGCCCCTGTGGCAAGGGCAGCCACCGGGACCCACGGGAGCGCACCTTCCTCCTGGGGCTGTTCTGGAGCTCACAGGGCAGGCGATTGGGGTGTGGGGCATAAGCACGGCTCTCGTAGGAGAGCTGATATTGTCCCGTCTGTAGAGAAAGGAGTCGAAGTCTGGATCCTGCTGCGTTCACAGCGGGGCTGTCCAACAGGCAGACGGCCATCTATGATGGTTTGGAGGATTATAGTTAAAGAGGCATGGCGTCCTATAGGTGTGCCCACATACTAAGTCCGTCTTAAAAACGGAGACCTGACTCCGATCTAAAAGATAGGGTGAAGGCCAGGGTCGGGCATAGGGCATGAGGAGTCCTGTTCAGTTAGGCTCCAGCCCAGGCCAAGCTCCAAACTGCCCTGCACCGCTGACTCTCTAGACCCGCCCAGCCTCAGTTCCTCCACCTGGAAAGTGGGAGGAAGGCATTTGGAAGGTGGAAGGAGGCATTTCATGCCTGAGATTTAACATTTCAATAGGAAACTTTCCAAACACATTGATGAAAATATAAATCTAAAACAAGTATTGAGAACAGAAATCCACACACTCCACTCTGAAATCACAAACTCATCTGAGAATATGTGGCCACTGCAACCATGGTGACAACAGTGTGACCCCCCGTGCCCCGTCACCCACCCAGTGGCGCCACGGACAGCGAGGCCCCTTCTTTCATGGCTAAGGAGACCTAGGCATGGACCTAAACTCGCGTTCCATGCTACGCTGGTGAAGTGGCTAGTGCTTCGACGGAAGGCTGGGAGCACTCGTTTCTAGCCGTGGTGAACGAGGCCTCTGTCACTTGGAAGTCTGTTTCTGCAGCATTTTATGGTGAGAGTGTCAGCTTGGCTCAGTTCTCCTGCAAAGAAGCTGGGCCTTCTGCTCGTGCATGTCCCGACTCGCCTTTGCCATCCCCTGTCTCCTGCGCCTCCTCTGCTGCCAGGAGCTCGCTCCCCTCCTGCTGTTTAAATCCAGCTCATGGTTGGATGAACTCACGTCCACTTCCCGAGGACCACAGACATAGCCCATAGTAAGGGTCTTAAAACAGACGATTTAGATGAGGATTCCTTCGCTGGTGAGATCGCACTCACGAGTACTGCACTTTTCCTCAAAGCCACCAGTGTGGGTCCAGCGCTGAGAACGTCACTCTTCCTGGGCTCAGAGGATGACACCAGGAGATTTGCTCTGGTTTCCCCCATTGGACTCGGCATGAGAGACTCACATGGCCAGAACGGACACCTCTGTCCACTGTCCACAGAGATACTCCGGGCGTGGCGTCCTCCCTTCGAGGGTGGCACCTGGTGGGGGCCAGGGAGGTGGGTGGGGCCTGAGCCTCCCAGGCGCTCTCCCCGCTGGCCGGTTCCTGAGAGTTCGGAGCTCTGTGCTCTGTGCCCTTCCTGGTCCCTCCTGTTGCCGACGGTGCCTTTGCCCCGAGGCAGAAGAGCTGCAGCACATCGGTGGGGACAGTGGAGCCCAGCGAGGTCTGGGCTAGTGGTGCCCAGGAAGAGCCGGTGCAGGGAGGGGCAAGGACGCCTCCCCCCTCCCCGCTGCCACACGGTGCGGTGTCCCTCCGCCGTGCCGTCCTCCCCTTTACTGTGTTTTTACATCTTCAGGTGAGACGTACCGCACACACTTATGGGCACGGCGTGACACTTCAGTGTTCCGTACCATCTGCAGCCATCAGGTCGGTGTGATTGGCATGTCCATCCCTGAGACACTTACATTTCCCCCTGTTGGGAACAACGGTCCCTTCCTTTCTCACCATTACCCGATCCCAGAACTGACCTCGGCAGACTTTCCTTGTAAGGCCCAACAGTCCAGACCAAGATGGCTCTCGTTTTTAACTCAGCACTTCCTGGTTTCTACCTCTGGGTGATGCGAGGGACCCTGCCCAAGCTGGCATTCAGAGACCAGGTCCTCAGCCCAGCTGGGAGACATCCAGGCCGAGAACTTGATTCCCTTGGTCCTCAGTTTCCCGCTCTGTGTTGGAGTATATGTTGACCCTTAAAGTTTCTTCCAAATATTAGATTCTGCAATTCTGATCTGTGGTAAATCTCTCTCTGGTCCTCCATGCGGGCAGTGAGGGAGCAGTAAAGCCAAGGGACCCCAATCCTAGGCCCCCTGTGGGGATGGCGCTCCCCTCCCGCAGTGGCCTCGTCCCAGAGTTGCTGCAGCTCTGCCCTCCCTGGGCCAGACTTTCTCAGGGAGGAAGTGGGACTCGGCCCAAGGCTGCCGGCCGGGGCCTGGGAATTTGCAAACCCCTGAATGTGGCAGGGGTGGAGGGCATCGTGTGCCAGCCTGAGCCCTTCCGGTGCTCCTGGGGCAGCGCTGCCAACGGCTGCTTTCACCAGGCTGGAAGGGCCGGGACGCCAGCCCTTTCCCACAGCCGCTCTGCTGGAGGGAGCGCTTGCCCGGGCAGCCACGCCAGGCACCCTCCTGCCTTCCTTTACGTCCTTGCCCTCCCTGCGACCCTGCTCTATGAGGCAGACCCAACTGCCAGGGACCATCCTTGGGGATGGGTCAGAGCAGGGCTGCCCACCCCAGAGAAGGGCCTGCAGCACCAGGGCCTTCCCAGATCAATCTCCCCGATAGATCTCGAAAGCTCAGAGCTGCGGTCCTGGGGGAGAAGGAGGGACGCTGGCCAGCAGTTTGAGATGGGGGTGCGGCCAAAGCCTCGCCCTGCAGGCGGGCCCTGGGTCAGCGCTTCCTGTCTTCGCCACACCCATCCGCCCACCGACCCTCTGTTTCTCACAGGTGCCCTCTCGACCTGCCTTGGAGCTCATGCGGAACCCCCAGAGGGCGGGGGTCCTGGCCTCCACCTTGCACCCTCCAGCCACATCCCCAGAGGCGGGCCGTTCTGGGCTGCGCTGCCTCCCGGGTCTCCCTGCCCTGCCCTCTCCTCCGGCCCTTCTCCCAGTCCCACCTGTTTCCCTCCTCTGTTTCTTCCTCTGTGGTCCATGCCAAAGATTCCAGAGAAGTTCCTGGGCAGTGGACAGGTCCAAAAAGAGAACAGCAGTGTCCCCCAGCAAGGAGACGATTCTGCATGAATGAAGGGTGCCATCAGTCAGAGAGGGAGCGGGCGTGGAGGACAAGAATCAGCACAGCGACAGGGAGTGAGGGTGAGTCCGGGTCTCATCCTGCTGCAGCAGGTGGAGGGGACGGGGGCTGGCTCTGCTGGGCCAGCGGCGTCCGCTCCTCAGGGTCCCTGGGCCTCTGCGTCGTTCCCTCGTAGAGCATCCGAGCTGCCCCAGAGCAGCCTCTCTGGGGTGGGTAGCAAGCGTGGGTCCCCCTATGGAAAAACAAGTCTCTCCACCTGCAACTTCAGGAAAGCTCTCGATGTCGGGACTCCTCAGTGGACATCTGTTGTGGGTTAGATGTGTCCCCCGAAAGCTCATGCGTGAAACGATGCAAGAAGGTTTGGAGGTCTGGCTTGTGAGAATCTTCACCAATCAGTGAATTAATCCCTGATGGGATTAACTGGGTGGTAACTGGAGGAGGTAGGGTGTGGTGGGAGGAGGTAGGAATTGGGGTGTGACTTTAGGCCCTATATATATATACATGGATATATACATATATTCGTATCGTATATGTATTTGTATCTGGCGAGTGGAGTCTCTGCTTCCTGATTACCACGATGTGAGCTGCTTCCCTCCACCCTCTCCTGCCATGATGTTCAGCCTCACCTTGAGCCCAGAGGAATGGAGCCGGCCTTCTGTGGACAAGACTTCTGAAACCGTGAGCCCCCAAATGAACTTCTCCTCTGTAATTGTGCTGGTCAGATCACTTAGTCACAGCAGCAAAAAAAAAAAAGCTGACTGAAACAACATGGAACCTAGAGGCCACGGTCTCTGAACTTGTATCGCTCCCCACAAACCTGGTAAGGTGAGCTCTTTAGAGAAAGGGGTTGGTTCACATTGAGCTAACCACTCACTGTCCAGCATGGCACTAGCAGAAAGGCTGTCCTAGCAGCACTCGGCCACACTGCTGACTGGAGAGCAAAGTGCTGCCACCGCTCACACCGCAGTCTCTCACTGACCCCTGGATATGCACCCAGGAGAAATAAAAGCATGTGTGCACAAAATTACTTGTACAAAAATATCCATGAAGCAAAGTACTGGGAGTGGCCAGTGTCCCTCCACAGAGAATGAAGAGACAGGCCACCGCGGAGCTAGGCGTGACGCACACACCTGTCAGCCCAGCTGCCTGGGAGGCTCACTTGAGCCCTGGAGGTCGAGGCCAGCAAAACAAAAACAAGATCCAGCCAGCCCGTGAGCTCATGAGGAACGATGTCACACGCACTCAGGAGTCGGCCATGAACCCACGCCTGCTCTGCGTGGCTGAGGCCCAAACTGCACCAGGTGAGAGAACGTGCTGGATTCCGCCTGCGCGATGTTCTAGAAGAGGAGAAAAGCCTATGGGAGAGAAGGCCAGCACCTCTGTGTAGGCAGGGACTGCCTGGAAGGGGCACCAGGGCACTTCCTGGGGCGATGGGAATGTTCCAGGCTGGGACACGGGCGTGTGTTACACGGTTGCATACACATGTCCAGAAATCAGGAAGCACACACACGAGATTGGAGTGTCTCCTTGTAAATTGTTTCTCTAAAAAAAATAAATAAATAACATTGAAGCAAAAAAGTTTCTAGTCTTCCCTGGAAGAGGTGAGGCCACAGTCAACTGAGGGGACTCTCAAGGGGACTCTGTGGGGGCATCAGCCTGGTGGGAGAGCCCATGCCTGTTGCATGACATCCAAGCACAAAGCACTGGGAGCCTCGGACAGAACCTCGTAGGGTGTCTCGGTCTGGGCATGGTGGCCACACCTGTAATCCCAGCAAATCAGGAGGCTGAGGCAGGAGGATCGCCTCCATGAGACCCTAAGCAACTCAGGGAGACCCTGTCTCAAAAAACAAAAAGGAAATGGGGTGGTAGAGCACCCTGAGTTAAGACCCAGTGCCAAAAAAATGGGAGGGTGTCTTGGGACCGGCATGGTCCCTAGAGGATGACTGAGGCCACCCTGCTGTGTTTCCTCTCCCAATGCCAGCTGCCACAGGAAGGGCTAGTTCCCACCTTGGCCATCAGAAACCTTCACGTTGAAAACCTTTGCCAACATCGACTCCCACTTTCCACCCCTGCAGGGACCCCAGACCAGCCAAAGGCCTAACGGGGGTCAAGCAGATGTTGTGTCTTCCGGAAAGTGGTACTTACAAGTGCAGCAATGGTGTCTACACAAAAGGCTTAACTGCAGTCTGCCTGAAGTCTAGCTGTGAGCCCCAGTTACCAGACAACACAGGGGGCCCAGGAACAAGCCAAACCACATCACAAGAAGCAGTGTGGCAGACCCCGGAGGTGGGAGTTGTACAGCACAACTGTCCCTACCCCTAACCTGGCCCATGGCCCCAACTGAGTCCCCATGAAAAGGGACAGGCCTGGGTCAGCCTCAGGGACCTAACTGCCTAGTCACAGGGGTGACCGGAGGTCAGGCTTTGGTCTGTATGGGCCGCTGTGAAGAGCACACAATCGGAACATGGACTAGGTCTTAGGTGAGAAGAAATTTGGTGAAATAGAAAGGAAAAGGTCACCGAATAAAGCAGGTTACAGATCACGCGCATTTAGCGTCTTCCGGTATTTCCAGGAAGACTAGGATGCTCACGCTCCCAGTGGTGACCTGTGAGTGCCAGAAACTGACGTGCACCCTTGTTTGTCTCTGTTTTCTAAATTGCTACAATCCATGCGTTCACATCCATCACGAGTTAATCATGTCCCCCAAAGTCAGAGGTTGAAGTCCCAATGCCCAGCAGCTCAGAATCGGACCTTCTTGGGAACGAGGGTTGGCACAAGGCAGGGGGTTCAGTGGGCACCAGGCCCTGGGGAGTCAGGGACTGCTATTCTTACTTTCCAAAGGGAAGGAAATGAACTACTGTGACATCTCTAGTCATAAAAACATCACCTAAAGTTAAAAGAGAAGGCGCAGGTGCCTGAAAGATGCCCGGCAAACTGCCCCTGCCACACGAGCTGCGTGGCCGTGGGGCCTCCCCCAGGAGATACGTGCACATGGGGTGGAGGCCCCCACGAGCCACCCGAGAGTGGGCACACCAGGGCCGGGCACCTCCCCATGGATGGCCCTGAGTGTGGGGCACTGAGCCAGGTGGGCCAGGCCCTTGGATGCCCGGCCCAGTGAGCTGGGAGTCTATTATTATAATGAAATGCCTGGCCCTCCAGGCCCAAAGGCTGGGCACCGAAACCTGAGCTGACAGGGGCCCAGCAGATCAAAATAACTTCCAAGAATAACCAGCCGGCGGCCTGCGCTGCGGCTGGAGGGCAGCTGTCCACCGGGCCGCCGGCACTTCCTCCTGGGCTCCCCAGCCGGGTTATCATGTCGCACACACTGAAACTCCATCAGTGGGACAATCAGAGGAAGTGCGGCTCTCTCTCCACACAGGGGCCGAACAGGGACCCTGCTTATCAAAGGGACAAGATTTATTCAGTTGCTACCAACTTCCAAAGACTTCCTTTCCCAAAAGAAAGGCCGGGAGGAAGGCCGTGTCCTTCGGCCACCTCGGCTGAGCCAAGAGCACCATCTGCTTCGCTTCAGGCCAGTCAGTCAGGTGACGTCCCCACCCAGCTTCTAGATCGGAAGGCCCAGTCGCCCTGGAGAGACGCTCGCCGACCCCCTGTGGGACCAGGAGGAGGCAGACCTTCCTGGGACTGCCCGGGGGCGTGACACCCACCGGCTAGACGAGGCTCTGGGTCACCTCCACGGCACTGTCCTCGCCGGGTGCCCCACTCCCTTTTCCCCAGGGCCCACTGCTCTCCTCTGGCAGTTGGCACTTTGTGCTCCCGATTCGGGCCAGTGCCAATCCTGCAGGGTCAAGGTAAACAGAGAATCCCAGGCCTGGCGGGGACTAAAGGGCGCACCTCATCAGGACCACCCAGGTGGCACCCAAGCCTGGCTCCAGTGCACAACCGAGTCACACGGGGGGCGGGGGATCTGGAAGGGCGTCAGAGTCGCCAGCCGCCTTCTGAGGATGCCGCTGCTGCTCTTCTAGACGGGCGTTTCTACCAGACTCAGGAGGTGGCGGGGCCTGAGGCTGCTGCGCCCGCCGGGAACAGCAGGGGCTTCAGAGCGGCAGCTGGACCTAAGTCCAGGGGACACACGCCCCAGACTCGCAGGACGGCTTTCGGACAGAGTTGCGTCAGAGGGAGCTGGGCCTTTCTCAAGAGAGGTGGGACCCACTTTGACGGTCCCTGTTCCGGAGTCTGTACCCAGCAAGCGGCACCGGGGCCTCTGCTGGTGCGACACTCCAAGGCCCTCCCTGGTCTGACATCCAGGCCTCCCTGGTGCGCTCTCCCCTGCCCAGGAGCGCTGTCCGGTGGCTGCAGGGTGGGGACAGCTCACACCATCAGGCGACTCCTCTGCATGGGCCCCGCAAGCTCTGGATTATGTGGAGGCCCGTCCACAGGTTCTCCGTGCTTCTTAATCGTCACTCCCTGAACAGCTACAGACATTCGTAACACAAACCAGAAGTGGACACCTCAGGGGTTGAAGGAAGGACGCTCCCGGGCTTCCTGTCCTACGCTCTCGGTCCCACCTGCTCCGGCCTGTGGTCCTGGGAGGCTGCACCCGCTCTGGGCGTCTGCGTAAGGTGAGGTCCAGGAATAAGAGGACTCCTTTCACTCGTCACCCTCTCATGAGAAACCTCCTCAGAAGTCCCAGGCAAATTCCAATCCAGAGCCCCTCAGTCGGCAAGGTGACCAGCCAATCACTCCACCTGGAGAGGAGCCCTCCCCAGCTTCCTCAGTGCGGATGGACTCCTCGGAGGGAAGGCGTGGCTGGGCCTCTTGGGCAGGGCATGCAGGGCACAGGTGTGCACTCACAGGCCACTCTGGTCCACCTGGAGTGTTGAGAAGGATCGTGAAGCTGTGTCCATGTGTGGCTGGACACTACCTAGGTTACTAGTGAAGTGATCCTTGGTGACATGGAGGCCGTCCATGCTTTCACGACAGTGGTTTCTCCTCCCTACCCAGGGTCTGCTGCTGGGGCTAGTTAGGACTAAAGCAGCCAGGGAAAGGCACTGCTGTGGGTGCACAACAGCACCCGCAGACCGCCTACCGTTTCAGAGACTTCACGGATGCCCCCCCACGCGCTCACAGTCTCCCCACCTTCTGAAGCTCACCTGTGGCCTTATGGGCCTGACGCTGTGGGCACCACGAGCCAAGCACATGCAGGGGCTGCATCCTGTGAGGGGCACCACCCAGGCGCCAGGCGATTTCACAGAAGCCGGCCCCACAGACCTTGTCACTCTGAGTGTGGAAGCAACCAAGGCCAGCCCACCCCGCCACGCAGGTCAGGTGGAGGGGCAGGTAGGCGGGGGAGGCGAGGGAAAACTGGGTTGAGTGGAAAGATGGACAAGATTCCAGGAGAAGGAAAGGCAGGAAAAACACATTCCACACCCGACAAAACCCAGAGCTTTCACATGACAGGAGGTCGCAGCTGTGGTCAGAGCGAAGCCACTGGCCAGCCCAGGGCGGTATTTGTATTGAGTCCTTTTGATGACAGCACGAATTCTGAGAACAAAGCTCCCAGGCCCTGCATGTGCGACCAGAACCCGGGAGCAGAAATGGCTTCTCTTCACGTGCTTAGCAGAGGCTGATCTCAGCACTGAAAACGACAGAGACTTCCTCAGAAGCCACCAATCAGACGGATAGCCCATGTCCCTGTCGGGCTGGATCCAGCGTGCATAATATTCGTTTAGTTATTGGGTACTTTCCCAATTAACTTTTCCTTCTCTTTGAAAAATCTAGTGACTTGGAAACTGTTTTGAGACATAGGTATGATGGAGAATGAGTTAGCAGGTTAAAAGAGTAGAGTTTCTGTAATACTGTTAGCAAGTACCAGGGAACCAGGGACAAATCTTGAGAGAATAAAGTATTCTTTAAGGAGACAAGCATACATAGTCACCTGGTATCTCCATACTGAGTCAAGAAATGCCCCAAAGAGGGTGTACCTGGCTTGTGTCTTCATCCACTCCCTGAATTGGATTTTATGCCTTCCTATGGCTTGATAGGAAATGGATCAGGAGGACTTGCAGATTCATAACAGGTAATGTGGAGAAATTAAGATAATTTGCTATATTACTTTAATGTGTTTATTAATAAAATAATATACATCTATATAAAAATTCTTTTCCCTATATAAAATAAATCCCATTAATCATAACTTTGTCTCATCCTTGCCCATGTATACTTGCTATTTTTTAAATATTTCAGTTGATTATTTCAATGTGTCATATTCTACTCAACATTACTTTGTATGTACTCTCATTTCTAATTGTCAGGTCATATGTAATATGAACTAACCATTCATGTACAGTTGTCTGTTAATTTTTAATTCTCCTCGTCCCATTTCCAACTCTCATTATAGATATGACTTTCCTTGATCTGAATCGTGTCATTCTTGGGAGCAGAATCGTGGGGGCAGAGTGTGGCCCCTCGCGGTTCCTGATGACAATGACCCAGTTCTCCTCGGAAAGGATCAGCTGCCCTTCCATCAGGTACCCGCACCTCCGGGGTCAGCGGTAGGAGGCAGCATCTTGTTGGAATCATTTCCCCACTGCCGGGGCTTTAGATACTGTTGTTAGACGGTACTCGATGTCCACATCGCTTTGCACTTGGTTACGAGTGTGCACACCAGGCGTCCTTCCCCTGATATTTGCTGAATTCACTTGTTCACTTTCATTTCCACTTCTGTGAACTGTCATCTCTCTTCCTCATTCATCTTCTAGGGGCTTTTATGTGCCTGGAGATTTCGCTGGCGCCTCTTGCGTGTTTTTCCCATTGAATCTCTGTCATTGGTTACAATTATACTCCCTTTTACCACCTTGCTATTTATCTGCCATTTGTTATGCTGAGTGACTTCACTACAGAAATCCTGCAAGGAAGTCCTGTCATCCACTTCCTAGTGGAGAAAACAGAGGCTCCACCGACACCACAGGCTGAAAATGGCAGACCTGCCTGGGGGCACCTGCCCGCGATCCCCGCTGCAAGTGCCCAGTGTTGGGGCAGCGTCTTTCCCGTCTGGGGTTTCCATGTATCAGGGCCTGATGGCACTGCGGCCTTGATTCTGATGACCGGGTATGTTCGTGTTGCTTGATATTTCTCTTTCTAGGCAATCATAATTACTAGACTATTTATTACACTTTTTGATTTTGGTATCCTAGGCACCCCAAAAAGTAGGCTACCCAAAGGAAATGGAGACCTTTGTGTCACATGGAGAGTTTTGCTTTTAGAGACTTTTTTCCTAACTCAACCTATCCAACTTCATTTTTAAATTAGCATGACCAACTTGATTTTCCTGGTGGAAGAAGAAAAGTGAGGCCTTAAACAGTTGTGCTTTGGTCAAGGACAGAAGTGAAACACATTTGAAGTTGATTCTCCCTTGATACCAGGCTAAGCGGCCACTGCCAAGTGCCAGATGTCAGAGGCCATGGTTCCAAAGACGCAGCTGTGCCCTGGGCCACGGTCCCTCTGGCCACTGATATCCGTGGGAAGCCCCCAGACGCGCTGCCCACGGTGGCTCCTGGGTTTGGTCTGTTTCCTCCCGTCCGGCACCAGACTTTGGCTTCCCTACCAGCTGCACTCCTGCCCCCTGAACCCCGTGCTGGCACGCTGCCCCACTGAGCCGCCCGTCGGGCTCTCCTTTCGGCTTTATTCTGCAGCCCAGGGCAGGCAGCAACCGCCCCACGTAGCAGTATCGTGGCTCTGGCCGCCATGCCTCGGGGATGACCAAAGACCCTGTCGTCCGGACACGACTGCTGCCGTCCTCTGAACAGCTCTAATGTCGGAAGGCTATGGAAGAACCTGTCCCTGTGATGACTCCAGGGACCCTGATGGCAGATCCTTCCCTGCTGGGCAGCAGGTGAGGGGGCGGCCGACAGCCCGCAGTCCAGCCTGCTGCAGGAGACTGCCTCTGGAGACGCTGGCCACTCTGTCTCTGGGCCTGGCCCGCGGCGGACAAGCTCTCACTTCCTGCTTTCGTTTCTTGAGCCAGGAGCCTGGGCCCACCTTTGACCTCGGCTCCCTGCTTCCCAGAGCTCCGTGCCCATTGGCGCGTGCGCCTGTCTCACCTTCCGTGGCTGCTGGCGTCTGCCTGGCCATGGGCATCCGACATTTCCACCACCACCTCTTTATTTCTCAGTGGGGCACGTGTGCACGGAGCTCCAGGTGATGCGATCTGGTCCACCTACCTGGTCCTGCAGGCAGCCCCCGCCCAGACCCCACGTGAATCCATCTCTCGCTCATCTTAACTTGGCTGTGCACGATCTAATCCCAGATAAGGCAGAGCCACAGGCAGCAGGGTCAGGACTTCAACATGTCCTTTGGGGGCCGCAATTCTCCCATAACCCAGGCAGTTTGTCTTTGGCCTCCTTCCCCGTCATCCCGTTCTGCATGGGTCCCCATCTCCATCCCCTCTTCCTCAGTCCATGCAAAACTGACTCCAGCGCACGGTGAGCGAGAACTGGGATCAGCTCGCGTTGAGCGGTAGCCTCGGCACCGTGAGGCGGGAGGGGAGGAGGCAGGTGGGCCCCCGAGGCCATTTCAGGGGCCCTTGGCTTGGTTTGCTGAGAAGTTGGGCACTTCTGCCGGGAGACCTCCAGTCCTCCAGTCTGGGCCAGGTCTCTTCCCGCCGCCCTCAGCTCCCAGGCAGCCCTCCTGACAGCTGCCGATCCTTCGGGGTGGAGTGGGTGGAGAGTAGACGTGCACACAGCAATGGCCCAGAAGATGCTTCTCAGCAGAGCGGGCTGGTGAGAAGGTCAGAGTCGTTTCAGAAGGAACCTGGCAGGGCCACCAATGTTGGGAGCTACTGTGCAGATGGGAACAAGACTCCAGGACGGGCTGACAAATAGAAAATGCGTGTGTTCCCAGATTCTTTACCAGCACCTGCCACCAAGGAGTTCCTCTGTTAGAAGCTGCACCTTTCTCTGAGGTACCCTTGAAATCCTCCCCAACAGTGACATGGGCAGCACCTGCCATAAAGGGTTGACACACACATGAGACCTATCTACCACCCTTGCTGGATCTGAAGGCCAGTGTCCCCAATTCCCACCTGAGCTGCCTTGACCATCATAGCCCCCAACTGGCAGGTCCTCCCTCCTTCCCCCCTTACAGCAAGAGGGATGAAGGATGAGAAGGCAGAGCCCACGCTGCAGTGCTGGACAAGTGTGGAAACTTTCCTGCAGCTCTACAGACGGCCGAGAGGCCCAGCCAGTGCGACCTGAACTGAAATCCTGGCTCTTGGCTTGAAAGGCTGTGGCTAGAGGGGAAACGGGGAGTGCTCACAAACACAACATTTGGAAAGTATTTATAGCTGGAGGACGTCGTACCTGGGATATTTTGGAATCAGCCATCTCTTCTAAAATTACATGTCTATCCCATTTTTAAAAATATGCTTCACCAACATTCAAATGCAGACAATGGATAAAGCAATTATTCATTGAACAAACATGTTTAGACGCCTCTTTCAGAAGTTTACTTTCTACAAAGATCTACTATAGATCCTCTAAGTACCAACTCTTCTAGCACAACTTTTAAGCACCTCTATTTAGAACCCCAGGGAACCACAAAGGTTCCAGTGACACCCCATACAACTATCTATGAGGCTACCATTTTGCTGTATGGAAGAAATTCTTGGCTCTTCTTTATAAATAACCTTCCATTTATCAGACACAGAAGGAAACATTAAATCTGGACTTTGGCATAAAAGTCTCTTGCAGTCCCTGGACCCACCCAAACCCAACCCCTCCATGGATCTGTCTTCTGTGCCTCAGTCCCTGGACATTTCCAGGGCTGAGCTCCTAAAGAATTCAACTTGTTCCCCAAAGCCAGCCTGTGACATAGAAGACCCCAGTGCCTATCAAGACCCCAACTCCACATTGCAAGCTGGAGAACACCCAGCTCTCCCTGGGGTTTGGCCTTTAGCTCACATTCAGCAGTTTGGTGCTCGTTCGTCCCTCTCCAGACTCCAGGATGTCAGCCACACCTCTACAGACCATCTCTTCAGCCCCCTCCTCCTTCTAGTCTTCAAAGCCCCCTCCCACCCCTAGAATTTCATAAGAACTCAGATTACTCATCCCTGCAGTGCATTTGGGGTTGGGAAATAACTGGTCAGCTATAGTTTCCAAACCCATTCTCAGCTGTGCCCCTCCATCAGTCCCTCTGGAAGCAGCTGCTGGCACGGATTGGGAGGCACAAGATTTACCAGGGGACCAGGCCTGTGCAAGATGACAGGGGAGAGGCAGGGTAGGGCAAAGAGGACTTCAACTTCCATGCAAACCTGACAAGTCCTGGGCACTCTGCAGGGGATCGGAGCTGGCAAGGACCCTCTGCAGCCCCTGCGGGCAGCCAGTAGGAGCGCAGCCTCACTTGGAACTGAGTCAGCTGGGGGAGGAATAAGGGGTTTCCAGAAGGAGGATGGGACCATCGTGGGGGCCACCTTCCATGGTTGCCACAACAGAGATGCTGTGTGCCCGTGCATACCATCCTGCCGAGTGTCCGTGTGTGCCCGTGCACACCGTCCTAACACTGTGTGTGTGTGTGCGTGTGTGTGTGCCCGTGCACACCGTCCTACCACTGTGTGTGTGTGCCCGTGCACACTGTCCTACCACTGTGTGTGTGTGCGTGTGTGTGCGCATGCACACCGTCCTGCCACTGTGTGTGTGTGTGTGTGTGTGCCCGTGCACACCGTCCTACCACTGTGTGTGTGTGTACACACATGCACACCGTCCTGTCGCTGTGTCTGTGTGCCCACATACAGCCCAGCTGTCCTTCTTCCTTGGTGGCACTGCATCCAGTGTCTGGCCACCATCCCTTCTGCTTCAAAGGAACAGCTTGTAAACTAAGCTTGAAAACTAAGCTCACCCCTCACTGTAGGTCAGCAAGGGCACCGCTGCTGTCCTGAGGGGACAGGAGTTGGTCCCCAGTGGACAGAAGCCCCTCAGCAGCCTGGAGGATGAAAAGGAGAGAGGATAGTGGCAATTCTGGGGACTCTCTGGAATTTGGGAATGATTCTGGTGTTACCCGGTCACCTCCACATAACAGGAGTAGGTGTGTGGGGTCGGGCTGGGTCTGCAAGCTGTGGCCACAGGGGTGTGACCAGAGGAGGCCTGAGCTGAGCCACAGGACTGATGGAGGGGCAGAAAGAAAAAGCCAACCCCTGGGAGTGGTGCTCACTCCCGTTTCCTTTTCTGGGGACACTGAACGACAGAGTACAAGCAGGTGGTGCCCCTCTACTTCAGAAATACCTGAAGGCTTCCTGCACAGTTAAGCTGACAGGACAGCTACTTTCACAACGTGTGGCTTTGGATCTGAACTGGGGCGCAGCTCTCCGCCCTCCCTCGGCCTCCCTCGGCTGTCAGGCCACCAGGGCCTCCTGGCTGGACGGTGACCAGAGCTCTGATCCCCAGGCGGGCTGCCCTGTTGTCCTTCAAACCGTTCTCACAAATGAGGACCCAAAAGAGCACACGAAGCAGCCACTGGAGCCCGGAGCCCCACGGAGAGTGACAGGAAGGGAGGCCGTGCTTACAAGGCCTTGTGTGCCAGGAGCCCCCCACTCAGGGCCCGCTGCCCGGCAGCACCCAAGGGCAGCTTCCAGTCAGCAAGGACCTGGAAGGCTGCGCTGCCGGCACTCAGAGCATTTTTATGTTATGAATGTTAACACGCTAGAAGCTCATAACACAGACAAGTGGTTATGAGCTCAAAAGCTTTGTGAGAGATTTTCTCTGAGGGCTCGTTAATGTGGTCTTTTAATGGAACACTCCCGAATCTGAATCCTTAACTGGAGCTTTTAAAGAGGGCTGATAAGCGCTCGGCACTGTGTGGCACAGCAGAGGAGCCCGTGTGCCTGCCTCATCCAGGGGTTCCGTTCGAAAAGACCACAGGAGGGCACAGGGCCGGGGCAGGGGAAGGGGGACAATAGGGCAGCTTGGCAAAATTCGTACCTTGGCATTAGAAACATACAAGTGGGTGGGGCTGGCGCCTTGTCCAGAGAGCAGCTTAATGGAGTGGTTACAGGCACATTCCAACTGCCAAGCTCCATGGAGCTGCCTCCCAGCACTACCATTAACTTGGACAAATCCTATAAATTAACCCAACCATGAATACAAGCACGGCCCACCCCACCCCCGCCACCCAACCCCAGAGCCCAAAATACTCAGGCAGCACTTGCCTGGTGACTCACAAGGACTTCCTGGACCCCACCCCTCCTGCCTATGGTCCTGCCTTCCTGAGAATATATATAGTCAGGGAAAGTTCTCCGGATATTTTGGGGAGACAGCTGTTGGTGCTTCTAGTGGAGCGTTATGGTGGCCGGGCAGAGGGGGCTGGGGCAGGAACTCGAGTTGGTGAATGTGGGCGGGACATCCAGTGGAACTTCAGGCCCAGCTCGCCTTATGAACGCTTATTAAGTGAACAGATTGATGAATAAATGAGGACTGAATTCCCTTGTGCTTTGAGGGTGGAGCTGAGTTTGATTGAATCCTAGTCTGAAATTTCAGAGGTGAAATTCAGATCCTAAGGAAAGGATCCCTCTTCTCCAGGGCTCAATTTACGCAACACGTGTGGCCCTGTGCTAAAGGTAAGAGCCAGAGGCCGGTCTGTTTGAGCAACACCCCAAAACCTGGTGAGAAGTGAACCTACCCCTCCAGCCTTGTCTCCCCTGAGACTGAGACCCCATTTTATGTTGAAAAGTCAACTGGTTTAAAGTGTGTAGGGAAGAGATCTCTGGTCAAACAAGATTGGGAAACACTACATACTGCAGCGGTCTTGGATTCTGTAACGTATGTTAACACGCTCAAAACTCTAAAGGGGCCCGGGACAGTGGCCCACGCCGGTCATCCCAGTGATTCAGGAGACGGAGACAGGAGGATTACAGGCACTGAGGCCCTGGGCAACTTAGTGAGACCCTGCCCTGTGTTAAAAATTAAAGAGGGCTGGGGATGTAGCTAGTTCAGTGGTAGAGTGCCCCTGGAAAAATCCCCAGTTCCCAGTTTAAAAACTCTAAAATGATCTGTGATGAAGAAACCTATTTAATTTTATTTAACTCAACATTTCAAAAATTCATTTGTCCAAAAGGGACACTTTTTGCGAAGTGTGTCAGGCAGAACAAGGCCTCTCAAGATGTCCACATCTGATCCCCACGTCGCCCGGCGCCGTAAAGGCTCTTGCCGTCGGGATGGAGGATGCCAGATGCCGAGATGGGAGATGGCAGGCCGGGCGGATCACGAGGACTTCACGGGAGGGAGGCAAGAGGGTCTGGTGCGGAGCAGAGATGGGGCGCGTCGGGAAGTGAAGGAAGGGCCCCAGGTCAGAACGCGGCCACCTGGAGGAGCCGGGACCGGCCAGCTTCTCCGCCGGGCCTCCTGGGA
Organism: Sciurus carolinensis; assembly: GCF_902686445.1. Lineage (NCBI taxonomy): Eukaryota > Metazoa > Chordata > Mammalia > Rodentia > Sciuridae > Sciurus > Sciurus carolinensis. Next base: position 5,435,734 of record NC_062219.1, on the reverse strand, counting down.
ACGCAGCCCTGCGGTCGCCCTGGCCTGGGCCCCGCCGCAGAGGCCTGGCCTCCAGAACTACGGTGAACACAGGCGGGGCCTAAGCCGCCGAGCGTGAGGCAGCTGGTCTCCGGCGCAGCCACGGGGACGTGGAGGACTTGGTGCTGGGTCAGCAGACCCTGGAAGCAAGGGGGCCGGCCTGGCACTCACCGCCCTGCGCCCGGGCCCCTCCGGACGACAGCGGGGGACAGTCCTCGCGTCCAGCTCCCGCCCTGGCCAGAGCGCAGGGCCGAGGGCTGAGCGCCTGGCCGCAGGTGCAGCAGGGAGCTGGGGAGCCGGCCGGACCCTGGGGTCCAGCGTGGGCGCTGGGCGTCCTCATCCCGAGGCTGGTTCTTATTCGGGGCAAATCCAATTAAGGAGACGCTGCTGTACTTCTCAGGCATCTCCATAGAATAGTTTGGAAAAGGCATGAAACGCCCTGGTGTGGATATGGTTTGAGTGAGTTCCCAGGGTTCGTGTGTTGAAATTTAATCCCCCGTGAGGTATTAGGAGGGTGGAAACTTGGTCGGCTATGGTGTTCCAGGCAGGGCCTTTGGAAGGTGACTAGGTTTAGATGAGGTCTTCAGGATGGAGCCCCATGACACAATTCTCGGGCTTTTTAGGGAAAGAGCTCGGACAAACACATAGACCCCTGTGCTCTCTGCCATGGCCTCAGGACTCTGCCAGAAGGTAGGCCAGATGCAACCCCTTCACCTTGGACTTCAGACCTGAAAGCCACAATAAACCTCTTCACTTAATAAAGTACACGCCCCAAGGATCTTGTTATACTAACGTGACAACATAACAACCAGATTAATACAGCAAAGAAAACTTCAAAGTTACATCTGAGAACCAGTTTCATGTCAGTGTTTGGGGCCAGAATTGATGTGACTGAGATGCTACATTATAAGGCCATGATGGATGTTTTGATGTGAGAAAAGGTCAAAGGGACTGAGAAAAGTAAAAACCATCTTCTAAAAGTTATGCAGAGGAGAACTGGATCAAAAATGAAATTGCTGCTGAGTGCGGCAGTGCACACCTGTAATCCCAGCAGCTTGGGAGCCTGAGACAGGAGGATCGCAAGTTCAAACCAGCCACAGTAACTTAGTGAGTCCCTAAGCAACTTAGCAAGACCCTGCTTCAAAATTGAAAAATCAAAAGGGGTGGGGGTGTGGCTCAGTCATTAAGTGCCCCTGGTTCAATTCCTGGTACCCAAAAAAAAAAAAAAAAAAAACGCTTTACTAGAAGAATGATACTTTGAATTCTTGGGTCTTTCATACAAGAGTTCAGTATGTATTCTAGCTGAAGTCCACAGTTCATTTGTTTGGATACAATTACAATGTATTGTTCTATTCGGGACCATCCCGCCCAAAGTGAAGCAGTCTGCAGTTTCTCCCACAGGCCCACTGTGTGCTGGCGGAGGCTCCGTTCAGAGTTTCCTTTGAGCCCTCTCCCGCTGCTCCTGCCCCAGGCCTGCATCTTCAAGGTCAGCTGCTCCTTCAGTCTGCCTCTGCTTCCCAGCCAGAAACCATCTTTCCCTCCCTGGAGCAGGGAGGCACCCTTCCTTCTCTTCTTTACCACGTGTAGTGTTAGAGTTGCCTGCTCACTGGTCTGCTCAGAAGGGTCTGTCATGACAGGGTACTTTGCATTGCAAATGCCAGAAACACACTTAGTCCTGCTTAAAAAGGACGCATGTCCAGGGTACCCTGGATACTCCCATGCAGCTTAGAGCTGATTTGGCTGGTCATCCCCCCATATCCGTCGTCCTGTCTTGGTTTTGTGTTAGTTTCTGGGGCCACCCCACCCACAGTGTCACAGACCAGGTGGTCTAACCAATGGCAGTCTCACAGAGCTGGAGGTTGGAAGTCCACCATCACGGCACTGGCAGGGTTGGCTCTTGCTGGGGTCACATCTGCTTGCACACTGCTTCCCCAGCTTCTGGAGGTGGCCAGCAGTCTTGGCATCCGCTGGTGTGTAGAAGCATCATCCTGACCCTAGACTTCCTTTCAGGTGGCATGCTCCCTGTGCACCTGTTTGCCTCCAAATTTCCCTTTTTTCAAAGAACAACGGTCATGTTGGACTAGGGGCCCACCCGACTGCAGTAGGACCTCATCGTAACTTAAGCCTGTTTCCCATAAGGTACATTCTGAGGTGCGAGGTATGAGTTTGTCAGGGGATGGGGGACAATTGGACCCAGAACACTTAGTAACAGATTCCCCATTCTAATTAGGAACCCACGGGGTCAGCCAAATTACTTCTGGAGACCCAGTTCTGGCAAATGAAATCTAAATGAAATTCTAGCGTGCGGGACTTTCGGAAAAGCTAGTGTGTGTTTCATCCTTTCCCCTCCTTCCTTCCTGTGTGTGGATATGATGCAGAAGGTAGAGGAGCCCTTCGTTAACAATGAGGTGCTAAAATGGAAGAAGTCAAAAGGAACCCAGGTCCATGATCGCTCTTTTAGCAACCACACTATCCTAGACTAACTTCTTTTCATCTGAGAAAAAGAAATTTCTCGTATGCAAGTCAGTGGTTCTCAACCAGGAACATACCCCACATAGGCATCTGCCACGAACAGAGACATTTTTTTGTTGTTGCAACCAGGGAGGATCCTACTGGTATCTGTGGGCAGAGGCCAAGGGAGCCGCTTCACTTCCTGCGGTGCCCAGGACAGCCCCCACAGTGAGGAATCATCCGCCCAAAATGTCAACAGCACCGAGCTCGAGAGACCCTGGCTAACGTCACTGTGGACATGTTTTTGATACATGAAATCCAAACTGATAAACAGGGAGGGAGTCAGAGAGTCTGGAGTCAGAAACTGGAAGCCTTCAGGAATCAGACCGCATTTCCTCCTCTCTTCCCAGATCACCTGGCCTCACCTTTTTCTCTCTCTCTGCGAGCCTGTTCTGCAATCTCCTCTCTGCTGACGGGGCTCTTTGCTCCTCTGCGAGTACATAGCCAAATGAAATGCTTCTTCAGCTCTTGAACTTATATTCCTAAATTCAAGCTACTAGTTGAAGACAACTGGTATCTCTGAATTCAAATCCCTAATTTCTCCAAATAGTTTTTGTCCCCTCTTGCGTCAGTTACCAAATCAACCTGGCAAGTCATACAGCTAAATAAGGCCGCTGCATCCCTGGCGTAGCAGGTGGGAGCAGAGGCTAGGAGAAGGACGTTTCCTGAAAGTGGACTCAGTGGCTGGGGAGACTGCCCAGAGATGTCTCCTGCGTCAGTTCCCTATCCTTCCTAGCACCTAGTGCAGTGCCCTGCAAACAGTAGCTGCTCAATGAACAAATGAGAAGTAGAGCAAAGGACAAAGAAATAGCAAAATGCTCTGTAATTAAGGGCGTGTGTCATTACACAATCCATTTGGGAGTCACAGGGCAGTGGGATGGCTAGCAACGACCCCAGTCCCTGTCAAGGCAGATTCATCACTACAGAGCCGTGCGCAGGACCCTTCACCCACACCCACCCAAGTACACTTACTGAATCGTGTTTTTCTGGTTTCCAGAGTGCTTTGGCAGCTGTGGTGCACAGGTGTATATTTACTGTACCTTTTTCCAGATTAACATTTGCATTCATTGCTTTAAGTTTAAAGTTCTTTACTAAGGCATCAGAGGTTGAATTAAAAAATACTGAGCACGTTATTTAAAAACCGCCAACTTACTATTTGAAGATAAATGTGTCTGGCGTGTCCCCTTTGGGATACTTTGGACACTCTGTAACTCCTTCCTTAGCCCTCCAGGGCCCCCACTCTCCCGCTCGGGGCCAGAGCTCTTCCTGCCTTCTCCCGAGGCCCTTCTCCCCTTGCCCTTCCACATCCTGCGTCTAGTCGTCAAGGCCCTGCTAATTAACCATCAGGTGGACTTGATAAACTAGTCCAAGGAGTTTCCAGATGGGAACTTGTCCTCTCCCAGCCTGGAGTGCTGTCTGTGTTTTATTAAAGGTCTTGCAATGATATAACCTCAGGGGTCTTATTCGGAGATTTTTTGATTGGGGGCCTTTCCCAGGACCCACCTAAATAACAATCCCCCACACACATCAGACACTGTGACGTGCACTTCACGAATGCTTCCGCAGCCTGCCACTGTGCCCACAGGCTCCTCTTCCATCCTGCCCCTCAGCCCTCCCAAGGAAATCCCGAAAGGGCCTCCTCCAGTGTTTCTATCCGTGGACTCAACACCCCCTGCCCCAGGAGCCCGTCAGAATCAAAACTGGTGGCCAGGCTGGTACCTCACGCTTCACTCTCCCTAGAAATATCCATGTGGAAAGACTTTATGCCAATCGACTCATAAGTGAATTAAAATCGATGCTATCAAATTCACTGCTGCAGTAAAGCCTTGGAAAATGGAGAAGCTTTTTATAATTAAAATACACTTTTCAGTTCACCTGTTCCCGACACTGTTCTGTACCATCTTCCGGGTGGTTGAAAGTGACATATACTCGTGATGAAAAAAATTTTCCAAAACCCAAGCAGAAAATCTAAGAAAGTTTTGATGGACTGGAATTCCTGGCCCTTCCTGCACTTCAACAATGGATTTTGACAGCACTTTTCTTCTGGAAGCCTTAGGGCTCTTGTGTGTGTGTGTGGGGGGGGGGATGCAGGAAGACTTAACCTGAGCAAAGAACTCTGTCCTGTAGTTGGAAATCTGTGACAGTCAGAATATCTGAAGCAATAAATGAACCGGACTCTTCCATGAGTCCAACAGGCTCCAGCCGGACGGCAAAGCCCGCACGTTTAACTCCCAAACCGCACAGGTCTGTGTGGCCGAGAGAAAGGGCACAGTCCATCCGGGTCATGTGCACTACCTAAGGAGTGTGCGGGTGTGGAATATGAGCAACTGTATATAGTAGCTGAGGAAAATGCTTTTTCAGAGTAAAAAATTATTATGGAGTTTAAATAAAAGCTGAGAAAAACATGCCATTTGTTTTCTTTGAGTTTCTTTCAGACCAGCTGGCATCAAAATTTATACTAATGGAATGCTCTTTGGTAAGGAGTGACAAGGCCAGGGTGTCTGATTATAGCTACAAATGCTTTAAATAGCTATCACAATTAATTATTGAGAGAAGCAGTTTTCCTTTACATGCAGGAAATGAAAACTGCAAGAAAAAGATACAAGATGTCAGCACATGATCCCTTCTGGGCACCGAGCTTTACTGGGGCTCCTGTCGTCAGCTTTGTGGGTGTGGAAATGTCATTTTCTGAAGAAGCGTCTCCAGGAGATGTGTTTGCCCTGGGAAAGTCACAATAAAGAAACTGCTTGCTTTCCTTAGCGCTGCCGTGGGGCGGGGGCGGGGGGCAGATGAGACGCAGCTCCGAGCGCTTCCCCTCTGTGGTTGGCAGACTCGGCTCTGGCTTGCTGGAAACATGGGCCAGACAAAGGAGAAGTTGTCTCCTCGGTGGCAGCGACACGAAGGGGCTGGGGTGCCCGGGAGCGTGGCACAGCAACACACCAGGGGCGAGGGCAGGATTGCAGCTGGACAGATTCGTTTCCTTTTTTGATTTTCGGGAGGCTGACTTTCATTTCCCCCAAGAACATGCAGAGCTGGCATGGGAACTCCCGGGCTGGACGGCCCAGTAGGAGCCGGGGACCGACCCGGAGTTGGACCGAACGCGCAGAGGCGCACCATGCTGCGGCCCAGCAGGCCCAGCCGCTGCCTCGTGGCCACGCACCGCGACGGCGCGGGCGGTCGGCGGAGCCCGGGTCAGGAGGCCCGCAGAGCCGGCTGCCCAGTGCACGCACTGTGCGCAGAGCTGGCTGCAGCTGGGTCCGGGCGGCGGGTGGGCCGTGCTTTGCTAGAGGGATGGGACCAGACCAGGAGCGTTGGGACGCACCGGGCAGGACGCAGCTTTCTTTTTTTTGCCTGCTTGGCTATAAATGTCCAGAGGAAGTGAGTCCACACTGGCCCATGACCTCATTTCCACCATTTCTCCACAAGCCCAGCAGCTGCTCAGAGGAGGCTTACTCAGCCAGTGTGGGGACCGATGGGAAAGGACGGGCGAGGCAGGACCGCGCTGAGCGACACGGCCGGCCCCACCTGCCTCTCCCGCTCGGCTGCGGGCGTCCGTTCCTCTTCAGGTGGAGCCACGGGGCCGCTCATCCCCCAACAGAAGAGCCAGGCGCTGGGTCCAGCCGGACAGCGGGGTCGTTGTTACACGCAGGGCGACAGTGAGAGAGCGTTCCCAGGATCACACCTGGGCAATTAGTCACCCAACCAAACCAGCATGGCGTCTATTATTGATGACATTTGCCAAACTAGAAATAAATTGAGTGTTTTATCTCAAACCAGTGACAGTGATAAATGACTTTTATTAAATCAATAGATCAATTCGGAACCAATACGTCAAGACTTCCAGAGGTCGATCAAGGCAATATATACTACCAGAGGGAGCCAGCAAGTCAGCTCTCCATGAAACAGACGCCTGGGAACTCCCCGACAGCCTGCGAAGGAGCAGAAAGTCAAAGTCCCCTTCTCTTCCTTCCTCCTGCCATTCCTCTGATCCCGCAGAAACGTGGACGGTTCTGGCAGCAGGTGCGCCCTGGCTAGTGTGCGAGGTCACCCACACTGCAGGACTGACGCTGACAAAGCCCAGCACACCCAATGGGCCTCGTCAACCCTGGGTATTGTCACTTGCATAGATTAGAAAGCCGAGGTTCCCGGAGGGCACACGGGCAGCAACGCCCCTGCGGCCAAGGGAAAGGGAAGCTTCAGGCTCAGGGCCGCGCCCTGCTCACCGGCCCACTCTCCTGCCCAGGCACAGCCAGCCACCGGTTCTCACAAGCACAAACCAACACAGGTACACACACAGGCACACACTACTCACAGATGCTCACCCGCAGGACACCCGGTGTTCGGGCAGCTCCTCAGCGGAGGCTGCGCTGGCTTTATTCCTTTCTTCATGCCATCGGACCCTTCTGTGTAGGAGGCTCAGATGACAAGGCAGAGACTGAAAGGTACCATTCCTCTTTCATGTGAACACTCAGAAAGCAAGAGAGGGTGTTAGGAGGAAACAAACAGATTGAAGTAAGGAAAAGCTCTGGATTCTGGGAACGGCCTTTCTGTCTACTGAAGAGGATTCGGCACTCATCGACGACGGTGGAGATCAGTAAGGGCTGTAACAGGCTGATCATCAGGAAAGAAAAGGAAACAGGATGACGGTGTTTTTCAAACCCGTGTCTGGAGAAGAAGAGATCTTTGAAGTGTGGGTTGGGCTCAAGCACGAACTGCTCTGGAAACTTAACAGCTTTTTTGATAGCATTCTAGAACTCGCAGATCAAGAGAAATGTGTAGATATCATATTTCATGTTTCTTCAGCAAAGCCTCTTGCAAGGGTCTTTCTTTGCACAATTAGTTCATGCTGACTTGGGTGAGTCTCAGGCTGGTGTATTGCACCTGCAGATGAGGGGCTGAGGTGTGGGCCACGTTAGCCAAGGATAAGCAAAGGACAGCCGTCCTGGTAGAGGTGAATTAGGAGACACCACCAGGTCAGTGTTTAAAACTGTTACCTATAAAGAATCTTAAACCCTAATCAGACAACACCCGCTTTCTTTACCAATCCACCGGAGACTAGATGCTTAGCAAATTGAAAAACTAAGACTTTTTTAAACTGGAGACTCCTTGTGTTCAAATAACTCTTTACCAAATGACATGTAAATAAATAAGAAGTTGTTGAAGGACACAGAGCCTGAACCCAAGAGCTTGCAGTCACAAAAATTTCAGAAAACAAAAATTACAGAAATTGGGAGAAGAGATGCATTCTTTACAGCTGTCCATAAAGGGCAAGGAGTCACTCGGACAGCTGGAGTGACGTGGCCCAAAGGGAATTTGATTCAAAAGCTTCTTGCTGGAGTGGGTCGGTGGTGGGAGGGTGGGGTTGGTATCCAGGAGGAAGGAAAGGAGGGAGGCCAAAGAGAACATTCTGTATGAAGCACTGGGAGGCACCAGTGGCCGAGGCCCAGCTGCGGGATACATGTGGGGGAAGGAGGGAAGAGTGAGGCTGAACTTCACCTGCCTCTCAGGTGGGAAGGGACCCCTGTGAAGGGCTGTGAAGATCGTGATTGAGAGCTGTCAGTTTCATTTAAAGGGAAATCAGAAAAAAATGAGGCTTCAAGGAAAACAGTCCAATGGCCAGGGAAGTTCTGTAGACACAGGATGAGGAGAGGGGCCCGGATCTTCCCAGAGACCCGGGGGATTGGAATCACCTGCCGTGTTAGTGCAAAAGGGAAACAAACCAGCAACAGGAATCAACTTCCCTGGCAGGTCAGAGACAGGCTGAATCTTGGAAAGAAAGGAGAGGAAACTCACAGATAACCCAGAAGTTATTAATCGAGGCCACCGTAATAGAGGAGCCCACCCGATAATCAGGAAACAAGGAAAAGATCATGGCACAAGGGAAACAATGTGGATCTTGGGTTTAGATGTGTTTAGCTTTAAATACCAGTGGATTTCTAAGCAGAAATTCCCTACCAAAAATAATAGTAATAACAGCAGTTGGACTTGGCCTGTGTTAGCACAGTAGAAAACCTCAGCCCTGGGCCTGTTAGGTTCTGGGACTCAAAGTGCCCTTACACCACAGTGGACCTGACATTGGTGCTGAAGATGTGCTTCCTGCTGGAAGAAGCCGAGTCTGGGGGCCATCTGGCCATGGCAGGAAGAACCAAGTTCATTCTGATTCAGTAGAAAGATGCAGATTGTTGGGCTGATTCTAATTAAGCGGTTTCTTGCAGAATATTACAGAATTATCATCATTGTCCTATTGAACATTTTTTTAAAAAGTTATATCCCTTCTCTTCTTATTTTTTTTTAAATAAATTTGGGCGGAAGAATCTTAGATATCAGAAGAATCACAAAGATACTACATTTCTTGTTATGTTTCCTTAGTCTCCTCTGCTCTGTGACAATCTCTCCGTCTATCCTTGTTTCCAATGACCTTGACAATTTTGAGGACAGTTATTTTGTAGAAATGTCTCTCAGTGGGTTTTTCTCTGGTGCTTGCCTGGTGAACAGACTGTAGTTAATGGGCTTGGGGAAGAAGATCTCAGAGGCCACCAGTCATTCCCAGCTCATCCTATCAAGGGCATGTGCCACCTGCGTGATTTATCGCTGATGACCTGACCACTGGTCTGAGGCAGTGTGTGCAGGCTTGTCCAGCATAAGGGACTTTCCCCTCGTCTCCACGCTCTATCCCTTGGGAGAGAGGGACCAAGTCCAGCCACCCCCCAGGGCAGGGAATGGGAATGTGAGTGAAATGATGCCCCATGTCTTGGGTGAGGAAAGAACTGTGTTAACTACTGGGATTTTTTTCTGTAAGGAGTTGTGTCCCTCCTCTCCCATTTATTTATTTATGTATTAAATCATTTATTTGTGTAAATATGTTCACATGTACATTTACTTTCTACCTTGGGCTGTAATCCAGCACTATGTTATTTAGTTTTTTACTCAATTGTTTGCAGCTTTGGTCACTGGGAGCTTTTCCAGGTTCGCTCTTTTGTCCCATTGACCAGGCACCAACCTCATGCAGTTTGAACACTTTCTCACTTTTTGCTACTACGAGATGCTCAGACTTGTCTTATATTCTTGATGACCCAGTCATTTCTCCACAGAGCCTAGTTCCTCTTATAGAAGAACTGGATTTTGAAACTAAGATGTGGATCTGGGGTGCACTCTGTGCTGCTGGTGAGTTGGTACTCTTGGGCCTCCCTGGGGACAGAGCTAGGAAACACTTGCATGAATACTGTTCGTGTATACAGACGTGTCCATAACTAGTTTTGCACCCACCTCTCTGCGTCTACCCTAAGGTAAGTTCAAGTTCACGCAGACATCTCTGACTCTAACCCAGTTGCCTTTCCCGGCATATCTGTAACTTCCTTCTCCTGCAGTGAGAAAGCTGGTTCCCAACATCCAACGTTCCTATTCTTGCTTGCTCAGCCCTGGTGCACAGGAAGCTACTTCAGATCCTTAGCCTGTGCCCCTCCTGAACACTATTATCTATGCCTCTGGCACACAAAATAGTCACATGTTAAATTTGTGTACAATAAAAGCTTGGCAGGAACATGAAGGCGCATTAAAGAATTGGAATTCGAAAAGTTTCTAGCAATCAGCTAAAAAAATGAATCTAAGTAAAACTGTGAATTTACATAATACAAAGGAGTAGATGACAAAATAAAGAATAGAGGAGACCAGGCGTACCAGCAACTCAAGAGAGGAGAGAGATGGAACATTTGGTTGACCACAAGCGTAGAGCATGATGGTGTTGCTAAACAAAACCATGGATGAAAATAGAAAATTCCGGTAAAGGCAGGAAAATGCCACATGGGTCTGTGCACAGGTCAGGTGACATCACTGCCAGATGCAGACATTTGTATCTACCCTTTAACGAGGGCACAAGGAAAGGCGGAAGAGCCATGCAGGAGAGATAGGGTCAGACTCTTAAAATACTAGCAGGGATTAGATGTACCCTGTGCCGCTCCAGGGCACAGAACTGAGACCAGGGAGTCAGGATCATTCCCAAACTGCCGGGCTGATAAGGGAGGGGCAGATCCTCTATTCCGCATGCTCCCTATCCGGAGTTGTCACACTCTCAGCGAAACTGGGATCCATGAGATGGGAGAGCGAGGCTGCCAGTCCTACCCTAGAGAACCCTGCAAGAAAAGCCTGGAAGGGTCAGCCCCTGGCCGTTCATGACAAGGCTTCCGTGGAAAATGAAACGAGGAACCGAAATGGGGCGGGGGTCAAGGGAACAGAAGGGCCAGGGGAGTCCTAAGGGGAAAGTCCCTCCTTTAGCCCAAGGCTGGCTCTTCTGCTGGCCTGTGGGCCGAAGCCATGGCACAGAGCAGAGGCAGCACAGCGAGGACAGGAGGAGGAAGGTGGAAGAGCCTGTTTATGAGACGAAAACCTTCCAACAATCAGAGTCATCCAAAAACAGCGTCCTCCCCGTCAAGACAGTCTCCATGGGGCTGGCCAGGCAGCACGAGTGGGCGGCAGCCAGTGACCCCGTGGCGCAGTTGGGCCACAGCCAGAGGTGAGGACATCCCGGGAAGGGACGCCGGGGTCTGCTGGCTCAGCGTGCAGCTGGCCAGGGTGGGCTACCAGGGCCCCAGGGGAGAAAAGAGCAGTGACCTAAGAGTCCAGCCCAGGACGAAGCTCGCTCGGAGGACCAGCCACGCCCAGCGCCTGGCCGCCCGTGGCAGGGGAGCGGCTTCTGTTCTTTCAGGGGCGTCTCAGCAAGAAAGATGATCCTTAAAAAAAGACCAGCACACTAGACTGAGGCAGGGTTCGAGATTTTCATCCTGACCTGCAGGATGGTGGCAAGCGACTGACCTCTCCGAGACCAGATTTCTGAACCTGCTTAAAGACAAGACTGACCCGGGAGACTTCTAAGGTTTCATCTGGCTCTAAATGTTCTCAGGAAGAGACTGCCACTTAAGACTGCATCAGCACTACTTTCCTAGAAGGTAACGGAGCCCCTTCCCAAGCTGGGGTACAGCTTCTTTAACATCTTTGTCGGCAAGAGGAAAATGAATTGAAACACCAAGACAGCAGCCAGCGCCGACTCCCACCAGGGGTGCAGTCCACACAGTGGTGGGAAACGTATGGATGGATTCACAGCTTCCAGAGAAAGAGGCCAAACGGCCAACCGGGGTTCACAGCAGGCTTCTCAACGTGTGCCAGAAAGAGGCCGAACGTCTCCGGGGGAGACCAGATGTGATGTCAGCGTGAGTTCAGAAGGGAGCTGGGAGCACAGAGGCCGGCGCTATGTTGGTTTGCACGTGGAAAGACAGCCCGTCCTGGGATAGTGTAGTCTGGGGGTACCTCAGAGCACACAAGTGAGGGGGTGAAAAGGGGAGACAGAAGCCCAGGGTGAGCACAAGGGAGTGTCCCCGGCAGGGCTAGCCCAGGGCCTGGCACCTCGCTGGAGCTTGGGACGCGCTGGCTGAATGAAGAACTAATAGCAGACGGCAGATGAGGAAGTGCAATTTGTGGAATGTGGATAAATCCATGTCCAAGGTGTGACTGACCCAATGTTATGTGACATACATCATTTGTGAAGATATGTCAGACCAATACCTGGATTGAGTTTCTGAGCAGAAATTTTAGATAAAGAACAAAATGATGCAGAATCACAAGCAGAAAGCATGCTGGCTACCAGGAACGTCCCTTCCCCAAAGGAGTAGGAGCAATCGAGAGCACCATGAAACCATCCCAAGAATTCTCCACTTCCACAGCGTGGGGGTCAGTGCTCCCCAAGCCCTGGAGGCTGCCAGTGTGCTTCATGGGTT